>NC_066615.1:1875000-2500000 GCF_025231255.1 Drosophila biarmipes | reverse complement strand
TTTGGCGCTAATAATTTACAATAGCATGAGCGTTTCTGAACAGTTCAAGGCGATAATTCAGTCGTTGGTCGACAACTACAAGCCAGCAGAATCTCCGATTGAGTGTCCTGTGCAGATGAAGATCGTACCGGATGAGCAGATACAACCCTTTTATAAATAAAGAGGGTTTGTTTGTGTTCGGTAAAGCAGCGTTTGGATTTTGCAACAAGGCTGCGGTTTTTAACCGTTTCGTCAATGCAATTTTCTAAAAGTTGATACAAGAGGATTTCTTCCAGATCTATATTGATGATATTATCATATGTGCGCAAACAAAAGAGGAGTGCATAGTCAAGCTAAAGAATGTCCTGGAGGGGGCTGCTAAATATTGATTGCGTGTAAAATGGAAGAAATGTTCCTTTTGGAATAGAGGATCAGCTTTTTGGGTCACACAGTGGAGGACGGCAAAATCTGGCCAGGAAAGAAAAAAATACAGGCGGCTCAGAAGTTTACACTACCTAAGAACATTAAAGATGTCCAGTCAATTTTTTTTTGAAAATTTGTAGGAGGGTATGCGGTAATAGACCGGCCGCTAACAAAAAAAGATGCCGAGTTTATATTCGAAGCCGAGCAGACAAACGCAATAAACCAGCTATAAGATATACTGTCGAACGAACCGGTCCTAAAACTATAAAGCGCAGAAACACCAAACGAACTACATACTGATATGTCCATGAATGGATTTGGTGGCATATTAATGCAGAGATTCGAAAACGAACTTCATCCTGTAGCATATTCAAGTTACTCATCGATTGTGCAGCAAGATTTCTCATTTCAAGTTGAGCATCATGCAGAAGATAAAATGAGACAGGTCGACAGTTTAAGCCGCTATCCAGTAGATGTTTTGATAGTATCGTCAGAGATCTCAGTCCAAATAAAGGCAACCCAGCAAAAAGATAAAGTCACAGCCCTAATACTTTTCAAAGTATCGGATGGCAACGAGGTCATGGTCGTATCCAAGTCAATGGAAAATTAAATTATAAAGAAAGCACACGACGCACTTTTAAGCAGTATGGTTTTATCTTTGCAGCCATGGATGCTTTTACCAAGTTTGTCTGGTTATTCCCAACAAAAAGCACTGGAAGCGACGAGGTAGTAAAGAAGCTAAAGGAGTGGTGAGCTGTTTTCGGCCACCCAGTTCGTATCATAAGCCATAGAGGAGTCGCGCTTGCATCTAATTAATTCCAAGAGCGTGTAACGGAAAACGGAATCGAACATGTGTGGACTGAGTTGGTAGAGGAAATGGACAAATTGAACTGGTAAACAGGTGGATAATTTCAATGATAGCTAAGTTATCTGCTGAAGATCCGTGCAAGTGGTATACGTTTGTAGATCAAGTTCAAGGAGCTATCAACTCTCATGTCCACTGCTCCACCAAGAAGACACCGTTCCAGTTATTGTTATTGTTATTGCAATTACTGTTCAAAAAAGTTAGCAACAATGTACTGTCGTTACTGGAGGAAGAAATGGCCAATAATTTTTATCAAGAAAGAAACCAGATGCGTATGGAGCAAGGAGTCAAATTCAAGAAGCCCAGAAAGCGTTTAAGAAGAACTACGACAAGAACCGAGTCATGAAAAAGCTCTACAATTTATGGCTGCGAAAGAGTTGTCAAAGAAGTCGTCGAGGGATCAAATCCGAGCATAACAGTCGGTGCGTCGGAGGGTCAATCATCGGTCAAGTCGCCTAAGAGTAGCCAATTGCACCAGAAGCCGTGCAGTCGCCACCAGTTTCTAATCATCTTTTGTTAAATCTATCTAAATTTAATAATAAATAGGCTATAAAGCCCTACATAAATTAATAACATAATAAGTGCATAATAACCGGAATTCGTGTGCGGTTTTGTGTGGGGCGTCCTTTAGGCGCCTTTCATAAAGTAATGAAAGCACATGCAACTGTGTACGTACATATGTATATGAGCAGACTGACATAATAACCAAAACAATTAAAATGTACAGATAAATATACGAATATGTACTTTTAAAAATATGTGGAGACTTTAGTCAAAGTTACTTATATATGTTTATATGTATGAATAGTTTTTTTCGCTCGGTATAGAATCACATACGAACACACAAATGTAAGGACATAATTAGTAATTTAATTACATAATAATTTTGGATTTCAGATTGAGGTTTTACATTCGCAAAACGACAGCCACGTTCTATTCTATTAGTAAGCAGTACGGGATCCGAGCCCAACTTTAGTAAATACATTTATTGAGTAAACAAATTTATAACAGATTACTAGTTTTGAATATAAAAAAAGGTGTAAATAAATAATAAAAAAAAGCTAATAAAAACGTGAAAAAATTTTCAATATGTTTTTTTGTATTTTACAATTCATGTTTCACATTTAAATATCAAAATTTTATAAGTATAAGTTTTCACGTAAATTTAATATTATTATATCAACTGCACAATAATGTCAAATTTACAAAAACAACATTTCAAAAAAGTTTTACCGCTGTAATGTAAAAATGATATTACCGAAATATCGTTTTTAACATTATCGATCATATCAAATTGGTATGTGCCGTAACGGGGCCAAATTAATTTTTTTTTGTGTGCACGCATGACCTTAAAATTTTAAAATGGACTAAAAGTTAATTTTATTTATTATTTTGTATTTTTTTTTAAATATAGCAGTTCCTGAAAACATTTGACCGCTAAAAACTTTTTAAATTAATATTTCAACTATATATTGATGTTGGAACCAACCAACAAAAATTTTATTTTATGCTTCTATTATGGGCTATTGTTTTAAGAAAAATTATTTGACCCGTATATTACTGCAGCAATCATTTTTTTACATTGAATATTTTAGGCCATAAATGCCCAAAATTAAAATTATATATAATATATATTATATTATTAAACTTATTTGTTTTTTGATAGTGACTTCATATTGTATCTAAAAAAACAATCACCTTTATTTAGTCCACGGTTGGTTTCGAACCTGGTCCTTCCGCGCGAGAGGGCGGTGGCTCAACTGGTAAGCGTCTGCATCTGATGCGAGAGGTTCCGAGTGCAAATACCGCTAGTGCCGACCACAGCAGAGTAAGTTTTTAGAAAACATATTATTTATTATATTACTGATTAGTAAATCAGATTTACTTTACTAGATAAGAAAAATAAATTAATTGTGTTTCGGGGAGGTCTTGGAACTTCGAACCCCGAGAATAAAATAGTATCAGCACGCACCCATTGTTTCCCTGAGCCAAGTCCATATAATTTTATTTTGTGGCAAAATGCTTTTGTAAGTATAAGAATAATATCTTGATACTATGAATACTATTTTAGGCATTAAATTACTTAAAAGTGACAAAGTTTTAGACCAAAAAGGATCACATTTTTTTAGTGACCCAAAGTTTGCTCCAGATTTATGCCAATTTTACCTTAATTCTTGGCCATTTTTTAGCATTTTAGTAATTTTTTTCTGGCAAGTCAGACATGGCATGTTTGTTTTAGCAGAGTGCCAGACCCACTCTAACGCCTACACTGTAGCGCCTACAGATTTTAGGCAAGAACAATAATTTTAACTGAAATGTATATATCTTACATATCTTATGCCACGCCTACTATAAGGCCTACTCTATCGCCCGCCAAGCGCGCAAAACTGTGGTGGCTGCAGTTTTCATTCTAGAGCAATTTTTTTGTTGAAATGTATTTGTCTGCATAAGAATGTTGCCACGATCGGAAAATTGGTGAGCAAATAATATGAAACAAGAAAGAAAGTTAGCTTCGGCAAGCAGAAGTTTTTATTCCCTTGCAGTTATAAGAAATAATCAACTTTAGTAACACCATGTGAAATTTTTAAGGATTGTTGCTGACTTTCGGATCCGATTTTTATTAAATTAAATTTGAAATTCTTAAAATATAAAAAAATTATATTCCCAATAATAATAGGATAAGATTATATTTTTAAAAGCCCCAAAGCTTACATTTGTTTCATATTATTTTCCCACCAATTTTCCGACAGTTCCTATGACAGCTATATGATATAGTCGTCCGATTTTGATAAAATTTAATTCGAAATTCAGAACTAATTAATCATTTTTATTTCCAAGCGAAGGAGGTTATATGTTAAAAAACACCGAAGATATAATTATTTCATATTATTTTACCACTTAGTTTCCAAACGTTCCTATGGCAGCTATATGAAATAGTAGTTCGATTTTGATAAAATTTAATTCGAAATTCAAAACCAATTAAAAAACACCAAAGATAGTTGTCGGTATTTGTCCGATCCGGTTGGTTCCGAATTACAACTACCTGGAATAGAAAGAAGACTTTTGGGAAAGTTTCAGCCCGTTAGCTTTAAAACTGAGAGACTAGTTTGCGTAGAAACGACGAACTGACGGACATGGCTAGATCGACTCGTCTAGTCGCGCTGATAAAGAATATATATACTTTGTGGAGTCGGAAACGTCTCCTTCACTGCGTTGCAAACTTCTGACTGAAATCATTATACCCTCTGCAGGGGTATACAAAATGATATCCTTGGTGTTTTTTAACATAACCTTCTAGCTTGAAAATAACATTTTTTAATTAGTTCTGAATTTCGGATTTATCTCTATCAAAATCGGACGACTGTATCATATCACACAGCTGTCATAGGAACGCTCGGATAATTGGTGGGAAAATAATGTAAATTGAATTGAAGCAAATTATAGCTTCGGTATTTTTTGACATATTTTCCTATATTATTGGGAATATTATTTTTTGCATTTTTAGGAATTAGCAATACAATTTAATAAAAATTACACGACACTTACATAAATCTGTAAAAAAACGGTCACAGAAATAATGAAATAATTATTACAATTTTTTTTCATGTCACTCAAAATTTAACATAGTGCTAATAGTATTATTATATATTATATTATATATTATATTAACTTATTGATTATTTCTTATAACTGCAAGGGTATACAATATTCGGCTTGCCGAATTTAAATTCCCTTCTTGTTATTTCTCATAAAATAAAATAGTTTAAGTCGGTCCTTACGTTAATAAGTTAACTATGTACCGCTATCGTGCAACGGTAGAGTTAAAGTAAGCAGCAAACCAAGCAAAACGTAAAGGAGTCGGATGAATTGCAATTCTAGGGGGGTTTTTCTATTTATTATTGGCTTTCTTAGTTTTGATTTAGGAAAATTGGCCCATCTATGTTCACCAGCAATAAAATTAAGATGTTTTTATTCCGATTATTAGCCAGAGCCTGTTGTGGTGGTCCTAAAGGGACAGATTTCCAGCCGATATAGACAGGCCCACAGAAGAATGGTAGACTCAGCCGTGGGCACCAATAAGAGGAATAGAACGGAGACAAAAAGCAGGTAGAGACCTAGTAGTGAGATATCCATTTTGGCAAGTGTAAGCGGAAAAGCTGCCGGAGTGATCGATCAGCGCGTATTTATAGTCGCTGAGCTCGCTTCGTACCTATTTGACCAGATGCAACCTGGTCGAAATCGATTGACCTGAATCGTAAGAATAAACATTTGCACAGCCAACAAAGCCAGTGTAACCTTTAAGGGGAAGACTGCATTAGAGGCCTTAAAAAATATGTACCCAAACTATCTAAGAATGTACACCTAAAATGTCACAAGCAAATTCAAATTCAAATTTGTTTTTGTTTTCTCGGAACCAGACAACATTAATTGTATTCGGGTTCTAGTTGAGCCTAAAAAACGTAAGAAAGTTATGATTAACCCAATTTTCAAGGAAAAACGAGGATAGTCGAGAGCCTCGACTATCAGATACCCGTTACTCAGCATTATAGAGTAAAAGAAAAATGGAGATATGTATATAAGCAGCAAAGCGATATTTTAGGGCGCCACCTACCGGCTATTTCAGTAGATGTTATGTGGGCGGCAGACAGGTTTGAGCCTTTAAACCATTTTTGGGCGTAAGAGTGGGTGTGACACATTCAATAGGTACTGATGAGACAAACACATTTCAGTTAAAATTTTGTTTCTATCATAAAAACAGTGAGCGCTACAGATTTTAGCGGATTGTGGGCGTTCGAGTGGGCGTGGCACCACACACTTGAGCTGCGCGAGAAGCCCGGGAATCTGCATGCCAAGTTTGACTGTTCTAGCTTTTATAGTTTTCGCGATCTCAGCGTTCATAAGGACATACAGACTGACAGACGGACATGTTTAGATCGACTCGGCTAATGATCCTGATTAAGAATATATATACTTCATGAGGTCGGAAACGCTTCCTTCTACCTGTTACATACTTTCCGGCGAATCTAGTATACCCATTTACTCTACGAGTAACGGGTATAAATATCTGAAATGAAAATCTTTATCCATTCTTCCTTCCTTTAATTGAATCATCTCAGGTTAAGAAAACACGTAAGCTATCGATTTTTTCAATAATGGAAACATGTCATTCCATTCCGAAATAGCTTTCGGCTCTTTTTCGCTTTATCTTATGTTTCCTTAATCGAGAACAGTCAGAACTCACACGGAACACGGTGGTTGCTTAACGACATGCATCGAATTTGCCTTAAGTAGGGTCAGAAATGCTTGCCTCTCCCCATTACACACCTTCCTCCTATACTTTAGAGTCCTTTATTGTACAAGTAACGGGTATAAAATCATCCAAAATGCAATTACCCTAACATAATTGCCACATTTACAACTCATCGAAATTAAATTACCTTCGTTAAATTAGCCATTCGGCCACATTAGTCCAGAACATGTAGCCTGCCATTTTACATTCGCGATTAACTTTGTCCACAAATTAAATTCGTTGTTGCACGAATGCGCATACCTATTATTGGCCTATTAATTATGCACGAATGTATCCCAATGCATATTAAAAAGTTCAAATTTCTGTCTGCTGCGATTACTTCTGCCGGATTCCCTTTCAACGAAATGGTCTGCGGGTATTTATACAAAACCACCTATGTATACAAAAAGAAATATGGATACGTGATGGCGGTCAATTGTACATTTTTAATTTCACTAACAACAAGAAAAGAAGTTAACTTCGACAAGCCGAAGTCTGTATACCCTTGCAGTTATAAGAAATAATTAACTTTAGTAACATCTTATGCAATTTTCAAGGATTGTTGCTGACTTCAGTGATATTAAATACAAATTATTTTTTTTTGTAGACAATTTTTTGACATCTATGTTACCGTAGTCCGATTTTTATTAAATTAAATTCGAAATTCTTAAAAATATAAAAAATTATATTCCCAATATTATAAGATAATATGTCAAAAAGCCCCAAAGCTATAATTTGCTTCATATTATTTTCCCACCAATTTTCCGATCGTTCCTATGACAGCTATATGATATAGTCGTCCGATTTTGATAAAATTTCGAAATTCAGAACTAATTAAAAAATATTATTTCCAAGCTTATAATTTTTTCATATTATTAAATTAATTTTACCACTAATTTTCCGATCGTTCCTATGGCAGCTATAATTTTGATAAAATTTAGTTTGAAATTCAGAACTAATTAAAAAATGTTAGGTTATATGTTAAAAAACACCGAAGAAATAATTTTTTTTAATATTTTCCCCGATAGTTCCTATGAAAGCTATAAGATATAGTTGTCCAATCCGGCTGGTTCCGACTTATATACTACCTGCAATAGAAAGAAGACTTTTGGGAAAATTTATCGTTCCTTTGCTAGCTATTTGCTATAGTTGCTATAGTAATCTATTTATTATTAAATTAATTTTGTTATTCGGAAATATTAAAAAAATATTTAATGCAGGATATGAAGAGAATATGATTCAAAATAATGAAATTATAATTACTTTCCTAATATTATTTCGTTCGCTTTGTGGCGAATTAGTTAAAACATCCAATTTGCTGCATGTGGAATGCAATATCTGACTTTGGTAAATATGATCCACATATATAGTTATAGCTTATGAATCTACCGATTTTAATCATTGCATATATAAGGGTATTGAAAATAGGAAAACCATCTCACTTAAACCGACGGACATGATTGGATCGAGTCTTTTGGTGATCCTGATCAAGGATATATTTATTTTTTGAGGTCGGAGGCGCTTTCTTTAATATACCCTTTTATTGTAAGAGTAATGCATGTAAAGAAAAGAAGGCTGTAAGACAGTGCCTTAACCATCAGATACCCGTTAAGCAGCCAAATGCAGCAATAACAAGAAAGGAACTTAACTTCGGTAAGCCGAAGTTCATATACCCTTGCAGTTGTAAAAAATAATCAATACTTTTATTAAATTGAATTCAAAATTCTTAAAAATATAAAAATTTAAATTCCCAATATTATAAGATAATATGTCAAAAAGCCCCAAAGCTATAATTTGTTTCATATTATTTCCCATCAATTTTCCGATCGTTCCTATGACAGCTATATGATATAGTCGTCCAATTTTAATAAAATCTTATTCGAAATTCAAAACTAATTATAAAATGTTATTTTTAAGCTAATAAAGTTATATGTTAAAAACACCAAAGATATTTTCATTTCATGTTTTCCGACTAATTTTTCGATCGTAGGAGGTTATATGTTAAAAAACACCGAAGATATAATTTTTCAATATTATTTTACCACTAATTTTCCGATTGTTCCCATGGGATGTATATGATATGGTCCGATTTTGATAAAATTTATTTCGAAATTCAGAACTAATTTAAAAATGTTATATCCAAGATATAATTTTTTTTTTTAATTTGTTCCCCGATAGTTCCAATGGGAGCTATAAGGTATAGTTGTCCGACCCGGCTGGTTCCGACTTATATACTACCTGCAATAGAAAGAAGACTTTTGGGAATGTTTCAGCCCGATAGCGATAGAGACTAGTTTGCGTAGAAACGGACGGACAGAAGGACATGGCTAGATCGACTCGTCTTGTGACGCTGATAAAGATTATATATACTTCTGGGGTCGGAAACGTCTCCTTCATTGCGTTGCAAACTTCTGACTGAAATTATTATACCCTCTGCAAGGGTATGGAGATATTCAAGGGGGAAAACGAAATCACATCAATAACCACCCACTAACGCCCACAAACCGCTCAAAAATACAGCGGCAACAGATCGTATGCAAAAAATAAAATTTAATTTCTCCTTTTATATCTCAATTTCCCTTTATCGAGTCACTCGACTATAGCGTTCATCCTTGTTTAATATATAACCTCCTAAGCTAGCAAATAACATTTTAATTAGCTCTAAATTTCGAACCTAGCAACAATCCTTAAAAATTTTTCGATATTTTCAAATGGATCGTAACGCCTGGTGAAAAATGTAGCATAATCTTATTGCTGCTGATCCAAATGCGTGTTCATTGTCCATTATTAACAATTTTGGCACACCGAAACCATTAAACATTTCCATCAACGGGTTCTTCATATTTTTAAATGCCCTTGATTCTAGAACTTTAATTTGAGCATATTTGGAAAATATATTTTTTGTCGCTAATGTACATATCTACTATGTTTATGCCATGCATTTCCAAATTTCTTAAAAACATGAAATTAAATTTGTATATTCGACGTCCAAATTTTTTATTTAATTCAATCTCAATTATTGAACCAATTACTTTATTCCATTCGCACGCTTTAAAAAAAATACGATCGAAACGTGCAAAATTAAAGACCAAACGGTGTCAAAAAGTCCGTTAGCCCGTTTGTTGAACGCTTGTTCTTAAATTTTGAACGAAACTTTTAGGAACATTTCAATTTTAACATTTGAACATAAAAATATAAAAAAAAAGGAAGGTATATTTTCATGCTAGTTTTTCCTTGCGCCTGTTAGTCATGTTTATCTAATTTGCTTACTTTTGTTCTGTTATTGCTAGAGTTTAAAGTACTTTCGATGTTTTGTTGAAATTTACTACTAGAAGTCCATACAAACATTAGAAATTATATTTCAACAAGACGCGGAATGGAACCCGTGATACCATGAAAATCATGACACCAGACCTACATATATTGGTTCATGAACGGTAGATTTTTCACAAACGCCGTTCAATACCGGAAAACCAATTTTCGCAATTGGTTTGTCGGTAGAGTTTCGGTTTTTTTTTAGCGCAATCGATAGGTATTGATGAGACAAATACATTTTAGCAAAATTAACGACGTAAAATTCTAGAGACAATCGCACCTTTATAACGAAAATGTATTATACAATCTGCTAAATAAATAAACTTTCTAAACAGTATTATCGAGGTCCCTCACAATTTTTACCTAAATCTTTTTTAAAATCCAAATCAACTGAGATTCCTAGTAGCACCTCTTAGAAGGTAAGAAAAGAGGGAAACGCAAAAATATGATAATACTCTACCATTATTTTAGCCAACAATGTGCGGTGGAGACGAATCATAAATATTTTTATTAAAGTTCTTAGTTTTTTGTAATGCCAAAAAAAAAAAAAACAAAAATTAAAAAGGTAAAATTAACTATTTCAACGTAAAAATAGCATTAACAAAGTAGGGTGGTAAAAAGAAACATCCACACGAATTTTTTGATTTTCGATCGCCTAAAACTACTAATACGAAAAAGGGATTATTCGCCAACTTAAAATGCGTGCGCTATTGAACCAAAATTGTGTCGTGCTCCTGTACAGAATAGAAGTCCAACGTTTTTGCATTATTGTCCAGCGGAACAACTAGTTCGGGGTGCTGGGCATCAACGTAGCACAGCTGGGGAACGTTACCGCCTAGTCGAAATCGCTTTATAACCAAACCTTGCAGTGTTTGCACAGTAATCATTCGTGGAACTTTTTTCTCCCAAGATTCGCCCGTCAGCTGATGCCGTATGCAAACATTAATTAAGTTTGATCGTTTCGTTTGGCTTGGTGGTATAAAGTCTATCGGGGAACCATACTCTGTGAGATAAACACTTTAGTTTTGAATCAGCTGGCTCAGAATAACTTACTTTTGACCAGCAACGGATAGGTGCGATGCCTCCGGATAAACTCACGTAAGGAATCCGATCCTTGTTGCGTCGCACGCATCCAATCCGGGGCATACTTTTTCCAAATATCGTACTCGGCACCACGTCTTTCCTCCGCTGTCACCTGGGCCTTGTTGATAAATTGTAGGCCGCCAATGCTAGCAACGGCCTTGGAGAACATTTCATCAAAATTGGACTTCAGATGCGGAGTTTTGTTCAGGCGCCTCAACTGGGGAAGCTTGTCAAGCTCGTTAAAGCCATCAGCCTGTGAGGGAAATATTATTCTATTATCATTTCTTGTATCAATATGTGAGTCCGGCCTACTTCGTTCCATATGGGATTGTGAAGAAGGTTTAATTGTTCCAAAGAGGCGAACATATTAAGCTTTTCTTGGGGATCACAATCGGGAAGTTGTATCTCTTCGATGCCGTTCTCCATGAGATTTAACATGCGCAACGTCGTCAAGTTGCCCAACTTTGCCACCTGGTCAAAATCCATTATTTTCGTGCGGTGCAAGTCGAGCTCCTGAAGCTGCCTAAAGATCTTCTTTCGGTCAACTTCGGCAAGCTGACCAAAAGAGTTCTCCTGCAGACCCAGTGACACAATATTTGGCCAAAGAAGCGCGGTCTGCATCACGTCCTTCCATTCTGTGAAGCCGCAGTTGCGCAGATTGATGCGCTTTAGTTGCCGAAAGGCGGGCTCCAATTCAGCGATTTCGGAGGTCGTTGGCAGAATCAGTCGATTGCAGCTGAAAGTTTAATCAAATAGCACTAGCAGTTAACAGGGTTTAATAGTCCCTTACTCACCTAAGGTTTAGGCTAGTCAGGGAAGGCAGCTGCTGCGCGATGCTGGCTACGATCTGCCAGTTCCAAATCAAGGTGTGGCTTACATTCAGCGTGGTCAGCTGTGTCAGTTCCTTCAAGTACCCAGCAGCGTTCACTGGTGTCTGATCGACGCTTATCTCAGCCAGCTGCTCGAACTTGCTCTGCTTGCGAGCGATTTTGTCCATGCCCACGACCTCGAAGAGGGATGCCTGCAGGCTAGCTTGAGCCTCCCGGATGAGCGACTTATCGACGTTGTTCGAGTCGTAGTTCAAATACCGCTCCCGGGCAGCGTCCTCCAAAGTGGCGCACGGACCCACCTTTCCCGGCCTGATAAAGCTGCCCGCCATAGGCGTCTGTGTCTGGAAGTAGCGCTTGCCGTCTACGACGCCATTGTGCTTGCCCCGCAACCCGTCGTCCCACTCAATTCCCAGCCATGTGCCCATGTAGCCGCTAACCTGAAACAAGGAACACAACTCGGTATAAGGAACCGCAAAAGAACCAAATCCTTCAGCTTCTGTACCTGTCCCACATAACGCACTGTGCCATAGTTTTCGGCTATCTTGATGCGGGTCCCCAACGGATAAAACAGCTGTGCCTCATCAATAATTCCCACCATCGCTGTGGCTGTTGTTGTTCCGTCCACACAAAAACACACGGATCCCAACACTTCCACGCACCTTTGTGTGTGTTCCTCGCAGAAGCTCCCAAATTATGCTCGGTTTTAACTCCAATTGATTTGTCTTCCGCTTAGATCGACATCACCGGCTGCAAGGTGAACAATAGGACCTATGTTTATATCCTGCAGACTATATTATGAGTCACAAACTATTTGTTTCATCTAGTGATGATTAGTGCAGCTGCAAAACAATCGATAGTACTAGGGAAATATCGAATATTCTTGTACGGCTGCACATTCGACATTATTCTTTTAGTTATCGCTTATCGATTGCGCGCTGCTGTTTGAACAGCTGGCTTGGTTCTCGATTCTCATTTATAAAATACATTCTTTTTAAAAAACTAATAAGTTGTAAATCACTTGCCCTTACAACTTACATAAATTATATTATTTTTGATAGACTCCGTTTTTAAATTAAGCTGAGTTCAGACTTAGGAATAAATGAACAATACTTTGTACTTCATACGAGGTGTGTTCAAAGAGTAAGGTGACCTTGTATTTTCAAGAAAAACTATTAATTTATTTATCAATATTAATGTAATCAAAGTAATCCCCCTCAGATACAATATACTTATGCCAACGGTTTTTCCAATCCTCAAAGCACTTCCCATAAGCACTTTTCGGTATAACCTTGAGCTCTTCCAGCGATGCAGTCTTTATCTCTTCAATCGTTGCAAATCTCCGTCCTTTCATAGGTCTCTTTAGTTTTGGGAACAAGAAAAAGTCACATGGGGACAAATCCAGTGAATATGGTGGCTGAGGCATTATAACAGTCTTATCTCTTCAATCGTTGCAAATCTCCGACCTTTCATAGGTCTCTTTAGTTTTGGGAACAAGAAAATGTCACATGGGGCCAAATCCGGTGAATATGGTGGCTGAGGCATTATTGTGGTGTTGTTTTTGGCCAAAAAATCTCTCACAAGCAAAGATGAGTGAGCAGGGGCATTATCGTGATGCAAAAGCCATGAATTGTTTTTCCACAATTCTGGACGTTTCTTTCGTATTGCTTCTCGCAAACGGCGCATAACTTCCAGATAATATGTTTATTGACCGTACGACCATATGGTAAGAACTCCTGATGCACCACGCCATGGTAATCGAAGAATACAGTGATCAAAACTTTGACATTTGATCGAACTTGGCGTGCTTTTTTCGGTCTTGGCTCACCTGGGCTCTTCCATTGTTACGATTGGTCTTTGGTTTCGATATCATAACCATATACCCATGATTCGTCACCAGTTATGACCCTTTTGAGTAAATCTGGGTCGTCGTTGTCATCCAACAGCTCTTGAGCGATGCTCATGCGACGGTTCTTTTGGTCAAAACTCAGCAATTTAGGAACAAACTTCTCTGACACACGACTCATGCCCAAAACGTTTGAAAAAATTTCATGGCACGAGCCACGCGATATACCGATATCTTCAGCAACTTCTCTGATAGTGATTTGACGATTTTGCAAAACAATTTTCTTCACTGCTTGAACGATTTCATCAGTTGTTGACGTGCTTGGGCGTCCAGAGCGAGGCTCGTCATTGGCATCTTCCCGGCCATCTTGGAAGATTTTGTACCACTTGTAAACATTTTTTACTTAGAACAGTTTCACCGTAGGCCACTGTCAACATTTCAAATGTTTCGGAGCACTAATTTTATTTTTTACACAAAATTTGATGCAAATCCTTTGATCCATATTTATCGATAGCAAAAAATCGCTGAGCACACAAAACAACTTGTTACCTTTACGCCTCACACAACTAAACAAAAAAGGGGATTCAATTGAAACTTGGTACAGATGTTAGGAAAGAGTGTACCAACATAACAAAACAAAAAAATCGATAATCGAAAATATGTTGCCCGCGAAATTTAAAAAGTAAACTTACTTTTTGAACACACCTCGTATAGTGCAGCGAACAGAGATGTATTTTTAACTATCTGACCTATTCAAAAGGTAAGATCATAATCTTCTTTACTTAGTGACTACTACCGGTTTGTCATCCTCGGGGCTCTTGTTCGCGCCCAGGATGTGGATCAACCTATGCTGCTAGGTTGCATTTTAGTAAGCGACAGTAGTTAAGAGACTAACATGTGGAATAAATCCACAAGCTACTACTCAAAGAGTTAAGCTTAATTTACGACAGAATTTTCTTTTTAAAAAGTTAATTTCTTCCAAATAAGACTCAAGATCTAAAACTGCGGTGGACTTCCCCTCAAATCAAACGGCTTATAGGTCAAGGAGCCTGCATAGGAAATATGAAAACAATAAATAAGTAGTAATAAATAAGAAAGTAATTCGAAAAAATATTTCTTGCTTTATGAATGGGGATGACAGATGCTGTCTGTACTTTGGGCAAGTAAAGGACCACAAAAAGTAGTTGAATTTATGGCTCCTTAATTTTGATTTGTTTGCTATTGAATGTCCGCAATTTAAACAAACTGTCGTCGATTTCGATTTGGTCAAATTGCAAAATTGCAATTTTATCCCTACCAGTACGTGTTCTTCAGCGTGTTCAGGACTTTGAGATCTGTGGAGTTGCTTGGAACTGGAACAGAGAAACACTATAGAGTGATGAGGCCCGTCCGTCCCAGATATATAATAACTTACCTAGGAATCAAGTTTTGCATACTGTTTTTA
Source organism: Drosophila biarmipes (assembly GCF_025231255.1). Classification (NCBI taxonomy): domain Eukaryota; kingdom Metazoa; phylum Arthropoda; class Insecta; order Diptera; family Drosophilidae; genus Drosophila; species Drosophila biarmipes. Next base: position 2,484,928 of record NC_066615.1, on the reverse strand, counting down.
TTAATTTCTAGCTAGTTGCAACACTAGTCTTTAGTATTAATTATTTTACTTATTAACATTTTACCATTAACCACATCACTGTATACGGCAGTCCACGTACCGCGCACCACAGTGTGAGAATTTTTGATTTGTTTTTTATATCTTTGGGTGAAACAATTTTGTTTTGTAGTTTGGGTTGCAACAACGACAGACTTTGACGTCACTAGAATCCAAAATTTTTCTTGGGGATATTCTTGCGAAACTGTCTCAAAATATGCCAATATTGTTTTTTAATATTTCTGAAAGTATTTTAACTGTGTTTTAGTTTTAAGGCCTGTTTAAAATTTTGGAAAACAGTCGATCTGATTTGTTTTGATATTTTATAGTGGTACACTATCCAAAATAAATGTATTTTGTATTAGTCATAAAATAGGATCAACATTTTTAAGCTATTAAAATGAACCAGTTGATTCTGTATCGGTTTTCTTTATGACATGATACCATCACCATAGTAAGAGAACATGCCCATACCACGATACTAGCTGATATGTTTTCTGCTATGATTATGATTCCTACTACGATTACACCAGTTTAAAAAAAAAAACAGGAAGGGAACCCGGCTCACATTAGGCGAAAATGTGTAGTGCCTATAGTTTTTAAGATAGATAAAAAAATTGTAACAGAAATGTATTTGTCTCATCAATATCTATCGACGGACCTTAAAAAATATATGCCAACCCCATAAACCTTCTGGTTCCGTTACCCGAAGGTGGCATAAAGAAATAGTTTGTAACAATAAAAATCTCGCAAAGGGTTTTACACAGTTCGAAAAGGTAAAATTTACAAATAGAACAGTAAAACATATTTTTTAAACGTATACCCTTATTTTTTTCAGGAGTGTTTGCCAGGAAATCGGAGGACCGGGAAGAATGTTTATGAAAGGAATGTTAAAAACAAATTAACAAAATATAAAATAGGCTATCCAGTAATAATTGTCATTCAACAGCAGACCTAAATAACACAATTTAATTAAAATGAAGTAAAAACTTAATAAAAATGTATGCATTTTAAATTTAATTTTTTCATAAGTGAAAATAATTTGAGTTTCCCATAGGACGTGTCACCTGCAGGTGACAGGCCATACAACAAATGATTATAAGAAACAAGCATAAAATTTTTATTTGAATTTTCACTTGTGAAAAAGCGGACATCTCATACCATTTTCTATATTGAGTGTCACTTGTTCTTCAATGTAAGATGACATATCCCTCGTTACTCACAAGGTGATTCACAAGTGAAACTTTTTTTCGGAACTGAACTGAAAAATTTTGCCACGCCCACTCCAAAGTACCATGGGAAATTTTTCCATTTTTTTTATGGCCAAAATGACAAAAAAAAATATGTTTTAAATTGATTTCGATTATCAGAATGAATTCAGATAACATCAATCTCAATTAATGTCACATGTCAAGTCATCAGCGGAGAAAGTCTGTTTTTATTTCAACGAGGTGGCAGCTCTATTAAATCACCTATTATTCTTAATAATCAAGACTGGCAAAATGTGTAAAACAAATGAAAGGACTGCTGTTTTTAAAATATCATCTAGTCAGACGGGTTTTTAACTTGTGTTTGTGACCTTGATATTGTATTGATGGTTTGTGGTGGTCGTATAGTCGTGTGTAAGTTCTAACCTAAAAAAAACGGAATCTTTAAGTTAATTTTTATTTTAAAATAGAGGTACAAAGTAAGTCCAACTCGTTCCACCTCTAAAACCCTTTTTGTCTTGTATAACATTTACATCGCATTAGATCAGTTAGTATAAAAGTGCACTTTTATATTTCCCGCATTTCGCGGAACTACGCCGCTATATTTTTTATTTTCTTTCCATTTAATTTTATATACTTATTTAAAAAAAAAACTTTTAAATATTTCTTTGTTTTGAAGTTATAAATAGTTTCAAAAAAAGTGGTCAAATTTCCCATAGTTCAACTCCCATTAATAGCCAAAACAAATAAATCCGGTAGGCAGCCGGATATCATGTACTGAAATAGCCTGTAGATGGCGCTTTACAACATCGCTTTGCTGCTTATATATCTCCATTTCCCTTTCGCTCCCTTAATCTGAGTAACGTGTATCTCATAATCGAAGCACTCGACTACTGCGTTCTTTATTGTTTTTTTTTTTGTATTGGCCGAACGGTCATGAAAAGGGAGGGAGCTTGGATCTCAGTTACATCAACTTTTGTAACGAAAATGTAATATGCGATATACTAAATAAAAACAATTTCTACATTTTTCACGCTATTTTTCACGCTGAAAGATGTTATGGAACAAAACAACTGATCTGTTAAAAATAGGGCCGCCCATTCATTCGACTGGATGACCCCAGCTTTATATATTCAGCGACAGTATTATTTTATTTGGACCTTCATTATCTCTTACTTTTTCGACAAGGTATCGACCATGTCTTAACTTACAAGTATGGGCCAATGCGGTCAACATGATAGGCCTACAACGGTTCGTCTGCCTTGTCTATCGCGTTTAGGAAACCCTCTTTTCTCCCATGCTTATCCTCGCCAACCGTGCAGTCTACACAGTACATCACAATAGTTTGAGCCTGTCTCTCTAAGTCTGGAGTGTAATAATCGCGCTGCACAAAGTCAATTGTCCTTTTGATGCCAAAGTGTCCTTGTAGGTAAGCTGTGTTGACTATTTCATTCTCCAAGGCTGATGGGATTACTATGAGTTTTTTTAAAGGATTCTTGTGAAGAACTTCGTGCTTCAGATAGAAGTCGACGTAGGTATTTGTTTCCAGGATCTTCCAAACGGCTTTTATCCATTCATCCTGATGTTGAGACGTTTGAATTCGATGTCTGACTGACTCTTAAAGCAATAAGGTATGTGCACGGCTTAAGATGTCGACATTTTTCATCCTTGTGATACCTTGTGAGATACTTTCACTGGGACATCATTCTTTCGCATGGTCTTCTTCAGAGCTTGTACTATAGCGAGTACCTTTGGCTCATAAGATATATATCTACTGAGTGAAATTCTTGATCAGCTGACTCCTTTTGAAGGACTGCTCCATATCCGCACATACTTGCATCACAAAAGCACTCTATTGATCGAATAACTTCAGTACAGGCGAACTAGACAAGGATACTTTTAATTGATTAAACGATGCTAAGTCTTCCTCGCCCATCTTAATGGAAGTGTTTTTCCTTAGCAAGTTTGACAAAGGTCGGGTAATAATAGCGAAATCTTTCACAAACCTTCGCAAATAGGATGTTAGGCCAAGATACCGTTGAAAACATTGTTTTTTCTCGCGGGAAAGCAAATTTTTCGACTGCACAAGACTTCACTGATGATGGTTGGATACATGGAATTGGACCCTCTTCTGTAAAACCTGACACTTTTCCCACTTTATATGCAGACCTGAACACATTGCGACTTTCTTTAATTTCTCCACACCTTTCTGTTCGGCTGATAAAATAATCAAATTGGCTGAGCACTTCAAAAATATATCGCATAAACACTGCAGGGGAATTAGAGATTACGAATGGGACGAAGCAGAACTCGTATTGAACACTTTGGTTGACAAGCGAGGTGTATTTGCGAGGGCTTTCCTGCACGGCGATACGGAAAAATCCATTTGATAAGTCCAATGTTGTAAATACGTTCCCCTTCTGAAGTTTATGTAATACATCCCCCATCAAGGCCATAGGAAATTTTTGGGAATAATCTTCTGGTTCAAGTTGCGGTAGTCGCAATAATTAATTTTTTAGCAAACAACACTATGGTTGAGGCGTATTTGGACACACTTTGACGAATGATTGCTTCTTAAGCCCATCCCTGATCTGCTTGTAAACTGTTTCCGTTTCCTCGTACGTTAAGCACCTAGGTCTCTGATAGACTGGGACTTCATCTGTAAGAAGTATTTTCATTTCTACTGGGCTTGATTCTGGCTTTAATAGCTTTTAATTCTGAACTAACTCAACCACTTTTGATCTTATGTCGTTGCTCAAGTGACGCAGATCTTAAAGTGGAATGAAATTGTCTTCGATGAGATAAGAAGCCATTACCTGCTGAGAAGTGTCTGTCAAGTCTGAAATGCCAGTGGAAGATGCATCTACAGCAATATTTTGATTGAGATTTATGTGATGGCTTGGACTATTTTCATTTCTGTCTAAGGTGAGATTAGTCATATGTCTAAAATCTACTGGATTAGCTGCGTGTAAAACGGCTCCGTTTGCATTTTTATTAAGGACATCGCTACCGATTACACCTTCATAAAGATAATCGTTGTCACGCACTATATAAAAGCACATATCAACGTCATCTTTGTTACAACTGTGAACGACCCTAGAGTGTATATCTTTTTGCCACCTATTCCAATTAGCTCTTTAATATCTGGTTTGAGAATATCTGAGTGGATGTAAGTGTAAACTATCTCACAAGTGGTACAAATATCGCTGCCAGAATCGAATAATGCCGTAATCCGGTCAATACCAATGTCAATGTTTATAAACGCTCTGTTGAAAATTAACTGTGACAACTGCTGAATGTTTAAGTTTTCATTCTTCACTTCCTTACGAGCTTCCTTAGTACCGCATTGATTTGCCTTGTGACCAAACTGATTGCATTTAAAACACTTTATAACTACTTCGTTACTTTTACTACTTTGATTGCTGCTACCACACATAAAGCAACGTCTGTCATCTTGGTTATTTATTTGAAATTCAAGAAGTGTCAACCTTCGGCTTTGGTTGACTCGCGCAAAGCTTCTCGTAAACCTCAAGTTTCTCACGAATCTCCTTAAGATTTTTTTTGCTTCGAGTCTTTCTTCGTCCAACTTCGAGTGATTTGGCAATGCGATCATACTGTAGAAGTACTCTATCAGACTTTTTCTCAGCGTTTTTTTCCTATGCTCAAGCATCTTGTGCACCTGTTTTGCTAACAACATTTCACCAAATTCTTTTTTTAAAGCTTCTTTAAGTGCACCCCAATCAATTATTCCAGGTTGGCTGCCCAAGTATAATTAAGTAGCTCCCTTCACCACTCTAAGACGTTAATTTCCTCATACACTGAATCCTCTGATATTTCTGTGTTTCCTGATGGTCGATATTTTCTCCCTATGAATAGGAGATGAGTCTTTCCTGTAATTCTGCTTTGAGGCCTGAACTTAATTCTTAAACTTGTCTCTAAGCTCTGCAACAGAAAATCGTGTGATCTCTTGAACGTTCACATTTTCTAAACTACGTAAGTTATTTATTTCCTAAACCAACCAAATATTTAATTCTCAATTTTCTCTTGAAATTAAAAACAATTTAAATGCAATGCATTATATTGTTTTGTGTAACTTTAGATTCGGTATTTCGATCAAAAATAATGTATGCATGTATGGTTTCATACTTGCGAATCGCCTGCTGTCTATAATTTTTTATTGCTCATTTGATATTTGCCACTGCTTTTTAAATTCATCTCTGGAAGAGGAAGGCTTCCGTAAATTTATTAATCAATTATGCGTGATTTATTCTTCCGTTTATACACTTCTTTGATTCAGTTTTATAATTACGTTGACACATTAATATTATTGAGACACAAGCGAAAAAAATTACTATTTTTAATTACTTTGAAAATAACCTACCAATCTTGCCCTTTAGGCTTAGTAATCAACCCACCAAAAAGTCGTCAAAAAAAAAACTTCTTATAAAAATAGGGCCCAAAATTTTTTGTGGCAAAATTTTGAACGAAGTTTTTGGACGACAGTCCTTATGTCTTCAAAATAAAATAATCAAAATAATAAAATGTTGTCACTATTAGTTAAGTCAAAAACGAAAGAGCAGAGAAAAAAATTCGCTAATTGGGTGCGTTAAAAGCCATGGCTCAATTTGGGTCCTCACTAACCCGAAGCGCAGCGACAACAACGCTGCCAGCTAAGCAATAAGCACATATTTGACATCATTATTTTTGTTATTGTATTGAAAGCAAGGAAGCGTCGTCCTTTCTACAATAGAGTTATAGGTACCATCGTAAGCAGGCCTACTTACGATTCCAAAAAAGTGGTGCAGATGGCGGGAAGGCTTTGGAGACCATACCGAAAGTTCAGCGACCGCGTGCCTTTCTTGTCCGACTTCTTCAAAAAGCGAATGTAAGTCCTTTATCCTTTATATGAAATACACAGAGGATATGAAATATGCAATTTTTAGAACATTCAACAAAAGTTTCACCAAAGACGAAGACGAGTCAATTGATTTTCTCGGCGGTGAAGTCTAAAGCTATTCGGCATCAACGCCGAAAGGCAATTATGACTATGTAAGCAATATTTAAATATTATCGGAATTAACATCCATTCTATTCTTAGATACAAATGGCATTACCGGGCAAGGGAAAACCGAAGACGAATGAAAACATGGCTCTAGTGGAGATGCTGAGAGGATACTTGAGGGGAACGAAAGGAAACTATTGATATTGAATCAGAAGGTTGTTTCACCTTTGCTTCCGCACTGGAACAGTCCTTTGAACAATATGCCATTTCAATAGGCTCAGCTAACCGTAATAAAAGTTAGCAGTTTGATTCACGAGGAATCCCTGAAAGCATTAAAAAGGAGAGAATTGTTAAATAAAGTAAAACACACAAATTCGAAAAGTTTATTTTTAATAAAAGGACTTAGGTGACCAGCTTATTTATTTGCCAACGACATGAGTCTTGTGCACTATTGTAATAATTTCTTACTGTATCTCTTACCCATTCCTATTGCCTTTCCTTATTGCCTTTGCATTCGTTTCTATTGATTTTAAAAGTGCTATGTCCTATTTTTTTTGCAACTTTTGTTTTTGTTCAAGCGCGTGTGACCGCAGACTTACACGCAGATTTTACTACATTAACCAACACTGGACCCTCAAGAATTAGTAGTCCGAAAATAATATTTTTATGGCCAGTTTTTGTTAGGTTAAGTACTAAGCCTTAAAAACTTTTCAATTTTTCTGCCGAGCCACTGCCAACACTGCTGAACTACTAATACAATATTTACAATTCACAAAAATTTCTTTTGTGAACGACGAGGCACTTGAACCCACGATCCTTAGGTTTAGTTTTTAACCCACCAAAAAGTCGTCCATAAAAGCTATGGACTATATGACTATAAGCAATATTTTAATATTATCGGAATTTATTAACCCGCAATGTATTGTTAAATACAAAAGGCGAAACCGGGAAGGGGAAAAGCTAAACAATATTATTAAATTATAATGTAGTCTATTTTTGTTGTTGCATATATTACATCTGTTGAATTTCGTCCTTTTTTAAGACGTTGGCCAAGACCAATAAAGTAAATTAGTTTTAGATCGCTTCTTATTGTTTTCGTCCATGATAACTAATGCTGTAACAACAGTAGCTATTACAGCATTCGTTTCTATTCATTATAGAAGTGCAAGTTCATTTTATTGGTTTTTAACAATTTGTTTTCTTACAATTTTTTGTTTGTATTCAAGCCTGTGTGACCCTAAATTTATACGGAGATATTACCACATTTATCAACACTGTTACCTCAAGAAATAATGGTCTGAAAATAGTATATTTTTTTGCGCAAGGTTTTTGTTAGGTCGAGTTCTAAACCTTAAACGCAAAATTTTTCGACATTGTGAAAAAAGACAGTTTTTCGTTAAGAAAACCATGGAGATCATAAGTATAGGAGTTCAAACATTTTGTTGGTTGTAAACTAAGAAACCAACATCCCTTATTGCATTATCACTAGGCTGGAGACTCAGAGCCTAACATTTGGCAATTCTGTTAAAATACGGCTATAACTGGAGTTCCGATTGCGAACGGTTGAACGCCTTAATGCCACAAATGAATCTGTACTTTCAAAACTACCTGTAGTTTATTGTGGTCACTTTTAAATAATTAATAGTGCTAGTAACGATCAGCCAGGTCCTGCCCACCTGTTCTTTTGTTTACACACCTGGAAGCAGTAACAGTAGACCTGAGAGATGAGGTTCCCATGCGAATTTTTTGAAACTAAAACAACGGAGTTTATACTTCATGACTTTAAGAAGAGGTAATGCGATCACAGATCCGTAAACTCGTAAGTTGAGAAGGGGCGTTCTAGCTGCTGTGCTGCACCGGATTTTTTTTTGGTTAGAAAAGCTTAATAAAATTAATACAATTAGCTCTAACGTCAATTTTCTTCAACCTGGCAGCCTCAGTTTTTTATTTGTTCTACATTTATGAGTCTCTTATATATTTATACCTGTTACTCGTAGAGTAAAAGTGTATACTAGATTGTAACAGGTAAAAGGAAGCGTATTCGACCCCATAAAGTACACATATAGTCACTCCCGTCGGGAAGAAATGTGCCACTTTGGCGGCACTTCTCAGAGTCACTTTGGCGACACTTCGGGATGTTTCTTTGGCTACTCTTCTTGAAGTGTTTTCGGCGACACTTCCAGGAGTGACTTCGATACTTCTGAAAGTGTCGCCGATATGACTCCGAGAAGTGCCGCCGAAGTGGCACATTTCTTCCCGACGTGAGTGACTTCCGCGACCCGAATACGATATCGCCGAAATGACTTCTGGAAGTGTCGCCAAAGTAACTTCAGGAAGTGTCGTCGAAGTGACTCCGAGAAGTGCCGCCGAAGTGGCACATTTCTTCCCGACGGGAGTGACTTACAAAACTGGATTGACCACGAGCAAATTGCGAAATAAACTGACGCTCGGACGAAAAACAATAGCGTACGTAAAAAGGGAGAGGAATTTCGAGAAATAAAGGGTAACGGCAATTATCGTGTCCTCCTTTTTCCCAGTAACTTTGTTTTTGTATCATCTACCTATCGTCCAGAATTGTCTCAGAAGATAATTCTTCGAGATCGCTTTTTTTGTTTTTGTAAAATCCACAAGTGTCTTAGAAGTTACTTATTTGCGATCGAAATGTGTGCTATCGCCTCTCTATCTTCCAGAAGTGATTTAGAAGTTCAACTTCACCTAAAATGTATTAGTCTCGTCAAGGCCTATCGCTTGTCCTCAATAAACGATAAAGGTTTTTCGCATGGATGTGTTTAAAAAGTTGCAGCGGAACTCTGCGGCAAAGCGAAAAGCGCTTATTCTTTTGAATAATTAACAATCTAAAAACTTTTGTGTTTTGTGACCAATACTCGCAATACTAATTTTACATTTACATTTTTATACCCGTTACTCGTAGAATGTATGTAACGGGTAAAAGAAAGCGATTCCGACCTCATAAAGTACATATATTCCTGATCACGATTAGTAGCCGAGTCGATCTACTGAAACAACCCTTAGGCGGCGCCCTAATATATCTCCATTTCCCTTTTGCGCCCTTAAGCTGAGTCACGGGCTATAATTTATAATAATTTCTTTATTTAATTTATTTAAACCATTAAAAAATGTGTATATCAACTTTTTAAAAAATGCATATTGTATATTTTTGTCAAGGAGTACAAGTTATATAGTCGGATATGTTTCACTTAAGAAAGGGTCTAGGTGCGGTGCCACGCTCCAACAGAGTAAGCAAGAGAAGAAGACCGGGTGTATTCTATTTGAGTTGTTTAAAGAAAAGCAGCAGGCTGTTTAAATTGTGCGCTGCGAAACATATTTATATTATTAACAAACGTGTTTTTTTTAAATAGCAATGTGCTAAATACCAATGTGCTTAGTGCTACCTTAAGTGTAAGATGTTTGCGTTAATTTAAGCATAACGAAAGTCAAAATTTAAAATGTTTTATGGGGTTTCCAACATAACATAGAATATTATTGTTTCGTTACCCGAAGGTGGCATAATATTATGTTTTATTATATAAATACCCCGAAGGGTTTTACAAATTTCGAAAAGTTATTTATACAATTATACGAGCACATGATTGAACGGGGGGAAAATTTGTCGAAACCCGATTCCTTTCTTAAAACATTCATATATAAATATTTATCCACAGCATACGCCGGCATACATATTACGCAATAAATTTATAATGTGAAAAAGAATTCGAAACCAAGCAATTCGAAGCAAGCTCAGCGTCTGTTCACTTGCAATCGGTTGTTTTTGAAACGCTCAAAAGTCATCATGGGTGAGTGGGGATCTAGAAACTATAGAATGAGCTTTGTCATTTGTTTTTATACCCTTGCAGAGGGTATAATGATTTCAGTCAGAAGTTTTCAACGCATTGAAGGAGACATTTCCGACCCCATAAAGTATATATATTCTTGATCAGCGTCACTAGACGAGTCCGTCTGTCACTAGACGAGTCCGTCTGTCCGTCCGTTTCTACGCAAACTAGTCCCTCAGTTTTAAAGCTATCGGCCTGAACTTTTCCCAAAAGTCTTCTATCTATTGCAGGTAGTATACAAGTCGGAACCAGCCGGATCGGACAACTATATCTTATAGCTCCTATAGGAACTATCGTGGAAAAAATTTAAAAAAAAATTATATCTTCGCTGTTTTTTAACATATAACCTTCTAAGCTTGGACAAAACATTTTTTAATTAGTTCTGAATCAGGAACTAAATTTTATCAAAATCGGATGATTGTATCATATAGCTGCCATTGAAACGATCGGCAAATTGGTTTGAAAATATGAAAAAATTATATCTTTGGTGCTATTTAACATATAAGCTTCTTAGCTTGGAAATAACATTTTTAATTAGTTCTGAATTTCAAATTAAATTTTATCAAAATCGGACGACTATATCATATAGCTGTCAAAGGAACGATTTAAAATTGGTGGGAAAATATTATGAAACAAATTATAGCTTTGGTGCTTTTTGACATATAACCTCCTACGCTTGGAAATAACATTTTAATATTGGTTTTGAATTTCGAATTAAATTTTATCAAAATCGGACGACTATATCATATAACTGCCATAGAAACGATCGGAAATTTAGTCGGAAAATATGAAAAAAATTATATCTTTTGTGTTTTTTCACATACAACCTTCTAAGCTTGGAAATACCATTTTTAACATTTTTAAGAATTTCGAATTCAATTTAATAAAAATCAGACTACTCTAACATATATATAAATGGTCAAAAAGAAAAGAATGAAATAATTTTTTTTAATATCACTGAAGTCAGCCACAATCCTTAAAAATTTGTTACTAATGTTGATTATTTCTTATAACTGCAAGGGTATACAAACTTCGGCTTGCCGAAGTTAACTTCCTTTTTTGTTTTGAATTTAAGTGGACTAAAAAAATTTGAATTTGATTTGAATTTGGAAATCCGAAAAAAGTACGGTTGGAGTAATTGGTAATTGGAGTGGACTGTATTAAAAGTGGATGTAGAGGTGGACTGTATTTGAAGTATTATATTTATCTACATATATAGAAGCAGCTAGAACACAGTAAAAAATAAGAGTGCGTTTGTTGAGGTAAAAAAATCGGGAAATGTTTTACTATAGCTGGGTTATATTTTAAACATAACAGAATTAAAAAAAAAAAAACAAAGTTAACTTCGCCAAGCCAAAAACAATTGTATACCTTTGCATAATTATTTATATAATATTTATTATTTTTTTTTATAATTATTTAACTCTTTCTTTAACCGTTTCTTTAACTGCCGTGTGTTAGAGTCGTCCGATTTTTATTATTTTTTTTCGAAATTATTAAAAATAAAAAAAATGATATTGATATCGATACACCGAAGTTTTGTTTCATTTTCATATTTTCCATTTGTTTTCCCACCAATTTTCCAATCGTTAGTATGGCAGATACATATGTTATATAGTCCCCCGATTTTGATTAAAAGTCATTTCGAAATTCTGAAATATTACAAAATGTTATTTTCAAACTTAGGAGGTTATAAGTATGTTAAACAAGAAAGAACGCTATAGTCGAGTGCCTCGACTATCAGATACCCGAAACTCAGCTTAAGGGAGCAAAGGGGTAATGCGGCACCAGCGGCTTTTTCAGTAGATGCTATATGGGCGGCAAACAGTTTTAAGCGTTCTAGCCATTTATGGGCGTTAGAGACGGCGTGGCAGTCCGTTGAAACTCGCTCTGCGTAGGAAGCCGGGAAATCTGCATGCCAAGTATGAATATTCTAGCTCCTACAGTTTCCGAGATCTCAGCGTTCATACGGACGGACGGACGGACAGACAGACATGGCAATATCGAATCCGCTATTGATATTGATCAAAACATATATACTTTATGGGGTCGGAAACGCTTCCTTTTACCTGTTACATACTTTCTGACGAATCTATTATACCCTCTTAATCTACAAGTAACTGGTATAAAAACCATAAGGATATATATTTTTTTTTTTTTTTCGGATTATTCCAGTGGGAGCTATTAGACTGCAAAGCAATGACTTTTGGGAAAGTTTCAGCCCAAAAGCTTTTGAACTAAGAGACTAGTTGGCGTAGAAACGGGCGGATAGACGGACATGCCTAGATCTATTCGTCTAGTAATACTGATCATTATGGGGTCGGAAAAGTCTCCTTCACAATGTTGCAAACTTTTGACTGATATCATTATACTCTCTGCAATGGAATAAAAGTAACTCAAAAGGATAACACACAGTTGGAAGGCCGCAATGATCCAACACCTGTTAAAGGGTAAGCTGCATACATGCAAGTAAATCCCGTTAATGCTGTCTATCGGGTAGAACATTTGTTTTTTTTAAATAAATAATTTGTGAGTGCATCAAACAAATGATATAATGTAAATATAAAACGTTTATGAGCTTGACGTTCAAAAAAAAATCTCTCTGGACTGCAAGACATGTGTGAAATTGAAGCACGAGTGTTAAATCCCGTTAAAGCTGTCTATCGAGTAGAACATTTGTTTTTTTTAAATAAATAATATGTGTGTACATTAGAAGTATGACATAATGTAAATATACAACATTTGTGAGCTTGACGTCAAAAAAAATCTTTCTAGACTGCAAGACATGTGTGAATTTGAAGAACGAGTGTTAAATATGGCCTACAAAAAATGACAACCTTGAGGTCCAAAATAGAATTCCCAATTCACATTTGCAAAGAATAATCATAGTAAGGCCAGTATCATGGAATGGGCATGTTTTCGTACTATTGAGATGGTTCTATATTATAAAGTAAATCCAAGCAGGATCAACTTGTTGACTTCTGAATTCCGGATTTTATGGAAGCTTACCACGATTTTTTGCTAAGCCAATTCAGAGAGAGTTGTCAAATGTTGTAATGACCTTGAGCCCCGGGACCTTAAAATACTCGAAACTGATTTCTTTGCAGAAATATTTAAAAATAATGTTTCGATGAAAAGTCACACTACAATATACCTAAGCAAAGATTCTAGAGTCTAGTGACGTCAATGCCGGTCGCCCTTGTTGTTGTATTTTGCCAAAACTACAAAACAAAATTTTTCATCTTTTTATGTACATATAAAAACAAATATTTCTTTAATGGTGATATTTTTATTGTCGCATATGTTTACTTTTTTTTTGATAAATGCCTGGATGTTTTAATACCCATCTGCATCGTAGGCGTAATCACCTTTATATTTTTTTTATATTTTACCCTACATATTTTTATAAACAGAAATAAAATACCATTTTGTACCAAATGCGGCTACGTACTTTTTTACTCTACGAGTAACGTGTATTATTATACAGATTTTTAAGCTACAATATTTATTAAAATATATATTTTTTACACCCTTGCAGAGGGTAAAGGAGACGTTTCCGACCCCATAAAGTTTATATACTCGTATTCTTGATCAGGATCAAACTCAAGCAATGACTGTCTGTCCGTTTGAACGCTAAGATCTCTTATAAAAGCTAGTTAAACTTCGCATGGAGATTCCCGGGCTTCCTGCTCAGCGCAAGTTTTTTTCACCGGGGTGCCACGCCCACTTTAACGCCCACAATCCGCAAAAATATGTAGCGCATACAGTTTTTATGATAGAAACAACATTTTAATTGAAATGTGTTTGTCTCATCATTACCTATTGACTGACCAGTTATAAACTTTCCAGTTATAAATAATAAGTAGTACATGTTAACTATACTTATGAATACTATAAATTACGTAATATTTAATTTAGATAAGCTAATACTTAACTTAAATCCTTAAGTTTCCATCAAAAAACTTTATAAAACTGTTTGTTTGGTGGTCTCTAAATAACTGATTAATATAAGTTTTCACGTGGCTATTTAATATATAAATAACCGTTCCAGTAACTTTTCATAATGTTTAATTTAATAAAATTGCATTACTGGAACTCAACTATTCCCAGAAGGTAAATTGGAAGTTACACATATATTATAATTACAAATTATTATTATCATGAAATTTGGTTCTGATTTAAAACAATTCAAATTGGTAAAACTTATTAAGGTTATTATACCAATATCATTTAATGGGATTATTGATGACCTTAACCACACACTGACTTTAAGATATCAATATTCACTTACAATATTTTCAGTTTAATTTTCTATTTGAAATAATTAGACAGATTTTCGCCTGTGAATATACATTTTTAGCATCCATCTGATTCTGCTTACATTTTTTATTTATTTGTAATGATCTAATTTTTTATGTTAGCTCGCTACGATACTTGTGCATCTAGCTCAGTAAATTTGTGTGTTCGTTCCACAAAATTTATAATAAACGTGACGGCGCAGTGATGACAATTTAGAATTTGGTTGTTAGGCGTTTGGGTTGCCAAGTTTATCTGTAGTGTGATTGTGTTACTCGCGCTGATCCTTTTTATCCGCTGCTCTAGGTACTTCTGCCATCACTCAAGAGAGATGACGAAGAGTTGACCTGACGGGCTTAAGGAAAAGTCGCCGTGTCAACCACCTTGCCAGCCGCAGCATCGAGTCCCTTGCTCAGTCCCGCCTGACGCTAACTCAGTTTCCGTTGACGCTTTGGGCAACCGTCCAGTTTACGCCAGCAGTTCCTCAAGCAAGCGCTAGTTCCACAATAGCCTTCGCTCAAGACTGTTGCATTCCTACCATAGGTGTGTGAGTCCTAGATGTCCTCCTCGCCCATCCTGCGTGTGGCGGTGCTGCTAACGACGTCCGGCGCTGCGATATTTTTCGTAACTGCGTATCGGGCTCAAAGGCCTCCGGCGGTACCCTGGATCTCGCACTCGGCTACACGTCAGGCTGGTGGGGTACAGCTTCGATCGAATTCAATGTATCCATTGGTTGCACATTCCAGTCAACTGTCAGGCGCCACATGCCACACGACGACTGCGATCACCAGAGAACCGTCGGGTGCCACAATCAGTTAACCACGTCACGATCGACAGGAAGCGTCGTGGTCACGTCCGCTTATTTCGCTGGCCTAGGTACATAGCTAGAGCAGTCCGTGTAACTGTTAAACGAGTCTTCACTAAACTTAGCGGTGTACATTCCTCCTGAGGACCTCAGTTACATGTGTCTCAATTCGGAGACTTATGCTACCCGAACGTCTCGACGTAGCGATCCTGTTTCTGGATGACATTCACGGCTATATCTCCTTAACTTCCAGCGGAGTTATTTAATTGCTCTGACTTGTAACGAACTGATTTTGGGTATGTCTGCTCACTACGAGGTTTGTGCAGCTAGCTCACAAGATTGTGTGTTCGTCCCAACAAGTTTATATGACTTAACTGCCCCCTAGGTCAGTGAGAAAACACAGGGCTACAATGGTTACAGTGGGTTTTATTCTCGTGCTACTAATACCGCGGTTATGTAGCTTGGCTGGTCTTGGTATCACGCTGGTTCCACTGGTTGCTGATGTTGCTCGTCCTGGCTTGTCGACGCGTTGACTCGACGACCCCTGGGATGCTCGTAGTGACCCGCTTGAGAGAGAGGTTCAAACCAGGGTGAACCTTGCTCTAAAGGGCAACGCCTTTCGAGGCAATAATCGCATGTGCTTCATGTGCATCTGTCACGGACGGTCCCACCAGGTTCTCGATCAGTACGCGCTGAAAGTCAAGAATGACTCCAGGATGCTGCATAGCAGTTTGCTTTGCTTTACGCCTAGCGCAGGCGAACTTTCAAGCCGGCATCACCCTGTTGCTTGATGTCTGTGACGTTCCTGTTCCACCGAGCCTCGCGCAGCCTGTGGCTGCCGGTGATGCTGGCATCTCTGTCGGTGTCCCGGATATGTTTCTTTCTTGCGTGCTTTAAGACAGCCGCCTTTCCAGGACGTGCTGAACCGCTGGACTGCTCCAGGACAACGCCTCAACGGGTCTCGGGGTTTTGGGCAGTTGCTGTCCCGTTGCCAGAGCAACGCCTCTTGAAACCACTAACCGACCTCCTCTTCGCAAAACTCTATTGTTTGACTCTGACAGATCCGCCGGGTGATACGCCAGGGTGTAACAGTAACAAATCGCCACAGCTACCTGTGTCTCAATTCGGAGATTCCTGATATCCTAATCCCGAACGTCTCGACGTAGCAATCTTGCTTCTTGTAGGCTTTTCACGGCGCTGCTTCCACCGACTGAATCTGTTGTTGCTGGCTTGCTGCTGGTTGACTCAGTTCTTCGATTCTTACAATTCACTGTTCGTGGCGGAGTAACTCCTCGTGATCGACTGATCTTGGATTCAGCGCTGGATCCGCTTATATAGGGCTTCTGATAACGAGAATCTTCACAATATCACTGTGGTCCACATAGTGACGAAGCGCACTAGGAGGTTGTGCGAAGGCGACTACTATATATACACAAAGAGAAGGAAATCAACAGTAATTGTGTTACAAGAGTTAAATCAAAAGAAAGGTATTGCAAGTAACTAAAAGGATTGCGTACCAAGACATAAAGAAAATCAATTGATTTGGGAGAAAGAGTGGTGAAAGTGTAACCGTACAAATTTCTGTTGGGGCCGGTGGAATGAGACCTAAGCCGTAAAATTCTAATGCTTCGTTCAAAAGTAATAAGCAAAACAATATGTTGGGGGACTTCTCAAAATGAACAAGGAAGAACGCCATCACTTGGCTGTCGGAGCGGTCGCACATAATAAATATGCTAACACTGCAGTTCCCACGCATTCGGGGGCGGTCATATAACCGAGCACTCGGGGGCTTATAGCTCCCATTGGAACTATCGGGGAAAAAATTGAAAAAAATAATAGATTTCGTGTTTTATAACATATCCCTTTCTAAGCTTGGATATAACATTTTTTATTTGGTTTTGAATTTCGAAATAAGTTTTATCAAAATTGGACGACTATATCATATAGCTGCCATAGATAGGATCGGAAAATTAGTAGGAAAACATGAAATAAAAATTATATCTTTGGTGTTTTTTAGCATTTAACTTTATAAGCTTGAAAATAACATTTTTTAATTAGTTCTGAATTTTGAATTAAAGATTATAAAAATCGGACGACTATATCATATAGCTGTCATAGCAACGATCGGATAAATGGTGGGAAATAAAATGAAACAAATTATAGGTTTGGGACTTTTTTCCATATTATCTTATAATATTGGGAATATAAATTTGTACATTTTTAAGAATTTCGAATTCAATTTAATTAAATTATTGTTTATTATTTATAACTGCAAGGGTATACAAACTTCGGCTTGCCAAAGTTAACTTCCTTTCTTGTTAAATCAAAGTTTAACATATTTCTGTCATGTTAAGTTTTTGTTTATGACGTTCTAGCATTAATCTAGCTCTTTTAAATGCTTGTTCTAGTCTAAACTTAGATTCTTTAGCATAATCATCTGTGTTATATAATGGTTTTATATTATCTATACTATTGAAGTGTTTAGGTAAATTAGATGTTTTACCAAAAACGAACTCATATGGACAATAGACATGTGCCATAGAGGGTGTTATGTTAAACAATATACATGTTATGTTAAACAAATATACGCCCCCCCGCCCCCTCTCATTTGCTTATGCGGGTTCTGGCACAATTACCATAATCCATAAATTTACTGATTTTAATGGGTTTCGAGGTCATAAAAATGTCACAATTATGTCCATAAAGAGTATACTGATCCCGCTTTCGCCCCCACATCACCACGTGACAATATTGATCATGTATCCTCCTCCTCATTATAAGCAATTAATAGTCACGTGAGAAAGGTGCACGTGAAAAAGGTCGCACACATATAGTATCCGAAGGTCGTTATCACGTACCTTTTTACCTCATTATCCCGGGTGTTGCTATGCACTTGAGAAAGGTCGCATAACCCAAAGTATCTAAAGGTTGTTATTTCAGAGAAACATGACAGATCATGTTTGGGAATAATGTTTTCTATGATTGCAAGACAAGTTTAGAAATCAAAAGCACCCCAATAAAAAAAATCTCACAAGTTAATGATTCTTAGATGTGGGAAATATTTTGGAACCCATATTTTCGTTTCCGCCCCAGAAGGTTTTACTGGTAAATTGTCAAAGATTCTCTCCTTTCCACAGAGGGTAATAAAGATATCAGCCAGGGTCAGAGACCCGAACATGGGCCCTTGTCCCTGACCGCAATAAAAGGATCACACGCACAAGTCCGAGGGACACGCTCATTGAGAAGATCACTGGGCCGCAATAAAAGGATCACGCGCCAATGACCTTATGCCGCACACAAGTGCGAGGGGCACGCTCACTGACTACCTATGTATCTCTGACACGTTCCCAAAAGGGTACAACGCACAAGAATACCAGTAATTTAAACTTGAAATAAAAAGTCACAAGTTTATTTTCTAGCATAATAATAAATTTATTCAATTATTTTGGTATTGCGAATGTGATTTGTTATTTTTTATTCTTTTTTCCAGGTTATAGTATATTTTTATAATATTGAGCGCCTCATTTTTGTAATCCGAAATTCGATGCATCATTGCACTACGCAGAGGTGTCTATATGATTTCCATGAGTAGATGTTGTCATATTATCT
Organism: Drosophila biarmipes; assembly: GCF_025231255.1. Lineage (NCBI taxonomy): Eukaryota > Metazoa > Arthropoda > Insecta > Diptera > Drosophilidae > Drosophila > Drosophila biarmipes. The sequence goes on along the minus strand of NC_066615.1, from coordinate 2,466,118 downwards.
CCATTACATTCAAAAAGTTTTGATTGTATAAACTGAAGACGTACAAGATAAAGAACATTTTATATAGGTTTCCGTATTCTTCTTTTACCTCTTGCGGTACATATGAATATCTTTGATTTTCCCAAAGTCAAAATAATTTTTTTCCAAACTGTCAAAAAAAAATGTCAAAAATGATCTTTTCTTTCCCACCTTCAAGTAAAGTATGCGCGCTCTCTTCTAATCAACCTACTCTTTTGTTCTACAATTTTTTGTCACCTTTATCTCCTTGATCGATTGATGGTATACTATTGGTTACACTTGTATCAAACATTTTTTAAAACCTATACTTCTCACCTCTTCTAACCAATGAATAGTCGATGCAACCTGTTAGAACTACCTGTTTTGTTTTCGAATTTACAAAATCTCAATCGAACATACTCCTTTGTTCTATGTTTCTCTGTCTCCTTTATCGATATGAGGTTGTCCTATTGGTTACACTTGTATCAAATATTTTTCAAAATCAATACTTCTTATCTCTTCTAACCAAGGAATAGTCCATGTGCCCTGCTAGAACTATTACATTTTCAATATTATCGTACACGCCCACTTCAAACACTATAAATGACCGAGGACAATAGTTAATCTTCTAAAAAAGTATTGAAGTGGGTTAGTCTGCTGCATCAAGCACAAGTTAAAGTGAAAAAGTGATCGTGAAAAATAATTAAATAAAATCAAAAAATGAATACCCAAAATCAGTTTTGTCAATCCTGCAAGTATGATGTGCAAAAAAATCGGTGGTCAAACCATGTCCGCTCAGAGTCCCATAAGTGAAATGCAATTCAACCCCTTGATGGAAGAGTCAGGAAAATTTATGAAGGATTCAGGGGAAGAATATTGCATTACATGTATGTAAACGATGGATCAGACTTGATCCTACCTGAAAATTTCTTGAGTGAAGCTGGATTGTCGTCTCAACCTCACCTCAGTATATTATTAGAAAGTTATACTTCAGTAAAAATAAACTTTAAACTGTTTGCAGAGTATATTCTTGTTAAATACAAATCTGAACAGATTGAAATGATCAAAGTAAATCAAAGTAAAATGTCGATCATGAATAAAGATTCTGATTTAGAATGTATCTTTCATGAACATACCATGGAAATAATTTCAAAAACTCAAGAATTTCAAGAGAGAGATAGTGGATGGTCTCTTATAAAATAATTCGCTTGGAAATGAATGTGAATCATTATACACCAGTGGCTGGTTCATCATTCATACCACTACTTCGTTTCCTTTTAATGAAAAAGGAGATAGACAATGTATGTAATAAAAATGATCACTATTGTTTTAAATGGGCCTTGATTTCTGCCTTAAAAATTCAACTCTATAACTTCAAAAGAGTTAAAAAAAAAGTTTAGGTTTTTTTAAAGATGAGCTTAACGGTAAGCTTATGACAGAATTTGTAGGTCTATGTTCCAAGCTTAATTCCTATAGAATAGATCAAGTTGAATCTTCACACAATAAAGCAAAGGGAGTGAGTTCACGAAATCTTACAATTGAACACTATAAAAACGTTTTATTAACTGGCAGCTCACTTTATGGCAACAGACCAATGTTTAGATCAAAATCACACAAAATAACTACTGTTAATGTTAATAAAAAAGGTCTTACCATGATCTTCATTACTTCACTCTAAAAATTGTGTTTCGTTAAAATTACGTTTTCTTTTGTTATCTTTGCCACACAAAGATAACAAAAGAAAACGTAATTTTAACGAAACACAATTTTTAGAGTGAAGTAATGAAGATCATGGTAAGACATCAACAAAACATCAGAGATTAATTGAAAAAGATATTTTAGAAAATGTTGAATAATTAAAAACTAATTCATTTTGCTTAGGTGAGATGATACATAACAATTATGTTAACGATGGAGAAGCACAAGATCACCTTAAGTTGCACAAAGAACACATTGAAAAGGAACTATTTTATAAATCAATTGAATTGGAGATGTTTTATTATGATCGAGACTTTGGAAAATATAAATAAAAAAATATTTTGAATTTGTAAAAAGTTTATTTATTATTTTTAAATTTATTTAAGTAAAGATTGTACAAAAATAGTATTAAACTAAGTATAAGATAAGCTGAATATAAAAAAAATAAAATTAAATAAATCACTCGTTATACTACAAAATGTCTTCCTTATTTATCCAGCTAGTCTTTGAAAACCCCAGCCACTTAACTAAAATATTATTTCCTTTTCGCCTTACAACTTTTTCAACTATGTAGGTATGTATGAGGGAATTGCGTTTTTTTGAGTTCCTCTTTGTAGAACCCGCCCTGAATCGGACTACCATCTAAATCTTCAAGTAAGTATGTTTTGGGGTAGGTATAGTTCACCTTTCTCATTTGAAAGATTTCAGTTGTATTGTTTGGTGTATACCCTTTCTCAAAAACACGTTTATATTTACTAATACGAACGTGGTAGCCCTTACGAAATTTTCTTGGAACAAATATTTTCAAGTGATTATAGGACATTTGTAATATACGTTTTCATTGGAAGAATTGACATACTTGGACTCATTTTTATTGTTCTGTGCACCCGATTATTATATTTATTAATTAATTGCTTATATATATCTAACCAGGCTTTTTGGTGTTCCATGACCCGATTTAAATATTCTTTCCATGGCTTGAGAAACATCATTAGCACTCTTTGAACAAGTACCGATCGTTTGATTTTGGAAATGCTCCCATTTCAACCAAATCTGCTTGGCACAGATAATTTATACCCCTTGTAATCACTCGCCTTCGTTGAAAGTTTTTTCGATATGATCCATGCAACTTATTTAAAATTTCTCGCTTAATCATATTTTTCTAATAGGCTGAAAAGCGACACCTTCTATCTCAATTGTGGTTTTTTTGGCAATGATATTGGGTTTGTTACATATTTAAAAATGTAATCCTCAATGCTTTTAATCATTTCTAGAATTTTGGGAAAAATTTGGTCAGCGCTGTTAATTCAATTTTATTTTCTAAGCGTGAAATTTTCGTGAGTCGACAATTAATATTTTGAGTTATAATTTTTCTTAAATCTTCTCCCAACTTTCCGGTGTTCTCATCAGTATATTGTTTCGTGGCTAGATCATCGTTATCTAAAGATTTTGTTCCATTCTTGATATGTTTATTTTGAGTATTTAGGTTACCGTCTTCATCGATGAATAATCCTTCAGTAGAATCCTTCAGTAACACGTCTTTTCAAATTTTCTGATCTTTCCTTATCAACAGAAAAATGTGAAAACTTGTCGACAGACATTTTGTTTATAATTGTAAAACATTTGTGCATTTGATATTTATACCCACTAAAATATAATCCTTTTCTCACGCAACTCTTCTAGTATGGAAAAAATTTCATAATTGTGACTATTGTTACCCGCTGCTTTCGATGCCACCACAATTTCCAATCGTTCAACTAACTCATTAACATCATTCCAGTATACATAGTTTGGACTAAATAAATATTGTTTAGGAAACGTCATTATCTGTAAAATTTATATACCATCAAAAAAAGTGAATTTATTGTCTTATTCTTAAAATCTCACACTTTTAATGATTATTGAATTATTTCTAAATAAAAATTGTCATTACTTTTATGAATATAAAATTTTCCATCAACCATTTGATTGATGATATTATTCTGAAGAGAGGTGTACCTTTCTGGCATGTAGAGAATGTGTTCCTCCAACTCGAGAGCAATAGATTCTCCAACATTTGTTGTTTTGCGCTCCGCATTAAGGATCGGGAATCTTACATTTTCAGGCATCCCTGTCTTTTTTAAGTTTATTGAATTCTTTGATTACAATATTCATCTGGTTTTCATGGTTCATGATGGTGATTGAGCTTCTTGGACGTGCTACGGTTGTTACCCGTTGTTACCTTGATGGTTTAGACTTGGTCTTGGATGGTAATTACTTGAACAGGGATGTACTGTTTCTCTACTGTAGCTGTACTGTAGCTGTACGGTATCTGTACTTTATCTATACTGTATCTGTTTATTTCTCAACTTTTACCAGTTGTTCTAGTCTATTGTTATGAATAATCAAAGTTCTTGCTCACTAGATGACGATCGATGTGAAGTAAAGACTTAGACTGTGAATTTCAACACGTGCGGGTCCACTTTTTATACCATACAGAGCTCACACGTACACGTACCCACACATTGATTTTCAACCCCCCAAATGTAAATTAACCAACCAAATATACCTGTTATGAATCCACATCTTCTACAAAAGAAAGTAGAAAAGCGAGGCACAGGTGTCCACAGTTGTACGTATCAAAGTCTTGAACTCTTTCGTAGTTGTATTGTATTGTATAACCCAAGTATTTCACAACTTCTCTAGGTGGCTGAAGATTTCCAAAGCTATCGAAATAATGTATATTATTTTTATTTTTATTATATGCAACCCAATGGGTACCACTTTATTGTGATTTATACTGATGTTTACTATACCACACTCCCGAATTCTTGGTGTTTCTGGAAGTAGATCTCTCATAAATATACCACTAAAATGAGGGATACGGTTCTTAGCAAAACATGTAATGTTGATATTTGATAGTGGTCTATTGGGTAGCAGAGAAATTAGTTTTTTCGCTTCTTAACTCCTTTTCCCATACTATAGGACTTGAGAAAGAAATCCTTTCTAAAGATATAATCCTTCGCCTACATCAACACCTTCAATTTTCCTGTGTTCCAATGTTAATTGTCTTTGCAATTGCGGCACTACCACTTGCTAAGCTACCAAGAGCACTGAGGGCCGTCAAGATGGGGAAGATTGGTAGAAAACCCCAAATATTGGGTACATTAATTACACGAGGTATTTTAACATGTTTCTTGGAACCGATTGATTGATCAATTGATTTACGTGCTACTTTAATTGCACTCATAATGTCTAATGGTTTTTGTTTTTTAATGTCTTAGTAGCACCATTAATAACAGTTTTCTTCATTGTATTGTTCTTTATTGTTTTCCTCCCCTTCTTTTCCGTCTTTTTCAATCCCATCCCAAATTTTTTCTTCGCTTTCATTATATTTGTAACAAAGTATGCTGCTGCCTTATGCTGCCTGCTATTTGATGCCTTGAAACGCGACCAGGCTTTGTCAATCAATATGTCGTTCACTCAATGCCTTTTTTGTAGAATATGCAATATCGTGCTCTTTGCAGGCTTCATCCAATGGGTTTATTCCTTGATCACCACGTTCCAAACGTTTCTTCAACTTTGTACCCGGTCCACAAAAAGTATATCCCGGAATATTGGCTTCAAACGGTAATGTATTGATTAGCTTATCGACAAGACCACCAACGTGGTGGTTAGTTAGAAATATTAACGAAGAAAATGAGAAAAATCTACTGCCACGACATAGTGTCCTCTTAACGAATACAATAAGAGCTCTAATTGTCAGGCCTTCTATTTGTGGTAAACTAATATTATGCTAAGTTTAATAGAAAGTCCCAATGGACTAAAATTCGAAAATGTTTATATATTTTCAAAAAATTAAGAAGAAGAAATTAATTAAACCGATAAAAGGAATGGGATATCATACATTCTCCGATAATGACAGTGTACTAGACCCAGTGAAGCCAAAAATAATTCCATTATGATATTCGATGACGTAGCTTGTGAAAAACAAGACAACAAAAGATCATATTTTTGTATGGGTCGACATAAAAACATCGACTCTTTTTATTTATGTCAAACATATAGTCATATACCGAAACATTTGATTCGTGACAATGCCAAGTTTATTATGATGTACCATATTAGTACTGATATAATAAAAGTGTTGGAAGATTAAGCACGGATTCCTATTGACTAGCAGGGATGATGAAATGGGTTTGATCAGGGACTGAAGAGAACCGGTACCGGTACCGAAACCGGAACCGGAACCCTTTCCTTTTTACGGAACCGGAATCGAAACGAAACCGAAATTTTAATTTTCGATGGAACCGGAACTGGAACCGGAACCGATTATTTGGCATACTGTGGAACCGAAACCGGAACCGAAACCGATATTCTTTTTTTGCTCGAGACAGTAATGTTCTGCAATTTTGGGCAGAAAAGAGAACTTTCGAACCGGAATTAAGTGAATTAGCTGAAATTATTCTCGCAGTGCCAGTGACGCAAGTCAGTGTAGAGCGACTATTTTCTGGACTTAGATTCATTCTTTCATCCTTGAGATATAACGTAAAAGACAAACTTTTGGAAGATTAGTTATTGGTTAGAATGAATAAAATTTTCATCGAAAAAGAAAAGAGCTCAACAAGCGTCCCTCAACTATGCAATTTAAACAAGAATCGAAGAGAAGAAAAATTGATGATTGATTTTTCGAGATGCAAAACATGTGTTGCGTTGTGGCTCTGTGACTTGTTGATATGTAATTGAAACATGAATAAATGCGAATGATGATATATACATATGTTGTCGCAATTACTTTTCTACACGATTATACATTAAAAAAATGAAACCGATACTGGAACCGGAACCGATTCGTAATATTTTTTAGGAACCGGAACCGGAACCGAAACCGGAATCGTTTTGCGATTTTTCTTAGGAACCGAAATTGGAACCGGAACCGCTAACAGATTTTTATAGGAACCGAAACCGGAATCGGAACCGGTATTCCAATCGGTTTCAATCCCTGGGTTTGATCAATTTATTATGATTTAAGGAGTGATATCAATAAAAGCTGGGTTAGATACCAACAATCCCACAGTTTATCAATAGATTTCAATATGTCTAGATCACTTACATTTTCTTTGAATGGAAATAGTTCCATTATAACTACAAACTTTTTTCCACCTATCGAATTGAATGGGCAATATGAATGCGCTCTAATTGACTTTAATATGTATAATTCGATTCCAAATATTGACGAATAAATAATTTATTTCACATCGGTGACAATGTTATTACGATTCCGACTGTATCATACGAATTGAATGACATCACCGATTTCATTTACAATACACTAAAAGACTATAACCTTAAAAAAACATTTAAAATCCAAAGTAATAATAATACACTTCGAAATAACTACCTTACGAGAGCCAGTTTACTTTAATAGGGAACGGTCGGTTGGACAACTGTTTGGCTTCCACCAAAAAGTACTAGAACCGCATCCTACAAAAACCTATCGATCAGATCAGACTGTGAACATATTAAAAATTAATACAATTCGTTTGGAATGTAATATAATCAGCGGCTCATATATTGATAATACACCGAATCATACCTTACATAAGTTTGCCATTAATGTTTCACCTGGGTATAAAATGACAGTGACACTACATAACCTAATAACACTATCTATACGCATTGTGGACCAAAACGGTGATTTGGTGAATTTACGTAGTGAAAACGTTTCGATTCGGATGCACATTCGGCTGATAGAATGATTATTTATAATAAAAGTCGTAGCCTTAGTCCTCAGCCAAGCATTACTTATTGTACTTTGCACTTTGAAAAATAAATTATTTTTAAAGTCGTTAGGATTAAAGCTTCGAGTATAATATAAAACGGGAAAAGGAAAACAATGAACGAAATTTTAAATGTTCGAGAAAAGGTTTACTCAGATGAGAGTATTCCGAAGAAAGATTTTCATACTTATTCATCGTATAATCAAACATTTAAGCCAAACGATGAAATTTGAATTACTATCCAAAATCACGACTTGTACGTGCTTCCTCACGAAAGTGAATCTTTTTTAATAATCCCTTGAAAATTAATCAAGGGATTATTAAAAAAGATTCACCGAATGGACCCACAATTGATAATGTTACCACTTTTTCTTAATAATTGTACGGCTTACTTTTTGGATGAAATGAAGTACGAAATAAATGGATGTGAGATTGATGGAACACGATACCACCCTAAAAAATGTTATATCTTGGATAATCTTCAAAGTCAAAATCTATTAAATTCTGAATGGAGCAGTGGAGACGAAATTTCTACGGGACCCCACTTAAACTTTTCTGTACCATTAAAAAATTTGTTGGGATTTGCTGAGGAGTATAAAAAAGTTTTGTTTAATTGTAAACACGAACTAGTGTTGATGCTAACTAAGAATCTTGGCGATGTGTTTGAACAAACCAGAAATGACGAATATAACGTGGAATATCCCCCATGTAACTCCGAATGATTTTGTTGTACGATATTATTAAAATTGGTGTAAACCTACCAATCGCATTCCGGAGTTGGGATACATATGTTAACCCGAAATTGGAATGTGAAAGTCAGCTAACAGCGAAAAACCACAATTTGCCATAATCATAAACAATTTATCAAACTTAAAAGTTCACTTGAATTCTGAGTCATATCCATATGTGAATGTAAATGTATACAAGATTTCAATATAGTTACTATAATCGAGACAACCATTTTTGACCCCAAATGAATTTAAATTGAAGGCCCCCATTGTTGTGGTTGATCTTTCATATCGAAACAATTAAGTGAAAACTGGTTCTATTGATGTGAGAATTTTAATAGAACTCAGGACACCAAGTCATGAAAATACCCAAGCTTATTGTCTCCTTATACATGATCGTCGGACTAGTACAACGAGTTGTTTAAAGTTAAGAAAACGAAGAAAAAAACGGTTTTGGTTGATGTTCAAGTTTTCTTTGATAATAATAATAAATTTATTCTAAAGAAAATTGGAATTGTATTCGAAAAAGATCCTAGCTTGAATAATAGTTTTTAATAGAACCACCATATGATTTAACTTTGCTAAATAAAAAATCTAGAAAAACTGCAGTTTGGTTAACCAATAAACATCACAACAGGTTTAAAGGAAGGAAATATTGTCAAACACATCTTAAGGGCGGGGTTTGTGCTCTAAACAATGCATTCAATATTTTGACATTTTTAAGTGAAGCATCAAAACATGAAAATAATTTTATATACATCATTTTAAAGTTGAAGCTAGATGTGTAAAGGGCTACAAGAAAACAAGATTGATAAAATGAAATTTCATGAGGAAATCGACCAATTCATCGAGCAATTTAAAGGACGGATAATCGGTCAACACATTCAATACCTTCTAAAAACAAAAACTATGTTTATGAATTAAGGTGGACATGATCTGAAAACTACAAACTATGGTCAACACTTTACATTTTGTAATACTCATTTAACATCGGCAACGTGCGCATGCGTCTTCTATGCAACTCGCCAGATCGGAGCCAGAAAATTAATATCAATGTACAACAAATCATGTTCGCAATACCAAAATAATTAAATAAATGTAATGTCAGAGATACATAGGTAGTCAGTGAGCGTGCCCCTCGCACTTGTGTGCGGCATAAGGTCATTGGCGCGTGATCCTTTTATTGCGGCCCAGTGATCTTCTCAATGAGCGTGTCCCTCGGACTTGTGCGTGTGATCCTTTTATTGCGGTCAGGGACAAGGGCCCATGTTCGGATCTCTGACTCTGGCTGATATCTTTATGACCCTTTGTAAAAAGGAGAGAGTCTTTCACAATTTACCAGTAAAACGTTCTGGGGCGGAAACGAAAATATGGGTTCCAAAATATCTGAGAATCATAACATCTGAGAATCAATAACTTGTGAGATTTTTTTATTGGGGTTCTTTTGATTTCTAAACTTGTCTTGCATAGAAAACATTATTCCTAAACATGATCGATCATGTTTATCTGAGATAACAACCTTTGGATACTTTGGGTGTTCGACCTTTCTTAAGTGCATAGCAACACCTGTGATAATGAGGTAAAAGGGTATTATAACGACCTTCGGATACTATAGGTGTGCGACCTTTCTCAAGTGCATAGCAACACCTGGGATTATGAGGTAAAAGGGTACGTGTTAACGACCTTCGGATACTATTGGTGTGCGACCTTTCTCAAGTGCATAGCAACACCTGGGATAATGAGCTTAAAGGGTACGTGATAACTACCTTCGGATACTGATAACGACCTTCGGATGGGTACGGGGGCCATTAATATGCTAATTGTGCCATTTATTTATTATTTATTTAAGTTTTTACATAAATCTTCAATTATCGAATTTTTGTATTCTGTTCCCAAGTCCGTAATGAACGTCTTCATTGGACCGTACTTCAAAATAAAATATTCAAATATAGCTTTTGCTACTGTTTTTGCACTTATGTTTTGGATTGGTATTGCTAAATCGCAAATTAGCGTTACTATGTATTCATTTCCTTGTTTAGATGTAGGTAGTAGAGAGCTGTTTGTGGCGTTTCAGTGATGGTTAATGGGGTCTTTGTAAGTATTGTTGTCTTTGCTTTTTGGCATTAAGGGCATTTTCTTATATATGCTGTTATATCTTTGGTCATGCCAATAAAAATGCCTTCTTTTAGCTAAGCCTGTATGACCTCCTTGTATTGGATCAACATGGAATGTAAACAGTAATGCTTCTTTCTTTTTATCATTATTTGATAATAGGTTCACCGGCTTGAGTAGCACTACTCTTAGAGATTGTAATATTTTATTGCCCATTATTTTAAAAGATTTATTTGATATGGTGTCAAAGAGAATATATAAGAATATATAAGAAAAACTAGAGTATAAGACCGCAGCGGCGGTCATCGCAGCGGCAGTCTCGGCAGCGTCCAAACCTCCGCTGCGAAAACCGCCGCTCCCGTATATTCCCACCACTCGACTGAAAAAGGCAAAAAACGACGATGACCTCCGCTACCGTAAATAGTATATCCCCTCACTAAAAAAAAAAAAAAAATTTCGTGTCATTGGAAAGCATTTTTCAAGCCCTTTCCAATGGTATAATTTTCTCTGTTCTAAAATAAAAACTGCACATTTTGAAAAAAACTCACAAATTTAAAATTTCACACCTTCGCGCACAAGCAGTCATAAGCAAGGACTCGAGGGTAGGGGTGAGATTCGGGTTCGTGGGTACGCACGTTCACTTTCTCCTGCTCATTCTCAGAAGATAACGAGGGGTCACAATATTTGAAATGCAATACAAAGGGAGGGTTCCGTGGAATACCAAACACACTGATTCTGGGATGAGTATACGCTTGCAATTAAAAACAACTCATACAAAATACATTTAAAACCGCCTAAAAAACCTCCGCAACCGATTTTAATAGCTACTCTTAGCTTAAGGCTTAGGAAATTCGAATGGTTGCATCGCGACATCTTATGCCAATGCTGGCCCGACCTTAACTGACCATTTATTCATATCTTGCTTACACAGAGATTGCTTTTCCTTAACCTATGTCGAAGTTGCACACCTTCGATATTTACCTACATCCAGACCCCTCCTACACCACGTTCACCCCCGGTAACTTGTTATCAATCCTTGTGTTCGTTTTCCTTCTAATAACCATTCTACTGGGGTATTGGGCTGCTCCTTTTGTTCGAGAACCAATCGGATTGGTTCTAGGAGTACAACATACCTGTATGCACTCCCTGTAGATGTCAACCTGTTAAGTGAACATTCTGGACTATAAAAATGACACCACTCAAATTGCTCAGGATCAGTTCTTCAAATGCCTCAGTACTGCATACCTATGGATCTAACCGTAGAATTTATCGATTCGGAAAACGAGGTTGAGATTGACAACCCGGAATTACCACCCACGCAAGATTCTGATCTCGAAATAATCGAAAACTCGGATCTGGAACTTGTGCAGGTTTCCGAAGCAGAAGATTCGGTTGATCGCCTTCTACAAAGCGTATTTCAACCGGCTGCATCGTCGACCCAAAATAGGGACCCAGGATTGGAGTCTCTTGAGTGGAGCCAGTTTCCATTGGGGACTACTACGCAGGCTTTCTTGGAATCCCTTATCACACACGAAGAAGGTGAAGATGTATTTCAGTGCGCACAGGAATTTCAATTGGACGACGACCTATCCAGGCCAGAAGATGAGGTTTTTCCTAACGACGACCACATCTTTGAAGAACTTATGGGACCTCAACCGCCACCGACTAACCATTATTTAACTTTGCTGGATGATGGAGATGACGACGCATTACTAGATGTTTTATTTGACCTAGATTCTTAACTTTTTAATTATAAATACACCATGCATAAAGAAAAATAAAGTAAAAACTATTTTAAAATTGAGGGCTTATAATTGTTTTTTATTTATTGAACAATTTTTCTTTGCCTTACAAATACTTTTTAGCTCTGCGTTGTGAACCAATAGACGATGCATATTAAAGTCGTATCGCAACCAAATTTTCCGTACTTTAGGACAGAAATAACAATAATAAAAGGAGGATTTAGATTTCTGATAGGCGAAGTTGTGTATTTTTAATGTATGCGCTTTTAGACCGCTGCGAGTAGTAAATGATTTTGTTTCTGAACACAACTCGCAATGGTACTTCACCATTTCGATGTTTTTAAAAATAAACTGACTTTTCAATAAAAAAAAATATCTTATATAGCATTTGAGGGACAATTCTTACGTTATATATACTAACTTTATTTTAACGCTATTGAAAGATTTATATAAATATAAAAAGAGATAGACATACTGATATGTATTTCTAACTTTATTCTCAAGTATTACATAGTTTGAATAAGTATTTTGGTGCATATAATGAAGACATATTGTTATCTCATTTACTCCACATGAATTGATAGAAGTGTATAGTTTTTGACAAGTATAAAAGACCATGTAATTTCTGGTTAAAGAATTAGTATACAACAGTTAGGTACTAGTGCACGACGAATCCAAACTTACGCTGATCAAAAATGGTATGCATATAAATTAAAAGTAAATACTTTATCACCTAATTTTGTTGAATTTTATAGGACTTCTTAGAGACCTTAAATGACGTGAAGCCTGTGATTGGCTACACAAAAATTGAAAATCTATGTATTGGATTTGAGTATAAGATCACTGGATGTAAGCTGAAAAAGACACCATATGGAACTAAAATAGCTCTGTATTTAACTGATAAGGACGATAAAGATGTTTGGATATTTCTACCTAAAAGTTACGTGAACAAATTTTCTACAAAGACACCATTTAGGAAATTAAATGAGAATGGAATAACTCATATGGTATATAAAGGAAAAGATCTGAACAGATTTAGTTGTGCTCAAATTGAATTTTTATCAGTAAATAAGTAAAGTAAATAAGATTCTTCAATATAAAGAGCTGAGTTTTTAAATCCAACAACAGTCTTAAATCAGTCTCAAAAAGAAATAGTTTTCCTTAAAAATGTACGCTCAACAGATAGAACTATTCTTGATGCAATTTGAGGGCATGCTTTTCGAGCAACACCTACAAAGGATGGTGTTCCTAAAAGCTACTTTGGAGGATTTAGAGGAAAAAGAGTTGATCCATTTGAAGTTTGGATTCCATTATAAACTTTGTCCCTGGAGCGACGATGATGCCTCATCTGGACCAGACACATGTCAGTGTCATACGCTGCCTGCACTGAAAGAGGAAGCCCTTAGTCTAATGATTAAATATTATAAGTTAAACAAACATATTGCTCCAAAACCATAAATAAAACGAATTAATTTTACTTAAATATATATATATATGTTTTTTATTTTTTAAAATGGTTCTTAAACATTTTTATTATTAATTTATCATTAAATGAATAGTCGTTTTTCTTGAATTTTCTTAAAAAATAATTTATTGTTTTCTTTTTACTTTTAAAAAGACCGAACAGCATACAATAATGTCCGCAAGTGTTAGAAAAGTATCCCTGCAGTTGTTGCTTATTAAAACAAAATTTATAAGCGTTAGATTTTAAAAATTTTAAAAATTATATTTTCTGGGGATATTGACCATATGAATCGAAAAATTCTGCTGACCTACGACTTTCAAAATAAAATGCAATCCAATGAGTTCCAGGTTGATCTGAAGTGTCGGTATTCGCAATTATTAGTGCGGCATACTTTAAAATAGTTTTTGGTAACCTATCAAAAGGAAAAACTCCTTTAAAAATAGATTTTGTCTTTGAATGCTTAGAAAGAAAATGTTCAATTTGTAAAGTATTCATTTTAAAAGAACGTACGAATATTTCTATGCTTATCAATATCAATCATTGAATCGTATTCACAGTATACCAAGCAAGTAACTGCTTCAGCAAGTGGTTCCGAAAATCTTCCTTCGATTCTTATAGTACCTTGAGAGATTAAATTTGAACATATAGTTGAATTTGATTGATCAGCAGTTAAGTCAAAGGCTAATATAAAACTGTTTGAATCAAACATTTCCTTGGTAATTTGTAGTCCACGATCGTAATGTTTAATTCCACATGATCTAAAAAGCATATTATAACCTCTTGAGCTCTGAACCTTTTCAGCGTTCGAGTAATCGAACTCCAGAGCCTGGGAAGGAACTTGAACTCCGTTAACCAATAGGTTAAAGCGTTGAATTTTAAAATGTTCAAATTGAAATGGGTCTAAGCCTCCGTTTCCTGAGTATGAGCGGTTCTTAACCATACAAAAGGCCAGAAAATTTGGTATTTGACCAATAACTGCGTTGTCTATCGACAGTGTGTTGTTGCCCGGATATATTGTAAATGATTTGACTTCAACCTTGCTGAATGGGTACAGAGCATTATTACTATTGCTTATAATTGCCTTACGTAGTCTATTGTCGGCCTTTTTGAGCACATACAATAAATGTTTGTTCGCTTTCAAGCGATTTAGGCTCTTTTTGTAAACCATTTTCATTTGAATAGCACACAGAATATTCTGAATTAAAAATGTCAGATCTAAATCTTAAGAGATCGTTAATGCCCTGAGTGAGATCAATAAGTAAATATCCGTGAGGTTGCTCCGTTACTTCTTTATATATTCTAAATAGCTCCGTGGGGTTTTCTGGGTAAATTTGTCTTGCTAAACATTCAAATTGAAGCTTATCACGAGGATTTTTGAACGCAACAATGTATTTGGTATTTAGTGAAATATCTCTGGTGCGCGAAGATTTATGAAATATGTTCTATTATTGATAAATTCCTATGGTGTGATCCTTTTGTAAACAGCTCACACACATTTTTATTAAAGGCTCCCATCATCAAGTCATCCAATATTAAAAGAATTGGTTCATTCGTTTCAACTGTTTCAGGGACTCCTTTAAAATATTCAATCTTTTCGAAATTGGGCTTGGCACTCTCCTCTGCATAACACCAAATAATTCGATCTATTGAAATATTAAAAAGATCATTCTTTTTGGTGATTAGATTTTCTAAAAAGGTTGTTTTTCCCGATCCTGAGGGTCCACAAATAAGCATTGTAAAAGGATGTATAAATTGTGTAAACATTTTTTTTTATTCGGAATGAATTTTAATATATTATATTATTACTAATTGCTTATATAATGTTTTTAAGGTTTATTAGGTTTTATTAATATTCACTTGATCGCGTTTCTTGGAGCAGTTCTTCTCGAAATGAGTATCAGATCCGCAATAATTACAATAAATAAGTTGCGTGTATCCATTTTTACGGGGATCATTTCCAAAAAATCTCTTAAAAGAATCCATAATAAGAGACAACCTGATAGGACCATGAATTTCTTTTTACTAAATTTTAAACACATGTGTCACCATTACTATATATTTCATAATTGGTGTTTTCTAAGAATACAAACAGCTTAAATAAATTATTTAATGAACATCGAAGTGGAAGTTTTTTCTTGTGTATTCTACAATTCGTAAAAAAATTCGGTAGTTGAGTTAAACTTCTTCCGATATCTATAACGATAATAGAACATATTTACAGTTTATTTAAAGTAGTCTTACCTGATGGACATGTGTGTAACTAAAAGAAATAAAACTTCTCGAAAGAAACAGGACCACGAAGTCATTTTTGGATTCGAGTATTATGTTGTTCATAACATAAAATTGAAATGTGGTCTGTCAACTACTCGAAAATTTTTGCCGATGGTTTGGATGCAGCAAAGTAAAAATAATTTCATTGGATTTGACAAAGACGAATGGATGCAACTTCTTACGTATAAGGAATTTATTCAGTTGAAACTGGACCAGTATGACTTCTTGATGCCTGATACAATTATTGATCATCCGTGCTTGCACTCCATAAAATGTAACTTTAGATTTAGGAAATCAGATAATCAGTACGTTTTTGTGATTAATCAGTATGGTAACAAAATTGAGTTTGATTCTGAGTCCTGGAGATCATTACTAAGATTAGGCATATTTTTTACTACATTTTTATGTTGGAACTCCATATTAAGACAGCAAGTAATATATCTTTACATAATCATATTATTCCTAAGTGTGTATCTTTACAAAAATTTGATATTCAACTATCTGATTTAGAAGGTACCTATGATAAGGATGTGCAAATAGATTTAACACGATTATGTTTTGAAATATCAAAAAAGATGCGTTCAGAAATAAAAAGGGATGTTCTTGTATATAAGCAAGCATTATTGACTAAGCAACCATCGTCATCAAATAAAAAATAATACTAATAAATCAACACCTTAAGATGAGCAAACAACAAGTTGTCGATGAAATTCATAAGGCAGCGCGAAAAAACTTCATACGGCGAAAGTTCGTTCAAAAACGGATAAATGACACATGGCAAATTGATTTAGTTGAAATGATACCATTTTCGAAAGAAAATAAGGGTTTTAGATATTTACTGACCGTTATTGACACGTTCTCAAAGTATGCATACGCCGAGGCAGTTAAGTCAAAGTCTGCCCTGGATGTAGCAGAGGCAATGAAATCTGTTTTTAAAAAGAGTAAAAGTACACCCAAGAATATTCAGTCAGATCAAGGGAAAGAATTTTTTAATTCCACTTTTAGGAAATTAATGGATAAATTTGATATAAATCATTATCATACTTATACGCATCTCAAGGCTTCTATCTGTGAACGCTTTAATAGAACATTAAAAAATCGTATGTGGAAAATGTTTAGTATGCAGGGTAAATATAAGTGGATTCATAACATCAATTATCTCGTAAATCAATACAATAATTCATATCACCGAACAATTAAAATGAAGCCTATAGATGTCTGCACGAAAAATGAAGAGTTTATTTTAAAATCGGTATATAATATACCAAAAATATTTCCAAAACATAAATTTTTAGTAGGTGATTTTGTTAGAATAAGTAAATACAAGGGAGCATTTATGAAGGGATACGAACCTAATTGAACCACAGAAGTTTTTAAAGTTTTAAAAGTCAAGTCTACATACCCCGTAACATATGAAATACAAGATTATATGGGTACGCCTATTAATGGGTCATTTTATGAAGAGGAACTTCAAAAAGTGAAAGACAAAAATGCTTTCCTAGTAGAGAAAATACTAAAAAGGAAAAATAATCAAGTGCTTGTAAAATGGAGCGGTTTCGATTCCAGCCACAACTCATGGATATCTGTAAATGACCTGCTAAAGTAATAAAACGCAACAATAACAAGTTTAATTTTTTATCTATTTATTTACAATTTTTATTCTTATAATATAAACATATAAACATTTATTTAATAACGGGTTTAATTTTGACTACTTAATATATGTTCAATATTATAATGACCATGAGCCAATGTATTACAATTATTTGGTAAAATATATCTCTTATCATCTTTATAATTAAGACTTATTTTATTCATAATTTCAGTATAGAGGATGTGCGACCTACTTCGAATAACTCGCTGGGATCCATAAAATGTTTTTTTATATTTTATACATTCTATATAATCTTCATGATTCAGTTTTTTAATAACTGATTTCTTAACTCCTTTAATTTTTTTTATACATTCGTTTTCGTTTCCTTCCTTATCAACTAAACAAGAGTATGCCTTAGCCTTCAGTCCAGCAAAAGAAGTCATAACCCTACCTGCATGTTCATCCTTCATTTTGCCAGGTTCCCTATTATTAGCTTGAGCTATATTAAATTGGTTTTCTAGTTTATAATTTGAGGTATCAAATCGTTCAGGATTTTCTTTTATAGTTTCGTAAAAGTCTTCCTCTGAAGATAAAATAAATGAATCTGTATCCATATAAATTATTTTCGAAGAAGGACTTTTAAGTAATAGAAAATTATAATAAAATTCATACATTAACCATTTAGATAATTCTAAAACAGCAACTCCTATGTATATTGGCTTATCATACATAATTTTTGATGGTGTTGATTCAATCGCTGCAAGATCTGTCCCAAATATCTCAACGCTATGGAAGTCATGTCTAGCTATGCGTTGCCTGAAGCCTGGCGAATTTTGTCTTGATTTATAATGTTTTACTAATACTATATTTCTACGCTTGGCCACATTTTCCATTGTTTTGCCGTATACTGCATTATTCATTAACTTAAAAAAATTTTTTTCAAAATCATTTTCGGATAGGTTTTTTTGATCAGTGTTTAAATCAATATAGGGCATTAAACCAGCATGATTGTGTAAAAAACAAAACCCTATGTATTTTTTTTACAATTAAACCATGCTGTATACAAAGTTGAAGCTGTTTTAAGTGGATAATGTATTCGCTTTTATTCGATAAATCAGCTATAAGTTTTTGCTGCTTACCTCCTGGAGGAACTTTGTTTTCTGAACAGAAAGGAAAGTAGTTATGGGAGTCATGCCGATCAGTAGGATATTCTAAATCCACTTCTAATATACATCCTACATTTCCATCAGCAGAAATATTTTTGAAATCGAAAGATTCTAATTGATCATTACTTAAAAATTTAAATCCTGCAAGCGGTAAGGGTTGAGTCATTGCCCAACCATATAAATTATTTGCATCAATATAGCTGAGGTAGTTATTTGGTTTACTTGAATCGAAGTTAGTTATATATTTATTATTAGCTATAGAAATTCTTTGGGTACATTGAGTTAACCCACCCCTTATCGCTCTTTTTAAAAAGTTGTACATGTCTCCGTCACTAATAAGTTCTAAATTTACATTAGTATACTTGAGCATAGCATCCCAAGATATTGACGGTGCTGTAACATAGTTAATAGGGTCAAGCTTATAAATTTTCTGACAAATTTTTCTAAAATTTTCGAAAACATCGGTCAAAATTAAAACATCACTTTCTAAATAAAGTTTTATATAATCTTTTATAGTATTACAGTTAAAAGTTTTCCAAACCTTTTGTGCAAAATTGTAATCATCTATACTACAATTTTCTTCGCTAAGAGAATTGTAAAAACTATCAATGTCAGGAAGCTGGGTATCCTCAAATTTTTCAAAACTATCTAAATAGTCGTAAGGGAAAACACCCTTCCTACGCATTTGCTTAAATTTTTCTCCCTGAAATTTAGTACTTAGAATTTTAAAATCTTTGTCCTCCATGTAGCTTGATAGTTTTTCTAAACTAGAATTTAAAAATCTAATCGAATCGATATATCTTATTTTATATCTATTTGATGCATTTATTTTAATTGTCTGCGTTAGCGCTATATAAAGCTCTTTATTACAGGGTATAGGGCTTAAGTCTCCTTCTAATTCAATAATGAATAAATGTATGTCATATTTAGATAAGTTATGAAATACTACAGGAAAGAAGGGATCACTTAATTTGTACTTTGGCTTACAATTTTTATGAATGGGACCCATGTATTTTCCAGAAAATTGATCAAAATATTTGTCCAGATCGTCAGCGTTCATGGATTGTGCTAGCAATCGGGGTTTTGGAGGTCGACCAGTACATGTAAAACAAGCTCGTAGTTTTTTCCTTTAGTGATTTGCATAATTTTTGTATGCAGTCAGCGCCTATAAAATTATACAAAATTTGAATTAGTTTTTAAAATACTAAGAAATTCATTATTTATTGTTTTTACATACCTTCATATGTCCACAATTCGTTATGATCCGGATTATATTTATGTGCTATATAAAATGATACGGCACATGCAGTATGCTTCTGCACTTTTGTTGTTGACGATGTTGAAGACGAATTTAAGCATGTTCTATAGTTTTCAAGAACAGCCTTAATATCGGCATATATCACCACCGGAGGAGATAATTTTTTATGAAAGCCCTTGAATGAAGTTGTAGTGTTTGGTTCAGGGTAAAACGAGGCCACTTTTCCGCATTCAAGTTTGTTGTGGGTAGTATTATTAACTGTGAAAAACTGTAGACAGTTATCACAAAAATATCCTCCTGATTTTGCCTTGGAATGCTGTGAGTAGCATAATCTTTTTACACTTGTAATGTAAGCGTAATGCATACTGTCCTGGTTTACGTTATTTATTCCCAATATATTGATGTGGTTGGTTTGAATACATTTGGTTCTAAACGTTGGGCCTATAATTTTATCACCATCAGCGTCGATCTCATAAACATTTATAATGAAGTCTTTATTATTTTTCTCGAAATGGATAATCCCTTTATTCGTTATTGGAAACTCTATTCCTGAAAAATCCAATCTTATTCCGTCATATACAATTATTTCATTATTAATATTAATAGTTGTGGGCTTTGTCATTTTCTCTCGTGAATACTTTTTTTGCTTTGCTGTTATAAAGGTAGCACTCTCATGAGTTTTGTTAGCTATGAATGCCAGTATGCACCATTTGAAACAAAATACGTCAGTATTCTGTACGTTTATAAGTGCATTTCGGGCTCTTATATTCTTCGGGGCCTGAATGTATCCGCTAGCAGGAATGTTTTCTAGCTTTATTAAAGTAATTTCAAAATAATTGAAATTTTTTATTGCCCAACCACAGTCTTTTTCTTGAAACTCACTGCTCGATGCTAGTAAGCTATCTACTGCCATATTAAGTTCATCGATAATGCTTTCATTTTGGTATACAGATATATAAGATGTCCCAAAATGTTTTGTTGTTTCAACAGTAACTCCTTCGTCTGTTTGTTTAATATAGGTACCATAAACTCTTAGGTTGAATTTAATGGCTCTATATTCTATCATGCAATGCTTTATAATTTCAATTATATTTTTTTGGCAAAGCTGATAAAAATCTTTTAAATCAATAGTGTTTTGGACTGTACTATTGATTCGATATGATTTAACAAGAAAAACAGTTTGAGAGTTAAGAAGAATTATGTTTTCATTATTTTTTACTTCTCTGGCTGATGCATTTTTATGCTTATCGGTCAATATATGTTGACGTTCCCTTGATGCAAGATATTTATCACCACAAGTAGGACATAAAAGTTCTAATTTTAAATCACTTGTATTTTCGCTAATCTTAGCTTTTTTTTCCTTGTTTGAGTACTTCCTAACCCTCATCCATTCTCATCCGTTTGAGAGCATTTGATGATGTTGTGGGATGTTCGTCAAAATTATTTTGCCTTCTGTTTTGTGGTTGCCGTTTTTCAGCATTCATTAAAACATTGAAGGCATTTATAGGTCCATTACAATTTTGATAGTGCTCATCAAATTTATAATTATGAACTAAGGTAGAGCATAAGTCACACCTTATTTTTGATTAACACATTAAAACCTCGAAGGCATTCCGAGGCTTTGAGCACTGAGCATAATGAGTTTCAAACTCACTCATCTCCACATTTTTGGTGCACAAATCACAAGCAACGAATGACTCCATTTTTAGGGTTTTGGTTTTAATATTTTTATTCAAAAAATATATTGTTATATGTTGTAATGTTGTTAACAATTTTCACCCACGCGTTATAAAGGTAAAAACCACGATAATGTTGTTACCAATTTTCACCCACTCGTTTAAAAGGTAAAAAGCACGATTAGAATTGTTAGGCGCGATTGCAAGGACCGATGTGGATCTTATTATTTTAGAATACAGTACTGAGGCATTTGAAGAACTGATCCTGAGCAATTTGAGTGGTGTCATTTTTATAGTCCAGAATGTTCACTTAACAGGTTGACATCTACAGGGAGTACATACAGGTATGTTGTACTCCTAGAACCAATCCGATTGGTTCTCGAACAAAAGGAGCAGCCCAATACCCCAGTAGAATGGTTATTAGAAGGAAAACGAACACAAGGATTGATAACAAGTTACCGAGGGTGAACGTGGTGTAGGAGGGGTCTGGATGTAGGTAAATATCGAAGGTGTGCAACTTCGACATAGGTTAAGGAAAGGCAATCTCTGTGTAAGCAAGATATGAATAAATGGTCAGTTAAAGTCGGGCCAGCATTGGCATAAGATGTCGCGATGCAGCCATTCGAATTTCCTAAGCCTTAAGCTAAGAGTAGCTATTAAAAGCGGTTGCGGAGGTTTTTTAGGCGGTTTTAAATGTATTTTGTATGAGTTGTTTTTAATTGCAAGCGTATACTCATCCCAGAATCAGTGTGTTTGGTATTCCACGGAACCCTCCCTTTGTATTGCATTTCAAATATTGTGACCCCTCGTTATCTTCTGAGAATGAGCAGGAGAAAGTGAACGTGCGTACCCACGAACCCGAATCTCACCCCTACCCTCGAGTCCTTGCTAATGACTGCTTGTGCGCGAAGGTGTGAAATTTTAAATTTGTGAGTTTTTTTCAAAATGTGCAGTTTTTATTTTAGAACAGAGGAAATTATACCATTGGAAAGGGCTTGAAAAATGCTTTCCAATGACACCAAATTTTTTTTTTTTTTTTTTAGTGAGGGGGTATACTATTTACGGTAGCGGAGGTCATCGTCGTTTTTTGCCTTTTTCAGTCGAGTAGTGGGAATATACGGGAGCGGCGGTTTTCGCAGCGGAGGTTTGGACGCTGCCAAGACTGCCGCTGCGATAACCGCCGCTGCGGTCTTATACTCTAGTTTTTCTTATATATTATACGATTCCTTTTGAGGAGTGTGTCTAGGAAAAATGAGCTGAAGAATCACTTTAATGTTAAAGTTGTATAAGACTTATAGGATCACTTTTTAGGGCTGAGGATATCGAAATTGTTTTTGTCTACAATAAAGTTAGGCGGGTGTGTATAGAAAAATTAGCTAGTGGAATCACTTTAAGGTTTATGTTTTAAATTTCTTATTGGGAACACTTTTCAGGGTTTATATCTAAAAGCCACCCAATAATATTTATGTGTAGGATAAGAAGTTTAGTTTTAAGAATTTCTTAAAACGGTGCACTGAAGCGGAAAATTTTACCGAATTTTAAATTCTGCCTCCTCCCGTATATTCCCACTACTCGACTGAAAAAGGCAAAAAACGACGATGACCTCCGCTACCGTAAATAGTATACCCCCTCACTAAAAACAAAAAAAAAAATGTTGTGTCATTGGAAAGCATTTTTCAAGCCCTTTCCAATGGTATAATTTTCTCTGTTCTAAAATAAAAACTGCACATTTTGAAAAAAACTCACAAAATTAAAATTTCACACCTTCGCGCACAAGCAGTCATGAGCAAGGACTCGAGGGTAGGGGTGAGATTCGGGTTCGTGGGTACGCACGTTCACTTTCTCCTGCTCATTCTCAGAAGATAACGAGGGGTCACAATATTTGAAATGCAATACAAAGGGAGGGTTCCTTGGAATACCAAACACACTGATTCTGGGATGAGTATACGCATGCAATTAAAAACAACTCATACAAAATACATTTAAAACCGCCTAAAAAACCTCCCTAACCGCTTTTAATAGCTACTCTTAGCTTAAGGCTTAGGAAATTCGAATGGTTGCATCGCGACATCTTATGCCAATGCTGGCCCGACCTTAACTGACCATTTATTCATATCTTGCTTACACAGAGATTGCTTTTCCTTAACCTATGTCGAAGTTGCACACCTTCGATATTTACCTACATCCAGA
Source organism: Drosophila biarmipes (assembly GCF_025231255.1). NCBI lineage: Eukaryota > Metazoa > Arthropoda > Insecta > Diptera > Drosophilidae > Drosophila > Drosophila biarmipes. The sequence continues at coordinate 2,442,462 of NC_066615.1, read as the reverse complement.
CCCCTCCTACACCACGTTCACCCTCGGTAACTTGTTATCAATCCTTGTGTTCGTTTTCCTTCTAATAACCATTCTACTGGGGTATTGGGCTGCTCCTTTTGTTCGAGAACCAATCGGATTGGTTCTAGGAGTACAACATACCTGTATGCACTCCCTGTAGATGTCAACCTGTTAAGTGAACATTCTGGACTATAAAAATGACACCACTCAAATTGCTCAGGATCAGTTCTTCAAATGCCTCAGTACTGTATTCTAAAATAATTAGATCCATATCGGTCCTTGCAATCGCGCCTAACAATTCTAATCGAGCTTTTTAACTTTTAAACGAGTGGGTGAAAATTGGTAACAACATTATCGTGGTTAACGCGTGGGTGAAAATTGTTAACAACATTACAACATATAACAATATATTTTTTTAATAAAAATATTAAAACCAAAACCCTAAAAATGGAGTCATTCGTTGCTTGTGATTTGTGCACCAAAAATGTGGAGATGAGTGAGTTTGAAACTCATTATGCTCAGTGCTCAAAGCCTCGGAATGCCTTCGAGGTTTTAATGTGTAAATCAAAAATAAGGTGTGACTTATGCTCTACCTTAGTTCATAATTATGAATTTGACGAGCACTATCAAAATTGTAATGGACCTATAAATGCATTCAATGTTTTAATGAATGTTGAAAAACGGCAACCACTAAACCGAAGGCAAAATCATTTGGACGATCATCCCACAACATCATCAAATGCTCTCAAACGGATGAGAATGGATGAGGGTAAGGAAGTACTCAAACAAGGAAAAAAAGCTAAGATTAGCGAAAATACAAATGATTTAAAATGTCCTTTTATGTCCTACTTGTGGTGATAAATATCTTGCATCAAGGGAACGTCAACATATATTGACCGATAAGCATAAAAATGCATCAGCCAGAGAAGTAAAAAATAATGAAAACATAATTCTTCTTAACTCTCAAACTGTTTTTCTTGTTAAATCATAACGAATCAATAGTACAGTCCAAAACACTATTGATTTAAAAGATTTTTATCAGCTTTGCCAAAAAAATATAATTGAAATTATAAAGCATTGCATAATAGAATATAGAGCCATTAAATTCAACCTAAGAGTTTATGGTACCTATATTAAACAAACAGACGAAGGAGTTACTGTTGAAACAACAAAACATTTTGGGACATCTTATATATCTGTATACCAAAATGAAAGCATTATCGATGAACTTAATATGGCAGTAGATAGCTTACTAGCATCGAGCAGTGAGTTTCAAGAAAAAGACTCTGGTTGGGCAATAAAAAATTTCAATTATTTTGAAATTACTTTAATAAAGCTAGAAAACATTCCTGCTAGCGGATACATTCAGGCCCCGAAGAATATAAGAGCCCGAAATGCACTTATAAACGTACAGAATACATACTGGCATTCATAGCTAACAAAACTCATGAGAGTGCTACCTTTATAACAGCAAAGCAAAAAAAGTATTCACGAGAGAAAATGACAAAGCCCACAACTTACCACATTAATATTAATAATGAAATAATTGTATATGACGGAATAAGATTGGATTTTTCAGGAATCGAGTTTCCAATAACGAATAAAGGGATTATCCATTTCGAGAAAAATAATAAAGACTTCAGTATAAATGTTTATGAGATCGACGCTGATGGTGATAAAATTATCGGCCCAACGTTTAGAACCAAATGTATTCAAACCAACCACATCAATATATTGGGAATAAATAACGTAAACCAGGACAGTATGCATTACGCTTACATTACAAGTGTAAAAAGATTATGCTACTCACAGCATTCCAAGGCAAAATCAGGAGGATATTTTTGTGATAACTGTCTACAGTTTTTCACAGTTAATAATACTACCCACAACAAACTTGAATGCGGAAAAGTGGCCTCGTTTTACCCTGAACCAAACACTACAACTTTATTCAAGGGCTTTCATAAAAAATTATCTCCTCCGGTGGTGATATATGCCGATATTGAGGCTGTTCTTGAAAACTATAGAACATGCTTAAATTCGTCTTCAACATCGTCAACAACAAAAGTGCAGAAGCATACTGCATGTGCCGTATCATTTTATATAGCACATAAATATAATCCGGATCTGAACGAATTGTGGACATATGAAGGTATGTAAAAACAATAAATAATTAATTTCTTAGTATTTTAAAAACTAATTCAAATTTTGTATAATTTTATAGGCGCTGACTGCATACAAAAATTCTGCAAATCACTAAAGGAAAAAACTACGAGCTTGTTTTACATGTACTGGTCGACCTCCAAAACCCCGATTGCTAGCACAATCCATGAACGCTGACGATCTGGACAAATATTTTGATCAATTTTCTGGAAAATACATGGGTCCCATTCATAAAAATTGTAAGCCAAAGTACAAATTAAGTGATCCCTTCTTTCCTGTAGTATTTCATAACTTATCTAAATATGACATACATTTATTCATTATTGAATTAGAAGGAGACTTAAGCCCTATACCCTGTAATAAAGAGCTTTATATAGCGCTAACGCAGACAATTAAAATAAATGCATCAAATAGATATAAAATAAGATATATCGATTCGATTAGATTTTTAAATTCTAGTTTAGAAAAACTATCAAGCTACATGGAGGACAAAGATTTTAAAATTCTAAGTACTAAATTTCAGGGAGAAAAATTTAAGCAAATGCGTAGGAAGGGTGTTTTCCCTTACGACTATTTAGATAGTTTTGAAAAATTTGAGGATACCCAGCTTCCTGACATTGATAGTTTTTACAATTCTCTTAGCGAAGAAAATTGTAGTATAGATGATTACAATTTTGCACAAAAGGTTTGGAAAACTTTTAACTGTAATACTATAAAAGATTATATAAAACTTTATTTAGAAAGTGATGTTTTAATTTTGACCGATGTTTTCGAAAATTTTAGAAAAATTTGTCAGAAAATTTATAAGCTTGACCCTATTAACTATGTTACAGCACCGTCAATATCTTGGGATGCTATGCTCAAGTATACTAATGTAAATTTAGAACTTATTAGTGACGGAGACATGTACAACTTTTTAAAAAGAGCGATAAGGGGTGGGTTAACTCAATGTACCCAAAGAATTTCTATAGCTAATAATAAATATATAACTAACTTCGATTCAAGTAAACCAAATAACTACCTCAGCTATATTGATGCAAATAATTTATATGGTTGGGCAATGAGTCAACCCTTACCGCTTTCAGGATTTAAATTTTTAAGTAATGATCAATTAGAATCTTTCGATTTCAAAAATATTTCTGCTGATGGAAATGTAGGATATATATTAGAAGTGGATTTAGAATATCCTACTGATCGGCATGACTCGCATAACTACTTGCCTTTCTGTCCAGAAAACAAAGTTCCTCCAGGAGGTAAGCAGCAAAAACTTATAGCTGATTTATCGAATAAAAGCGAATACATTATCCACTTAAAACAGCTTCAACTTTGTATACAGCATGGTTTAATTGTAAAAAAAATACATAGGGTTTTGTTTTTTACACAATCATGCTGGTTTAATGCCCTATATTGATTTAAACACTGATCAAAGAAAACTTTCCGAAAATGATTTTGAAAAAAATTTTTTTAAGTTAATGAATAATGCAGTATACGGCAAAACAATGGAAAATGTGGCCAAGCGTAGAAATATAGTATTAGTAAAACATTATAAATCAAGACAAAATTCGCCAGGCTTCAGGCAACGCATAGCTAGACATGACTTCCATAGCGTTGAGATATTTGGGACAGATCTTGCAGCGATTGAATCAACACCATCAAAAATTATGTATGATAAGCCAATATACATAGGAGTTGCTGTTTTAGAATTATCTAAATGGTTAATGTATGAATTTTATTATAATTTTCTATTATTTAAAAGTCCTTCTTCGAAAATAATTTATATGGATACAGATTCATTTATTTTATCTTCAGAGGAAGACTTTTACGAAACTATAAAAGAAAATCCTGAACGATTTGATACCTCAAATTATAAACTAGAAAACCAATTTAATATAGCTCAAGCTAATAATAGGGAACCTGGCAAAATGAAGGATGAACATGCAGGTAGGGTTATGACTTCTTTTGCTGGACTGAAGGCTAAGGCATACTCTTGTTTAGTTGATAAGGAAGGAAACGAAAACGAATGTATAAAAAAAATTAAAGGAGTTAAGAAATCAGTTATTAAAAAACTGAATCATGAAGATTATATAGAATGTATAAAATATAAAAAAACATTTTATGGATCCCAGCGAGTTATTCGAAGTAGGTCGCACATCCTCTATACTGAAATTATGAATAAAATAAGTCTTAATTATAAGGATGATAAGAGATATATTTTACCAAATAATTGTAATACATTGGCTCATGGTCATTATAATATTGAACATATATTAAGAAGTCAAAATTAAACCCGTTATTAAATAAATGTTTATATGTTTATATTATAATAATAAAAATTTGTAAATAAATAGATAAAAAATTAAACTTGTTATTGTTGCGTTTTATTACTTTAGCAGGTCATTTACAGATATCCATGAGTTGTGGCTGGAATCGAAACCGCTCCATTTTACAAGCACTTGATTATTTTTCCTTTTTAGTATTTTCTCTACTAGGAAAGCATTTTTGTCTTTCACTTTTTGAAGTTCCTCTTCATAAAATGACCCATTAATAGGCGTACCCATATAATCTTGTATTTCATATGTTACGGGGTATGTAGACTTGACTTTTAAAACTTTAAAAACTTCTGTGGTTCAATTAGGTTCGTATCCCTTCATAAATGCTCCCTTGTATTTACTTATTCTAACAAAATCACCTACTAAAAATTTATGTTTTGGAAATATTTTTGGTATATTATATACCGATTTTAAAATAAACTCTTCATTTTTCGTGCAGACATCTATAGGCTTCATTTTAATTGTTCGGTGATATGAATTATTGTATTGATTTACGAGATAATTGATGTTATGAATCCACTTATATTTACCCTGCATACTAAACATTTTCCACATACGATTTTTTAATGTTCTATTAAAGCGTTCACAGATAGAAGCCTTGAGATGCGTATAAGTATGATAATGATTTATATCAAATTTATCCATTAATTTCCTAAAAGTGGAATTAAAAAATTCTTTCCCTTGATCTGACTGAATATTCTTGGGTGTACTTTTACTCTTTTTAAAAACAGATTTCATTGCCTCTGCTACATCCAGGGCAGACTTTGACTTAACTTCCTCGGCGTACGCATACTTTGAGAACGTGTCAATAACGGTCAGTAAATATCTAAAACCCTTATTTTCTTTCGAAAATGGTATCATTTCAACTAAATCAATTTGCCATGTGTCATTTATCCGTTTTTGAACGAACTTTCGCCGTATGAAGTTTTTTCGCGCTGCCTTATGAATTTCATCGACAACTTGTTGTTTGCTCATCTTAAGGTGTTGATTTATTAGTATTATTTTTTATTTGATGACGATGGTTGCTTAGTCAATAATGCTTGCTTATATACAAGAACATCCCTTTTTATTTCTGAACGCATCTTTTTTGATATTTCAAAACATAATCGTGTTAAATCTATTTGCACATCCTTATCATAGGTACCTTCTAAATCAGATAGTTGAATATCAAATTTTTGTAAAGATACACACTTAGGAATAATATTGGACTTAGGAATAATATTATTGATTATTGTAAAGATATATTACTTGCTGTCTTAATATGGAGTTCCAACATAAAAATGTAGTAAAAAATATGCCTAATCTTAGTAATAATCTCCAGGACTCAGAATCAAACTCAATTTTGTTACCATACTGATTAATCACAAAAATGTACTGATTATCTGATTTCCTAAATCTAAAGTTACATTTTGTGGAGTGCAAGCACGGATGATCAATAATTGTATCAGGCATCAAGAAGTGATACTGGTCCAGTTTCAACTGAATAAATTCCTTATACGTAAGAAGTTGCATCCATTCGTCTTTGTCAAATCCAATGAAATTATTTTTACTTTGCTGCATCCAAACCATCGGCAAAAATTTTCGAGTAGTTGACAGACCACATTTCAATTTTAAGTTATGAACAACATAATACTCGAATCCAAAAATGACTTCGTGGTCCTGTTTCTTTCGAGAAGTTTTATTTCTTTTAGTTACACACATGTCCATCAGGTAAGACTACTTTAAATAAACTGTAAATATGTTCTAGTCTTACCGGTATATAAAGGAGAAAGCCCTAGCAAGCACACCCTCAGTTGATTAAAAAATCTCAACCAATGATGAACACAGTCGATCGTAATTCAAGCATTATAGTAGATTTTCAATATGTACTTGGTAACAACAAACAAGTTTTCGTTAAGGAGCTGGCGTTTATGCCTGCTGGAACTGTTATACCTAATTTTTTCCATTTCAAACCGCCATATAACATAAAAGAATTGGATAATGGAGCTCTTAAGCAGCAGCACCTTAACCAGCAGAACATAAACGGATTGGATTGGTCAGCTGGAGATATTCCATACACAAGTCTTGAAGAAATACTCACACCACTCAATAAGTATCACACAGTTCTTGTTCGTGGTGAAATTAAAAAGAATTTTTTAATCAAGTATTTATCAACAAACATTATCGATATAGATATCGGAAGAAGTTTAACTCAACTACCGAATTTTTTTACGTATTGTAGAATACACAAGAAAAAACTTCCACTTCGATGTTCATTAAATAATTTATTTAAGCTGTTTGTATTCTTAGAAAACACCAATTATGAAATATATAGTAATGGTGACACATGTGTTTAAAATTTAGTAAAAAGAAATTCATGGTCCTATCAGGTTGTCTCTTATTATGGATTCTTTTAAGAGATTTTTTGGAAATGATCCCCGTAAAAATGGATACACGCAACTTATTTATTGTAATTATTGCGGATCTGATACTCATTTCGAGAAGAACTGCTCCAAGAAACGCGATCAAGTGAATATTAATAAAACCTAATAAACCTTAAAAACATTATATAAGCAATTAGTAATAATATAATATATTAAAATTCATTCCGAATAAAAAAAAATGTTTACACAATTTATACATCCTTTTACAATGCTTATTTGTGGACCCTCAGGATCGGGAAAAACAACCTTTTTAGAAAATCTAATCACCAAAAAGAATGATCTTTTTAATATTTCAATAGATCGAATTATTTAGTGTTATGCAGAGGAGAGTGCCAAGCCCAATTTCGAAAAGATTGAATATTTTAAAGGAGTCCCTGAAACAGTTGAAAATGAAACGAATGAACCAATTCTTTTAATATTGGATGACTTGATGATGGGAGCCTTCAATAAAAATATGTGTGAGCTGTTTACAAAAGGATCACACCATAGGAATTTATCAGTAATAGTGGTAACTCAGAACATATCTCATAAATCTTCGCGCACCAGAGATATTTCACTAAATACCAAATACATTGTTGCTTTCAAAAATCCTCGTGATAAGCTTCAATTTCAATGTTTAGCAAGACAAATTTACCCAGAAAACCCCACGAAGCTATTTAGAATATATAAAGAAGTAACGGAGCAACCTCACGGATATTTACTTATTGATCTCACTCAGGGCATTAACGATCTCTTAAGATTTAGATCTGACATTTTTAATTCAGAATATTCTGTGTGCTATTCAAATGAAAATGGTTTACAAAAAGAGCCTAAATCGCTTGAAAGCGAACAAACATTTATTGTATGTGCTCAAAAAGGCCGACAATAGACTACGTAAGGCAATTATAAGCAATAGTAATAGTGACCTGGTAAAAACAATAGTAGAGATTGTATTGAACACATTACAGGGAAACCATAAAGTTACTAAATCCCATCTTAATACTCTAAAAAAGTATAAAAATGCATTGCGCTACCTTTCGTGCCCAAAACGTACTTTAAACTCTAAGAGAAAAGTCCTTATTCAAAAAGGGGGATTTCTACCGATTCTAATAACTTCATTGCTTTCTGGAATTTTTGGAAAACTATTAAAAAATGATTAAGAATAAACATAATTTAAGCAAAGTAATTTTAATGCATCCTAACAGCTATCAGAAATTGATAAACAATGATAGAGGAAATGAATTAATAAATATAAAATTTTTACCAATATTAAATAATAACAAAATAAGTGATTTCGATAAATGGATCAAAATTCGTCAAGAATTAAGTTACTATCAAAACAAAAAACCTAATAAATCATGGAATTTTCAAAATGAACAAAAAGCGAATCCTATTACAACCAAAACAATTGAATCCCAAACCACTGATTGGATTGATATAAAACCCAGCACATCAAAATCAACATCAAAGTACGATCACTCACGTCCGGAAAACTTTGAGTTTCCCGATTTACCACCTGAAAGTGATAATGAGGATTTTAGTTCAAATAAAAAAGAAAATGTTGTATCAGATAAACGAAAAGAGAGTGATACCTCATAAAAATCAAATATGGGTTATTTAAATGAGATTTTTATCACATTGTTAAGTAATGACTCAATGAATGTATTTCCTGAAACCGTAAAGTGTGCAATTACAAACATTGTTAACATTCCAGAAGACATGAACGATGATTGGGAAGTCGGTATTTCAGACATATATTTGAATAATTACATTAAATATACACCTAACCAAGATAAAAATGTCGTTGAAGAAACCGAGTTTGTTAGTCTTGTAAATGCTGAAACATTTAGGTATAAAAATGTATCCGTTCAAACGAATATTCTTGAAAATGGATTTATTTTTATTTACACTGACATAATAAAACCAAGGTCAGTAGGTAGTAAAAGACCGCGATGTCTTCGTGTAATGCATTATAATGGAAAGGAAAGAAATATTCAATTTAAAAATATTGAATATTACCCTTTGGACATATGGTCACCAAATGAAATCTCAATACTCATTACTGATTCCAATGGATATAAGGTACCATTTGAAACTTCAGCAGTTCCCATTTTCGTTACTCTTCACTTTAGAAGAAGAAGAAGGTCAGGACTATAAATAATGCATACCCAAATATTATTTATTTAGAACCAAAATAGTCATCATGGTGAAATCTTATCAGGATTATTATGTAAATCAGTGTGGTGGGGGCTTAAGCAACATCGGAAGTCTTTACATATCTCCGCATATAGTGCAACAAGGACGAGGAATAGGAAATTTTTTTAGCGGTCTTTTTAATTACATAAAACCACTTTTTCTTTCGGGCATAACTGCTATAAAAAATCAGGCTGCTGAGACTGGTAAGGCTGTAATCAATGAATTTGGGAGAAAGCCTTTAAGAAATATAATTGAAGAACAAAGTAAAATTGCTTTACAAAATCTTTCAAATAAAGCAATTGATAAAATTACCCGTTTTCAAAGTGGAAGTGGAAAAAGAAATAAAAGGCTAGGTAATAAGAAAAAACGACTTCATTATACATCTAAACGACCACGTAAACATACCCAAACGCAACATAAAAAAAAAAATCAACAAGAAAATTAAATATTAAAGATATTTTTTCTAAAGCAAAATGAGTACGCATATCGAATGTATGAAAAGTGAATTAGATTTGTTTGCGGCACACCCCACGCAAAGTTCTATTCTAAGAACTGAAGAAGTCTCATACAACCCGATTGCTTCTTTGGACGGTGCCTCTTCAATCGAATTTGTTTGCTTGGGAAATGGTGAAACGTATCCAGATTTATCAAGTATTTATTTACGACTTGTCGTGCAACTTAAAAAAAATGATAACAACAGCATTGAAGGAAATGCTGTTGGTGTTGTAAACAATATTCTACATTCAATATTTAGAAGTTCGTCAGTTTATTTAAATAATATACTGGTATCGCAAAGTGATAATAATTATCACTATAGAGCGTATTTGCAAACAATTTTAAACTATGGGAGTGACGCCTCTGAAAGTCACTTGGCCTCCCAAGGTTATTTTCCCAATTTTGGAAGAATAACAGCAGGGAAATATGTTTATCCGGACTCGAATGAAACCCTTAAAAATATGTTTCAAAATAGTAACAAGGTTGAGTTATTCGGAAAAGTTCATGGAGATATTTTCAATCAAACCAAACTGCTTGTTAACAATGTTGATTTAAGAATCAATTTCAATATTGAAAAAACAGCGTTTTATTTAATGGAAACTGGTACTGAATCAAATTTAAAGATACTTGAAGCACAACTTTTCATGAACCACATAACAGTTAACCCAAGCATTTTATTGGCTCATCATCATGTTTTACAAACAAAAAATGCTCTGTACCCATTCAGCAAGGTTGAAGTCAAATCATTTACAATATATCCGGGCAACAACACACTGTCGATAGACAACGCAGTTATTGGTCAAATACCAAATTTTCTGGCCTTTTGTATGGTTAAGAACCGCTCATACTCAGGAAACGGAGGCTTAGACCCATTTCAATTTGAACATTTTAAAATTCAACGCTTTAACCTATTGGTTAACGGAGTTCAAGTTCCTTCCCAGGCTCTGGAGTTCGATTACTCGAACGCTAAAAAGGTTCAGAGCTCAAGACGTTAGATCATGTGGAATTAAACATTACGATCGTGGACTACAAATTACCAAGGAAATGTTTGATTCAAACAGTTTTATATTAGCCTTTAACTTAACTGCTGATCAATCAAATTCAACTATATGTTCAAATTTAATCTCTCAAGGTACTATAAGAATCGAAGGAAGATTTTCGGAACCACTTGCTGAAGCAGTTACTTGCTTGGTATACTGTGAATACGATTCAATGATTGATATTGATAAGCATAGAAATATTCGTACGCTCTTTTAAAATGAATACTTTACAAATTGAACATTTTCTTTCTAAGCATTCAAAGACAAAATCTATTTTTAAAGGAGTTTTTCCTTTTGATAGGTTACCAAAAACTATTTTAAAGTATGCCGCACTAATAATTGCGAATACCGACACTTCAGATCAACCTGGAACTCATTGGATTGCATTTTATTTTGAAAGTCGTAGGTCAGCAGAATTTTTCGATTCATATGGTCAATATCCCCAGAAAATATAATTTTTAAAATTTTTAAAATCTAACGCTTATAAATTTTGTTTTAATAAGCAACAACTGCAGGGATACTTTTCTAACACTTGCGGACATTATTGTATGCTGTTCGGTCTTTTTAAAAGTAAAAAAAAAACACTAAATTATTTTTTAAGAAAATTCAAGAAAAACGACTATTCATTTAATGATAAATTAATAATAAAAATGTTTAAGAACCATTTTAAAAAATAAAAAACATATATATATATATATTTAAGTAAAATTAATTCGTTTTATTTATGGTTTTGGAGCAATACGTTTGTTTAACTTATAATATTTAATCATTAGACTAAGGGCTTCCTCTTTCAGTGCAGGCAACGTATGACACTGACATGTGTCTGGTTCAGATGAGGCATCATCGTCGCTCCAGGGACAAAGTTTATAATGGAATCCAAACTTCGAATGGATCAACTCTTTTTCCTCTAAATCCTCCAAAGTAGCTTTTAGGAACACTATCCTTTGTAGGTGTTGCTCAAAAAGCATGCCCTCAAATTGCATCAAGAATAGTTCTATCTGTTGAGCGTACATTTTTAAGGAAAACTATTTCTTTTTGAGACTGATTTAAGACTGTTGTTGGATTGCTCTTTATATTGAAGAATCTTATTTACTTTACTTATTTACTGATAAAAATTCAATTTGAGCACAACTAAATCTGTTCAGATCTTTTCCTTTATATACCATATGAGTTATTCCATTCTCATTTAATTTCCTAAATGGTGTCTTTGTAGAAAATTTGTTCACGTAACTTTTAGGTAGAAATATCCAAACATCTTTATCGTCCTTATCAGTTAAATACAGAGCTATTTTAGTTCCATATGGTGTCTTTTTCAGCTTACATCCAGTGATCTTATACTCAAATCCAATACATAGATTTTCAATTTTTGTGTAGCCAATCACAGGCTTCACGTCATTTAAGGTCTCTAAGAAGTCCTATAAAATTCAACAAAATTAGGTGATAAAGTATTTACTTTTAATTTATATGCATACCATTTTTGATCAGCGTAAGTTTGGATTCGTCGTGCACTAGTACCTAACTGTTGTATACTAATTCTTTAACCAGAAATTACATGGTCTTTTATACTTGTCAAAAACTATACACTTCTATCAATTCATGTGGAGTAAATGAGATAACAATATGTCTTCATTATATGCACCAAAATACTTATTCAAACTATGTAATACTTGAAAATAAAGTTAGAAATACATATCAGTATGTCTATCTCTTTTTATATTTATATAAATCTTTCAATAGCGTTTAAATAAAGTTAGTATATATAACGTAAGAATTGTCCCTCAAATGCTATATAAGATACATTTTTTATAGAAAAGTCAGTTTATTTTTAAAAACATCGAAATGGTGAAGTACCATTGCGAGTTGTGTTCAGAAACAAAATCCTTTACTACTCGCAGCGGTCTAAAAGCGCATACATTAAAAATACACAACTTCGCCTATCAGAAATCTAAATCCTCCTTTTATTATTGTTATTTCTGTCCTAAAGTACGGAAAATTTGGTTGCGATACGACTTTAATATGCATCGTCTATTGGTTCACAACGCAGAGCTAAAAAGTATTTGTAAGGCAAAGAAAAATTGTTCAATAAATAAAAAACAATTTATAATTATCACTTATCACATTGTTAAGTAATGACTCAATGAATGTATTTCCTGAAACCGTAAAGTGTGCAATTACAAACATTGTTAACATAACAGAAGACATAAACGATGATTGGGAAGTCGGTATTTCAGACATATATTTGAATAATTGCATTAAATATACACCTAACCAAGATAAAAATGTCGTTGAAGAAACCGAGTTTGTTAGTCTTGTAAATGCTGAAACATTTAGGTATAAAAATGTATCCGTTCAAACGAATATTCTTGAAAATGGATTTATTTTTATTTACACTGACATAATAAAACCAAGGTCAGTAGGTAGTAAAAGACCGCGATGTCTTCGTGTAATGCATTATAATGGAAAGGAAAGAAATATTCAATTTAAAAATATTCAATATTACCCTTTGGACATATGGTCGCCAAATGAAATCTCAATACTCATTACTGATTCCAATGGATATAAGGTACCATTTGAAACTTCAGCTGTTCCCATTTTCGTTACTCTTCACTTTAGAAGAAGAAGAAGGTCAGGACTATAAATAATGCATACCCAAATATTATTTATTTAGAACCAAAATAGTCATCATGGTGAAATCTTATCAGGATTATTATGTAAATCAGTGTGGTGGGGGCTTAAGCAACATCGGAAGTCTTTACATATCTCCGCATATAGTGCAACAAGGACGAGGAATAGGAAATTTTTTTAGCGGTCTTTTTAATTACATAAAACCACTTTTTCTTTCGGGCATAACTGCTATAAAAAATCAGGCTGCTGAGACTGGTAAGGCTGTAATCAATGAATTTGGGAGAAAGCCTTTAAGAAATATAATTCAAGAACAAAGTAAAATTGCTTTACAAAATCTTTCAAATAAAGCAATTGATAAAATTACCCGTTTTCAAAGTGGAAGTGGAAAAAGAAATAAAAGGCTAGGTAATAAGAAAAAACGACTTCATTATACATCTAAACGACCACGTAAACATACCCAAACGCAACATAAAAAAAAAAATCAACAAGAAAATTAAATATTAAAGATATGTTTTCTAAAGCAAAATGAGTACGCATATCGAATGTATGAAAAGTGAATTAGATTTGTTTGCGGCACACCCCACGCAAAGTAGAACTGAAGAAGTCTCATACAACCCGATTGCTTCTTTGGACGGTGCCTCTTCAATCGAATTTGTTTGCTTGGGAAATGGTGAAACGTATCCAGATTTATCAAGTATTTATTTACGACTTGTCGTGCAACTTAAAAAAAATGATAACAACAGCATTGAAGGAAATGCTGTTGGTGTTGTAAACAATATTCTACATTCAATATTTGTAGAAGTAATATACTGGTATCGCAAAGTGATAATAATTATCACTATAGAGCGTATTTGCAAACAATTTTAAACTATGGGAGTGACGCCTCTGAAAGTCACTTGGCCTCCCAAGGTTATTTTCCCAATTTTGGAAGAATAACAGCAGGGAAATATGTTTATCGGGACTCGAATGAAACCCTTAAAAATATGTTTCAAAATAGTAACAAGGTTGAGTTATTCGGAAAAGTTCATGGAGATATTTTCAATCAAACCAAACTGCTTGTTAACAATGTTGATTTAAGAATCAATTTCAATATTGAAAAAACAGCGTTTTATTTAATGGAAACTGGTACTGAATCAAATTTAAAGATACTTGAAGCACAACTTTTCATGAACCACATAACAGTTAACCCAAGCATTTTATTGGCTCATCATCATGTTTTACAAACAAAAAATGCTCTGTACCCATTCAGCAAGGTTGAAGTCAAATCATTTACAATATATCCGGGCAACAACACACTGTCGATAGACAACGCAGTTATTGGTCAAATACCAAATTTTCTGGCCTTTTGTATGGTTAAGAACCGCTCATACTCAGGAAACGGAGGCTTAGACCCATTTCAATTTGAACATTTTAAAATTCAACGCTTTAACCTATTGGTTAACGGAGTTCAAGTTCCTTCCCAGGCTCTGGAGTTCGATTACTCGAACGCTGAAAAGGTTCAGAGCTCAAGAGGTTATAATATGCTTTTTAGATCATGTGGAATTAAACATTACGATCGTGGACTACAAATTACCAAGGAAATGTTTGATTCAAACAGTTTTATATTAGCCTTTGACTTAACTGCTGATCAATCAAATTCAACTATATGTTCAAATTTAATCTCTCAAGGTACTATAAGAATCGAAGGAAGATTTTCGGAACCACTTGCTGAAGCAGTTACTTGCTTGGTATACTGTGAATACGATTCAATGATTGATATTGATAAGCATAGAAATATTCGTACGCTCTTTTAAAATGAATACTTTACAAATTGAACATTTTCTTTCTAAGCATTCAAAGACAAAATCTATTTTTAAAGGAGTTTTTCCTTTTGATAGGTTACCAAAAACTATTTTAAAGTATGCCGCACTAATAATTGCGAATACCGATACTTCAGATCAACCTGGAACTCATTGGATTGCATTTTATTTTGAAAGTCGTAGGTCAGCAGAATTTTTCGATTCATATGGTCAATATCCCCAGAAAATATAATTTTTAAAATTTTTAAAATCTAACGCTTATAAATTTTGTTTTAATAAGCAACAACTGCAGGGATACTTTTCTAACACTTGCGGACATTATTGTATGCTGTTCGGTCTTTTTAAAAGTAAAAAAAAAACACTAAATTATTTTTTAAGAAAATTCAAGAAAAACGACTATTCATTTAATGATAAATTAATAATAAAAATGTTTAAGAACCATTTTAAAAAATAAAAAACATATATATATATATTTAAGTAAAATTAATTCGTTTTATTTATGGTTTTGGAGCAATACGTTTGTTTAACTTATAATATTTAATCATTAGACTAAGGGCTTCCTCTTTCAGTGCAGGCAACGTATGACACTGACATGTGTCTGGTTCAGATGAGGCATCATCGTCGCTCCAGGGACAAAGTTTATAATGGAATCCAAACTTCGAATGGATCAACTCTTTTTCCTCTAAATCCTCCAAAGTAGCTTTTAGGAACACCATCCTTTGTAGGTGTTGCTCGAAAAGCATGCCCTCAAATTGCATCAAGAATAGTTCTATCTGTTGAGCGTACATTTTTAAGGAAAACTATTTCTTTTTGAGACTGATTTAAGACTGTTGTTGGATTTAAAAACTCAGCTCTTTATATTGAAGAATCTTATTTACTTTACTTATTTACTGATAAAAATTCAATTTGAGCACAACTAAATCTGTTCAGATCTTTTCCTTTATATACCATATGAGTTATTCCATTCTCATTTAATTTCCTAAATGGTGTCTTTGTAGAAAATTTGTTCACGTAACTTTTAGGTAGAAATATCCAAACATCTTTATCGTCCTTATCAGTTAAATACAGAGCTATTTTAGTTCCATATGGTGTCTTTTTCAGCTTACATCCAGTGATCTTATACTCAAATCCAATACATAGATTTTCAATTTTTGTGTAGCCAATCACAGGCTTCACGTCATTTAAGGTCTCTAAGAAGTCCTATAAAATTCAACAAAATTAGGTGATAAAGTATTTACTTTTAATTTATATGCATACCATTTTTGATCAGCGTAAGTTTGGATTCGTCGTGCACTAGTACCTAACTGTTGTATACTAATTCTTTAACCAGAAATTACATGGTCTTTTATACTTGTCAAAAACTATACACTTCTATTAATTCATGTGGAGTAAATGAGATAACAATATGTCTTCATTATATGCACCAAAATACTTATTCAAACTATGTAATACTTGAGAATAAAGTTAGAAATACATATCAGTATGTCTATCTCTTTTTATATTTATATAAATCTTTCAATAGCGTTAAAATAAAGTTAGTATATATAACGTAAGAATTGTCCCTCAAATGCTATATAAGATACATTTTTTATAGAAAAGTCAGTTTATTTTTAAAAACATCGAAATGGTGAAGTACCATT
The DNA here is from genome assembly GCF_025231255.1 of Drosophila biarmipes. Lineage (NCBI taxonomy): Eukaryota > Metazoa > Arthropoda > Insecta > Diptera > Drosophilidae > Drosophila > Drosophila biarmipes. The sequence continues at coordinate 2,425,775 of NC_066615.1, read as the reverse complement.
GCGAGTTGTGTTCAGAAACAAAATCCTTTACTACTCGCAGCGGTCTAAAAGCGCATACATTAAAAATACACAACTTCGCCTATCAGAAATCTAAATCCTCCTTTTATTATTGTTATTTCTGTCCTAAAGTACGGAAAATTTGGTTGCGATACGACTTTAATATGCATCGTCTATTGGTTCACAACGCAGAGCTAAAAAGTATTTGTAAGGCAAAGAAAAATTGTTCAATAAATAAAAAACAATTATAAGCCCTCAATTTTAAAATAGTTTTTACTTTATTTTTCTTTATGCATGGTGTATTTATAATTAAAAAGTTAAGAATCTAGGTCAAATAAAACATCTAGTAATGCGTCGTCATCTCCATCATCCAGCAAAGTTAAATAATGGTTAGTCGGTGGCGGTTGAGGTCCCATAAGTTCTTCAAAGATGTGGTCGTCGTTAGGAAAAACCTCATCTTCTGGCCTGGATAGGTCGTCGTCCAATTGAAATTCCTGTGCGCACTGAAATACATCTTCACCTTCTTCGTGTGTGATAAGGGATTCCAAGAAAGCCTGCGTAGTAGTCCCCAATGGAAACTGGCTCCACTCAAGAGACTCCAATCCTGGGTCCCTATTTTGGGTCGACGATGCAGCCGGTTGAAATACGCTTTGTAGAAGGCGATCAACCGAATCTTCTGCTTCGGAAACCTGCACAAGTTCCAGATCCGAGTTATCGATTATTTCGAGATCAGAATCTTGCGTGGGTGGTAATTCCAGGTTGTCAATCTCAACCTCGTTTTCCGAATCGATAAATTCTACGGTTAGATCCATAGGTATGCAGTACTGAGGCATTTGAAGAACTGATCCTGAGCAATTTGAGTGGTGTCATTTTTATAGTCCAGAATGTTCACTTAACAGGTTGACATCTACAGGGAGTGCATACAGGTATGTTGTACTCCTAGAACCAATCCGATTTGTTCTCGAACAAAAGGAGCAGCCCAATACCCCAGTAGAATGGTTATTAGAAGGAAAACGAACACAAGGATTGATAACAAGTTACCGGGGGTGAACGTGGTGTAGGAGGGGTCTGGATGTAGGTAAATATCGAAGGTGTGCAACTTCGACATAGGTTAAGGAAAGGCAATCTCTGTGTAAGCAAGATATGAATAAATGGTCAGTTAAAGTCGGGCCAGCATTGGCATAAGATGTCGCGATGCAGCCATTCGAATTTCCTAAGCCTTAAGCTAAGAGTAGCTATTAAAAGCGGTTGCGGAGGTTTTTTAGGCGGTTTTAAATGTATTTTGTATGAGTTGTTTTTAATTGCAAGCGTATACTCATCCCAGAATCAGTGTGTTTGGTATTCCACGGAACCCTCCCTTTGTATTGCATTTCAAATATTGTGACCCCTCGTTATCTTCTGAGAATGAGCAGGAGAAAGTGAACGTGCGTACCCACGAACCCGAATCTCACCCCTACCCTCGAGTCCTTGCTCATGACTGCTTGTGCGCGAAGGTGTAAAATTTTAATTTTGTGAGTTTTTTTCAAAATGTGCAGTTTTTATTTTAGAACAGAGAAAATTATACCATTGGAAAGGGCTTGAAAAATGCTTTCCAATGACACCAAACTTTGTTTTTTTTTTTTAGTGAGGGGGTATACTATTTTCGGTAGCGGAGGTCATCGTCGTTTTTTGCCTTTTTCAGTCGAGTAGTGGGAATATACGGGAGGAGGCAGAATTTGAAATTCGGTACAATTTTCCGCTACAGTGCACCGTTTTAAGAAATTCTTAAAACTAAACTTCTTATCCTACACATAAATATTATTGGCTGGCCTTTAGATATAAACCCTGAAAAGTGTTCCCAATAAGAAATTTAAAACATAAACCTTAAAGTGATTCCACTAGCTAATTTTTCTATACACACCCGCCTAACTTTATCGTAGACAAAAACAATTTCGATATCCTCAGCCCTAAAAAGTGATCCTATAAGTCTCATACAACTTTAACATTAAAGTGATTCTTCAGCTCATTTTTCCTAGACACACTCCTCAAAAGGAATCGTATAATATATAAGAAAAACTAGAGTATAAGACCGCAGCGGCGGTCATCACAGCGGCAGTCTCGGCAGCGTCCAAACCTCCGCTGCGAAAACCGCCGCTCCCGTATATTCCCACTACTCGACTGAAAAAGGCAAAAAACGACGATGACCTCCGCTACCGAAAATAGTATACCCCCTCACTAAAAAAAAAAAACAAAGTTTGGTGTCATTGGAAAGCATTTTTCAAGCCCTTTCCAATGGTATAATTTTCTCTGTTCTAAAATAAAAACTGCACATTTTGAAAAAAACTCACAAAATTAAAATTTCACACCTTCGCGCACAAGCAGTCATGAGCAAGGACTCGAGGGTAGGGGTGAGATTCGGGTTCGTGGGTACGCACGTTCACTTTCTCCTGCTCATTCTCAGAAGATAACGAGGGGTCACAATATTTGAAATGCAATACAAAGGGAGGGTTCCGTGGAATACCAAACACACTGATTCTGGGATGAGTATACGCTTGCAATTAAAAACAACTCATACAAAATACATTTAAAACCGCCTAAAAAACCTCCGTAACCGCTTTTAATAGCTACTCTTAGCTTAAGGCTTAGGAAATTCGAATGGTTGCATCGCGACATCTTATGCCAATGCTGGCCCGACCTTAACTGACCATTTATTCATATCTTGCTTACACAGAGATTGCTTTTCCTTAACCTATGTCGAAGTTGCACACCTTCGATATTTACCTACATCCAGACCCCTCCTACACCACGTTCACCCTCGGTAACTTGTTATCAATCCTTGTGTTCGTTTTCCTTCTAATAACCATTCTACTGGGGTATTGGGCTGCTCCTTTTGTTCGAGAACCAATCGGATTGGTTCTAGGAGTACAACATACCTGTATGCACTCCCTGTAGATGTCAACCTGTTAAGTGAACATTCTGGACTATAAAAATGACACCACTCAAATTGCTCAGGATCAGTTCTTCAAATGCCTCAGTACTGTATTCTAAAATAATTAGATCCATATCGGTCCTTGCAATCGCGCCTAACAATTCTAATCGAGCTTTTTACCTTTTAAACGAGTGGGTGAAAATTGGTAACAACATTATCGTGGTTAACGCGTGGGTGAAAATTGTTAACAACATTACAACATATAACAATATATTTTTTTAATAAAAATATTAAAACCAAAACCCTAAAAATTGAGTCATTCGTTGCTTGTGATTTGTGCACCAAAAATGTGGAGATGAGTGAGTTTGAAACTCATTATGCTCAGTGCTCAAAGCCTCGGAATGCCTTCGAGGTTTTAATGTGTAAATCAAAAATAAGGTGTGACTTATGCTCTACCTTAGTTCATAATTATGAATTTGACGAGCACTATCAAAATTGTAATGGACCTATAAATGCATTCAATGTTTTAATGAATGTTGAAAAACGGCAACCACTAAACCGAAGGCAAAATCATTTGGACGATCATCCCACAACATCATCAAATGCTCTCAAACGGATGAGAATGGATGAGGGTAAGGAAGTACTCAAACAAGGAAAAAAAGCTAAGATTAGCGGAAATACAAATGATTTACAATTAGAACTTTTATGTCCTACTTGTGGTGATAAATATCTTGCATCAAGGGAACGTCAACATATATTGACCGATAAGCATAAAAATGCATCAGCCAGAGAAGTAAAAAATAATGAAAACATAATTCTTCTTAACTCTCAAACTGTTTTTCCTGTTAAATCATATCGAATCAATAGTACAGTCCAAAACACTATTGATTTAAAAGATTTTTATCAGCTTTGCCAAAAAAATATAATTGAAATTATAAAGCATTGCATGATAGAATATAGAGCCATTAAATTCAACCTAAGAGTTTATGGTACCTATATTAAACAAACAGACGAAGGAGTTACTGTTGAAACAACAAAACATTTTGGGACATCTTATAAATCTGTATACCAAAATGAAAGCATTATCGATGAACTTAATATGGCAGTAGATAGCTTACTAGCATCGAGCAGTGAGTTTCAAGAAAAAGACTCTGGTTGGGCAATAAAAAATTTCAATTATTTTGAAATTACTTTAATAAAGCTAGAAAACATTCCTGCTAGCGGATACATTCAGGCCCCGAAGAATATAAGAGCCCGAAATGCACTTATAAACGTACAGAATACATACTGGCATTCATAGCTAACAAAACTCATGAGAGTGCTACCTTTATAACAGCAAAGCAAAAAAAGTATTCACGAGAGAAAATGACAAAGCCCACAACTTACCACATTAATATTAATAATGAAATAATTGTATATGACGGAATAAGATTGGATTTTTCAGGAATCGAGTTTCCAATAACGAATAAAGGGATTATCCATTTCGAGAAAAATAATAAAGACTTCAGTATAAATGTTTATGAGATCGACGCTGATGGTGATAAAATTATCGGCCCAACGTTTAGAACCAAATGTATTCAAACCAACCACATCAATATATTGGGAATAAATAACGTAAACCAGGACAGTATGCATTACGCTTACATTACAAGTGTAAAAAGATTATGCTACTCACAGCATTCCAAGGCAAAATCAGGAGGATATTTTTGTGATAACTGTCTACAGTTTTTCACAGTTAATAATACTACCCACAACAAACTTGAATGCGGAAAAGTGGCCTCGTTTTACCCTGAACCAAACACTACAACTTCATTCAAGGGCTTTCATAAAAAATTATCTCCTCCGGTGGTGATATATGCCGATATTGAGGCTGTTCTTGAAAACTATAGAACATGCTTAAATTCGTCTTCAACATCGTCAACAACAAAAGTGCAGAAGCATACTGCATGTGCCGTATCATTTTATATAGCACATAAATATAATCCGGATCTTAACGAATTGTGGACATATGAAGGTATGTAAAAACAATAAATAATTAATTTCTTAGTATTTTAAAAACTAATTCAAATTTTGTATAATTTTATAGGCGCTGACTGCATACAAAAATTCTGCAAATCACTAAAGGAAAAAACTACGAGCTTGTTTTACATGTACTGGTCGACCTCCAAAACCCCGATTGCTAGCACAATCCATGAACGCTGACGATCTGGACAAATATTTTGATCAATTTTCTGGAAAATACATGGGTCCCATTCATAAAAATTGTAAGCCAAAGTACAAATTAAGTGATCCCTTCTTTCCTGTAGTATTTCATAACTTATCTAAATATGACATACATTTATTCATTATTGAATTAGAAGGAGACTTAAGCCCTATACCCTGTAATAAAGAGCTTTATATAGCGCTAACGCAGACAATTAAAATAAATGCATCAAATAGATATAAAATAAGATATATCGATTCGATTAGATTTTTAAATTCTAGTTTAGAAAAACTATCAAGCTACATGGAGGACAAAGATTTTAAAATTCTAAGTACTAAATTTCAGGGAGAAAAATTTAAGCAAATGCGTAGGAAGGGTGTTTTCCCTTACGACTATTTAGATAGTTTTGAAAAATTTGAGGATACCCAGCTTCCTGACATTGATAGTTTTTACAATTCTCTTAGCGAAGAAAATTGTAGTATAGATGATTACAATTTTGCACAAAAGGTTTGGAAAACTTTTAACTGTAATACTATAAAAGATTATATAAAACTTTATTTAGAAAGTGATGTTTTAATTTTGACCGATGTTTTCGAAAATTTTAGAAAAATTTGTCAGAAAATTTATAAGCTTGACCCTATTAACTATGTTACAGCACCGTCAATATCTTGGGATGCTATGCTCAAGTATACTAATGTAAATTTAGAACTTATTAGTGACGGAGACATGTACAACTTTTTAAAAAGAGCGATAAGGGGTGGGTTAACTCAATGTACCCAAAGAATTTCTATAGCTAATAATAAATATATAACTAACTTCGATTCAAGTAAACCAAATAACTACCTCAGCTATATTGATGCAAATAATTTATATGGTTGGGCAATGAGTCAACCCTTACCGCTTGCAGGATTTAAATTTTTAAGTAATGATCAATTAGAATCTTTCGATTTCAAAAATATTTCTGCTGATGGAAATGTAGGATATATATTAGAAGTGGATTTAGAATATCCTACTGATCGGCATGACTCCCATAACTACTTTCCTTTCTGTTCAGAAAACAAAGTTCCTCCAGGAGGTAAGCAGCAAAAACTTATAGCTGATTTATCGAATAAAAGCGAATACATTATCCACTTAAAACAGCTTCAACTTTGTATACAGCATGGTTTAATTGTAAAAAAAATACATAGGGTTTTGTTTTTTACACAATCATGCTGGTTTAATGCCCTATATTGATTTAAACACTGATCAAAAAAACCTATCCGAAAATGATTTTGAAAAAAATTTTTTTAAGTTAATGAATAATGCAGTATACGGCAAAACAATGGAAAATGTGGCCAAGCGTAGAAATATAGTATTAGTAAAACATTATAAATCAAGACAAAATTCGCCAGGCTTCAGGCAACGCATAGCTAGACATGACTTCCATAGCGTTGAGATATTTGGGACAGATCTTGCAGCGATTGAATCAACACCATCAAAAATTATGTATGATAAGCCAATATACATAGGAGTTGCTGTTTTAGAATTATCTAAATGGTTAATGTATGAATTTTATTATAATTTTCTATTATTTAAAAGTCCTTCTTCGAAAATAATTTATATGGATACAGATTCATTTATTTTATCTTCAGAGGAAGACTTTTACGAAACTATAAAAGAAAATCCTGAACGATTTGATACCTCAAATTATAAACTAGAAAACCAATTTAATATAGCTCAAGCTAATAATAGGGAACCTGGCAAAATGAAGGATGAACATGCAGGTAGGGTTATGACTTCTTTTGCTGGACTGAAGGCTAAGGCATACTCTTGTTTAGTTGATAAGGAAGGAAACGAAAACGAATGTATAAAAAAAATTAAAGGAGTTAAGAAATCAGTTATTAAAAAACTGAATCATGAAGATTATATAGAATGTATAAAATATAAAAAAACATTTTATGGATCCCAGCGAGTTATTCGAAGTAGGTCGCACATCCTCTATACTGAAATTATGAATAAAATAAGTCTTAATTATAAAGATGATAAGAGATATATTTTACCAAATAATTGTAATACATTGGCTCATGGTCATTATAATATTGAACATATATTAAGTAGTCAAAATTAAACCCGTTATTAAATAAATGTTTATATGTTTATATTATAAGAATAAAAATTGTAAATAAATAGATAAAAAATTAAACTTGTTATTGTTGCGTTTTATTACTTTAGCAGGTCATTTACAGATATCCATGAGTTGTGGCTGGAATCGAAACCGCTCCATTTTACAAGCACTTGATTATTTTTCCTTTTTAGTATTTTCTCTACTAGGAAAGCATTTTTGTCTTTCACTTTTTGAAGTTCCTCTTCATAAAATGACCCATTAATAGGCGTACCCATATAATCTTGTATTTCATATGTTACGGGGTATGTAGACTTGACTTTTAAAACTTTAAAAACTTCTGTGGTTCACACAAATTCTTTCCCTTGATCTGACTGAATATTCTTGGGTGTACTTTTACTCTTTTTAAAAACAGATTTCATTGCCTCTGCTACATCCAGGGCAGACTTTGACTTAACTGCCTCGGCGTATGCATACTTTGAGAACGTGTCAATAACGGTCAGTAAATATCTAAAACCCTTATTTTCTTTCGAAAATGGTATCATTTCAACTAAATCAATTTGCCATGTGTCATTTATCCGTTTTTGAACGAACTTTCGCCGTATGAAGTTTTTTCGCGCTGCCTTATGAATTTCATCGACAACTTGTTGTTTGCTCATCTTAAGGTGTTGATTTATTAGTATTATTTTTTATTTGATGACGATGGTTGCTTAGTCAATAATGCTTGCTTATATACAAGAACATCCCTTTTTATTTCTGAACGCATCTTTTTTGATATTTCAAAACATAATCGTGTTAAATCTATTTGCACATCCTTATCATAGGTACCTTCTAAATCAGATAGTTGAATATCAAATTTTTGTAAAGATACACACTTAGGAATAATATGATTATTGTAAGGATATATTACTTGCTGTCTTAATATGGAGTTCCAACATAAAAATGTAGTAAAAAATATGCCTAATCTTAGTAATGATATCCAAGACTCAAAATCAAACTCAATTTTGTTACCATACTGATTAATCACATAAACGTACTGATTATCTGATTTCCTAAATCTAAAGTTACATTTTATGGAGTGCAAGCACGGATGATCAATAATTGTATCAGGCATCAAGAAGTCATACTGGTCCAGTTTCAACTGAATAAATTCCTTATACGTAAGAAGTTGCATCCATTCGTCTTTGTCAAATCCAATGAAATTATTTTTACTTTGCTGCATCCAAACCATCTGCAAAAATTTTCGAGTAGTTGACAGACCACATTTCAATTTTAAGTTATGAACAACATAATACTCGAATCCAAAAATGACTTCGTGGTCCTGTTTCTTTCTTTTAGTTAATGATTGGATTGGTCAGCTGGAGATATTCCATACACAAGTCTTGAAGAAATACTCACACCACTCAATAAGTATCACACAGCTCTTATTCGTGCTGAAATTAAAAAGAATTTTTTAATCAAGTATTTATCAACAAACATTATCGATATAGATATTGGAAGAAGTTTAACTCAACTACCCAATTTTTTTACGAATTGTAGAATACACAAGAAAAAACTTCCACTTCGATGTTCATTAAATAATTTATTTTTGTTTGTATTCTTAGAAAACACCAATTATGAAATATATAGTAATGGTCAAACACGTGTTTAAAATTTAGTAAAAAGAAATTCATGGTCCTATCAGGTTGTCTCTTATTATGGATTCTTTTAAGAGATTTTTTGGAAATGATCCCCGTAAAAATGGATACACGCAACTTATTTATTGTAATTATTGCGGATCTGATACTCATTTCGAGAAGAACTGCTCCAAGAAACGCGATCAAGTGAATATTAATAAAACCTAATAAACCTTAAAAACATTATATAAGCAATTAGTAATAATATAATATATTAAAATTCATTCCGAATAAAAAAAATGTTTACACAATTTATACATCCTTTTACAATGCTTATTTGTGGACCCTCAGGATCGGGAAAAACAACCTTTTTAGAAAATCTAATCACCAAAAAGAATGATCTTTTTAATATTTCAATAGATCGAATTATTTGGTGTTATGCAGAGGAGAGTGCCAAGCCCAATTTCGAAAAGATTGAATATTTTAAAGGAGTACCTGAAACAGTTGAAAATGAAACGAATGAACCAATTCTTTTAATATTGGATGACTTGATGATGGGAGCCTTCAATAAAAATATGTGTGAGCTGTTTACAAAAGGATCACACCATAGGAATTTATCAGTAATAGTGGTAACTCAGAACATATTTCATAAATCTTCGCGCACCAGAGATATTTCACTAAATACCAAATACATTGTTGCTTTCAAAAATCCTCGTGATAAGCTTCAATTTCAATGTTTAGCAAGACAAATTTACCCAGAAAACCCCACGAAGCTATTTAGAATATATAAAGAAGTAACGGAGCAACCTCACGGATATTTACTTATTGATCTCACTCAGGGCATTAACGATCTCTTAAGATTTAGATCTGACATTTTTAATTCAGAATATTCTGTGTGCTATTCAAATGAAAATGGTTTACAAAAAGAGCCTAAATCGCTTGAAAGCGAACAAACATTTATTGTATGTGCTCAAAAAGGCCGACAATAGACTACGTAAGGCAATTATAAGCAATAGTAATAGTGACCTGGTAAAAACAATAGTAGAGATTGTATTGAACACATTACAGGGAAACCATAAAGTTACTAAATCCCATCTTAATGCTCTAAAAAAGTATAAAAATGCATTGCGCTACCTTTCGTGCCCAAAACGTACATTAAACTCTAAGAGAAAAGTCCTTATTCAAAAAGGGGGATTTCTACCGATTCTAATAACTTCATTGCTTTCTGGAATTTTTGGAAAACTATTAAAAAATGATTAAGAATAAACATAATTTAAGCAAAGTAATTTTAATGCATCCTAACAGCTATCAGAAATTGATAAACAATGATAGAGGAAATGAATTAATAAATATAAAATTTTTACCAATATTAAATAATAACAAAATAAGTGATTTCGATAAATGGATCAAAATTCGTCAAGAATTAAGTTACTATCAAAACAAAAAACGTAATAAATCATGGAATTTTCAAAATGAACAAAAAGCGAATCCTATTACAACCAAAACAATTGAATCCCAAACCACTGATTGGATTGATATAAAACCCAGCACATCAAAATCAACATCAAAGTACGATCACTCACGTCCGGAAAACTTTGAGTTTCCCGATTTACCACCTGAAAGTGATAATGAGGATTTTAGTTCAAATAAAAAAGAAAATGTTGTATCAGATAAACGAAAAGAGAGTGATACCTCATAAAAATCAAATATGGGTTATTTAAATGAGATTTTTATCACATTGTTAAGTAATGACTCAATGAATGTATTTCCTGAAACCGTAAAGTGTGCAATTACAAACATTGTTAACATTCCAGAAGACATGAACGATGATTGGGAAGTCGGTATTTCAGACATATATTTGAATAATTACATTAAATATACACCTAACCAAGATAAAAATGTCGTTGAAGAAACCGAGTTTGTTAGTCTTGTAAATGCTGAAACATTTAGGTATAAAAATGTATCCGTTCAAACGAATATTCTTGAAAATGGATTTATTTTTATTTACACTGACATAATAAAACCAAGGTCAGTAGGTAGTAAAAGACCGCGATGTCTTCGTGTAATGCATTATAATGGAAAGGAAAGAAATATTCAATTTAAAAATATTGAATATTACCCTTTGGACATATGGTCACCAAATGAAATCTCAATACTCATTACTGATTCCAATGGATATAAGGTACCATTTGAAACTTCAGCAGTTCCCATTTTCGTTACTCTTCACTTTAGAAGAAGAAGAAGGTCAGGACTATAAATAATGCATACCCAAATATTATTTATTTAGAACCAAAATAGTCATCATGGTGAAATCTTATCAGGATTATTATGTAAATCAGTGTGGTGGGGGCTTAAGCAACATCGGAAGTCTTTACATATCTCCGCATATAGTGCAACAAGGACGAGGAATAGGAAATTTTTTTAGCGGTCTTTTTAATTACATAAAACCACTTTTTCTTTCGGGCATAACTGCTATAAAAAATCAGGCTGCTGAGACTGGTAAGGCTGTAATCAATGAATTTGGGAGAAAGCCTTTAAGAAATATAATTCAAGAACAAAGTAAAATTGCTTTACAAAATCTTTCAAATAAAGCAATTGATAAAATTACCCGTTTTCAAAGTGGAAGTGGAAAAAGAAATAAAAGGCTAGGTAATAAGAAAAAACGACTTCATTATACATCTAAACGACCACGTAAACATACCCAAACGCAACATAAAAAAAAAATCAACAAGAAAATTAAATATTAAAGATATGTTTTCTAAAGCAAAATGAGTACGCATATCGAATGTATGAAAAGTGAATTAGATTTGTTTGCGATTTGTTTGTGGGGTGTGCCCACGCAAAGTTCTATTCTAAGAACTGAAGAAGTCTCATACAACCCGATTGCTTCTTTGGACGGTGCCTCTTCAATCGAATTTGTTTGCTTGGGAAATGGTGAAACGTATCGAGATTTATCAAGTATTTATTTACGACTTGTCGTGCAACTTAAAAAAAATGATAACAACAGCATTGAAGGAAATGCTGTTGGTGTTGTAAACAATATTCTAAATTCAATATTTAGAAGTTCGTCAGTTTATTTAAATAATATACTGGTATCGCAAAGTGATAATAATTATCACTATAGAGCGTATTTGCAAACAATTTTAAACTATGGGAGTGACGCCTCTGAAAGTCACTTGGCCTCCCAAGGTTATTTTCCCAATTTTGGAAGAATAACAGCAGGGAAATATGTTTATCCGGACTCGAATGAAACCCTTAAAAATATGTTTCAAAATAGTAACAAGGTTGAGTTATTCGGAAAAGTTCATGGAGATATTTTCAATCAAACCAAACTGCTTGTTAACAATGTTGATTTAAGAATCAATTTCAATATTGAAAAAACAGCGTTTTATTTAATGGAAACTGGTACTGAATCAAATTTAAAGATACTTGAAGCACAACTTTTCATGAACCACATAACAGTTAACCCAAGCATTTTATTGGCTCATCATCATGTTTTACAAACAAAAAATGCTCTGTACCCATTCAGCAAGGTTGAAGTCAAATCATTTACAATATATCCGGGCAACAACACACTGTCGATAGACAACGCAGTTATTGGTCAAATACCAAATTTTCTGGCCTTTTGTATGGTTAAGAACCGCTCATACTCAGGAAACGGAGGCTTAGACCCATTTCAATTTGAACATTTTAAAATTCAACGCTTTAACCTATTGGTTAACGGAGTTCAAGTTCCTTCCCAGGCTCTGGAGTTCGATTACTCGAACGCTGAAAAGGTTCAGAGCTCAAGACGTTAGATCATGTGGAATTAAACATTACGATCGTGGACTACAAATTACCAAGGAAATGTTTGATTCAAACAGTTTTATATTAGCCTTTGACTTAACTGCTGATCAATCAAATTCAACTATATGTTCAAATTTAATCTCTCAAGGTACTATAAGAATCGAAGGAAGATTTTCGGAACCACTTGCTGAAGCAGTTACTTGCTTGGTATACTGTGAATACGATTCAATGATTGATATTGATAAGCATAGAAATATTCGTACGCTCTTTTAAAATGAATACTTTACAAATTGAACATTTTCTTTCTAAGCATTCAAAGACAAAATCTATTTCTAAAGGAGTTTTTCCTTTTGATAGGTTACCAAAAACTATTTTAAAGTATGCCGCACTAATAATTGCGAATACCGACACTTCAGATCAACCTGGAACTCATTGGATTGCATTTTATTTTGAAAGTCGTAGGTCAGCAGAATTTTTCGATTCATATGGTCAATATCCCCAGAAAATATAATTTTTAAAATTTTTAAAATCTAACGCTTATAAATTTTGTTTTAATAAGCAACAACTGCAGGGATACTTTTCTAACACTTGCGGACATTATTGTATGCTGTTCGGTCTTTTTAAAAGTAAAAAGAAAACACTAAATTATTTTTTAAGAAAATTCAAGAAAAACGACTATTCATTTAATGATAAATTAATAATAAAAATGTTTAAGAACCATTTTAAAAAATAAAAAACATATATATATATATATTTAAGTAAAATTAATTCGTTTTATTTATGGTTTTGGAGCAATACGTTTGTTTAACTTATAATATTTAATCATTAGACTAAGGGCTTCCTCTTTCAGTGCAGGCAGCGTATGACACTGACATGTGTCTGGTCCAGATGAGGCATCATCGTCGCTCCAGGGACAAAGTTTATAATGGAATCCAAACTTCGAATGGATCAACTCTTTTTCCTCTAAATCCTCCAAAGTAGCTTTTAGGAACACCATCCTTTGTAGGTGTTGCTCGAAAAGCATGCCCTCAAATTGCATCAAGAATAGTTCTATCTGTTGAGCGTACATTTTTAAGGAAAACTATTTCTTTTTGAGACTGATTTAAGACTGTTGTTGGATTTAAAAACTCAGCTCTTTATATTGAAGAATCTTATTTACTTTACTTATTTACTGATAAAAATTCAATTTGAGCACAACTAAATCTGTTCAGATCTTTTCCTTTATATACCATATGAGTTATTCCATTCTCATTTAATTTCCTAAATGGTGTCTTTGTAGAAAATTTGTTCACGTAACTTTTAGGTAGAAATATCCAAACATCTTTATCGTCCTTATCAGTTAAATACAGAGCTATTTTAGTTCCATATGGTGTCTTTTTCAGCTTACATCCAGTGATCTTATACTCAAATCCAATACATAGATTTTCAATTTTTGTGTAGCCAATCACAGGCTTCACGTCATTTAAGGTCTCTAAGAAGTCCTATAAAATTCAACAAAATTAGGTGATAAAGTATTTACTTTTAATTTATATGCATACCATTTTTGATCAGCGTAAGTTTGGATTCGTCGTGCACTAGTACCTAACTGTTGTATACTAATTCTTTAACCAGAAATTACATGGTCTTTTATACTTGTCAAAAACTATACACTTCTATCAATTCATGTGGAGTAAATGAGATAACAATATGTCTTCATTATATGCACCAAAATACTTATTCAAACTATGTAATACTTGAGAATAAAGTTAGAAATACATATCAGTATGTCTATCTCTTTTTATATTTATATAAATCTTTCAATAGCGTTAAAATAAAGTTAGTATATATAACGTAAGAATTGTCCCTCAAATGCTATATAAGATACATTTTTTATAGAAAAGTCAGTTTATTTTTAAAAACATCGAAATGGTGAAGTACCATTGCGAGTTGTGTTCAGAAACAAAATCCTTTACTACTCGCAGCGGTCTAAAAGCGCATACATTAAAAATACACAACTTCGCCTATCAGAAATCTAAATCCTCCTTTTATTATTGTTATTTCTGTCCTAAAGTACGGAAAATTTGGTTGCGATACGACTTTAATATGCATCGTCTATTGGTTCACAACGCAGAGCTAAAAAGTATTTGTAAGGCAAAGAAAAATTGTTCAATAAATAAAAAACAATTATAAGCCCTCAATTTTAAAATAGTTTTTACTTTATTTTTCTTTATGCATGGTGTATTTATAATTAAAAAGTTAAGAATCTAGGTCAAATAAAACATCTAGTAATGCGTCGTCATCTCCATCATCCAGCAAAGTTAAATAATGGTTAGTCGGTGGCGGTTGAGGTCCCATAAGTTCTTCAAAGATGTGGTCGTCGTTAGGAAAAACCTCATCTTCTGGCCTGGATAGGTCGTCGTCCAATTGAAATTCCTGTGCGCACTGAAATACATCTTCACCTTCTTCGTGTGTGATAAGGGATTCCAAGAAAGCCTGCGTAGTAGTCCCCAATGGAAACTGGCTCCACTCAAGAGACTCCAATCCTGGGTCCCTATTTTGGGTCGACGATGCAGCCGGTTGAAATACGCTTTGTAGAAGGCGATCAACCGAATCTTCTGCTTCGGAAACCTGCACAAGTTCCAGATCCGAGTTATCGATTATTTCGAGATCAGAATCTTGCGTGGGTGGTAATTCCGGGTTGTCAATCTCAACCTCGTTTTCCGAATCGATAAATTCTACGGTTAGATCCATAGGTATGCAGTACTGAGGCATTTGAAGAACTGATCCTGAGCAATTTGAGTGGTGTCATTTTTATAGTCCAGAATGTTCACTTAACAGGTTGACATCTACAGGGAGTGCATACAGGTATGTTGTACTCCTAGAACCAATCCGATTTGTTCTCGAACAAAAGGAGCAGCCCAATACCCCAGTAGAATGGTTATTAGAAGGAAAACGAACACAAGGATTGATAACAAGTTACCGGGGGTAAACGTGGTGTAGGAGGGGTCTGGATGTAGGTAAATATCGAAGGTGTGCAACTTCGACATAGGTTAAGGAAAGGCAATCTCTGTGTAAGCAAGATATGAATAAATGGTCAGTTAAAGTCGGGCCAGCATTGGCATAAGATGTCGCGATGCAGCCATTCGAATTTCCTAAGCCTTAAGCTAAGAGTAGCTATTAAAAGCGGTTGCGGAGGTTTTTTAGGCGGTTTTAAATGTATTTTGTATGAGTTGTTTTTAATTGCAAGCGTATACTCATCCCAGAATCAGTGTGTTTGGTATTCCACGGAACCCTCCCTTTGTATTGCATTTCAAATATTGTGACCCCTCGTTATCTTCTGAGAATGAGCAGGAGAAAGTGAACGTGCGTACCCACGAACCCGAATCTCACCCCTACCCTCGAGTCCTTGCTCATGACTGCTTGTGCGCGAAGGTGTAAAATTTTAATTTTGTGAGTTTTGTTCAAAATGTGCAGTTTTTATTTTAGAACAGAGAAAATTATACCATTGGAAAGGGCTTGAAAAATGCTTTCCAATGACACCAAACTTTGTTTTTTTTTTTTTAGTGAGGGGGTATACTATTTACGGTAGCGGAGGTCATCGTCGTTTTTTGCCTTTTTCAGTCGAGTAGTGGGAATATACGGGAGGAGGCAGAATTTGAATCCGCTTCAGTGCACCGTTTTAAGAAATTCTTAAAACTAAACTTCTTATCCTACACATAAATATTATTGGGTGGCCTTTAGATATAAACCCTGAAAAGTGTTCCCAATAAGAAATTTAAAACATAAACCTTAAAGTGATTCCACTAGCTAATTTTTCTATACACACCCGTCTAACTTTATCGTAGACAAAAACAATTTCGATATCCTCAGCCCCAAAAAGTGATCCTATAAGTCTTATACAACTTTAACATTAAAGTGATTCTTCAGCTCATTTTTCCTAGACACACTCCTCAAAAGGAATCGTATAATATATAAGAAAAACTAGAGTATAAGACCGCAGCGGCGGTCATCGCAGCGGCAGTCTCGGCAGCGTCCAAACCTCCGCTGCGAAAACCGCCGCTCCCGTATATTCCCACTACTCGACTGAAAAAGGCAAAAAACGACGATGACCTCCGCTACCGTAAAAAATGTGGTGTCATTGGAAAGCATTTGTCAAGCCCTTTCCAATGGTATAATTTTCTCTGTTCTAAAATAAAAACTGCACATTTTGAAAAAAACTCACAAAATTAAAATTTCACACCTTCGCGCACAAGCAGTCATGAGCAAGGACTCGAGGGTAGGGGTGAGATTCGGGTTCGTGGGTACGCACGTTCACTTTCTCCTGCTCATTCTCAGAAGATAACGAGGGGTCACAATATTTGAAATGCAATACAAAGGGAGGGTTCCGTGGAATACCAAACACACTGATTCTGGGATGAGTATACGCTTGCAATTAAAAACAACTCATACAAAATACATTTAAAACCGCCTAAAAAACCTCCGCAACCGCTTTTAATAGCTACTACCGTTGCATTCAGAAATATAAGTCGAAAAATAAGAAATGTCCAAATAATTTTTGTGCAGCATTTTGAGCAGTCCACATTTTCGTGTGTAATACAAAAACAAATATTATTTAATATAAATGTATTAAGAAAATAACTGTTTCCATGATACGTAGAAAAAAAGTTGCTAAAATTACGAAAGTTTAAATAAATAAACCATTAAACTTGCTCATAGAGAGTGCTGTGCTGACTGTATACTGGTTCATCATCTTTCATTCTTATTTTTTATTTATAAAAATTATTAGTTGATATCGGTTTTGTTTCTTTTCCGAATATATCCGTGTATTTGGTATATAATTCTGTAAGTATTTTGAGGTGGAAAATTGTTGTTAAGTTTTTCTAAGATTTCTTCTTTGTTTGTGTTTTTATCAGATTTAATTAAATCGTAATTGTTTCGCCTTTAAATGTATTTAATTAAAGAATTGCTGTTTTATTTGTTGTAGTTTGAATTCAGACAAAGGGGTTTTTAGAATCTGCAAAGAAATTTCCAATGAATACTCCATTTTGAATTTGGTATTAGTGTATTCCTGGTTGCTGAATTTAAAGCTATTTTTCGGACAACTTTAGATCTGTCTGGCAAAATTGTCAAATTATTTTCGAGTGTATGAGTTAGTGGAATATTAATCGGATTATATGGGCTATCTGGTCTCAGTATGAGCCAATCCTTTTCGGGTTTTAATCTATTTGACAATTGTATTTTTCATAAAATCTATTTCTATAATTCCATCACATGGAATAAGTAAAGTGGAGGTTACTATATGGAAATTATGTGGTATAGCATTGTTGCCTAATAGAAGTTCTATTGCTGCTAAACCTTTTGAATTTGTTGTTCCCTTACCAACGCCTGATACTTGCGTAATATTGTTATAGTCAAAATTGTTTAAGAAGATTGTTTTAAAGATTCTTTGATTAAAGAGATGTCTGCACCTGTATCAACTAGTAATGTATATAGTTTATCTGTGTTTTCCTTTTTAAGTGATATAAAAGGGTTGAAGTTAAGATTGATAGTGTGAACCGTATTCTTTACTGGGTTTGTTTTAGCTTAAGGGTCTTTATTGGTTTTTCGAGGTTGTTTTTACTTGTCGGATATTGCTTTTGTTATTTTGTCTGTTTGCGTTTGTATTGTTATTGTTGTTACCGTTGGTGTTTTTATTGATGTTATTGCCATTATTATTTTCGCCACGGTTCTTTCCTCTATAGTTACCACGACCTCTGTAGTTATTGTTGATCTGGTTATTACCGTTATCTTGGTTATAACCATTGTTTTGGTAATATCCATTATTTTGATAATTACCTCTGTTGTTACCACTACCGCGGCAATTATTTCTAAAGTTATTACCACGATAGTTGTTTCCTTTTTGTGTGTATAGATCGAGATGGCGTTGCCTGTCATCTCAGTACTACACTTTCATTGTTGAGAAGTTGACAGCTTCTAGGATTGTCTTGAGTGGGCCATGCTCACAATTTTTGATCATTATGGTTAAAGCTTCCTTTGTGCTGAACTTGTCGGCATGTTCAGCCGGTAGTCCTTCGTCTATGTATGAAGCCTCAAGGAGCTTTCGTATGTTGTCTATTTCATTTGTAAATTTTTCTGCTGTTTTGCCTTTCTGACTTGTTTTAGCCATTTTTGCTTTGACAACGTCAGATGTTTCACCGTCAATAGTGTCTTGCAGTTTTTGCATTATTGATATTATCGTTAGTTCGTTTTGAAGCTTATATAATGTAGATCCTTCAATTTTTGATTTTAGGTCTTATACACCCAAATCTTCAAACGTTCCCTTTGTCATGTCGACCAGCTTCAAACTGTTACAAACTATGCAAGTGTAGTTTTTGTCCGTTGAATTCCGGAATGGCATTTGACAGAAAGTTTTTCTGTCCTCCTCCTTTTATACCCTTGCCGAGGCTATGATGATTTCAGTCAGAAGTTTGCAACGCAGTGAAGGAGTCGTTTCCGACCCCATAATTATATATATTCTTGATCAGCGTCACTAGGCAAGTCGATCTAGCCATGTCCGTCCGTCTGTCTGTCCGTTTCTACGCAAACTAGCCTCTCAGTTTTAAAGCTGTCAGCCTGAAACTTTCCCAAAAGTCTTCTATCTATTGCAGGTTATATACAAGGCGAAACCAGCCAGATCGGACAACTATATCTTATGGCTCCCATAGGAACTATCTGGGAAAAAATTAAAAAAATATATAGTTTCGGTGTTTTTGAACATATAAACTGATAGGCTTGGAAATAAATTTTTTTAATTGGTTCTGAATTTCGAATTAAATTTTATCAAAATCGAAAAAATTATATCTTTCGTGTTTTTTTCACATATAACCTTTTAGCTTGGAAATAACATTTTTTAAATTTTTATGAACTTAGAAAAAGGGTCTACAATAAGATGAAATAAGATGAAAAATATTTTAATTTAATGTCACTTAAGTCAGCAACAATCCTTAAAAATTTGACTGGTGTTTCAAATAACTGCAAGGGTATACCAACTTCGGCTTGCCGAAGTTAACTTCCTTTCTTGTTTTTATTCTATTTTCCTTGTTTTAGGCATTTATAGTTTTTCATATTATTATTTTATTTCTTTTTTTTGTGGAGGTATTTTTGCGTTTTACAGGTATTCCTACCTAGGTAAAAAAAAAGAAGATCCACAGCTAGAAACTGTCTGGCTTGTACAATAGTATATATATTAGTTTAGCATCGCAGATGCTTAAATATATAAAAAAAAAGTAATGTTGGGCGCTCTTGGAAGCGCTGTCTGTTCACTTTTCCGTGGTCCAGCTTGGAACGCCGACCGGGACCGGTGCTGGCTGCACAGGCTATTTCGTCTATTCTGCTGCTGATGTCCTGGGCCTCTGCGCTGAGGCGGTACCGGTGCCGGTAAAGGTTTTACTTGTTATTTTCCCACGAAGGTGTAAGGGGCGGTTTGCCACTCACACCGGTCATATCTCGGTAATATTTAAACATCTGTCCACTTTTACTGCACATACGCTCACACTCCAAATGATGTATTTGCGGGGTTAGTTTTGGTGATGTGTTAGATGATTTGATGTGGTTTAATGTTGGCTCCATCGAAGATTCACTTTCAGACATTCAGGCCCATATTTTTCCCTTTGTTTTTTTCTCTGTGTAGTTATTACTTAACACGGTCGCGATGTAAAATAAAAAAATAATTCTGTAATCCTTAAGCTGTATAGTGTTTGAGATTCCTAAATTTTTGACGTACGACACATTGCTGTAGAACGCCCGGTTTAAAAGTTATTGATAACAAAAATTTTCCACATTTACCAGTTAAAAACACTACCTGAGCATTTACTTTTTTGCATTGAATTATTTTTGTGCGTATCGAAACTCTATTTCCCCTTTTGGAAAAACTCGCTAGTTTGGCAGGAAAGCAGCTTAAATTGCTAAAATGATTACGCCTTAACTTGCGAACTACTAAAGCTTTAGGATTTTGCCTTACGTATTTTGTTATACTTTTTACACTTTCCTAACACTATTTGTCTAAATACTATGGTTTTTTTTTCCGCCTACAGCTCATATCTGCAAAAGCAATTTTTTTGTTGATATTTGTGAGCTAAAAAATAATCACTTTAGAGCGTGCAGCCGTTTTCAAGAAATGGACCCCAAAACGCGGCGCCAACTATAATTCAAAAAGGAGCATGCTCAAATTTTTTTGTCTACAGCTCAAAAAGTTGAAAACTGTGGATCAATGTATACTTGTCTTCATCAACGGCATTATTCAAAGAGAATAGCAATTCATTGACCGTCGCAGTAACCATCACAGGCTACGACAACTCCAGGGGACCGCCAAGTTATCATAAGAAGACCCTAACGGTCAACTTAGCGGTTGGTCTGCATGCCAAGTTAATGACTGGTGAACTTCTTAGACTAGGAACTATTAAACCTCTGGTGCAAGGCACTGGGCTATGAAAGCAACCTCATCTGAAATGCAATTCAGTCAAATGTTGCAAAAAGACGAAGACGATCTTGTAAGACACAAACCCCCTTGTAAGCTATCGAATGATGAATTTCTGGTGAATGATAACCTATCTAAAAAAGAAGAAGGAAAACGTACTCGTATGTATCAGATGACCCACGATGAAGAAAGGATCCATTTAACTAACTTAGCATTGATGGTTCATAGAATAACTGAGCCTGACCAATCAATAAGAAACGACCCTGACTCGTCCGAACATTCAACTGCCACAAACAACGGTTCCCTGCAGCTGACCGAATCAGCCACTGCAATAGAGAGGTCAATCAATATAAAACCGACTTCCTATCAACTTCAAACCTATAAGAAGTCGGACTATTCTAAAACATTTCTAAATTTAATTAAGAAAGGGCTGACAGACATTAATGTTTGAAACTTAGTCAAGATTGTAAGTCAGACTGGCAAGATGTATGCATGCATAATTTAACATTAAAACGACAAAATGAGTTATAAATGAAGGAACATCATTTATAAATAAATCAAAACCAACAAAAAAAAATATATTAAGAATTTACTCATTGTGTTCTGCAATTCAGAAAACTTAAGCTCCACAGCACATTAAAAAATAAATGGCTACTACGATTCAATCTCTAATTCTTGTCCAATGCTTTTTTTTACACCCGGACCTCTATTTGTAATATTGGCTCAGTTTTCAACATCAAATTGTGGAAAAATAGTGTTACGAATATAATCACCGGTCGATTTTCTAAAGTCTCTACTCCCCCATTGTAACCCCAATCCAGTTTTATAGAACAATTCCCCGCGCTCTGTTTTATTTTTAATTACTTCTAGTTTCATAAATTTAAACCTTTCGCTGACAAAAGCTGAGGCGGAAAATAAACCTTCATTTATAACACTAGACGAATTCTTATTTCTTATTTTTTTGCCTACATCTAAAAATTTTACTTAGTTTTTGTTACTTACGCCTAATGACTAGACGAATTCTTATTTCTTATTTTTTGCCTACTTCTATAAATTTTACTAATCTTTTTTTGTTACTTGCGGCTGTTGATACATTCGCTTTGGATGCAAGCACAAAAAAAAAAACAGAATCTGTGAGCGGATGCATAGTAATGCCGGCATCCATAACACACAAGAAATTTTTGACAGGTTTGTCTCATTACTTTGCTTACCTTTCCAGTACCCTGCAATCATTTTCTATCACGGAAGACACTTCTAGCGACTTCTAGAAGGTGAAAACTATCGTCCGTGGTATCGCACTCGGATCGCGAATGTCACTCCCGTCGGCAAGAAATGTTCCACAGCTTCACGTAAATACGCACTCTTCGTTGAGTTGGCCATTTTAATGTGTTAAACAATTTTAAAAATTTCGAAAAACAAAGCAACACACAAAATTTTATACAAAACTGGACTGACCACAAGCAAATTGCGAACTAACTGACGCTCGGACGAAAAACAATAGCGTAGGTAAAAAGGGGCAGGAATTTTCAGAAATAAAGGGTAACCTCAATTATCGTGTCCTCCTTTTTCCCACTAACTTTGTTTTTGTATTATCTATCTATCGTCCAGAAGTGTCTCAAAAGACACTTCTTTACGATCGCGACTCTTTTTGCTTTTATAAAATGTGTGCTATCGTCTAAATATCGTCCAGAAGTGACTTAGAAGTTACTTCTCCGCGATATATGTATGTATGTATATTTTGTTTTTGTAAAATGTGTGCTATCGTCTTTCTATCTTTCAATCTAGACTCCGAAGAGTAAAGACGTGCTATAGCAAATCCACGCAAGTGTAATCTGCAACAACCATGACACGACCACCAGACATAAACCAAACCACACAGCGAGAAAAAGCACCTTTCCAAACACCAAAATTCATCGTCATTAAAAGAAAAGACAACATCGCATCCTTTGAAAAAGTTAGTCCATTCATTATCAAAAAAGTTATTGACTATACATGCTGCGGGGAAGTAACGTCAGTTTCAAAAACCAAAGCAGGTACTCTTCTTGTCAAAACCAAGACCTACTCCAAGCTCAATGGCTAATGAAACTCACCAAATTCCACGACTTTCAAGTTGAAGCATCTGAACACAAAACACTTAACTTTTCAAAAGGAGTCATCTATTCCAATGACCTCCAATACATAAACAATGAAGATATTCTCAATGAACTCAAGACGCAAAACGTCACTGAAGTAAATAAAAACTCAGAAAGAAAGACAACAATCTTGAAGAAACCGGACTCATCATTCTCACCTTCGCCACCACCACCTTACCCGAAACCATAAATATTGGATATGAACGTGTCAAAATTCGACAACACATTCCTCGACCTCTTAAATGCCGAAAGTGCCAAAAATTTAATCACCCCACCAAAGCCTGCAATAACGAGAAAACTTGCTCAAACTGCTCTGAAGTTCACTCCCCCGACACGAAGACTGCACCAAGCCTAAATTCTGCATCAACTGCAAACACCTCGACAACCCTCATCATAGCCCATTGGACAATAAGTGCCCAACATTTATTAAACAAAAAGAAATAATGGCTATAAAAACAATAGAAAATGTTGACTTCAAAAGCGCATTAAAAATATACATCCAACGTCACTTCCACAAGGCCACTCCTTACTCCCAAGTTGCAGCACAACCCCCATCAAATTCTATCGCCCCAGTTCTGGATAAATCGAATACTCGTGAGATCACGACATACGACGACATCATGGAACCTACCCCACAAACTCCAAGCGAGGACGACATCGAAATGGATACAACAGAATCTATCAGAACCAGTACAAACACTACAACCTCAGACCGCATTCTCAGAAGCTTCAGCAAAAAAAAAACCAACGCTCTGGCTATACCCCTAAAGGCTAAAAGCAAAGCAGACAAATCGAAAACAGTAAATACAAACCAACTAAAACACTCGAAGTAACCCAAACAACACTGCCAAGGAACTTTATTAATTAATCACTCAAATTAGTACTAAGTAATACACCTTCTCTTTACATTTAATGCTTAAAATCATTCAATGGAACATCCATGGATATAGAAATAACTACATTGAACTCCAAACCCTGATCAAGACCCCCTAATTCTTGCCCTACAAGAAACACACATAACCAACTTTAACTCTCTACCCATTCCCATTAACTACACACTCTACCAACAATACTGCACCAACTCTTACGGGGGCGCAGCTCTACTGATACATAACTCAATATCTCAAAGACAAACCTCAATCACCCAAGACTTCGAAGCAACTGGAGTCTCAATAGATACAAAACTTAAACTAAACATAATATCAGTCTACATTTCTCCAACTAAGTCCTTTAACAGAAGTAACCTAGAAAACGTCCTCTGCTTCGACAACACACCCACTTTAGTCCTCGGAGATTTCAATAGTTGGCACCCCTACTGGGGCTCTCCTAGCCCTAATACCAGAGGCAATATTATTGCCAAATTCCTAGACCGTTCAGATTACATTTTATTAAACGACAAAAGCCCCACCCACTTCTCCACTCACAACTCTTTCACACATATAGACCTATCCTTTTCTTCATCCACTATAGCCCCAGAATTTCTCTGGGAAACAATAGACGACCTCTACGGAAGTGATCACCTCCCTATCTTAATCTCAATGAACCTTAATGCCTCCCCCTCATCCTACACCTCCAAACCCTCCTTTAACTTAAAGAAAGCAAACTGGGAAGCATACAAAAAATCTTTTCGTATCAATTTAAGACAAGCCACCGAGCGAAAATGTCAATAAAGAAGCAGCTTTGTTAAGAAAAATTATTATCCACAGCGCGCACCAATCAATCCCCCAGAACTCTACTTTTCAATTCCCTAGAACAGTCCCGTGGTGGAATCAAAACTTATCAGTTTTGAAGAATGCCAAATCGTCTAAATGGTCAATACTAAAACGTAACATTACTACGTATAATATAATAGAATACAAAAGAGCCAACGCTCAACTAAAGAAAGCCATTAGAGAAGCCAAACAAATCTCTATTTTTAATTTCACATCCGATATTAGTCCCTCCTCATCTCCAGCAAGAACATGGTCCAACATCAGACGCCTTTGCGGCCTTTACCCCACAAAGCACATACACTGCATTAACGACCCTTTTTTCCCCACCCCCAGAACATCCCAAAGTGAAATCGCTAACTCTTTTGGACTTGCCTGGTCCAAAGAAGCCGACGACGGTAACTTTTCTCCAACTTTTCGCACTAACAAATTCCTCTTAAACCACACATTAGACTACCAACCCTCCAAAACTGCACTAGAAATAGAAAAGGACATTTCGTTCATCGAATTTAGCAGCGCACTCAACTCCTTGAAAGGCAAAACTCCAGGATTAGATCGCATCTCATACATTATGATTAACAACTCCCCCATATCATTCAAACACAGAGTCCCTAACCATTTCAACTCAATCCTAGATTCCTCAATCCCTCAAGCCTACAAACATAGCCTTGTACTTCCCATCCTAAAACCCCATAAACCCAAAACAGACATCAAATCGTACCGCCCGATATCCCTAAATTCATGCCTAGCCAAAACACTTGATAAGATTATCGCAAAGAGACTGTGGTGGTTTGTTTTAAATAACAACCTAATCAACAGCAATCAGATTGGGTTTAGAAGGGGAAGATCTGTTATAGACAGTCTACTCTTAGTAGACCACATAGCAACAAGATCCCTTTCCCTCAAGAAGCACGTCACATTGATCTCTTTTGATTTCAACAAGGCATTTGACAAAATAGGCATCCACTCCGTAATTAACCAGCTGAAGGAATGGAAAATAGGCAAACGCATATTAAATTATGTACTTAACTTTATGACAAACAGAAAAATAATCATAAAATCCGGCAACAACCTTTCAAGCCCACTTAACAATGGCATACCCCAAGGGCCTCCAATCTCAGTAATTCTTTTTCTCATAGCTTACAACACTCTCTCCCATATTATCTCCTTACACAAAGAAATAAAACTAACAGCATACGCCGATGATTTCCATCTTATAATCCAACACAATAAAAAAAAAAACCCCACTACCAACCTCCAAATCCTGTTTACTCAAATAGACGACTGGTGTACGTACTCTGGATCAATTCTATCAAAAGAAAAATGTCAAGTCCTTCACATATGCAGAAAACATAACTGCTCTGCCAAGATCCGTACAGGCGACACAAATCTTCCCAGTACAAACTCCCTCAGAATACTAGGACTTACTATTAACAACAAATACACCTGGAACACCCATATTACAAAATTAAAAACAGAACTATCAAAAACTCTAAATATTATTAAACATCTCTCTCTTCCCTTAAATATAACAGTAACACAACCACTCTTATCAATACTATTAAATCTATCCTCATTTCTAAAATCGATTATTGCCTGCCTTTCTACGGATATTGTCCCAAATCTAAATTAAACTGCTTATAAACAACAATAAACGCAGCTCTAAGAGCAGCCTTAGGAGCCTACCGAACCACACCAGTAAACAACTTACTACTAGAAACTAAAACAAACACATTAGAACAAAAACGAAACTTCCTTACAGCCAAATTAATTAAAATATCCTTTTCGCCCACGGCACCCTTATAACTAAACTAAGCCACATAAAAGAAAATACAGATACCCTAGTACCATAGACAGAATAATCCTAGCATGCAACCACCTATCCCTCCCCGTTTCTCCTATCCCAATCAGTAACTGTAAAAAAAATTAAATATGACTACCATACATAAAGCTATCGACACCAGTCTGTCATCTTATAATAAACAAAATACCCCTGCAACAACTTACCAACAACTTTTCAGGTCCTTACAATCCTCATACCCACAACACAAATTTGTATATACTGACGGTTCTAAGGCTGATGGTATATCTGGATTCAGTATTACTGATGAAAATAACCTTTTAAAATCCGATCTACTACCAATGTACTCTTCCTCCTATACAAACGAATTCATTGCCATCTTAGAAGCCACAAAACTTTGTCAAGGAAAGTCTGGAAAACATGACTTAACTCGATTAAAACCCTTAATAAACACTCCTACTACATTACATTAATAAGAAACATCATAACCAAAAACTTCCCAAAAATAAGACTTATTTGGATCCCTAGCCACATAGGAATAAAAGGCAACGAAACTGCTGACTCATTTGCCAAACTTAGCCTTCAATCCCCCCTTATATACACCCCCAACTACAATTTTACTGACATCGCTCGCCACCTAAAACAATGCTTAGATAATGAACTGATAAAAACCTTGGAAACAGCATCTCCTTGGTACCAACTTGTAAAACCCCTAACATTCCCACACAAACACGAAATGAATAGAAGACAAAAAATTATTATTAACAGAATACGACTTGGACACACCAAGTTCACCAATGCGCATTACATTAATAAAAACCTTTCCTCTATCTGCCCCCTGTGCAACATCAGCCCAATAAGCCTAACCCATATTATTACCTCATGCCCCGCCCTTACTCTCCAAAGAACTGCATCGTTCAACTCCCAAAACCCTTTCCACATTATATCAAATCCTACTTTAATCACTACCCAGAAAATCTTACTCTTTCTTAATAATTCGAACATATTATATAAGATATAATAAATTGTAAAATATAATCATCACTACTAAATTACCATAAGCGAGCTTAAGGCCTTTTGTTGCTATAGCTCTAGAATAAACCCACTGTTAGCTTAAAGTTTTAACTATAAGTTAGCATTAGATAATAATAATAATAATCTTCCACAAGTGACTTAGAGGTGTCTTGTGGACGATAGGCGATAGAATTATCGCCCGTTTGCTTGCAGGGCAGTGGCACCGGGACCCAAATTTTATTGGGTGAGTAAGGTGCAGTCTTGCACTCTAAATATCATTTTACTATGGGAAATTCGACCCTTTTTTAGAGTGATCAGAATGTATAAGGATAACATCAATATTGAATGTTAATTAACAAAATGTTTAACAGTGCGTATGACTGTTAAATTATCAGCTGTGAAAGACTTTTTTTATTTCAACGAGTTGGCAGCTCTGGTAAATCGCCTATTATTGTTAATAGGTAAGACTGTCAAAATGTGTAAAAGAAAGGACTGCCGTTTTTAAAATACAATCAAATCACACGGGTTTGTAACGTGTGTCTATGACCCTAATATTGTATTTATTGATTGTGGTTCTCAAATAATAGTGTCTAAGCTCTAACCTGGAAAAAACATTTAACTTGACTTTTATTTTGAAAAGGTTCTACAAAGTTAGACCGTCTCTTTCCACCTCTGAAACCTGATTTATCTCACTGATAAAAAAATGGAATAGTAAATTTAAATATCCACCTATTGAATCCAAAATTTCATATTTCATATTGGAATTGAATACAAAAAACATTGTATTAAATAAGAAACATATTAAATTGCTTAGTTTAATATTAAAAATATTTAAATCAACAAAAAGCATATTTATTTTAAATTTGGTTATATTTATTTTAAAAAATATTGTATTTATCGTTTATATTTTCAGAATTTAAGAAATCCGTATTAAAATTAAAAGTGTTTTTCAATGTTTATATTAAATAAAAACACCTCAAAGAAAATATTTCTTATATTTATATACAAATTTATTAATTGAAATGAATTTTATTTTTATTATCACTTTTTAATATGTTTCATATTTAAATATAAGTTTCTGCCCTTTCCGTTTTTAAGTTGGGCATTATTTAAAATAAATATTTTAATTTTAAGCTGACTTCTTTTATAAAAATTTTTATTTCATAAACTATTTACTAATTATAAATTTTTAAAATAAAATTGATATACATAAAAGTAATATGACAAACATATGTAAATAAGAAATATGAAAATAAGAATGTAAATGGGCAGAAAACAAACAAAAGCGCTTAGATATTTTTTGGCGGTTTTCTTTTGTTCTATGCAACACACATTCATTCTTTCGCGTTTGCTTTGATCAATGACTCTTCTTCTTCTTTACCACTACACGACGCGTGCCACTGAAAAGTTGCAGTCGAAGAAGTTGGACGTGTCGGGCCTTTAATAAAGCGAAGACGGCATAAAAACATAATATTCAATGTGTGGGCAGCAACTATCAATGCCAAAAAGCACAATATTGATCGCGCTATAAAAATCGATGTGAAGTTTCTTAAAATAAATAGCAACATTTAAAGCCAAAAAGGACACATATCTCGCGGCTTTTTATTTTTCTTTGAACTGTACTCGGCCATACATATGTATATGTATATGTACAATTGATGCCGCTTTTCAACACAGCTCGACGCTTGCGATTTCAAATTTGCAGAAAAAGTATAGTGAAAACAGCCTAAACACAAATATACAAAGTTAAATTAAGTTATACAAAGTTAAATTAAAATTATTAAACTAAAATTATTACGTAGATTTCGAAGAATCTAACAAATTAGTGCGCGTCGTCACACCATACAAACACATATACATACATATGCACATAGTGGATAAAAGGAAATCTAACTAAAGTGAAGTTTGTATTAATTATTAAGTGACTTCAAGTTTTCGGTTCTTAGAAACATTGACGAGCATCTACACACTTATACATAAATATATCACAGCGTGCGTTTACCGTTGCTTGGTCGCCAACAAAGTTGAGCGTACCCTAGCGAAAATACACATGTACATTTGCTGCAACACAACTACCCAAATACATCGTGCATTTACCGTTCCTGACAAAGTCGATCGTGTCGCGAATATCTGACTTACCAATACGAACAATTTGCATAGGTAGGTAAAAACGTAGAAATAAATATAATTTTAAAGTAAAAATACGACAAAAAAAATTCTTTAATAAATAATAACCTTTTAAATAATTCGATATTATTATTAAAATTCCTTATTATTTTTCGCTGTCCAGAAATGTATACTGAAAACAGAATAGATGAAATGGACGTCGAAGCAAAGTTAGAAACTTTACTAAAAAGCTTTAACTTAGAGGCGAAAAATTACCCATCTTCCTGGGCGTAAGGACGTTAAAACTATGGATAGAGCTGAGTTTTTGAAAGCATGGCCAAAATATGCTGATTGGCGGGCGCCGGATTTGGTAATTTATAATTTTAGTCAGACTACATTCCGATTTTTATTAATTTTATGTGCTCTTTTGATTTCTTTCAGATTCAAATAGATTTTAAACTTATGTTCCCCAGTAGAGAGGACGCATTGTTCGTTAAATGGGAAAATTTTAAGGAAAAGGTATCTCTTTACTATGAATCAAATATTCATAGCCCTAGCTGCAGGGAACTGCTAAAAACTTCAACCAATGCGGAGAATATTAGTAATTATATATTTTGCTTGAACTCTTTAAAATGAAATCTCTAATTTTCTTCTTTATCTTATTATTTATTTCACAGATTCGTCAGATTTTATTTTCACTATTCTGTTACCGTCTGTGCTACCATCGAATACCTGAGTTTCATCAAAAACGTCAAGGACCAGTATAAGTGTAACTGTATTATATGTATCTTTCAGCAAACCATTATGAAAAATAATGTTTAAATAAAAGCAAAAAATTAAAAATAAAATTTGTGTACTAATCTTTGTTAGTGTACCAAAAATATTTGAATACTTATCATATATAATATTACAATTGACTTATTAAAATTAAATATGTCTAGTATTAAATCTTAATATGACTTATATTGAATTTTAACATTTCGTTTATTCATTTCATTATTAAAATGTTAGAATTTAATATGGTTTCTGTTTATATTAATCACGTGTACTATTTATTTTAAATTTTTAAAATTTGAAATCAAATAGTCATTGTATTGAATAGAAATATGCATTGTATTTAATTAAAATATGGCTTATATTTAACTTAAATATTTAAAGTACTGAAATCTATTCCGAAAATATTTAAATTTAATATGAAAAAAAAGTTAATATGCGCATATTTAAAGTTAATAAAAACCGCAATGGATGAAAATCGAAGCGAAAAAAATTTGGGTTGAATATGAAATATTTAATTATTATTAAGCTCAGTTAGTATAAGTGCCCATTTGCGCAATTTATCCAAAATTTGGTCATTAAGACCTCTACCTAATACTGTAAATTTCCCACATTTTTGTCTGGAAAATGTCAGTTTCAATGCTATCTTAAAGAAAGCAGTATGTAATTTTCTTTATTATTTAATAAAAATTATTTTTTTACTTACATAACGTTGATATATCGGTTCTTATTCATTTGGTTAAGAATTATATTGGTTATTCAAGTAAAATAACTATTTCCTTTTTAAAAATGGGGAACAAAATTGGCATATATTTTTTTGTATTTCAAGTTTTTTTATAAAAAAAAATATATTTGACAAGAATTAAAATTCGTGGCGGGACCCCATCTTTTTTATTCTATTTTCTTTCATTTATGCCACAAAAAAATGGTCAAATTACCCTTATTGAATCGTGTAATCCTTTGAGTGAGACTCCTCAACTTTTGACATACAGACCTATAAAATTGTTAAAAACTTCGAACGCTACTTTAAAATTAATTTTGAATGTGCGAGTTTACAAAGTTACATTTAGGAAGTGCATTTATTTAGTAGATATTAATAAATACAGTTTATAAAAGTACATTACCGGTGGAAGAACGCTAGGGTACCCCAACTAAAAGATACCTGTTATTCAGCTTAAGGGAGCAAAAAAAAAAAACAAAGCGATATAGCAAAGCGCCAAATACCCGCTATTTCAGTATATATTATGTGGGCTTCAGACACATTAAAGCGTTTTGGCCGTTTGTGGGCGTTGAGCACAGCATAAAAACTGTAGGCGCTACAGCTTTTTGAGGATTGTGGGTGTTTGAGTGGGCGTGGCACCCTACTGTAACAAACTTGCGCTGCGCAGTAGGCGCAGAAATCTTCATGCAAAGAAAGAAATATTCAACAAAAACAAAACTTTCAACCTTTCTCGAGTGTGCAAGTGTCGTGCGGCGAGAAAGATGCAGTGTGCATATTCTATCTGAATCAAAAAGTGAAGAAAACTGAACAAAAAGTGAGAAATTTCAATATGTTTTGGTATACAAAGCCATAAAGTGGCGCGAATCTATACACGTACTCGTTACAGTTTTTTGTAGTTTGTTTTACAATTTTAGTAGCATCAACTGACGATAAGGAGAATAAAATAGGGAGTGAAATACAGGATACAACAAAGAAATGCAAAGAGAGCAATATGCAATCAGATTGTATCCGAAAGGATATGCGCATCAAAATCAAATATTGTTAAAAAGCTTTTGTTTTTAACAAGAATCAACCACATGATCTCTATGTTTTATCTCGATGTTATATCGATGTTTACGTTCAAAAACGTCGATGGTATCAAACATTGATTGTTTTCCAGCACTTTTTTTCATGGAACTTTTAAGATATTTTTAATTTGCTTATAAAATTGTAGGGAAACATTCTTAGATAATTTTGGTAGACATTTAAGGAAAAAATACGTCCGATTTTGTAAAGCCTCTAAGGCAGGCTCTACTTTAAGCGTGAAATAAACGTGCTCTGCTTACCAACCTCTAAAAACTGCACCTGACTTGCCCCAACTTTCCAGCTCTTCTAGTTTTCGAGATCTCAGCGTTTCTACGGACAGCCAGATGGACTCGGTTAGTGATTCTTGTCAAGAAAGTGTATGCAAGTTATCCAACCCGTGAAACCAGGCCACTTATGGGTTTTTTAAACAATAATTTCAATCTCTGCATCTGCCTTTGTCTTTGCCCTTGGCTTTGAGGTCCGATCTTGGTTCCTTATTCCGGAAGGCATTTAATTGGCGCCCAACGTGGGGCGGCGTCTAAAAAAAAGTTCGTTTTAAAAAATTAATGAAAACAAATTAATCAAAACCAAACGCAACTTGAGCCGCCAAAAACTCGAATAATTTTTTGTGGAATAAATTTAAAAAAATTCCATCAACAATCGACGATACATAACATTGTGACAGTGATCGCAAAATTTAAATGGAAACCAATTAATGTAATAATCCATTTAAACCCGGAAATATAAAAAAGGTGGACCGAAAGATAAATTATTAACACAAAAACAAAACAAAAAAATACTCGAAGAGAACCAAAACCAAAAATAAACAGTGACAAAAAAAAATAAAGGCAAAAAATTAATAAGAAAATCTTCGAATAAATTAAAAAAAACAAAAGGAGGGCTGTAGGGCAATCCCTCGCCATACTAACAAACAAATTAAATTAAGAAGGAAGGAAAGGCTGAAGGGTAATCCCTCGCCAAAATTAGCACGACAACACTCAAACCAACTAAGGAAGGAAGATCAACCCACAACCTCACAGAAGGAAGACCCCATCAGGACAGTTTCGTGAGGAATTAATTAAAAATAATAAAAAAATTTTTAAATTTTTAATTTATATAATTCCCTGAAAAACAATAAGTTAGATTTGCGAATTAAATAATATCATCAAAAACAATCTGGAAGATTTAGCTTTGGTGAATTAAATTTAAAAATTGCAACCGGAGGTTCAGCACCAAATTTCTCTGCAGGAAGTATAGCCATAGCTGGCGGCCTTACAGTGGAGTTAATTAATAGAGTAATAAATGTTCAGTTGAATGAAGTAAGCAGGAAAATATAAGGCTTAGAAGGTAGATTACTATAAAGTGCGATACAACCTTGAAGTGGTAAAATCTTTACCAAAGTTCACCGAGGAACCAACACAATATGAAGGTTGGGAGAAGCTGCGGAGACTGCTATGAGTCTTTATAAAATTCAAAGCGAACAATACTTTATTGCTCTAACAATTTTACGAAATAAAATTATGGGAGCTGCCCATGATGCTCTTACCAATCATGGCACCGTTTTAAATTTTTAAGCAATCTTATCTAGATTGGATTTTAAATATAACGATAAACGACCAATACATATCCTAGAATCTGAACTAAGTATTCTCAGGCAGGGACGAATGACAGTTACCAAATACAATAACGAAGTTAATAGAAAAATGACTTTACTAACAAACAAAACCATTATGACACACGGAAAGGACAGTGTAATCACCAAAGAAACAAACAAAACAATAAGGGGCAACGCTCTACGAATATTTATATCCGGATTAAATGGATCTATCTCAGAAACTATTTTCTCATTAAATCCACCAGATTTACCCAATGCTTTGGCAAAGGTCCGGGAATTAGAATCAAACAATTTCCGTGCTCAGCTTGCAAACAGGTATAATGGGTTTAAAAATGAAAATAAATATCAGGGAAACAACTTACGATTTGATCAAGTACGACAAAATAATAATAAAACGGGCAAACATTGGGGTAATAACCAAAATTATAACTGGCCTCAAAAGGGAAATTTTTGGCAAAACAATAACCAAAACAACACTCAGCAGCAACTAGCTTTCGAGCCAATGGATGTTGATCCATCGATTCAACTCCAAAATAAACCCAATAACAATCGGCAGCCGAATAATAATTGGCAGTCAAATAATAATCGAGGAAGATATAATAATAATTATTATCAAAATAATAATCGATCACTTTACTATCGCCCAAACCAAAATAAAGAGCAAACTCAAGCTCAAAAAAGGGAACCAGAGGGAACTTTAAATCAGCCAGCGAATAAAGTAACTAGATTAAATAATATTAATGAAGATCATTTTTTAGACGAGACCCCTACAGGGGAATGCCTTATTTAATTAGGACAGACAGAAAAACCAAGAAGCAGTTAAAAAATTTTAATAGATACAGGAGCCACTGCTTGTTATATAAAAAAGGGAATTTTTGAAAATAAAAATGAGTAATCTATATATAAAAAGGTAACTACAGTTCATGGGTATTCAATTATTAAGTATTACAATATTATAACTATATTTGGAACACGACATTTATTTTATGAAATAGAAGGATTGGAATCTGATCTCCTAATTGGATTCTGTTTACTAAGAAAAATTGGAACTATAATAAATATAGCAAAGGGAGTATTTGAATATAAAGGGAAAACTGAAAAGTTAAAATATTTCGATAATGAGGAAAAAATGAAATAAGTTTAATTGAAGAAAAAAATAATATTCTTCCGTTAAAAGAATTTATAATAAACAAATATTTTGATGATAAAAGTAAAGAAGACACAGATTCATTATTTGTGGAAAATAGTGAGAATAGCTTGGGATTCGAAAATCCTGAGAACGCCGACGTAGAAATATCCGTCAATAAAAATACCAATATCTTGGGATTAAAAAAACCTGAAACCGCCGACGTAGAAATATCCGTCAATCAAAATACCAATATCTTGGGATTAAAAAATCCTGAGAACGCCGACGTAGAAATATCCGTCAATCAAAATAAAAATGTCTTGGGAATTAAAAATCCTGAGAGTGCCGACGAAGATAATACCGTCAAAAACCAAATAAATAAAAATCGTTTGAAATGTAAAAATTTCAAGCCCGCCGTCGTTGAGGAATCCGACAAACAACAGATAAATAATATAGGTACAGATCAATTAGAAGGACAAAAAAAGAAAATAGTTCACTATATTGAAAAAGAGCATTCAAAGATAAACATGCAAATTCCTTTTAGAACAGACATAAAGGGGGAAAAAATCTTATTCACGACAGGCCAATATTCGGGAAACAATATCCGTATGCTTTATCTGTCATCGACTTTGTGAATAGCGAAATCAGTAGAATGTTATCAGAAGAAATTATAAGGCCTAGCCGAAGTCCTTACAATTCACCAGTTCTTGTAGTCCCAAAGTTTAAGTTAAGAATCGTTATTGATTATAAAAAATTAAATGAAAGCACCATACCTGACAGGTACCCAATGCAAGACCCATCAGTAATTTTATCTAATTTGGGGAAAGCAAGATATTTTTTTAGAAACAGGTTTTCATCAGATACTAATAAAAGAATCTGATGTCGAAAAAACATCTTTTTCAATAAATAATGGAAAATACGATTTTTTTAGAATGCCATTCGGATTAACAAATGCACCGAGAATTTTTCAGCGAGCAATGGTTGACATCTTGAGAGAACAAATAGGGAAAACATGTCATGTCTACATGGACGACATTATAATATTCTCAAATTCGATTGAACAACATTATAAAGACTTAAACAAATTGTAAATATATTATTAAATGCAAACATGTAAATCTCTTTAGAAAAATCATAGTTTTTTTTAACGCGAAACCAGTTTCCTAGGATACATCGTATCTTATAAAGTCATTAAGACAGACCCATTACTAAATATCCGCTTCCAAAAAATATTCGGGAACTAAGAAGTTTCCTAGGCCTTTCGGGCTATTATAGAAAATTTTTTTTAAACTACGCATTTATAGCCAAACCTCTAACAAAGTATCTTGGCGGTCATAATGGCAAAATTTCAAAAAGAATGTCAACAAAAATGTTAATTCAGTTGGATGACCCAGCTATTAAAGCTTTTAACGAGCTGAAAGAAAATCTTATTGCGCAAGTAGAACTAGTTCAACCGGACTATAAAAAATTTACCCTGACCACCGACGCTTCGGACGTCGCAATTGGTGCAGTTTTATCTCAAAAGGTAAACCGATTACTTTTATTTCAAAAACCTTATCCAAAACAGAAGTTTATGCAACTAATAAAAAAAAAATTTTAGCTATAGTATGGGCTCTTAAAAATCTAAGAAATTACTTATACGGATTAATTGGAATTAAAATTCAAACCGATAATCAACCATTATCTTTCGCAATCTCTGATAAAAATCCTAATATAGAAATGAAACGCTGGTATTCTTTCATAGAAAGTTTCACTCCAAAAATCATTTGTAAACCAGGTACCACCAATGTAGTTGCAGACGCCTTATCAAGGATTCAGATTAACAATTTAA
Organism: Drosophila biarmipes; assembly: GCF_025231255.1. NCBI lineage: Eukaryota > Metazoa > Arthropoda > Insecta > Diptera > Drosophilidae > Drosophila > Drosophila biarmipes. The sequence continues at coordinate 2,388,836 of NC_066615.1, read as the reverse complement.
CTGAAAGTAACGAATCGGTCTCAGATCAAAGCACTCAGCATTCAGCAGAGAGTAGTTTTGAGAATGTTATACAAGAAACCCGAAAACCCTTAAACCAGTTTAAGCAACAACTGCTAATAGCAACGGCGATACAATACATGAGTCGATTAATATATTCGAAAATACCAGACATACAGTAGAATTTGACACTCCCGAAAATTTGATATCAATCTTAAGAGAATACATTTCTCCTAATATAACAGTAGGTATTCATTGTACTTTAGAGGACCCTTATATGGAATTCAAAAACCACTTAAAGAAAATTTTATGAAAAGAAGAATATTTGTCCAGGATGTGGAAAATTCTGAAGACAGAGCACTTATAATCGAAGAAACACATTGTAGAGCACACAGGAGACTTGATTAAAATGATAAACAAATCGTATTATTGGCCAAACTTAACTAAAGAATATATAAAAAACTGTAAAATTTGCAATGAAAACAAATATAACCGATATCCAATTAAAATTCCAATTGGACAAGCCCCAATCCCAAGTAAAGAAGGAGAAAATTTACACATTGACATATTACGCTCAAAGCCTCACTTTCGTAACTTGCATTGAAGTCTATTCAAAATTTCTAGTAGTAAAAGAAATCCAAAATAAATTAAATATTAAAAACAAAGTAATAGAATTACTTCAACAATTTCCACAAGCCAAAGTAATAATAATAATAATAAGTTTAACTTAACATTACGCAGACCCGAGGCACAATACCTCAAACGGTCGAGTTGAAAGGGCACATTCTACATTAACAGAATGAGATCGATGCATTAAAGAAGAATTTAATTTAACTGACTATTCCGAAATAGTAATAGAGCCGCTCAAGAATATAATCAGAACATTCATTGATCAACGAACCAAAAACCCTTTGACGTACTATACAATAAAAATAGAGCACGATAATATTCCTCAAATTTCAAAATATACACAAGAAAAAATGTTAGAAACACACAATGATAACAGAAAAGAAAAACAATATCATGTAGGACAGGAAGTTTATGAAAAGAAACACGGGGAAAGAAATAAACTTAAAACTAGATAAAAAAACAAGTAGTTAAAGAAAATTTACCTAACAAAATAATAATCAACAGTAGAAATATAATTATTCACAAAGATAATATACAATTCTAAATATTTATATATTACTTTTTTTTAACTTTTCCAGAAAATGTATTATCACATGCGCATACTACAGCTTATTATATTTACAAAATCAGAAATAATTTACTATACAAGTCACGAGTATCTTTTATTCAAGGACAATAAAGACGTATTGACATATGATTCATACGCAGACTTATTCCACGTAACTAACTTAAGTTTTTATAAAGAAATAATAAAATTGGAATCAGATAATATAAAAAGGGTTACTAATAAAAGATCACAATGGGAATGGGACTTAGAAATAATCGAATTAATTTTATCACAATTAATTTCAACTAGACCAAAAAGGGGAATAAATGAGTTAGGCACTGTGTGGAAATGGTTAGCTGAAACTCCGGACCATGATGATTTTCTGACAGTTAAGAATAAAATCAATGAATTAATTGAAAATAATAATAAGCAATCTATTATCAATTCCAAATTGTTTATAGAAATAGAATCCTTTTCTGATGATTTTAAAAATGTTTTTATTGATCAAGATTTACCACTGCGAAAACATCGCTTACGATTATTAACATTTGATTTGCAAAATTTAATTGACACAATCACACTTGCAAAAATTGACGTTGTTAATACCAAAATTTTATCATGGAAATATTAAAACACGAACAAAAACCTGTAATTATCGCTGACTTAATGGACATTTCTGTTTTTAAAATCGCACTTCATAAAGAACTTTTAATAATTTATATAAAATACCCAATAATAAAAAACAGATGCAAAATATATCACGCCAGAGCGATTTCTCAAATCGATGGGAAACTAGTATTAAGCAATCAAGTCGCAAAATGCGCAAATATATTTTATGAAATGTCTAACTTTAAGAACGAACTTTTTAATAATTATTGCACTTTAATTAAGGAAAAAACTTGTTTTACCCGATTATTAAATGGTGAGAAATCAACTTGTAAAAAAATGAGAGAAAAAAATAAAAAAATAGACATCTTACAAGATGGTGCCATTCTTATGAATGGTAACAATATTGTTAACAACTCCCATTTAAACGGGTCATATTTAATAACATTTAATGGTACAACCGAAATTAATAATATCTCATATACCAATTTAGAAAACAAAATTCTTGACTACATAGCTACGAATTACTTCAAAAATTATGAAATATCCGATTACATTTTATCAAATAACTCGGAACTCTCTTTAGATAATATAAATATCTTAAATCCTTTCATTAAAATTAATAATACTAAAATATCACTTATATTTATATTATTAATTTTAATCATTATATATTTGATATTTTTACTAATTATAAAATACAAAAATGCTATATTATTTGTAACCAAAAAACAACGGCCAGAACCAGAAATATCTATTAACCAAGAAAATTTTTTAACAGAATTAAGAGATCAATTAAATGAATTTCATATTGAATCGGGACGATCCATTTTAGAAGGGGGAGAGTTATCCAACCCGTGAAACCAGGCCACTTATGGCTTTTATAAACAATAATTTCAATCTCTGCATTTGCCTTTGTCTTTTCCCTTGGCTTTGAGGTCCGATCTTGGTTCCCCAGCTAAGTTAAACAAATCAAAATTAAAGTAAACATCAGCTTCCGTTCGAAGCCCAATCAATTGCGCCTTTTGCGTTTCAAGTGTCCGACAAATTGCATCGGTCAGCATAATTGAATTTCACAATAAGATGCGACAGTTTCATCTTAAGCTTTTAATCTAAACATAAATTAAAGTTCAAAAGTTCTTAAAGAAAAGCTCCTGGCCGAGGTTCATTGGATTAGATTCGAGATTGGAAAAGTCAGTCCAGTTTTGAAGAAGACCGCGATCGGTAATAGATAGTAACGAAAAGTGTTATCTAAAAATTGTGTTAATAAATTAATCAATAAACGTTCATCACCAAAATAATATTAAAAAAAAAAAAATAATTTTTTATTTAAATATTCCGGAAGGCATTTAATTTGCATGCTTATATTCTTTATAGGGTCGAAAGCGCCGTCTTCTACATTAGGGTATTATCCCCACTGATTTTCCCGCGCTCTCCAGCATGGTCATTGCCCGTAATCCAATTAGCGACTGTCCGCGGTTTTGCAAACATCCGCAGATACGCATACATACATACGTTTACATTTGGCGTATGGTATGAATATCATATGGTGCAACCCTGGGCCGAAGTCAGCAGGTACAATTTTTGGCGCCTAAATAAGACGAAAGCATAAGAGTGGAAAAGCTTAGAAACGCATGCGCTGAGGAAAAGAAAGCAAAAGCTCGCCCCAAGGACATTGCCATGCAACGAAACTCAAAGCATCAGTCGCTTTCAGGCAGCCGCCCAGCGAAAACGCCTAGTTTTCATGCTTAAGACTGGTATGCAGTCGAAATGTGATTAAAGAAGGGATGTGAATTAGCAGAAAAAGCCGTTTAGCCTTGGTTTTTGCTCAACAGTGTCAAAAGTGCGTCAGAAATCCGTCGCGGAAAATAATCGAGCTGTGCAGTAGACCACGTGGCTGTGGCAGCCGAAAGATCTGTAGGTAAGTGATGTAAAATCGAATAGGGTGCCGCTGATGAGCTTTTCTCTTTTATATTTTCGAAAATGTCCGGTACCTAATTACAAACATATGTACATACATGTACTGTACACACGTAGATGAAAGGAAAATGTTTATCTTTAGGGCTTCTTGCAAATCGGTGTTCCGATGATAAACAACGATTAAAAGGAAAACGAATTTTATCCGTATAAAACTATAAGTGATAAGACGGATTGCAATATGTATTCGAAAACAATGGAAATGCTCCTGCACCGTCCAGCTGTGGAAATACATTCATATAGTACGTATGAATATGGTCATCATGCGTACAAACTGATTACCTAATTGATATTTTTCTACCCGTGACTCGTAGAGTGATCGGGTATACTGGACTCGTCGGAATGAATTTAACGAGTAGACCCCGACCCCGTAAAGTATACATGTACATATGTACATATATGTATTCGTGATCAGGACCAAAAGCCGAGTCGATGTAGTCTTGCCTATCTGTCTGTCCGACCGTATGAACTCCGTAGTCTAAAAACTTTAATAGCTTTTCAATTTTCCCGCACAGCGTTCATGACACTAACACCGTCCAACACGCACATTTTGTAAACAATTAAATAATACTTTGTTCTAATTCTCCATATTTATCCTCTTGCCAAAAATTATTGAAATTATACTATTCACTAGAAAGCTAAAACCAACTACCCTATGTGCCTATGAAAATGAACAGTGAATTGTCAGTGGTTGTACGCCCTCCACTTTGCTTTTCCTTTTTATAGGACTGCACCTGCACTTTGTGGGCCAAATTTATGACCTAATTATTTAAAGCTTCTTGGCGGACACTCGCTCAAAAGTGTACTTAAAAATACGTATCCCCAGTTAAGTTAGAGCTATCTCATACACACTGTTGCTAAATGCCTCTTCCTTTGGGTTTTGGCTCTTGGCAAGTGGCCAACTAACAGTTGCGGCACCTGCCATTGCTGACAAGATTTCATATTTATCTTTTCGCTTTAAAGAAAGCTTTCGTCATAGCTGCACCACCGGTCGATTGAACACTGAAAAAGGCGATGCATACAATGGTCAAAGCTTGTAATAAAATAATTAACAAGAAAGGAAGTTACTTTCGGCAAGCCGTTGTTCGTATTCCCTTGCAGTTATAAGAAATAATTAACGTTAGTAACATCGTGTGAAATTTGTAAGGATTGTTGGTAGCTTTAGTAATATCAAAAAAAAATGTTTTTATTTCTCTGACCGTTTCCTTGACAGCTATATGTTAGAGTAGTCCGATTTTTGTTAATAATTTGAATTCAAAATTGTTTAAAATATCAAAAATTATATTCCCAATATTATAGGATATGTCAAAAAACACCGAAGCTAAAATTTGTTTCATTTTATTTCCCCACCCATTTTCCTTCCTTTCCTATGACAGCTATATGATATAGTAATAAAATTTAATTCGAAATTAAGGACTAATTAAAAAATGTTATTTCCAAGCGTTAAAAAACACCAAAGATATAATTTTTTGATATCATTTTCCCGCCAATTCTCAGGTCGTTCGTATGGCAGCTATATTTTATAGTCATCAGATTTTAATAAAATTTAATTCAAAGCTCAAAACTAATATCCGCCTGGTTCCGACTTATACACTACTTGCAATAGAAAGAAGACTTTTGGGAAAGTTTCGTTCAGACTAGTTTGCTTAGAAACGGACGGATATGGCTAGATCGACTCGTCTTGTGATTCTGATCATGCATAAATATTTTTACGGGGTCGAAAACGTCTCCTTCACTGCGTTGCACACTTTGGACTAAAGTCATTATACCCTCTGCAACGGTAAACAAATGGTTATTAAAAGTTTTATATTAAAAACTTGAACTCTATGATTTTTATGAAAGTATATGAATTGTATGATGGAATTTAAAAAAAAAACAAGAAAGGAAGTTAACTTCGGTAAGCCGAAGTTTATATACCCTTGCAGTTGTAAAAAATAATTAATAATTTTATTAAACTGAATTCGAAATTCTTAAAAATATAAAAATGTACATTTCCAATATTATAAGATAATATGTTAAAAAGCCCCATAGCTATAATTTGTTTCATATTATTTCCCATCAATTATCCGATCGTTCCTATGACAGCTATATGATATAGTCGTCCGATTTTAATAAAATCTTATTCGAAACTCAAAACTAATAAAAATATGTTATTTTTAAGCTAATAAAGTTATATGTTAAAAAGCACCAAAGATATAATTTTCATATTGTGTTTTCTGACTAATTTTCCGATTGTTCCTATGGCAACTATATGATATAGTCATCCGATTTTGATAAAATTTTATTCGAAATTCGAATTCGAAATTATTTTATATGTTAAAAAACACCGAAGATATAATTTTTCAAAATTATTTTACCACTAAATTTCCGATTGTTCCTATGGGAGCTATATGATATAGTCGTCCGATTTTGATAAAATTTAATTCGAAATTCAGAATTATTTTAAAAATGTTATATCCAAGTTTAGAAAAGAATATGTTAAAAAACACCAAAAATATATTTTTTTAAAATTTTTTCCCCGGTAGTTCCTATGGGAGCTATAAGATATAGTTGTCCGATCCGGCTGGTTCCGACTTATATACTACCTGCAATAGAAAGAAGACTTTTGGGAAATCATTATACCCTCTGCAAGGGTATAAAAACTCTTTTTAACGTGGTATAAGTCTAGTGACGATAGAACCTACAGCAAACAAAAATGTTAGTATCAACTTTTGTTTAAGAGTGCCGAATGTAAAAAATTAAGATTGGCACTAGATTTTTACCTCGTAAGAGATGTTTTCGTTTGATAAACATTTCATAAGATCGGAAACATGTGTCTAAAATGTACAAATGTTAAAAACAAGAAAGGATGTTAACTTCGGCAAGCCCAAGCTTGTACACCCTTGCAGTTTAAAAAATAAACAACGTTAGTTACACCATATTATATTTGGAAAGATTGTTGCTAGTTTTAGTGATATTAAATAAAAAAATATATATTTGATTATATCTCATACCGTGTCTTTGGCAGCTAATTGTTTAAGTCGTCCGATTTGTATTAAATTAAATTTAAAATTCTTTAAAATATAAAAAATTATATTTCTAAATATTAGAAAATAATATGTCAAAAAACACGAAAAATATATATTTTTTCATATTATTTCGCAACTAATTTTTCGATCGTTCCCATGACAGCTATATGCTATAGCCGTCCGATGTTGATAAAATTAAATTCGAAATTCAGAACTATTAAAAAATGTTATTTCCAAGTACGAAAGTACTAGGAAGTTATATGTTAAAAACCCCAAAGGTATACATTTTTATACCCTTGCAGAGGGACGTTTCCGACCCCATTAAGTATATATATTCTTGATCAGCATCACTAGAAGAATCCATCTAGCCGTGTCCGTCTGTCCGTCCCTTTCTACGCCAACTAGTCTCTCAGTTTTAAAGCTTTCGGGCTGAAACTTTCCCAAAAGTCTTCTTTCTATTGCAAATAGTATATAAGTCGGAACCAGCCGGATCGGACAACTATATCTTATAGCTAGGAACAATCGGGGGAAAAATAAGAAAAAAAATTATATCATTCGTGTTTTTTAATATATACATTTTTAAATTAGTTCTGATTCGAATTAAATTTTTTAAAAATCGGACGACTATATCATATAGCTTCCATAGGAACAATCGGAAAATTAGTGGTAAAATAATATTATAAATTATATCTTCGGTGTTTTTCAACTTTAACTTTAACCTTCTACGCTTGGAAATAACATTTTTTATTTGGTTTTAAATTTCGAATTAAATTGCATCAAAATCGGACGACTATATCATATAGCTGCCATAGGAACGATAGGACAATTAGTAGGTAAACATGAAATAAAAATTATATCCTTTCTGTTTTTTAACATATAAGCTGATAAGCTTGAAAATAACATTTTTTTAGTAGTTCTGAATTTCGAATTAAATCTTATTTAAATCGGACGACTACATCATATAGCTGTCATAGGAACGATCGGATAATTGGTGGGAAGTAATGTGAAACAAATTATAGCTTTGGGGCTTTTTGACATATTATCTTATAACATTGGGAATATAAATTCAATTTAGTAAAATTATTAATTATTTTTTATAACTGCAAGGGTATGCAAACTTCAGCTTGCCGAAGTTAACTTCCTTTCTTTGTTCATATTATTTTCCCACAAATTTTAGGATCGTTCCGTTCCAAAACGTGTTCTTTCTTTTGCAGGTAGTATATAAGTTGGAACCAGCCGGATCGCACAAATATACCATATAGCTCCCATTAAGAAAATCAATTGATTTGGGAGAAAAAGTTGTGAACGTGTAAATTTGGAACATTTCATCTGTTGCGGACGCAGAGGATATACGAGGTGTGTTCAAAAAGTAAGGTGACTTTGTATTTTCAAGAAAAACTATTAATTTATTTATCAATATTAATGTTGTCCCCTTCAAAGTAATCCCCCTCAGATACAATACACTTATGCCAACGGTTTTTCCAATCCTCAAAGAACTTCCCATTAGCACTTTTATTATCTCTTCAATCGTTGCAAATCTCCGTCCTTTCATAGGTCTCTTTAGTTTTGGGAACAAGAAAAAGTCACATGGGGCCAAATTCGGTGAATATGGTGGCTGAGGCATTATTGTGGTGTTGTTTTTGGCCAAAAAATCTCTCACAAGCAAAGATGAGTGAGCAGGGGCATTATCGTTATGCAAAAGCCATGAATTGTTTTTCCACAATTCTGGACGTTTCTTTCGTATTGCTTCTCGCAAACGGCGCATAACTTCCAGATAATACTGTTTATTGACCGTACGACCATATGGTAAGAACTCCTGATGCACCACGCCATGGTAATCGAAGAATACAGTGATCAAAACTTTGACATTTGATCGAACTTGGCGTGCTTTTTTCGGTCTTGGCTCACCTGGGCTCTTCCATTGTGACGATTGGGCTTTGATTTCGATATCATAACCATATGCCCTTGATTCGTCACCAGTTATGACCCTTTTGAGTAAATCTGGGTCGTCGTTGACGTCATCCAACAGCTCTTGAGCGATGCTCATGCGACGGTTCTTTTGGTCAAAATTCAGCAATTTTGGAAAAAATATCATGGCTCGAGCCAATCGATATACCGACATCTTCAGCAACTTCTCTGATAGTGATTCGACGATTTTCCAAAAAAATTTTCTTCACTGCTTGAACGATTTCATCAGTTGTTGACGTGCTTGGGCGTCCAAAGCGAGGCTCGTAATTGGCATCTTCCCTGCCATCTTGGAAGAGTTTGAAAGGTATTTCGGAATACTACTGACGTTTTTCAAACATGATTATTCGGGTCGTGGGATCTTGGTAAACCTCTCTCCTCTCCAACATAACGAGAATGAATATTAAAAAAGTCTGGAAAATAATATTAATGCGTAAAGTTCGGCAGTCGTCAATCCACACTGCCCCACAAGCTTAGCTGCTGCTTGATCACAATACGATCAGGCTGTCTGTCCTTCGGCCATATTCTCTCTCCTTCACACATTCGTGTGCCAGTGGATCGTCGCAGGCCGCACAATACTCTCCCCTATTGTCAAGGTTGTCGGTCAAAAGTTATGTCATTGTTATTGACCTGCTTCACTTCTCGTCTGCACACCCCCTTGTTAAAGTCTTTATGGTTGATCCTCCTATTCTTCATTGATTATAATGGCGGCGGTGGTTTGACACATGAGATTCTTTCGAGCAATTTGTGTCCTTCCCAAAGGCTGTTGGATATTTTATTATTTACTTTATACCCTACTACAGCTATTACTTGGCTACCAGTATGGATCGGATAAACTAGGATTATTGTTTCTTGGTGTATGCTATCTTGGGAGACTGTTGCACTTAGCCAGCTTCTGGGTTGTGGTTACAAGTAGGTCGATTGTGGGCGTTGTTCTGGCCATACGACACCTATGAATAGCCGAATCGCATTTTCTTCTGCCTTTACCAGTCTGAGTCTGGTTAGATAAATGCACACCCTCCCACCGACTTAAGATTCGTCGCTGTTTCTCTATTTGAATCTTTCTTTGTAGAGGCGTACGTTACATACCACTGTTTTAAAATTATGGGCAAAAGTTTTTCTGTATTCCGATTTGCTAAAGTTTTTTTCTGTTTGCTTAAAAACGGCATAAACGATTTCAAATTACATTTTAAGATGTATAGATATTGAGGTTCATCAACTTTTGATGTACGACACATTGCCGGAAAAAGTACTGTTAAACGATTATTAACATTTAAATTATTATTATTACTTATTATTTATTGTTTAAACATTATGACTTTTCCTATTTCTCAAATGCGGAAACAACAATTTCGGGATAAACTTTAACGTTTATGTATTAGGTACGCTGATATTCAATAGTTGTTAGTTGCATGATTTTATTAAAGTGTGCCAATGTAAAAAAATTAAGAAAATGTATTTACTTAGTAGATAGTACATTTTTGTCACAAAAATTGATATCAGAACTTTTGTTTTTTTGAAGAGATGATTGTTATTTTTATCACGTTAAGAGGTGTTTCTGACTAATAATAAGTAATCAAAGTTAGTAACACCATGTTACAATTTTAATGATTGTAGTTCAGTGAATAAAAAAACTTTTTTTTTTTAATTATTTCATTATTTCTCTCACCGTTGGTTTGACAGCTATATATTAGAGTCGTGACTTTTTAACACTTAAAAATTCTTAAAAATACAAGGAAAATATTCCCAATAGTTTAAGATAATATGTCAAAAAACACTGTAGCTATAATTTGTTTCAAATTATTTAATCACCAATTTTCAGATCGTTCCTATGAAAGCTATTCAAAATTAAAAAACTAGAAGCAATTAAAAAATGTTATTTCCAAGCATCGGAGCCTAAAGTAAGAACACCAAAGATATAATTTAACAAGAAAGGAAGTTAACTTCGGCAAGCTGAAGTTTGTATACCTTTGCAGTTATAAAAAAAATTAATTATTATATTAAATTGAATTCGAAATTCTTAAAAATATAAAAGTTTATATTCTTAATATTATAAGATAATATGTCATAAATCCCCAAAGCTATAATTTGTTTCACATTATTTCCCACCAATTATCCGATCGTTCCTATGACAGCTATATGTATGATATAGTCGTCCGATTTTAATAAAATTTAATTCGAAATTCAGAACTAATTAAAAAATGTTATTTTCAAGCTTATAAGGTTAAAAGTTAAAAAACACCGAAGATATAATTTTTCAATATTATTTTTCCATTAATTTTCCGATTGTTCCTATGGGTGCTATATGATATAGTCGTCCGATTTTGATAAAATTTAATTCGAAATTCAGAACTAATTTAAAATTGTTATAACTAGCTTAGAAAGTTATATATTAAAAAACACGAAACATATATTTTTTAATTTTTTTCCTCGATTGTTCCTAGCTATAAGATATAGTTGGACGATCCGGCTGGTTCAGACTTATATACTATTTGCAATAGAAAGAAGACTTTTGGGAAAGTTTCAGCCCGAAAGCTTTAAAACTGAGAGACTAGTTTGCGTAGAAAGGGATGGACAGACGGACACGGCTAGATGGATTCTTCTAGTGATGCTGATCAAGAATATATATACTTAATGGGGTCGGAAACGACTGCTTCACTGCGTTGCAAACTTCTGACTGAAATTATTATACCCTCTTCAAGGGTATAAAAACATTTTTTTTCCGAATATTTCTATGGGAACTATAAGATATAGTTTTCCGATCCGGAAAAGTTTCAGCTCGATAGCTTTAGTAGAGACTATTTTGCGTAGAAACGGCAACGACGGACGGACCGACGGACGGTAGGAGAGACAGACATGGCTAGATCGACTAGAGATGTTGATCAAGAATATATATACTTCATGGGGTTGGAAACGTTTCCTTCACGGCGTTGCACGCTCCTGACTCAATATAACCTTTGCAAGGGTATTAATATCACTCGTTACATCTAAACGAAGAAACTGTCATATGCATACAGCTGCGGTAATATAATAGTGTTTCCAACGTCCTTTATTAAACGGCCTTAATTTTTGAAAGTAGTTTTATTTCTTTTCTCCTGTTTATATTTAATTAATTTAGATCATACTGTTGGAGAAATTGAAAAGGATATTTGATAACCTAACCACTAACTTTACCATTTGTCACAAGGTATTGAAGTGATTCCGACGAATTTTACAGGCGGATAAAGTTGGTGTGGTGGCACAGGTACAAATTTTTTTTGAAATTTTTCAATTGTTTATAGTAATTATAAGGTGACAATTTTTACAACAGATTCTTAAACGCAACTAAAGTTGCGGCGGAAATCTAGTAATATAATTAAAACGGTTTCAATAACGAAGATTTCCTACCAATCAAAAACATAGTCGCAGGTTAAAGAGTAGGGGGAATAAAAGGTGAAGTTGCAAACACGTGTCAATAGGTGAAATGGGGCAAAACGGATCGGGATAACTGTATTATGAAAAAAAAGAAAGAATACAAGATAATGTTGTTACAATATCCATTGTTAAATTCGCGGGATATAAAAGTTATACATTTCTTTAATTTATTTCGATAACTTTTATCATTTTTAAGGACACAAAATTGTACTTCTTGAAACCGGACAAAGCCGCGGCGTGTAGGCTAGTACGAGGTCTTCTTTATATATTCCTGAACTTATAATGGGTTTTTTCCATCAAGATTTATACATTTTTGCGTTCACTCGAATTCTGGAACAACATAAAACTAAGTTATTGGTTTCCTCGTCGGGGCTGTAACTCCGAATGATAACCAAGAGTTAAAAAATAGTAGTCTAGATGAGGAGCATGTACTCAAAAAATTTCAAAATCGCTCAATGGACCGCGATTTCTTAAAAATTTATGCGCATACGTTTATCGACGGAAATGCATGTTTCTCTTGTAATTTTAAAGTTGCGTATTTTGCTATTAAAAGCAAGTAACTTTTTCTAGGACTTAAAGGTGTTTTGTGGTTTTTATACCCTTGCAGAGGGTATAATAATTTCAGTCAGAAGTTTGCAACGCAGTGAAGGAGACGTTTCCGACCTCATAAAGTATATATATTCTTGATCTGCGTCACAAGACGAGTCGATATAGCCATGTCTGTCTAGCCGTCCCTCTGTCCGTCCCTCTGTCCGTCCGTCTGTCCGTCCGTTTCTACGCAGACTAGTCTCCCAGCTTTAAAGCTTTGGGGCTGAAACTTTCCCAAAAGTCTTTCTATTGCAGGTAGTATATAAGTCGGAATCAGCCGGATCGGACAACTATATCTTATAGCTCCCTTAGGAACTATCGGGGATAAAATTATAAAAAATATCTTTGGTGTTTTTTAACATATACCTTTCTTAGCTTGGATATAACATTTTTAAATTAGTTCTGAATTTCGAAATAAATTTTATCAAAATCGGATGACTATATCATCATATAGCTCCCATAGGAACAATCGGAAAATTAGCGGTAAAATAATAATGAAAAATTATACTTCGGTGTTTTTTAACTTTTGACCTTTTTCGCTTGGAAATAACATTTTTTATTTGGTTTTGAATTTCGAATTAAATTTCATCAAAATCGGACGACTATATCATAAAGCTGTCATAGGAACGATCGCATAATTGGTCGGATATAATGTGAAACAAATTATAGCTTTCAATTTAATAAAATTATTGATTATTTTTTATAACTGCAAGGCTATGCAAACTTTGGCTTGCCGAAGTTAACTTCATTTCTTGTTTTATCATAAAATCTGTAGGAGCCACAGATTTTTGCTGAGCGTTAAAAACAAACTTTCACCGCGCACGAAACCCAGGAATCTGTACATAATACTCAAATATACTCTTTTAGTCTAGGAGTAATGGGTAGAAGCATATCTTAACGAGGTATAAATCTTGTGACGATCGGACCAACGGCAAACAAAAGTTCTGATATCAACTTTTGTGGCCAAAAAGTATTATACGATCTACAAATAATAAAATTTTATCAATTTTGTACATTCAGCATTCGGTTGTATAGTAGATATACATCAACACGGATATGGATTGCCTTACACAGTTAGAAGATCAGGGAACATTAGCTTTATAATAGACTTTACATTAGAAAAGCTAACGAAATAGTGAACATTATTTGAAACTCGCTCGAAGTGCCACTAAATAACCATACGGTCGAAAACAATCAAAACAAATTCAATATTTATAAACTCACAAGCTAGAATTAAGGGAATTAGAATCGAAATTCTTTAAACGCTACATTAAATATGGGTATCTTGGAAAGTATCCCAGAAAACACACTTTTGTCTTTATTAGCCAGAAATTGGCCAAATTCCCCATGGTGCTTCCAAATGATCCTTACTCCGAACAAATACATATGTATTTTTAACGACTTTATCCGAAAACTTTTAAAAACGTCCTGTCCATTGTCCTTTTTTTATTAAGATAAGATTTTAAAACCAGAGAAAATAAATGAGAACAGTTGATCAAAAAATACAAACAAGAGTAAAATTTTAACTAAATTCCAGAATTTTAATCGCCAGGAAAACGAAATCGCAGCTTATATCGCCATAAAATGGGATGGGACTGGGACTGGGCCGTTGGAGGCATATCCGATGATATTCCGAGGACTACAGGGCCAGAATGTATCAATTACATGACAGACAGACGGCGCTGGTTGGAGACGGTACTGTTATCCGCCCTTTTCATCTTTATAATGCACCGCTCTTGGCAACGTCTGGCGCCAATTAAGCTGCCACCACCCATTGAAATTCAGAAACCACACAGTCCGACGAGGCTTTTCCTCCTTATCGCATTGTCCGTGATTTTCGGCATTGAAATGGGCTTCAAACTCTCCGGGCAGTCAATGATATTCGCCCTGAATCCATGCCACGTGCAATCGTGTCTGCAGGTTAAAAATGTATAATGTATTTTGAATACCAAAATTAATTAAATATCTTATTCTTACAGATCTTTCTTCTGGCCGCTAAACCCACGAAGACTACGACAGCACTTTTTCGGATCCAGATGAGTAACCTTAACGGTCCTTTTTTGGCCTTTCTTTTCCCCGAGATTGAGGGTCGCACATATCCCTTTGAGCAGGCCACATATTGGATCCAGCACGCACTCCTCTATATTATTCCTATTTATATTATTCGGAGCGGTAATTATAAGACTCGGAGCTTGGTTTAAAACTTAGTCAGATTTGTTTCTTTCAGGCGCGTACACTGTCGAAGACCTTAGCGAATTTCACTGGTCTCACATTGGTACAGCCTTCATGCTATTTTACCACTTTGTACTTCTATCCCCGCTATCTATTGTAAGTGGCTATGAACTAAAAATTTCCAATATTTTAGCGATATGTTTCCATATCAAAGAAATACCTCATAATTACGTAAAATGTCTTGACGATAGTATGTACAACTTACAAAAGTTACGACATCATATTATGTCTCAAAAAAAGATTTTACACTTGACAAATTTCTATATAAAATCTATCTAAATTAGCTATTTAATTGGGTGTAACGGCCTGAGTCAGTTTGCTTCATTTCTTGCTACTTGTAGAGTAAAAGAAAAGTATGTAACATATAGCCCTCTTTCCCCCACACTTCAGTTTATTTTGTTCGCATCGGATGCTAAGCGGAGCATTAGAGTGATTTACCTCTTAAGAAAAGTCTTTTGATGAGGGCCACTTAATTAATACTTAATCATTTTTTTCACCTAATATTTTTCTTATCAACACTTATCGATTATTTTTAACAAATAAGTTGCCACGACCAACTTAACGACCCGAACTCCCAAAACTTCTTAAACTGGGGGTAGGTGACGCTTTATTTATTTTGTTTTTCGTAAAATACATTTTCATCTTAAAGGCTAATATCAAGGGTTTTGCCTCTAGTCTTTGTACCTCGTTAAGAGGTGTTTTTGTTTAATATCAGAAGTTTAGATAAAGTCAATTAATTTCAGTGATAGGTTTTAAAATTTGTACTATAAGTTCAAAAAAATTAATTAGAACCCTTAAACGGCAACGTCCCCCTACACAATTTGTCATTTTTTTCGGCCCCATACAAATCGTCCCGCCCTAATATGTATACATATGTATTATCACTGTGGGTATCACACGTACTGGCGAACGCAAAAAGATTGCATAAAAAAAACTTAAGAAGTTCCAATTGGTTCGGGAGAAAGAGCAGTGAAAGTATAAAAGTGTAAATTTAGAAAATTTTATCTTTTGGGGCAGGGTAATTTAAATGCTCCCAATTTTTTGTTCTTTTTAAAAAGGGGCGTAGAATGACACCTCATTTGTTACAATCTGATTGCTTGTCATTCCATAAACAAAATTATATGAGACTTAAAATTTACCTTTGATTTATAACACATTTTTTTATAAAAAAATACGGATTGGAACATATTTAAAGTGCATCCCGAATGTTTTATGTTTACGTTTAGACTAAATAAATACTCTTTCAAAAAGTTCTCGTTCGAAACGCTCCAATAAAATATTTCTTTGATACCAGAAGCTTAAATATTTTCCTGTGCTCATTCTTCACCCCTTTTAGCCTCATTTTTTCATTTGGTCACTGCCCTTCTAGTTCACAGTCTATCTCTCAAAACCAAATTTCTCTTAGCACATATTGAGATCCTGTTGGAGTTACTATTGACTCCAATGCAAAATTCATATAACCTTTTCAGAGATGTACTCTTCCTCCAAAACATTTAATGCAATAGGTAATGTGAAATAGTATGTGATAGTTAGTGGACATAGTAAAATAATAGGCAAATATAGAGACTGATTTGACTACATTGATTACTAAATACATTCTCCTCAAAGACAAATGCCCCACTAATTTTTCCACCCATAAAACATTCATACATACATATTAACCTACATAGCTTCTAAAATCCATAGGAAAGTGTTAAGCGACCTCTTTGGCAGCGACCATTTTCCTTTACTAATATATTTGTTCAACAAACTTAAATTTCACACCTTAACTTCCAAACCTTCCTTTAAATTCCAAATTGCAGACTGCAAGAATTAACCAATTCATTGACCCTACGCAAACATAAAAACATATAAACACATCCATTGTATATGCAACCCCTCAAACAACAGACCAAACTTAAATTGAAAACTTGATCAGAACAAGTTGATGTCAGTAACTTTTACCCCTTATTACAACCTCTAAACACATCCTAGCTTACCGGCCCTAGAAATTGAAAAAATACCTCCTTCATTGAATTCCCGTGCCTCCTACACACCAGGTCCAATGCCCTCAAAAAATATTTATCACCTATCTTTACGAATGAATTTGATAAAATAGGCATTCACACAATCTTTCACCAATTAATGAACTGGTAAATAAGTCAACGCATTCTTAATGACATAAATAGCTTTATGGCAAATTTAAAAATCATAGCCAAATCACAAAATTGCCTATCCAACACCTACGTCCTTAATAACGGAATCCTTTTTTGGTTGAAAAATTCCAAATGCTATACATCTGCCAAAAACATAATTGTGAAGCAAATATAATCTGTGGCTCTACAAACACACACAACACCAATTCCCTAAAAATTGTATGACCTATACCCCTTACAATAAACCAGATACAACTGGAAATTTCATATAAACAGACTGAAAACAGCCTTGTTGGCCTTTAGTCAAAGTCAAATACCTGTCCTCTCTCAAATTAAATACCAGCACGACAACGATTATCCAAAACATTAAATCCATCATTATTTCCAAAATAGACTTTGCGCGTCAGTCTCCTAAAAATCCCATTATCTGCAACTAGATCAGCACTGGGAGCACACAGCCGCAGGCCGACTCGATTCCAACTAGAATCGAGCATTGCGGGCTCCGTCATACGACAGACATGTCCCCTCTAGGTATTCATACTCTTTAGTTGAATATAAGGTACACTTAAAAAAAGTCATACGGTAGTTTTTTCAATTTGCATCGGTCATGAAATAGGTTACTATAATGCCATTTAAGTCAAGTATGAGCCATTTTTTTTGATGACGCGAGAAGGTAACTTCGTAATACCCCTCACTTCCCTATTGGCAAAATACTCGGAGATCCAATTTTCACAGGACTCTCCTGTGGCCAACCTCGGACTACCAAACGCATTCGCCATGGACAGAAAGAGGTGGTAATCAATTATTGCGAAATCCTGACTATACGGTGGATGCAAAAGAACCATCCGAGCTTCCGAAGCTTCTAGCACAACACCATTCTTCTACATGAAAGTTGTCTTCAAGCGGTTCAGTTGTTCAGTAGGTCCGAACCGAGCTGTTGGCTATAGGGTAACATCTCATAGTGTATGATTTCCTGCCAATCCCACCAAACCCACAGAAGAACTTTTCTGGACGTCAATCAAGGGTTGCCCACCGTCTGGGACATTTCCTTGCCAGCTTAATTCTTAAAAATATAAAAAATTATATTCCCAAAATTAAAAGATAATATAAGATATAACTTATTTCATATATTTTTCCCACCAATTTGCATAGTCGTCGATTTAGATAAAATTAAATTCGTAATACAGAAATAATTAAAAACTTGTATTTTCAAGCGTAAGAGGTTATATGTTAAAAAACACCAAAGATATAATTTAAAAACAAATTTTTTCGATTATTCCTATGGGAGCTATTAGATATAGTTGTCCGACCAAGCTGGTTCCAACTTATATACTACCTAAAAAGGAATGAAGAGGTTTGGGAAAGTTTCAGCCAGATAGCTTTAAAACTGGAGATTAGTTTGCGTAGAAACAGACGGACAGATGGGAATGGCTAGATCCATTCGTCTAATGATGCTGATCAAGAATATATATACTTTATGGGGCTGGAAACGTCGTCGTCGCGTTGCGAACTTCTGACCGAAATCATTATGATTGAGTAGAGTGGCACCTGCTTTCTTTCACCTGTTACATACTTTTCGACGAATCTAGCGTACCCTTTCACCTTTTTTTATGATAAAAATTTTAATATTATTAAAAACATCAATAAAAAAACGAAGGGAAAAGTTAAGTCGATGGCCTTGGCTATCAGGTACCCTTTACCAAAGATAAAATAGACTACTAGATTATTAACAAGCATGTGAATTCTCGATCTTCCTAGTGTCCGTTGGCCGTGTCGGACTTTGCTAGTGCAAAATTTAACAAAATAGGCTTAATGTCTTTTTCTTTTGTGCCATCGAGTGCTTGTGTTGAACATTGCCTGAACAGCAAATAGTTAATCTTTTTGCCAAACATATGGGGCGTTCTTATACAAACATATTATCTATTTAAAGCCAACTTTTATTTTTATTTTTGTGTGAGATCAAGCAGGAAACCGATTGTGCATAATGTTGCATATATGGTAACACGGGTTAGTTACCACTATTTGATTTATAGATTTTATTAGTTTTATTATAGTTTTACAGTTTCACAATTACACGTTGTTTTCTCGAAGCTTGACGGCGGCAGAAAGAGTGAGACCAGTCAAGTTTATTCAATTTAGGATTTTTGGTCTTAGTACATTTTCATCCGCTGTGTCGCTTCTTAGCCTGGACCGCCACAGTACTCCCTCCCTAGTGACGACGTCACGATGTTATGAATTGGACTCTTCGCTTCTCGTAGGTTCGTGTTTTGCCATACTTTCAGGTTGGTCCAGTTGGGCATCCCTTCAAAGTATAAAAGCGTGCTTAATTCTGTCCACAGACACTGCTACTTCTTTTCCGTCGACACAACGTAAATACTCGGTCATTATTACGATGTACAACTTTAAATGAGCACTTGTCTATTCCTTTAAGACGAAACATTTTTTGGTTGATATGGTGTGCAGCTGGAGTTGGACGTATTTTTCGAATCTGTTCGCGAAAAATACTAATAAAAGTGGCAGGATCTGGTTTTGCATCTATGTCTTCGAGCATCTCGGCAGCCGATGAGTTCAGATCCTCCTTAAAACACGTCCGAAGTCCTAGCAAAACGACAGGTAGCAGTTCTAGCCAAAGAGTGTTGGGGTGACACATCATCGCTGCCTTGAAAGACCTGTGCCATCTTTCGACCATGCCGTTTGACTGTGGGCGATACGCAGTCGTATATATGTGTTCACTTCCCATAAGCTTCGCCAGTTCCTTGAAAAGCGCAGATTTAAACTGAGTGCCTTGATCAGTCGTTATGGTCTTAGGTGCTATCGCCACCATCTCAGCAGTGACGTTTGTGCTATCCCTTCGGGCCAGCGGGTGAATCTGTCTATCATGGTGAGGCAGTACCATGATGACGATATCCAGATGCACGTGATTGAATCAGATGATTGTGCCGTTTGATTTTAGCACGTTGGCAGACAGGTCCTGATCCATTCGATAACATTTTTCCACTTTGCCGCAATTGCAAATTTTTGCTTTATTTGTTGCAGCGTCGTTCTTCCGCTGGGATGCGAAAGTCTGTGGAAAAAAGAGAAAATTTTGTTGCGAAGAGTAGTGGGTACGTACGGCCGAACGGTGTTCGTTGAAACATCACAATACAACAGAACATTGTGCCTCCTAGATTTCCTGTAGAGTGACCGACACGGGCATGTTGATTGCACAGAGCCTAGAGAAGGCATCTGCAACTGTTTTTTCAGCTCCTTTGACGTGAACGATTTTAGTCGTAAACTGCGAAATATATCCCAGATGACGGAGTTGCCTTGGTGACGCTTTTTCCGGCCGTTGCCTAAAAGCATAAACGAGAGGCTTGTGGTCCGTTTTGATGCAAAATATGCGACCCTCGAGGCAATGCTTAAAGTATTTTATGGCTTCATAAATGGAGAGCAATTCCCGATCGTAGGTGCTGTATATTTTCTCAGTGTCCGTGAGTTTCTTTGAGAAAAAACCAAGGTGTTGCGTGTGGCCGTCGATTGCCTGTTCTAATGCGGCTTCGATAGCGAAATCAGAAGCATCACATACCAGGACGAGTTGTTAAGTTTGACTCGGATGAGCCAACAGTACCGCGTCTATAACACTTTGCTTGCATACCACAGAGGCGGCGATAGGATCTGGAGTCCATTCGACCAGGCGTTGGTCGTTTTTTTTTTGACATTCCTCAGGAGCTCTGAAAGTGGTACCTGCATGTGTGACGAACGGGGCAGGCACTTTCGATAATAGTTGATGATGCCGAGGAATCGTCCGAGTTCGCAGATGGTAGAGGGCCTCGCATAGTTTTGAATAGCTTCTACTCGATGACTTGGAGGTTTGATTCCGTGCTCATTGATGATGTAATTCAAAAACTGCACCTCGTCCTGGCCCAACTGACACTTGCTAAGGTTGATGCTGAGTCCATGGCTACGAAGGATCTCCAAGACGGCACGAAGATGATTTTCGTGTTCCTCAGGTGTGTTAGACATGATTAGACGATAGTCTATATAGCAATAAACAAAGTCGGTGCCCCGAAAAATATTGTCGATGAATCTTTGGAAGGTTTGCGTAGCACTCTTTATACCAAATGGCATATCGAAAAATCGATTATGCCAAATGGAGTGCAAACGGCGGTTTTAGGAATATCACACTCAGCCATTGGAATCTGATAGTACGCCTTGATAAGATCGAGTGTAGAAAATATTTTTTTCCCGTGTAGCTGCTCCGAGAAGTCATGGATGTGAGCAATTGGATAACGGTCAGGTACCGTTATAGCAATCAGCTTGCGATAGTCCCCGCAGGAACGCCAATCACCATCCTTTTTGCTGACCATATGTAATGGGCTTGACCATTGGCTCTTGGAAGGGCGGCAAATACCTTCATTGATAAATAAGTTTATTTCTGCTTTCGCGGTGATTAGCTTCTCATCAGACAGACGGCGTGCGCGATCGGACTTCCAGTGGTTTCTATGTAGTGTTTTACATCGTGTCGGGTGCTTGTCCTATGTGCTGGTATGGTGACGTCCACGAATTCCTGCAGGAGATTTTGAAATCTGTATTTATCATTAATGGTAGACAGAGAGTGGTGTTTCGCGTCCGAAATCAAAGCCGGGCTCGACAAATTGGTGTTTGCATCAATCAGTTTTTTGCCCTTGATTTCGACGAGCAAGTTAAAATGGGACAAGAAATCGGCGCCTATGTTAGCTAACTCGGTAGTGCCAGCGGTTACGTTGCTTGAGGCGATGGCAAAGGTGCTGACAGAACCCATGGTTTCTAGCATTTTCTCTGCTACTTTTGCAAGTTTCTCGAGATCATTCTCCGATAAAATAGGGCGAATGTTTTGGGGCATCTCGGCAAGGAACAGTGTGCGGATTATCGACTCGCTGCTCGACTCAGGAGCCAGACGACGCATATGAGCCAGAATTTGCGAAGGCTTCAGACCAGCAGTTCCTCCTCCTTGAAGTAGGCGGCGTAGCTTAGATTCGGCTGACTCCGCAAACTTATCGAGCAACCGAAACTTTAAAGTATCATTCTTGTTGGCCGCTGGCGGTTGAGTGACTAAATCCTCCACAGTCAAAACAACGTTTGGATCCAAATTTACGGTGATGTAGTCAAATTTGTCGTCATCGTTGTTGACGCCGTGCAGACGAAATGAACGTTCCACTTGGGCGAACCACAATTGTGGGTTGTTGCTTGTAAATTTTGGTAGGTGAATTGTTGCTCGTGCCGTGGGAGCCGTGTTAGCTGATTGCGCTGAAGAAGAGTTATCCTGCAATGCCTCCACTTGGGCTTGCAGATCTCTGATCGTATCCAGTTGTTGCGACTCGTCGGTCATGTTGAGGCTGGCGTCGTTGTCAAAGATTAACCTTCTAGGAACAAGCGAGCGCAGGATGTACCGGCGTTCGACGGGCATACACTTTTTGATGTGTTGGTGGCATCGCTTCAACTTTGTGTGTGTGTGATTGTTACTAAAACTCTGAAATTCTGTGCAATTTTACGCCCTTGCGTAGATTTCAATATGCTTAAAACTCTTTAATGGATAGTTTGACTTGAACAATTTTCATAATGGACTTAGATATTTACTATCTAATCAAAATTGCATTAAACTTTTTGGAAATGAAAGCAAGAGGCAGAGTTTGGGAGTCTGTGTAAAAAATACAACATTAAAACCATGTTTTGTAGAATTTTCATTAAAAAAAACGAAATAAATGACAGCAGTCAAGCTCCGTAGGCGTCATAAGAAAAACAAAAACCAAAAAATGCATATTTGGAAAAATGTGTTCAAATGGATTTTTGGTAACTCTTCGAAGTCAACAACATGATTTTAGCCTTTATGATTATAAAATTTAAAATTATCACTACAAAAAAACGTAAATACTATACCCCCGTTAAGCTGAGATTTGATTATTGATCATTGATTTTTAAAATACCAAATTTCGGAGTAGTTATCGAAATGTTATGTTAACGAATTATTTGTTGTACGGTTCTTGGTACTGTAGTACAAATTAAAACCTATTTCTGGTAAAAATTTAATGTTTACAAAGGATGTTGTTATTGAGAAAAATTATAAAAACCTGCCCCCTTTGCATAAAGTTGGCAGCACCGCCCTTTGGGGTATTTCACCACTTTTATTGGCCAATATTAATAACTCGCTCAGTTTGAAAGATATCGGGCTAAAACTTTACCAATCTCTTTTTATACTTTAAGGCAACGTATATGTGAACACAGACTGTATCGAACAAATATATCCTATAGCTTTCGTGTAATCTTTTTTTTAGTTAAAAGATTAGTAGAATAGTAGTTTTAATGTTAAACCTAAATTTAAAATTGTGTCGAAATTGAATAATAATATGTTAAAGTTTCCTTTGGAACAATCTTCGACTTTACTTAGCTTCCGCGAAGCTACACTAGCCGCTTTGATCAACAAGCTTATGTTGCCGCCCTCAAATAAAGCTGCCGTATTCGGGATCTATTTTCTCTAGAGCTGCAAAAACATCGATGGTAGCCCCATCAAAAGTTTTCATAGTTTGCGGACTAAACAACGATTCTATCACGATAGTGTCGCTCATATATAAACATTAGGGGTATTTGGGATAAGGGATATTGTTAGATGCACCTTGGAAAACATCCTTTACAGAGCCCCTGATTAGCGCTTATACCAGTTGGGGCATCTCTAATTCACGTTACTGCAGTTATAAAAATTTTTTAAAAATAATATAGCTTATAGCTTTCATTACCTTATCTTGCAATGCTCCAATGGGTCCTGTATCTGTATTATGGACTCAACCTTGTTAGACCTCTGTTTCAACTCTATATTTTGTTTTACAAAATTGAGTAGCGAAGATTTAGGCTTTAAAATGGGTTCCTTCTTGGTATGGGGGAGAAAAGAAAGGGTTTTATCAAGTAGAGATACGGCTTTATGCGCATTAAAGTGGAAACTGAAACCCTCTTTTTTAAACCGTGGTTCTAAGGGGTCTTTCTTTAAAGGAAAACAGTCGTTTTTTAAACTTCTCAATTAAAAGAGTGCACAGTTCTTCTCCATCTTTTGTTCTAACTGCTCCCCATTTGGGAGAAACTGAGCACAAGGTCATTCGATATGGGTATTACGCATGATACAATTACTTTTGTTCTCAAAAATAATTAAGTTGTAACTTCATCGAAAGGAGCCAGTACAAGCTTAAAAGAACAGGATAAATGTACTCCTTGGCCAACAGTATACGCTCTATCATTTTAAGCGCGCTGTTCCGGTACATACCTCTTGTATTAAGCTGTACGGCTTGTCGACTCATTGCGATTTCTTAAACATTCCGTAGGCGATAGTTCTGCATTTGACAATACGTTTGCATTTGGTCGAAATCGTTCTATTTCATTTTATAGAAAGCAAGTCCTGTAGATCGAGGTTTAGGTATTACGCGTAGCACGGCGGATGTCCCTTTCGAGCAGCTCACATACCTTTATCATGCTGCTAGCATTATCTGTTACTATTGCGTTGACTTATGGTTACAGATTCCAGTTAATCAGTTCTGCGCGCAATGATGATGAGATGTTATCAGCAGAATGATTTGTTACACATAGGAGTGGCTGCGTTGACAAGACTACCGATCTCAGATGGAACTTTTCGCCATTCATTTATATGGAACCGGAACTACACCGGAATCACCAGAATTAGAATATTTCTGTCGAAAGAAAGTTAGTATATATTAGATTTTCCGTATGCAAAATGTGCGTACCTTCTGATGGGAATTTTTTGAAAAACTATCATGATAGTTTTAAAAATAAAAGATACTATCGATGGTTCCATCGATTTTTTTGGCAGCTCTAGTTTCCTCTTGCCTCGAAGGTCAGACCGTCTAGACGCACTTTGAAACTTCCATGTCTGCACTATAGACTGGTTGACCACTTTTTGTGGGCGAAATTAATAACTTCAACATAAAAGAAAAATATTTGAGTTCAATTTTTATAGTTGGGTTTATTTTAAGCAAAAGAACAAATTTTGAGAAAAAACGGTGTGGCAACGCCCCTTTTTGGCAGGACTTATGTACATGTTTTGTCAGGCTTTGTATTCGGTGTCAAGTTCCACATCATTAAACTCAATTGGATCGTCTTTAGTATTAATCTAATCGTCATCAGAAAATGTATGCCATATCTGGCACATCGCTCATACGCTCAGGCATACATGCTGATTGGATTACTAATTTATTATTTCCAGCCGTGGACCTTACTAAACTTGAAAATGCTCTTCTCTAAGTTCTTTATCTCGACAACAAATAATGTGTAATGATGGCCGGCCTGTCGATCTCTTCTTCGTACTAGTTTTACTGTGGGATGTAAGCAAAAATCAGAAATTTGTTTTGAAGAAAATGTATATTTATTTTATAAGATGTCAATTTGTGTGACAATCTAAAGCAAAAATATAATCTTTGGCATCTGCACAAACTTTCTATAAAATATTACCCGCTCTCTAGCACTCTTGGTCGCTACAACCAAAATTTCGAAAAAAGAATCCAAACTTGAGGTTGTGATAAAAAATAAATTGCGACGAAAGTGCGCAAAATTGCACACCCTTCAACTGTTTCGGTTCGAAGCCAACTAGCATGACATCTCTAAAATAACTTCAAATTCGATTTGCATTGCACAATAATTGGAGCAGTAGCAAACTATTCTGCTTTTCGCGACCAAAGTCTTATGCCTTTTATCTAGGTCAAAAATATCAACTTTGGCTTTGAAAAAACTTAGATTAGTATCAAATAAAATTTAATAAATGCAAAAATCCTGCGATCGTAATTTCAGAATCTTTAATCAGCCAGACTGGAACAAATAATAAAAGACCACGTATGAATACGCGTTCGCATCAGGCGGTATCAAACAAGACAATGTTAAATGTAGAAGGTATAACCAAACAAATTTGAAATTTAGAATTAAATAAATTAAAAGAGCAGATCGGTCACCTAAGATCGCCGTTATCTCACAAAGAAAAGGGTTGAATATTATCAGGTAGTGATTAGAGATCCAAATATTATCTTATGAGATCATCAAAGCTGTTAGGGGTTATAAAGGTGAAAGCTGAAATAGCTGTGGGACAATAAGCCAGAGGAAGTGAACGGGTGAATAAACCCACAGCTATTTGCCTTCTTAATATTAAGAAATAAAATTACGAGAATGACAAATGGCCAGACATGATTTTGTCCTTAGCGTGCATTTATATTATCGAACAAGAATTAAGAGTAATAAGCCAGGAAAAATTATTCATAATGGATTATTACGTTACAATTACAATAAAATGAACCCTACTAATTAGTAAAACAATTATGACCTGACACAGGAAGACAGCACTTTAATTCAATTAATTCACCTGAATTAATAAATGCCATAGTTATAGTTGAATAATTAGAAAGCAACAACATGAGGGTTCATTTCGGAAATAGTTTCTCGACCACTCGGAGAAAACATAGTGATCCAAACTCCGGTAAAAATGTCAAACACATTTCAAGCGCAATCCAAGACAACAAAACAATAATTATACAACCAGCGGAAGAATGATAATTTATGATTAAACCATAACAAACAATCAGAACAAAACTACTTATGGTTATTACAATACATATATAATCTTATTAGCTTTGGCATCAATGAATGATACCATAATATTCTTCAGTACTTGTTAAAGACGAACTAATTCATCATGTTGCTTATATTTTTTAGGATTTTTAAAAGTTACAATGTTGGAAAAAAATATGAGTAAAAACCAGAAAAGAAATTTACTTCGACAAGCCGAAGTTTGTAAACCCTTGTAAGAAATAATCATAGTTTGTACGTGAGCGGATCGAAATAGACCTATTCGAAATTCGACTTGGCTTACTTCAAACATGTTGTCTCGCTTGCATGGTTTTCATGGCTTTTGAACTTCACGCCCGCGGAAAACGTTGTACGATAGACCAGCTGCTAAGGAGTCTGTCTCTGATGCTGAAGGTACCAGGTTCAAGAAAGCCCCAAGGCAGAGTATGCTTTAAGTGTTTAAGAATAATATCTAAAATGTCCTTATAATTGTTATAACAAAGCTGCATTTAAATGATTTAAGATTTCAATAAAAAAAAAATAAAAATAAATTTGTCGCGGGGAGGACTCGAACCACTAACCCTCAGGCCTGTGTATCAAAAACGATGCGCTAGCCCTCTGAGCCAACACTTGATTGTGACCAAAAAAAAGCTTTGTCAAAGCTTTTTTCTGGAAAAAAGTGATACCGCTAATGTACAAATGATATTACCGAAATATCGTTTTTAACATTTTGATCATATCAATTTGATATGTGCCGTATCAAGGCCAATTTGATATTGAATTTCATCAAATTAACCATCATATAATATCAATTTATTTTCTGTGTAGTTAAAAAGTGTTATTTCTAGCCATGCCCGTATGTCCTTCCGTTTATACACAAACTAGTCTCTCAGTTTAAAGCTATCGGGCTGAAACTTTCCCAAAAGTCTTCTTTCTATTGCAAGTAGTATATAAGTCGGATCTGCCGGATCGGACAACTATATTTTATAGCTGCCACAGAAACTATCACGGACAAAATTTAAAAAAAAAGTATATCTTCGGTGTTTTTTAACATATAACCTTCTAAGCTCGGAAAGAACATTTTTTAATTAGTTCTGAATTTCGAATTAAATTTCATCAAAATCGGACGACTATAATATAAAGCCGTCATAGGAACGATCGGAAAATTGGTGCGAAAATAATATGAAACAAATTAAAGCATTGGGCCTCTTTGACATAATAGCTTATAGTATTGGAAATATAATTTTTTATATTTTTAAGAATTTAGAATTCCATTTAATAAAAATCGGACTACTCTAACATATAGATCTATAAAAATGGTCTGAAAAAAAGGAATGAGATAATTTTTTTTTAATATTACTTTTCACATAGGGTTACTAAAGTTTATTATTTCTTATAACAGCAAGGGTATACAAACTTCGGCATGCCGAAGTTAACTTCCTTTCTTGTTTCAACTATATGATATAGTCGTACAAGTTTCATAAAATTAAATTCAAAATTCAGAACTAATTAAAAAGTTGTATTTCCAAGCGTAGAATAAAAGGGTATACCAGATTCGTCGGAAAGTGTTTAACAGGTAGAAGAAAGCGTTTCCGACCCCATAATGTATATATTCACGGTTAGGATCACTAGCCAAGTCGATCATAGCCATTTCCGTCTGTCCATATGTACGCTGCGATCACGGAAGCGATACAAGCTAGAGGAGTCAGACTTGGCATGCAGATTCCTGGGCTTCCTGCGCAGCGCAACTTTGTTTCAACGGGGTGCCGCGTCCACTCTAACGCCCAAAATCCGCGAAAATCTATGGCGCTTAAAGTTTTTATGCTAGAAAAAAAATGTAACTGAAATGTGTTTCTTATCAATACCTATCGATTGACCTAAAAAAATGTGCCATGCCCACTCCACGCCCCCAAACCGCCCGAAACAATATCTCTTTGCTGCTTTTATATCTCCATTTCCCTTTTGCTTCCTTAAGCTGATTAACGGGTATTCTTTCTCGTTAAATTTTGGTTTACACGCGACTTCTGCACTTAACCTAAGATCAATTTTAATACTCCTTGGGTCGTGGCTAACGGTGCTTACCAATCTCACTCGCTAAATCATGAATTTTTCTGGAATTTTCTTAGCCCAGACCCGACGAAAAGCGTTTCCGCCTCTCGCTCACTCTTATGGCTAGCTCGCGCTTTTCGTCGATATGAGTACTAGTCTTGAACTGTAAAACTTGTCGGACCTAGTTTAACTTATGAAGGTAATTTTTTTTTTTTAAATAACCCTTTTTTATTTATTGTAATGGGTAATTCATTTCCTTTTAATATTGTTTATTTTAATAATCTTTGTTGGTATGTCAATTTTTGGGATTTGCTGGAAATATTGACTAAATTCACAGATTCAGCAAAACAATTTTAAACGCATTATTATTTTTGGTCTTTGGATTACATTTTATTTAAATATTTTATCAGAAATTTAATTTTTTGATAAGGGTATATCGTTAAACGTATTAAATTTTAGAAAAAATTTAATTCACAAGTAGTGATATTACTTTGGTGTAAAGTAGTCTTAGAAGGCTCTAAAATCACTGTAGTCTACGTAGTGACAAAGCGAGGACGCGAAGAAATGAAAATCAACAATAATTGTCTGATTGTTGTGAGTTATGCATCAATGGAAAAATATTGCAAAACCTAAAAGAATTGCATTCCAAGATTTAAAAAAAAATGAATTGGTTTGGGAGAAAAAGTGGAAAAAGTGTAAAAGTTAAAATTTTTAAAAAATACGCGTCGAATGACACCTCAACTGTCAAAATCGGTTGCTCCGTTCAAAAAAAATACGCAAAACAAGACTTTCGGGTTCCTCCCAAAATGAGAATTTTATTTTGTTTGCCAGTTTGTCCCAAAATGTTATTTTAGAGTCCTGAAATTTCTAGATTGAATGTTAAACAGCTAAAAACAAGAAACACTAGTTCTACCACTTTGGGAAAAACTAGCTAGATTGGATAGAAAATAGCTATTAATAGCTTAATTTTTTATAGCAGTAACTTACGAGCTTCTAAAGCTTTATGTTATTAGAAAGGTATTTTAAAATGAGTACACCTTTCGAGTATGACTTGTTTAAACATAAAACCAAATATTCTGGCCGTCCCAGATTTATTAGGACTACATTTAAAAGTTTATTAATTTAAAAGACAAAGACTATAAAATAGTCCATATTATCTATGATCATAAGCACATATTACTGATACCCCCTTCTTCTCTACAGTTCACTGGCATCAATCTGGACCACATGCTGTGTGCAGCGATGTCGGATCCTTTTCAGGGTCCCAACTACCGCCTCTTCGCCTGTTGCCACCAGACCTTGCTGTGTCCCCTGCTCAGCAAAGGAACGGTGCTGCTATTTTGCCGCCGGTGCAGTACCAGCCTGAAGAGATCGGGTGACTTACCGGAGGTGAGGAGCGAGGCGGATCAGTACACGTTGACTCCAGCCGACTACGCAACGCAAGTGGACGTGACCATGCGGCATCGATTTAGCAACCAGGAGGCGGCAGACGAAGGTCATCCGCATAAGGCCGGCGACTTGTCCTCCCTAGCGGAGTACGCTATGCCGACGACCAAGATCGACTAGCAGAGTAACGTCCATGGGACCGATAATTGTCTACTGCTTCTATTATGCCCGTCAATTTACGCACCGCGTAGGGCACCTTCGGTCCACATTTTAACGCTAGACGCGTAACCGAATTATACTGAAATACGAAGGATTTCATGAGAGAACTGTGAACAAAGACGTGTTGAACAAAGACGTGTAGATAATAACAACTAAGGCTAATTTTTGTGCTCATCGAGGTTATACTTCTAAAAAAAAGAAAAAAATAAACATCAATAGAAATTTATCCTTACTTTTTTGAAAAAGTTTAAGCACAGCAAAAATAGACAATTGTGTAGATTTCTAAATTTGTAAGTCGATGGAGAACAACTAATAAATTTAAAATTAAAATCTGCCGCCATAAGGGAACAGCTCTGAAATACGCAGTCGATCTGGCAACATTCGCAAAAGAACTTGAGTCGGTGGGCTGGTTCACTCTTTCATGGTTCACTTGTCCTAAGCTTCTGCCAGGTCAATAATCGGTTGAAATAGTTGAGAACGCGTCCGTTGGTTCTTCCAGTGTAAATCTGAGCAGTTTCTGTCGAAAAAGAAACTCAGCTGTTCAATGTTTTGGTCTGGCTGGGAACTAGTTCGCTCACGCTGGCTCACGGCGAGCTAGCATTTTGTTCTAACGTGAGTGACGAAGCGCCGCGCATCGAATTCTGCAGTTTGCCAAAGAAAAACGTGCTTAATGCTTCAGCTGCTACATGCAACGGCTACTGCAATTGACCAACTCGTCTGGCCGCGTTTATGCTGAACCTTTGCTGCTGAAGTGCGTTCATCAACACATCGATCGGTTGTCCAGTGCCCCGCAACGTTGAACGCCACATGCGCCCTAGAAAAGAGCCCACTCGTTTTGCAAATGTTGATTTGATATCACTAAGAGGAGGCAGAGCCTTTTTCTAATACTTCCTTTAAAAGCGCGGAGCCAACGACTTTTAAATTTGATTAAGAATTACCCGTATGTTTGCTTGCGGGTGTTGAGGAAGTGTTGGTGAGCGCCGGCGAAAACGTCAATTAATGTGTGCAGCAACAACTGCAGGGCGTAAATAACGTGGGGCCAAAAGGTGCGAATGAAGCGCAAGAAAAAGAAAAATCAATAGGGAAAAGCAATGTTCTGGTGACCATGTATCGATATAGTCATCAAGCCCAGATCCAAAGCAAAATACCCGCAAGCAGCAGCCGTTCGCCAGTCGGCGCTAATAATAAACAAAATTAATAACGCAGTATCGGGGCGGTCGCTGCGTCGCCTTCGCAGACGATGCGTTGCAATCGGCAAGTTGCGTAATTTCCGCAGTCAATTGTGCGAATCCGATTCCGCGGAAAAGCAACAAAAAGCTAACTCATCTTCGCCGCTAAAACGTTGGAACAAAGTTCGGGTCGGAGTCTCCTCTCTTGTCCGTGTTTGCGTTTACCTCTGTGTAAGTGTAAGTTCTGTGCCAACAACAACATGGCCGCCGCAACAGATGGCTCTGGGTCTGCCAGGGCGGCCGCGGCAGCGGCGTCGACGTCGCCGCGAACAGCATCCAACAGCAGTGGTCAGACCGGCAAACCACCAGGATCCTCCCCCTCCTCGGCGGCTAAGGCGGCACCAGGCTCTGCGGCAACCTCCTCCGCCGGACTGCCCGCCTCCGTCTCGCACTTCTACTACAAGCATGGCCTCTTCCTGTCCAGCTACCCCACGTGCGCCTCCAGCATAGCCTTCATGGCTATTCTGCTTTCGTGGTGAGTGCCGAATGTGTTCGGACTTGACAGCGTTTTGGCAAATCCGCCGCACCTGTTCCGAAATCCGCTGAGATTTGACTAAGCAGGGGATATGGTTGTCGCGGTCGCATAAAAACAGTAATTTCTTAAGAAGAAACATTCACTATTTAGCGCGGTGTCCCTTAGTAACAACAATTTTTATACCCTTGCTGGAAGTAAAATAATTTCAGTCAAAAGTTTGCAACTCAGGGAAAGAGACGTTTTCGACCCGATAAGTACATATATATATATGCTAGCTCAGCATCACTAGACGAGTCGACATAGCCATGTCTGTTCGTCTGTCCGTCCGTTTCTATGCAAACTAGTCTCTCAGTTTAAGCTATCGGGGTGAAACTTTTTTTTTTTTGCAGGTGGTATATAAGTCGGAACCAGACGAATCGGATAACTACATCTTATAGCTCCCATAGGAATTATCGGAAATAAAATTAAAAAAAATAATATATCTTTGGTGTTTTTTAACATATAACCTTCTACGCTTGAAACAACATTTTTTAATTAGTTCTGAAATTCGAATTAATTTTTATCAAAATCGGACGACTATATCATATAGCTGCCATAGAAACAATCGGAAAATTAAAGGTACAATAATATGAAAAAATTATAGCTTTGGTGCTATTTGACATATAACCTTCTTAGCTTGGAAATAACATTATTTAACTAATTCTGAATTTCGAATTTAATTTTATCAAAATCGGACTACTATATCATATAACTGTCATAGGAAGGATCGGAAAATGGATGGGAAAATAATATGAAACAAAGTATAGCTTCGGTGTTTTTTGACATATTATCTTACAATATTGGGAATATCATTTTTTATATTTTTAAGAAATTATAATCAAAACTAAGAATACCTAACCTGTCAAAGAAACGATCAGAAAAATAATTAAATAATTATTTTTTTAATTTCACTGAAGTTAGTTGATTATTTCTTATACTTCCCTTTTTGTTTAATATAAAAACACCTACGCTTAGAAATTATATTTGTTAATTTGTTCTAAACTTTGAATTTAATTTTATCTAAATTCTCAACATATTCGGCAGTTTCACAAAAATCTATTTCAACCAAATTTGTCCCGGAAAGCAAATCTCTGTGTCACAGACGGCATTACGGGTTTCTAAATCCGCCGTATTTCGACACACGTTTTGATAAAATAAATCAACTTACAAATGCTTGCCAATAATAAAACTTTATTTAAGGCAACACTTATGAACTATAAACTATCTGCATACTACAAGTTTTATATTTACTACGTGTTAGATTTAAAAAAAGGCATTTTGTAAAACGTTTTGAAAAAGTTAGCTTAAAAAAACCGTCTGCAAACCGTCCATCCCGACAGGGCTACCAATTTGCGCGAACTTAAATAATATATGTTTATAGTACGGTACTTAATGTTGTAGTAAAAAATAAAACTTATTTCTGGTAAAAAGAAGAAGGTTTAAAAGAAGTTTTACTTATTGAGAAAAATTATGTAAACATGCCGTCTTTGCAAAAAGGTGGCAGCACTGTCGTGAAAAGTTGCCTTTTTTGGCGGATAAGAAGACGGCTATGAAGAAGAAGAAAACAAGTAAGTAAAAGTGAACAATTTTTGTTTAATATTAATTTAAACTAATAAACATTTGCTAATTTTCAGGTGAATTCTTTCGATTTATTCGCGAAAATAAAAGGACAAAGAACATTGTCAAAGGATTTACTAAGGGCTACTGTGTTCTTGTGGCCACTGCTTGGGAGGACCTGGCCAGTGATGGCCATGGACCACCATGTTAAACCGCTTCTTCTCTGCATCCTAGCTTCTTTAAGTTTTTGTCTCCGCAAGTGTTCTAGAGCAAGAATTCGTGCAGATGGCATTTTAGTTTGTTTTAAAACTCTCGACTATTTACAAATGTAAATAAACCAACTCTGCAGCTGCGAGCATCTGCTCAGGGCTGTAGTATGTAGCCTGACGGGTAATTTTTATTTTTTTTCGTTTATTTTGTTAATTACGCGCTTTGAACAAGTATTACTTTTGTAGTTTTGCAAGAAAACTATTAGTTAAGTTTAAAACTTTTTGAAATTGTCATAAGTTAAATAAAAATTGCTCGACACCTACCGGACCCAGCTTCATTATGCTAAAATGAGATTTAAATGATATTGTGTTTTTATTATCAATACCCATTTAGGTGGCAAAAAAAATTGAAGTGGACTGATCATTTAACACAATGAATATTCTGCAAAGTCAATTGAGTTTGCACACCACATGCAGGAAATCTGATGTTTTCACTAATACGGCACCAAGCGGCTATGGACGACACTAAACGCTTAGTGTTGCTAGGTGACGCCAGAATGCGCTAGGTGGTGCCATAGGTGTGTGAAAAAACAGATTTCCTTTTCTCTATCTCTCTCGCTCTCCATTTTGCTGATTAACGGATACCTCGTAGTAATATTTTTATTTATTTACATGGCATTTATTCGTAGACTCTTACTTTTACAATGCAATTTTTAAGGATTGTTATTATTATTTATTCTTTTTTTCAGATCATTTTTTTGACATCTATATGTTAGAGTAGTCCGAATTTTATTAAATTGAATTATTAAAAAATTATATTCCCAATATTGTAAGGTAATATGTCAAAAAGCCCGAAAGCTATAATTTGTTTCATATTATTTTCCCAACAATTTTCCGATCGTTCCTATGACAGCTATGTGATATAGCCGTCCGATTTTGATAAAATTTAATTCCGGCTGGTTCCGACTTGTATACTACCTGCAATAGAAAGAAGACTTTTGAGAAAGTTTCAGACCGATAGATTTAAAACTGAGAGTATCGTTTGCGTAGAAACGGACAGACAGATGGACAGACGGACATGGCTAATGGCATGACGGAAACGTCTCCTTCACTGCGTTGCAAACTTCTGACTGAAATTATTATACCCTCTGCAAAGGTGTAAAAACATGAATAAACTAGGAAAAAAAACAACCTAGACTGAAAGGGTTAAATAGGTTATGTACAATTTGTAATTGCAATTAAGATACAATTAAATATATTGAGGAAAATAAAAAGTTTGGTATGATTTTAAATGGGTTTTTACTATTTTCCATAACAAAAGCGGAAAAAACGAAATACTTAAAAATAAATACTTGGGTTGCGAATCTTACGAGAAAATATGTGGAACACATGAACATTTTTTTTCCGATTTAAACCGAAATGTCTATAATTCTTGTCCTTGGAATAAAATACTATTTCGGGAGCTTGCACATTGAGAACGGACGTGGCACCCTGCTGAAACAAACTTGCGCTGCGCAGGAAGCTCAGGAGTCTCAGCGTGCATGGGTCGGCGCTTTACAAAATCGCTTTGCTTTCTTGTATGACAGCAAGGCCTTTAATTACCATCTATTTCTTTTGTGCAGCTATCCGTTAATTAACATACCGTTGCCCGGGACAATACCCACCAAGATTGTGGTTCCTTACGATCCTGGGTCTGGCACTGCCACGGCCTACAATCATAGTGGCTCCCCAATCGCAACACCAGCCGCCGGCGTGCCTTTGCCTGCCGCACCCGCAAACATATACAATGGAAGTGCCATGAACCGCAGTCTTCCTTCACTGCTACCATGGGCGCAAAGCAGCCCCGCCTTTTTTTTTGTCCAGCAGATTACACTTCGAACCTGTGTTCTCCCTTGGAAAGAGGGAATGCAGCTGATGGATGCGTTTCGTGCGCCGCTTTATGAAGTTTTTAAATTGCTTGAAATTGTGCGCAATCACCAGAGCAACGAAAAGTGAGTAAATTATTCAGGTTTCCCAGCATCTGGAAAAAACTAATTGACTCAATTGTCCGCAGCCAGCGTAGCCTGGAGCACAACTGTTTGCATGTAGAAAACGTAAAGCGAGGGTCTCACGGGCATCTGGACCACATCTTTCCCGAGTACGGCTGCTTGCTTCTTTCGCCCGCCAACCTATGGACGCAGAATGCTCAGAATTTCACCCGAGACACAAACATTCTTAACACAATATTTCAGTACCATGTAAGTAGGTACCAATAGGCCCTACGTCCAAATAAGCCAATTCGTTTTTTCTTACCCCAAATTACCATTGGCCGGACTTTATAATTTGTGGTTTTATAAGTTAGCCACCTCTGTATATGCCGTATAAGTTTTATACCATTGCAGTTTATTAAAATCAAACAACTAAGCAATGGCATATTGAATTGCAGAGTGCCGAATGTAAAAATATAGAAAGTGTATTTATTTAGTAGATCATATATTACATTTTCGTCACAGAAGTGATATCAGAACTTTTGGTTGTTGAAGGTGCGATCGTCACTATATTTTAACCTCGTTAAGAGGTGTTTTTGTTTGATATCAGAAGGTTAGAGCGGTGTACACATTTGAAAATACCATCTTAAATTTCCTCGACCTTTAAGTGGAGTTGGCAGTGTAGGATCGATCCTCTAAACGGCTGATGTAGGCATTTTTGTTGATTAATAACTTTGAAACGGCTATTTTTACAAGAATATGCCGTATGCCAAAAGTTGAGGAATCTCAAGGGATATACAACTAAACATTTCATTTAAAAAGGCTAAATATTTTAAATAAAAAAAACTTCGGGTCATAATTTTTAAACATGTTTAGAAGGCGTACGTGGTATTTCGAAATACCTTTCTAACGAAGTATAGCACAAGCCTGTAGCTTCACTACTTCACATGTTACGGGTATACAAAATGTAGCTATTTATAGCTGTTTTTTCTCCAAACTAGCTTATCGTCTAGAATTTTCAGGACCCTAAAATTAAGTTACGATAACATTTTCAATTTAAGAGGACCCCGAAAATCTTGATTTGCGTATTGCTTTTGAACGGAGCACCCGACTTTGACAGTTAAGGTGTCATTCGATTTTAATTGAGAATAAAACTAGGCTTATAGCGGGGAGTAATTTTTCTCTCACAACAGTTGATTTTTTAAAGTTTGTATGCAATTCCTTTAGTTTTTCCGATGCCTTTCGATTGATGTATCACTCGAAACAGATGATTACTGTAGATTTATATTCATTCGTGTATATATAGTAGTCGCCTGGTGCGCTGCGTCACTACGTGAACTGCCATCCACTGTGATGTTATTTCTAAGGGAAGGAGGTTATATGTTAAAAAACACCATAGATATAATTTTAAAAATTGTTTTCCGATTATTCCTATGGGAGCTATAAGATATAGTTTGGGAAAGTTTCATCCCGATAGCTTTGAAACTGAGAGAACAGTTTGCGTAAAAACGGCCGGAAAGGCGGGCGTGGCTAGATC
Organism: Drosophila biarmipes; assembly: GCF_025231255.1. Taxonomy (NCBI): domain Eukaryota; kingdom Metazoa; phylum Arthropoda; class Insecta; order Diptera; family Drosophilidae; genus Drosophila; species Drosophila biarmipes. The sequence goes on along the minus strand of NC_066615.1, from coordinate 2,351,503 downwards.
GACTCGTCTAATCGTAACCCTGATCAAGAAGTTATATGGGGCGTTTACAAACCGAACGAATTTGGGATAAAAAAAGTGTCACATTTTTGCTTTTCCTCAAAACTTTTTTTACGTTCACTTTTCGGAATATTAGTAAACACCTGTATAAGGATTTAAGCGAAAACAAAAATATTATTTTTAGTTAGAATTTTTTAAAGTTTGTAAAAAAATGCTAGTTTTTAAAAGGTACCCTCTGTTTGCAAGTCAATATCTCCATCTGTGGTTATCCGATTATTATCATGTCTTTTGCATACAATTTTCTTTGTAGGTTTTTTTTTTTAAAAAGAGGTTTTAGATTCTTTTAAAAAAAAAACGTACAAAGAAAATTTTTTTTATTCTAAAATATGCCTTTTTTTTGTCACCTACAATCTTTTTTTTTATAGGTCAAGGCAACTTCTGACTGAAATCATAATACACTCTGCAAGGGTATAAATATAGATTTTTTCTCCTCATTGAGGGAAAAATTATAAAATGTCATGTAAACTTTTTTTGAAATAATTTATTTTTGATTGATGATCAGTATTGATTTGCTCCCCTTTTATAATTTGATAAATCTTAAACTTAGAAATATATGACGGGATTTCATAATTTTAAATACTTAAAATTTTACATGTTTCTGGGATCGTTTTTATTCCAATTCACCTGTATTTCCCCCTTACTTTTTTGACTTATTAAATTTCAATACGAGTTACTATAGTAGTAAAAGTGTATATTAGATATGCCAGGAAGTATGTAACAAGTAAAAGGAAACGTTTCCGATCACCACAGCCATCTGTATGAAAGCCAAGATCTCGAAAAAAAGCTAGAAAGTTGGGATATTGCATTTTAATTTATAGGCTTCTTGCGTTTATTTTAGATAAGTTCATCTCCCACTCTAGCTCCCATTGTTATGCCTGACGTAAAAAAAAAACAAGAGAAATAGCTATAGTCCAAGGCTTGCGAGAGGGAAAGTAGTAAGTTTTAGATTGAGCAGTTAAAGTAAAAAGTTTGAAAATTATAACTGTTGGGACCGATTGGTATAATGCACTCGGCTGTTTACCTAGTTTTTGTATTACTAAGAACGTCAAACAACACCTCATATATTAAAATCCAAACAGGCAATGCCAGGGGGTCGTGATATATGTCTTTGAAAAGATAATTTAGTTTGCTAATCACGCTGCCTATAATAAACTTTTCTAAATATAAAACTATTAATCAGTAATTTAAGTTTGTCATCGACTAAAATTGGTTTTAATAAATAAAATATTAAAAGGCCATAAAATGTAATGTGTTTCTATAAGCATAAACAGCAAAAGTAAATTCAATTGCCATTTTACAATTTACTTAAAAACAAGAAAGGAAATTAACTTCGGCAAGCCAAAGTTTGTATACCCTTGCAGTTATAAGAAATAATCAACTTTAGTAAATAATTTTTTCATATTATTTTCCCACTAATTTCACGATTGTCACGTCCGATTTTGATAAAATTTAATTCGAAATTCAGAACTTATTTAAAAATTTTATTTCCATATTTGTTATATATTATTTTCCCATAAATTTTTCGATCGTTCATAAGACAGCTATATGATATGGTCGTCCGATTTGGATAAAATTTAATTCAAAATTCAGAAAAAATTTAAAATTATTTCCAAGCTTAGAAGGTTATATGCTAAAAAACACCGAAGATATAATTTTTTTTTATTATTTTACCACTAATTGTCCGATCGTTAATATGTCAGCTATATGATATAGTCGTATGTTTTTGATAAAATTTAATTCGAAATTCTAAACTAAATACAAAATGTTATTTCCAAGCTTAGAAGGTTATATGTTATCAATCACTGCGTTGCAAACTTCTGACTAAAATTATTATACCCTTCATTTGTCACTTGCAATCGATTTTTTATATGTCGGAGCTACTTTTTGTTTTAATGTTATTGAATTGTTTCTAAAAAGACCTCTTGTCAATAGAATCGGGCCTTTATGTACAAAAAAAAAAAACGTAAAAACTTTTAGATACTCGTTACTCAGCTAAAGGAAGTGAGAGGCAGATATATGCCCCATACATTTCAAGTGAATATTATTCTTTAGTGTTCTTTATAAGTGTATTACATGCTCGGCACGGCAATATGGATCAAAGGATTTGCATCAAATTTTGGAAATGTTGACAGTGGCATACAACATAAAACAACGAGCCTTGCTCTGAGCACTGTAGCAAGTTAACAAATGATAAAAACTTTCTATAAGTGAAGAAAATCGTCGCATCACTATCCAAACATGAAATTTGGTACAAAAGTCCGGGAAGAGTGAACAACAATAAAAATAACAAAACAGCAAAATGGATAATCGAAAATTTGATTATCCTTACCTTCCTCGTATTACTCGTAACAACCGGACGATCACAGTATATATTTATTTCTTCGAGTATATGTAGTAGTCGCCTTTCCTGGTGCTGTTAGTCACTACGTAGGCTGCCGTCCACAGTGATAACAATTTCCTGCTATGTATTTAAACTTATAAAATAACACAATATATTCGCGAATTTATATTTCTTATTCCGTAACTCTTACCTTTTTCCAGAACCTGCAAAAGTCAAAGGTTTCCGTCGCAGAAATGCTGTTCGGCCTACCCATGCAAGACACTGGCTTCAAACGCTATCCGTTGCGCGCTCGGTCACGAATTATACAGTATGCCTTGACCTTGGTCCTCAAGCACAACGACGTGGACTATCTTGAGACTCTTAAAAAAAAGCTGCAGCGACACTACCCGCCGCTGCCATCTACACCGTCGGCAAGTAAGTCGGTGGAAGAACCATCGACAATTACTTATATATTTTACCCGGGAGAGTACCGAATGTGGGAACTGGTGCCCTACACGGTGGCCTTCATACTAGTGTTCGCGTACGTTTACTTCTCTGTTCGTAAAATTGACGTTTTTCGCTCTCGCTTTTTGCTGGCTTTGTGCAGCGTAATAACAACGGCTGGAAGCCTGGCCATGTCCCTCGGCTTGTGCTTCTTTTTCGGCCTGACCATCTCACTGCAGTCAAAGGACATATTTCCTTACCTGGTAATCCTGGTGGGACTGGAAAACAGTTTGGTTATTACAAAGAGCGTGGTGTCAATGGACGAAACATTCGACGTGAAGATCCGCGTGGCACAGGCCCTAAGCAAGGAGGGATGGCATATATCCAAGACGCTTCTAACGGAGATTACCATTTTGACTATTGGCCTCGCAACATTCGTTCCAGTCATTCAGGAGTTCTGTATCTTCGCCATAGTCGGATTGCTTTCAGACTTTATGCTACAAATGCTCCTTTTTTCCACCATCTTAGCAATGAACATTAAGCGGACCGAATATACAACAGAGGCGAAGCACCTCCCTAAGATGCTGCTGAGTTGCACACAGGGGGCGGGTCGTCAAGATTTCCGCTTCTTTGGTGCTACCCCAACGCTGCCGCCCTTTGTTCCCGGCACATTTCAACGATCACAGTCGCATCCGAAGCTCTGTTTTGCAGATGCTGCATCTGTTAACGATCGGACAAGCTTGGTCAACGCCCGCGCCCCGCAAGAACAGCGAATTCCGAAGCGCATTAAGATTGTAAACTTTTGGGCTCGCACACGCTTTTTTCAGCGGGCTTTTATGATCTGGATGATTGTGTGGATATGCTCTATAGTGTATAATTCGGGGTGCCTGGAACAGTTGTTCAGTATGGAAAGTAACGGCACTATGAGAGCAACCTTTGAACTTCATCGACGCCTACAGGCGGGGCGTGGAGCCGTCAGCAGCTTTTTCGGGGGATGGCAGGCGGATCAGCAGATGCCCACAACAAGCCCCTCCGGGGGCAGAGGAATTTCAGAAACTTTACAAGCTCCACTCGCAAACGATATTAATGAGACGGTCGAGGAAATGCAGCGACTGCGCTACCCAAATTTTGACATAAATTTTTTTCTCTCGAACTTCCACTGGTCTACGATCATGAAACAGTACAACATTTCACTAAGTGGGCACTACGTAACCTTACTGCCAACCATTCGACTAAGCCACGTTATTTCGCCCGAACTGGCCACATTGTTGCGCAACCCGCAGGAGCAACTGCAACAGAATTTCCAGTGGAAAGCTTTGGCCGCTGCGCTTGATCCACTCGACTTTAACGACGATGATGTGCGCCGAGAGTCCCCGATGCTTATGGCTGGCGGAATTCCATTGGTTCCTAAGAGCCCCATGGAAATATTCTTCGCCATCCTTCTCTGCTGCATTAGCATCTTCGTGCTGTGCTACACAATGGTGGTCTTCTACCGCTGCATTTGTACCAGGAACTATGCCGAGTGGCGTTCTAGCTGGCAAGAATCCGAAGCGCCTTATAAGCAGACTGAGCAGATTCTCGAAGGTATGCCAACTCAAATAGCAGGCCACAAGCATCGCATTGAGTGTCTCGTCTCCGATGGTGCCTACATAATAAGCTGCTGCCTTAAAGGCCAAATCCGTGTGTGGGATGCACGCAGTGGTGAGCAGCTGACCAGCATCGCCCGCTCCGACATACAAATCTCTCATGTACGACCGGATGGACAGTCACTGGTGCGCAAGTTGACCGTGTCACCGGTGTGGTGTCTGGACTACTTTGACAACCTCATTGCAGTGGGCTGCGCTAATGGACGCGTAGAGCTGTGGGAGTCGCCTGCGGGTTTACTTAAGTGTGCATACCAGGAAGACGCCAAAAGTAACCAAGGTATAACCCATATCCACTTGAATGGCGATCGGGTGATTGTGGCTCGTTTGAGTGGTCGTCTTGATTTCTATCGCTTGGAGACGTATTACAAAGGAAAGCAGATAGACTGGGGGTTTACCTCGGCTTACAGACGCAGTACGTCAGAAATGATTTCCCTTAAAAAAAAACATATAACTTAAGAATGTTTCTCTTTCAGCTCACGTCCGAACAGGATCCACTGGAAGCCTTGGACTGATGATGCAACAGCAGCGTTATCAGCAGGATGCGACTCAGAAGACCACTAAGGAGGAAATGAAGATCACATTGGAGGGAGTGCGACTAGCCCATCAGCAACCAATCACCTGCATGCAGGTCGTTAACGACATGGTCTTTACCGGCAGCCAGGACCACACTCTCAAGGTGGTTTAACAAAAAGCATATTAAAATTATTTTATTAACTTTAACTGCTCTGCAAAGGTATATTGTCTTAACAACTCGGATGCAGAGTATACGCTTCACGGACACTGTGGGCCCGTGACCTGCCTCTTCGTGGACCGCTGGCAACCAGGCACCGGGGGTTCCGGTTCCCAGGACGGTCTGCTTTGTGTTTGGGATCTCTTTACCGGTGCCTGCATGTATAACATCCAAGCCCACGACGGCGCTGTCAGCTGCCTGGCTTGCGCTCCTAGCTATGTGATATCGCTGGGCACGGACGAGCGGATCTGCGTGTGGGAACGATTTCAGGGAAATCTGCTAACTACCATAAACATATCTAACGCTTACTCAAGTCTCTTAATGCTAACACCGTCGCTGTTGGTGACCAGCAAAATGGGTAAGGTTTTATCATGTGCTGCTTCTTGATTAGGCGTGCAATTGCTAAGTGAATAATATTCCAGGATCTCTTATTGTTTGGGATGTGCGCACTGGGCAGCCAGCTCGCGAGGTCAAGCTGGATTTTGCCAATCTGCAGCTGTGCCCCAAAATTATGATGCTTGCCTGCGACTCGGTAGTTTGTGACTACGGAAATGAGATCCGAGTCGTCCGCTTTCCTATCGTGGCAGACAAGTGCCAGTAAAGTGCAAAACATAAATTGAACATCGGTGTCGCTAGCATCTAGAAATAAGTTGACTCGCGGCTCTCACATATACATGTATACACCGTTAGTTCTCGCAGAAAATTACTATATAAACATTAAAGTCGAATTAACCCTAATGTTTTTGTATGATCATATGAGTTTAAAAAAAAATGTATGTACGACCTGATAAATAAAAACTATAGAATTACAAGTAATCTTAATAAAAATGTTTTAAGTTGGAGACATTGACTTTTGCATATACATTAATTTATTAATATTTTCACAATTTTTGCGTTTGTATCATATTTTAATAGTTTTAAGATCTATTACGCATTTGTTTTAAGTGTTGACCCTAAACTAACAGCTAAGCTTTGATATGTTAAGGCTATACACCAGAGGTGTCCACGATAATCTTTTCGGAATCTTTTCGATGCCTGTGCACCGAACGTTGATCCAAATTGTTTGTGTGGCAGAGACAAAAAAGGGAGCTCCCAACTGCTGGTATAAACTTAACGAAAAAGATAAACAGATATATTTTTTTATAGCGCCTCAGCATAACATCGATAACTTAGATTTTATATTAAAAAACTTACGCTTAATTTTCTACACTAAAACGGGGTAGAGATAGTTGTTTACAATCTGTTCGAGACATTGGTCGCTCGACAGATTTTTCAATTTTATTTTTTTTATGAAGCAAAATTTTGTGCCAAAGAGTCAAGATCTGCAAAACGTGCCACCCCTGTTTCGAAGGTCAGGTTTACATCGAACTTTGCTTTTCCAGTTCACAACGACAAAACAAAATCTTCGTTTGAACGGTTTTGTGAAATTTTGAGTTTTACCGGACTTATGGGATTCAGAATATGGCATTTTTGGCCCTTTTTGAAAAAAGTAATTATTCTATATCTTGGAAACGGTTGAAGATATGTTCAAGAAAGAATGTTAACTTCGGCAAGGCGAAGTTTGTATACCAATGCAGATAATAGAAATAATCAACGTTAGTAACACCATGTGCAATGATATAAAAAATTTTCATTATTTCTCTGACCGTTTCTTTGTCAGCAATATGTTAGGGTCATCCAATTTTCATTAATTTTAATTCAAAATTCCAAACGTAGGAGGTTATATGTTAAGTAACACCAAAGATATAATTTTGTTATTTTTTTTGTCATTCCTATGGGAGCTATAAGAAATAGTTGTCCAAAAGAAAAAGACTTGAGAAAGTTTCAGCTTGATAGCTTTAAAACTTAGAGACTAGTTTGCGTGGAAACGGACTGACTAGATCGACTCGACTAGTGATGCAGATCAAGAATATATATACTTTATGGGGTCGGAAACGCTTTCTTCTACCTGTTACATACTTTCCGACGAATCTAGTATACTCTTCTACTCTACGAGTAACGGATATAAAAACTACCCTTAAGCTATTTTGCAAGAGTTACTCAAGAATATACTAATGAAAAGATTGCGGAATGTAGTGACATCAAAGCCGGTCATTATACTTGCAGCCCAAGCTTCAGAACAACAGCAACTGTATAATATACAGTAGTGTGATATTTATAACATTTATTTTTATCAAATATACTGAAATAAAATAGAAGAAGAAGCAATAATTAATTTGTTCCTATATTTTCCCATTACTTATTTGTATGTCCCTTTGGTAAAAATATGATAAAGTCGTCAGTTTTTTTTTAATGTATACGAATTTTGAGATAATAAAAAAATAATATTCTCTGGATTAGAAAAAAATATGTAAAAAAGAATACCAAAAAGTTTAAAAAGTTTATTATTTCAACAGTGTTTCGACAATAATAATACGACTTGAGGGAAGATTTCATCCCGTGGCTTTAAATCTGACTAGACTAGTTTGCATAACAACGGGTATGGCTAGATCAAATCGCCTAGAGATTATTAAGTATATATAATAGCCATTCGTCAACAAACCAAAACGATTTCGCAACAAATCACTTTTAACAATTTTGATTTTGGTGGAACTTCTTTTTACATATACTATTTAGGCGAGTACGTTAAAAAGTAAATTAGGATTTTGATGAAAAAACCTTAAAGTATAACATTTGAAAATTTTGAACCATTATTTTTCAGCAAAAAAAAAAAAAAATGGATGAGCCGTTTGCAAGCTCAGTAGGCGCACCACAGAAAAGAGGTTTTGGAGGTGTACAGCATTACTAGTTACTATATCACCAGTAAACAAGAACCAAACATTATTTATTAGTTAAAATATTTCCAAAAGTAACTACGTTAAGTAGTTTTATACCCTTGCAGATGGTATTATAATTTCAGTCAGAAGTTTGCAACGCAGTGAAGGAGACGTTTTCGATCCCATAAGTATATAAGTATATGTATATATGTACATAAGTATAAGTTTATATATTCTTGATCAGCGTCACAAGACGAGTCGATCTAACCATGTCAGTCTGTCCGTCCGTTTCTACGCAAGCTAGTCTCTCAGTTTTAAAGCTATCGGGCTGAAACTTTCACAAAAGTTTTCATTCTATCGCAGAATTTGCAAAGTGATTTCAATTGGGATGTTTTGCTTGCAAAAGATTTCACAAGTGAAACTCTTTAGAAATCTAGAATTTCCGAAGTGATTTCAATTGGAAGTTTCACTTACAAGGAATTTTACTGGTGAAACTCGTTGGAAAAATCCAGCATTTTTGAAGTGATTGTACTTGGGACGTTTCACTTGGAAGAGAGAGACCATACAACAAATGAGTATAAGTGAAATCCAAAGTGACTTTGAAAAAGTTTCCTTTCCATTTGTATACCCTTGCAGAGGGTATAATGAATTCAGTCAGAAGTTTTCAAAGCGTCACTAGGCCAGTCGATCTAGCCATGTCCGTCCGTTTCTTCGCAAACTAGTCTCTCAGTTTTAAAGCTATCGGGCTGAAACTTTCCCAAATGTCTTCTTTCTATTGGAGGTAGTACATAAGTCGGAACCAGACGGATCGCACAACTATTATAGCTTCCATAGAAATTATCGGGGAAAAAATTTAATAAAATTATATCTTTGGTGTTTTTTAACATATGACCTCCTGGCCTTTATACGTATACCCCGAATGAGTATAAAATTACTCCGAAATAGTGACAATGTGACCACATATTCTTACTAAAAAATGCCATACGTATCAAAATGACACCAAAATAGTGTCAAATAGATGATCTTCGTATCAGAGATTTTTGATACTCAATAGTATCACATTGACATTGATCACTAAATATTGGCGTATTGATTGGATTTTTTTTAGGTGTATATATATATATTTTTAATCAGGATCACTCAGGATCTTAGTGATCTTCGCATTTGCCTTTGCCTTTGTCTTTACCCTTGCCTATGCCTTTGGCTTTGAGGTCCGCTCTTGGTTCCCCAACCGAAATAAACAAATCAATCTTAAAGTAAACATCAGCTTCCGTTCGAAACCCAATCAATTGCGCGTTCCCTATTCCAAGCCCCAAATAAACTACATTGGTCAGCATAATTGAATTTCACAATAGAATGCGACATTTTCATCATGAGCTTTTATTTTAAACAAAAAGAATCTTCTTGAAGCTCCAGAAAAGCTTCTGGACGATGTTCTTTGGAATAGATTTAAGATTGGATCTTCATCCTTTTTTGAGGAAGACCGCGAACGGTTTATAATTCGAAAAAAATAAAAATGTCTTGTATTATTTGTATTTTAAATAAGGTTTAACACCAAAGATATAAAAGAAAAATTTTATATTTATTTTTTCCCCATACAATCACAAATTTAACTGGCGCCCAACGTGGGGCCGCGTTATAAAAAGTTCCAAAAAATTATTTAATGAAAACTTAGTTAAATATAAACGGAGCTCGCGCGGTTAACAACTCTACATCTTTAGAGGAAAAATTAAAAAATCCACCAAACGACACAACAATGTCACAGTGATTGATTTAAATGGAAAGCAAAAAATAATCCATTTAAAGGTGAATTTAAAAAAATAAAGGTGGACAAACAAGAACCAACAACAAAAAAATACAAGACGCTGAAACTAGCAAGCCCAAAGAAGGAAGAAAGGGCATTCTTTAGGCCATCAATCAACGCTGTAGAATATTTTTTCGCTGACAAGGAATATCAACCCCCAACCTCTCAGAAGGAAGACACCTCCGGGACAGTATCGTGAGGAATTAAAGTTTAATTATATAAAATTAAAAATAATAATTTAAGACCAGGGTAAAGAAAAGAAATAATAAATTTAAAAATGGCAACCGGAGGTCCAGAACCAAATTTTTCAGCAGGTAGTGTAGCCTCAGCCGGCAACCTAACGTTGGAATTAATTAATAGATTAATAAATGTTCAATTAAGTGAAGTAAGCAGGAAAATAGATGGATTAGAAGGAAGGTTGGCCACAGATGCAAAAACTGTGGAGGATTTTAAGATACAAGCAATTGACCCAACTATAAAATACAATACATTACTTGAAGTGGTAAAATCTTTACCAAAATTCACAGGGGAACCAACCCAATATGTCTGTTGGAGGGAAGCTGCTGGAATAGTAATGAGTCTTCATAAAATCCAGAGTGAACAGTATTTTATCGCCCTAACAATTTTACGAAATAAAATTATGATGCTCTTACCAATCATGGCACCCTTTAAAATTTTCAAGCAATCTTATCTAGATTGGATTTTATATATAACGATAAACGACCAATACATATTCTAGAGTCGGAACTAAGTATTCTCAGGCAGGGACGAATGACAGTTACTGAATACTATAACAAAGTAAATAAAAAAATGACTTTACTAATTAACAAAACCATAATGACACACGGAAAGGACAGTGTAATAACAAAAGAAACACACAAACAATAAGGGGCAACGCTCTACGAATATTTATATCCGGATTAAATGGATCTATCTCAGAAACTCTTTTCTTATTAAATCCACCAGATTTGCCCAACGCTTTGGCAAAGGTCCGGGAATTAAAATCAAACAATTTCCGTGCTCAATTTGCGTACAGGTTTAATGGGTTTAAAAATGAAAATAAATATCAGGGTAACAACTTACGATTTGATCAAGTACGACAATATAATAATAATAATAAAACGGGCAATCATTGGGGTAATAACCAAAGTTATAACTGGCCACAAAGGGGAAATTTTCGGCATAACAATAACCAAAATAACAGCAACAAGCTGTCGAGCCAATGGATGTTGATCCATCGATTCAACTGTAGAATAAAGCTAATAACAATCGGCAGCCGAATAATAATTGGCAGGCAAATAAAAATCAAGGAAGAAATAACAATTGGCAGGCAAATAATAATCAAGGAAGATATAATAATAATTATTATCAAAATAATAATCGTTCAAATTATTATCGCCCAAATCAAAATAGAGAGCAAACTCAAGCTAAAAAAAAGGGAACCAGAGGGAACTGTAAATCCAGCGAATAAAGTAACTATATTAAATAATATTAATAAAGATCATTTTTTAGACGAGACCCCTACAGAAGAATGCCCTATTTAAATAGGATAGGCAGAAAAACTGAGAAGCAGTTAAAAATTTTGATAGATACAGGAGCCACTGCTTGTTATATAAAAAAGGGAATTTTTGAAAATAAAAATGACTTATCAATATATAAAAAGGTAACTACAGTTCATGGGTATTCAAATATTAAGTATTACAATATTATAACTATATTTGGAACACGACATTTATTTTATGAAATAAAAGGATTGGAATCTGATCTTCTAATTGGATTCAATTTACTAAGAAAAAATGGAGCTATAATGAATATAGCAAAGGGAGTTTTGGAATATAAAGGGAAAACAGAAAAGTTAAAATATTACGATAATGAGGGAAAAGATGAAAAAGGTTTAATTAAAGAAAATAATAGTCTTCCGTTAAAAGAATTTATTATATAAAAATATTTTGATGAGAAAAGTAGAGAAGACACAGATTCATTATTTGTGGAAAATAGTGAGAAAGGCTTGGGAACTAAAAATCATGAGAACGCCGACGTAGAAATATCCGTCAACAAAAATACAAATATCTTGGGAACTAAAAATCCTGAGCCGACGTAGAAATATTCGTCAACAAAAATAAAAATATCTTGGGAATTAAAAATCCTGAGAGTGCCGACGAAGAAAATACCGTAAAAAATCGAATAAATAAAAATCGTTTGAAATGTAAAAATTCAAGCCCGCCGTCGTTGAGGAATCCGACAAACAACAGATAAATAATATAGGTACAGATCAATTAGAAGGACAAAAAAAGAAAATAGTTCACTATATTGAAAAAGAGCATTCAAAGATAAATATGCAAATTCCTTTTAGAACAGACATAAAGGGGGAAAAAATCTTATTCACGACAGGCCAATATTCGGGAAACAATATCCGTATGCTTTATCTGTCATCGACTCTGTGAATAGCGAAATCAGTAGAATGTTATCAGAAGAAATTATAAGGCCTAGCCGAAGTCCTTACAATTCACCAGTTCTTGTAGTCCCAAAGTTTAAGTTAAGAATCGTTATTATATTAGATTATAAAAAATTAAATAAAAGCACCATACCTGACAGGTACCCAATGCAAGACCCATCAGTAATTTTATCTAATTTGGGGAAAGCAAGATATTTTTTTAGAATCAGGTTTTCATCAGATACTAATGAAAGAATCTGATGTCGAAAAAACATCTTTTTCAATAAATAATGGAAAATACGAATTTTTTAGAATGCCATTCGGATTAACAAATGCACCGAGAATTTTTCGGCGAGCAATGGATGACATCTTGAGAGAACAAATAGGGAAAACATGTCATGTCTACATGGACGACATTATAATATTCTCAAATTCGATTGAACAACATTATAAAGACTTAAACAAATTGTAAATATATTATTAAATGCAAACATGTAAATCTCTTTAGAAAAATCATAGTTTTTTTTTAACGCGAAACCAGTTTCCTAGGATACATCGTATCTTATAACGTCATTAAGACAGACCCATTACTAAATATCCGCTTCCAAAAAATATTCGGGAACTAAGAAGTTTCCTAGGCCTTTCGGGCTATTATAGAAAATTTGTTTTAAACTACGCATTTATAGCCAAACCTCTAACAAAGTATCTTGGCGGTCATAATGGCAAAATTTCAAAAAGAATGTCAACAAAAATGTTAATTCAGTTGGATGACCCAGCTATTAAAGCTTTTAACGAGCTGAAAGAAAATCTTATTGCGCAAGTAGAACTAGTTCAACCGGACTATAAAAAATTTACCCTGACCACCGACGCTTCGGACGTCGCAATTGGTGCAGTTTTATCTCAAAAGGTAAACCGATTACTTTTATTTCAAAAACCTTATCCAAAACAGAAGTTTATGCAACTAATAAAAAAGAACTTTTAGCTATAGTATGGGCTCTTAAAAATCTAAGAAATTACTTATACGGATTAATTGGAATTAAAATTCAAACCGATAATCAACCATTATCTTTCGCAATCTCTGATAAAAATCCTAATATAGAAATGAAACGCTGGTATTCCTTCATAGAAAGTTTCACTCCAAAAATCATTTGTAAACCAGGTACCACCAATGTAGTTGCAGACGCCTTATCAAGGATTCAGATTAACAATTTAACTGAAAGTAACGAATCGGTCTCAGATCAAAGCACTCAGCATTCAGCAGAGAGTAGTTTTGAGAATGTTATACAAGAAACCCGAAAACCCTAAAACCAGTTTAAGCAACAATTGCTAATAGCAACGGCGATACAATACATAAGTCGATTAATATATTCGAAAATACCAGACATACAGTAGAATTTGACACTCCCGAAAATTTGATATCAATCTTAAGAGAATACATTTCTCCTAATATAACAGTAGGTATTCATTGTACTTTAGAGTACTTTTATAGAATTCAAAAACCACTTAAAGAAAATTTTATGAAAAGAAGAATATTTGTCCAGGATGTGGAAAATTCTGAAGACAGAGCACTTATAATCGAAGAAACACATTGTAGAGCACACAGGAGACTTGATTAAAATGATAAACAAATCGTATTATTGGCCAAACTTAACTAAAGAATATATAAAAAACTGTAAAATTTGCAATGAAAACAAATATAACCGATATCCAATTAAAATTCCAATTGGACAAGCCCCAATCCCAAGTAAAGAAGGAGAAAATTTACACATTGACATATTACGCTCAAAGTCTCACTTTCGTAACTTGCATTGACGTCTGTTCGTGAACGGTTGCAGTCTTTAATAACTTCTCATCTTTAGGCGCATAATGCCATCACTATCCTATATATTCAATCTATGTAAAAGAAAACCGCCATATATCTATATACATATCTTTTTTCGCCTCTGGCAATGCTGCTATGGCGTCTCTTGGTGACATTCAACTTAGTATCAAATAGGCTTCGAAACTGGCAAGAATAAAAATTAATACAGTCCACACAACGAAATCTTATCTATTTTTAACCATATTGCTGGTCCATCGTTCCGGATTCTTGGACAGTTTTTGAAGTGCTTTGATTCTCAGGGTAATTGTTTGCCATGGAACAATTAAAATCATTAGTGAAAAGCCGTGCCAGACTCAAGGCCAATATCACACGTGTCTTGGCATGGGCTGAACAAACGGAAAGTGCAACACACACAGAGATCGTCACACGTATGGAGCTTCTAAACGAGGTTTGGAAGGAGTTTAACCAGTTCAGCGATTGCATTTCTCTTCACGAGGAAGTGGAGGGTTATGTAGATCCGGAGATTGACAACGCGGTCTACGAGACAAAATACCTAAGGGCGAACGCTATACTCAAGGAACGAAGCAATGATCTACAACCGGGGACATCTCAAGGCAGTGGGAATGGCAGCAATGGGCTTCATTCAAGCAATGACGCAATCCTGAACTTGCTGCAGCAAAACCAACAACTATTTGAGCGACTTGCAGTAAGTCAGACCACACCGAACACGCCTGATCATGTAGGTGGTGACGTCACATCGCCGAATTCTAACTCGGTACTCACGGCGAATTCAACTCTGAGCGAATTGCCGAAAATTCAAATCAAGCGGTTCTCTGGAAACTACACAGAGTGGCCTTCCTTTCAAGACATATATGAAAGCACAATTCATAACAAGCAGCATTTGTCCAACACCCAGAAATTCCATCACTTGAAAACACTTCTCGTTGATGAGGCTGCCAACTTAGTGCGACACTTGGCCATCACTGACACGGCGTACAATACTGCATGGGAACGTCTTAAGGAAAGGTACAATCGTCCTCGGCACATTGTAAACTCATTTTTGGAGCAGTTTATGAGCCTGCCAACAACTACAAAGATCGATGCAACAGTCCTACGGAAGGTCTCAGACGGAGCAAACGAAATTGTTCGTGGGTTGGATGCAGTCAATCAAACGGGACGCGACTGTTGGATCATCTACCTAGCCCTAGAGAAACTCGACGCTGACACACGGCGCAGGTGGATTGAGCGTAGCATGGAGTCAGATTCACCCACCCTGGAGGAGTTCTTCAAATTTCTGGACTCTCGCTGCGAAGAACTGGAGCTGAGCAAGAGGGAGCTTGCGACTGGAAGCAAGACAAATACACATCCTGAAAAGCAAAAAAGGGTCACACAATCGATGGTTGCGGTTGAAAGCAGTGGTTGCACCAAATGTAGTTCTGCAGAACACACTCTGTATGGATGTCAGCTGTTTCTGGATATGTCTGGGGTGCAGAGACGATCATTTGTGAAGGAGAAATCACTGTGCTACAATTGCTTGCGACCTGGTCATGGGGTCAACAGGTGCAAGTCAACATTCAAATGCAGGCAATGCAAGGGTAATCATCATACTCTTCTTCATCTCCAACCAAATCCACAGGCTATTGGGAATCTTGCCCAAATAGAAGAGCAGGTCGAGCAGAACATAAGCGCGTCTAACAGCAACACAGCGACACTCAGTCATCTTGCCCAAGGAGAGGACACACAAAAGGTTGTATGTGCGCAAGGCACTGCAAAATCAACACATTTAACTGAATTAAAACGGAGCATACTACCAACTGCAATGGTTTATGTCAAAAACGCAAAAGGTGACCTCGTAACATGCCGACTTCTATTGGACACAGGATCGGAGCTGTCTTACGTATCCGAGCGTTGCATCCAAGCTCTCGGACTGACACGATCGGCATCACGCATCTTGGTTACGGGAATCTCTTCCGTAAAAGCAGACACAACAAGGGGATGCACCACGCTGCATATCAAGTCTTGCATATCCGATGATCGTTTAGTTGTCTATGCTCACGTGCTAGGCAAAATCACCTCTTCTCTGGAACGGCAAAACATCGACGCATCAACACTCGAGGTGTTTAAGGATCTGCAGTTGGCGGATACACAATTCAACACAAACACACCAGTTGATATGCTATTGGGAAGCGAGCACGTATGGTCAGTGTTCACAGGACGAAAGATGTACGACAACAAGGGTAATCTTATCGCCATTTCTTCGGTATTCGGATGGGTTATCACCTCACTCATCACATCGAACGCAAGCAACGCTGTCGCACTAACTACAACAATGGAGATTGACTGCACTCTTCAAAAGTTTTGGGAACTGGAGAATGTTCAAGTCAGCACAAAAGCAGAACCGGAAGATGAAAAGGTCGAGAAACACTTTCTCGCCACCCACAGTCGCGATGAAAATGGGAAGTATGTCGTGGAACTTCCATTCAACGCGGAAAATCCTGAATTCGGAGACACTCTTCATGGAGCTCTTAAGCGATTTAAATCGGTAGAGCGACGTCTACAACAAAACGAGCAGCTGCGGACACAGTACGTATATTTCATGCGAGAGTATATCAACCTGGGGCACATGCGTGAGGTGCCGCCAGAGGACGTTGCTGCTGGAAATCAATTCTTTCTCCCCCACCACCCGGTGCCCGGCCGAAAGCTGCGAGTGGTTTTTGATGGATCCTTTCGCGACGCTAATGGTAAGGCGTTAAATGACACTCTCTTCACAGGGCCCAGTATCCAGCGTGATCTCTTTTCTGTGTGCCTACGCTTTCGTATGTACAAGTACGCATTCTCAGCGGACATCGTTAAAATGTTCCGCCAAATATGGGTCAACGAAAGGCACAGAAATTACCAGAAAATCGTTTGGATAGAAGATCCATCCGATCCGATCAAGCATTTCCAGCTGTGCACTGTAACTTACGGAACATCATGTGCACCATTTCTGGCGGTACGAGTTCTGGAACAACTCGCTGTGGATCATCGGGATGAATACCCTATCGCTTCAAAAATCCTACTGGAGGATTTTTATGTCGATGACGTTCTTACTGGGTCAAACAGTGAGGATGAGCTACTTCGAAACCGAAACGAATTGATTCAGCTGATGTCGTGCGCAAATCTCGAACTCGGGAAATGGGTATCCAATAGCCCTTTCATACACACAGATTTTACCGACGCACAATTGTCGCCAGTTAAGGTTCTTGGACTATACTGGCATCCTGGCAAAGACATTCTAACTTACAACGTAGGCCTAGTGGCAAATCCTGATTGCACCAAAAGGCAAGTCTTGTCCGACGTCTCGAGGATATTTGATCCTCTCGGACTCTTAGCACCCGTTGTCATCCAGTTCAAGATTATTTTCCAAAAACTTTGGCTCTTGAACTTGGATTGGGATGATCCACTCCCAACTAAACTAGCGGACATCTGGCTGAAATGGAGGAAAGATCTACACACTGTACAAAAGTTCGAACTACAACGCTTCGTTGCTAACGACGCAGACAACATCGAGCTCCACGGATTTTCGGATGCTTCAACCAAGGCGTATGCTGCTGTGGTCTACAGCAGAGTAACTAACGACGATGGCTCCATCTCGGTGTCCCTGGTGGCTGCAAAAACAAGGGTGGCTCCATTGAAACAGCAATCATTGCCACGCCTCGAACTTTGCGCAGCACTTCTTCTCAGCCAGCTTATTCGTTCGATTTCGTCTGGACTACGCCACAAGAACATAACAGTTTTTGCCTGGTCAGACTCATCAATCGTGCTATCCTGGTTATCGTACGCACCAGCCCAACTAAAAACATTTGTTGGAAACAGAACCTCGGAAATCCTTGACACTATTCCCAGAAAGTCCTGGCGACACGTAGACTCCAAAACAAACCCAGCTGACTGCGCTTCCAGGGGTCTGATGGCTGCAGACTTGATCGACTTCCAACTGTGGTGGAATGGACCTTTATGGCTACGGGACAAGGAGCAGTACCTGGTAAAGTTGAACGACTCACGATTTGGCTTATCTCTTTCAGACCTACGCATTCAAGGAGAAGTCAAGACCAACTGTTTGGCTACAATGGCTGATGCAACTCAGGCTCATCCCCTTGATGAGCTGATCGCACGAGTTTCCTCATGGCTCAAGCTCATTCACATTGTCGCATATGTGAAGCGCTTCATTCAACGGACACGAAATCCATCCTGCAACAAGGCTTCAACAGCTCTTACATTCGACGAGGCTACGGCAGCAAGAATTATTTGTATAAAACACGCGCAACGGTGTTTTCAACAGGACTATCAGCTCCTCCTGGCCAAGAAACCTCTCAAGAACCGATCGCAGCTGGTAAAGCTAGCGCCAATGATCGACGAAAACGATTTGCTGAGGGTAGGCGGTCGACTGCAACAGTCGCAACTGACACGAGAGGCAAAACACCCAGTTTTGCTACCAAAAACGCATCGAATCTCGAAGCTGATCCTGGAATACGAGCACCGAGTAAACCTTCACCCTGGCGTTTCCTCCCTGTTTGTAATTGTTCGGCAAAAATTCTGGATAATTGGAGCACGTAATCTCATTCGCAAAATAACATACGACTGTTTGTCCTGCTTTCGTCAACGCTACCACACATCCCAACAGCAGATGGCTGATTTACCAAGCATTCGTGTCACTCAAGCGCTTCCATTCGTAAACACTGGTTGCGATTATGCAGGCCCAATTCTTCTAAAGGATGCCAAAGTTCGGAAGCCACGTATAAGCAAGGGCTACATTTGCGTGTTTGTTTGTATGGTCACCTCCGCCGTACACCTGGAACTTGCCACAGACCTGACAACTGAAACCTTCTTGGCTGCCTTGCGTCGATTCATATCTCTGCGTGGCAAATGTAGTAAAATATACAGCGACAACGGAACCAACTTCATTGGGGCCAAACGATCTCTCGACGAAATGCAAGAATTGCTTTCATCACAAGAACACCAGGACATCGTAACATCCACCCTGGCAGATGATGGAATTCAATGGGTACTCATACCTCCACGAGCTCCTCATTGGGGAGGGAAATGGGAGTCGGCAGTTCGTTGTGTAAAACTGCATCTCCGCAGGATCACCGGCAATTCAACGCTCACCTTCGAACAGATGCGCACCCTGCTTTCTCAAATCAGCGCTGTGATAAATTCACGCCCCTTATGCTATGTACCGGATACCGAAACCAACTATTTGTCACCCGCCCACTTCTTAATTGGGCGACCGTTTACCACCGTTCCAGATCCCGACTTAAGCCACATCCCCGTGGGCCGATTAGGTTATTGGCAGAGCATCCAGGCTATGCTCCAAGGATTCTGGAAGAAATGGCATCAGGAGTATCTGACTACTCTGCAACAACGTCCGAAATGGACCGCTTCTACACCCAACCTTTCGATCGATGATGTAGTTCTCGTTAAGGAGTCCAATACGCCACCAGCATCCTGGCACATCGCACGGGTTATAGAAACCTATCCAGGAAAGGACAACCTCGTTCGAGCAGTCAAATTGAAGACACCAACAGGAGAGATGACCAGACCCATCACGAAGGTCGCAGTTTTGCCCAATTCAGAAACTGTGTTTCAGGGCGGGCCGGGATGTTCGTGAACGGTTGCAGTCTTTAATAACTTCTCATCTTTAGGCGCATAATGCCATCACTATCCTATATATTCAATCTATGTAAAAGAAAACCGCCATATATCTATATACATATCTTTTTTCGCCTCTGGCAATGCTGCTATGGCGTCTCTTGGTGACATTCAACTTAGTATCAAATAGGCTTCGAAACTGGCAAGAATAAAAATTAATACAGTCCACACAACAAAATCTTATCTATTTCTAACCAACGTCTATTCAAAATTTCTAGTAGTAAAAGAAATCCAAAATAAATTAAATATTGAAAACAAAGTAATAGAATTACTTCAACAATTTCCACAAGCCAAAGTAATAATAATAATAATAAGTTTAACTTAACATTACGCAGACCCGAGGCACAATACCTCAAACGGTCGAGTTGAAAGGGCACATTCTACATTAACAGAATGAGATCGATGCATTAAAGAAGAATTTAATTTAACTGACTATTCCGAAATAGTAATAGAGCCGCTCAAGAATATAATCAGAACATTCATTGATCAACGAACCAAAAACCCTTTGACGTACTATACAATAAAAATAGAGCACGATAATATTCCTCAAATTTCAAAATATACACAAGAAAAAATGTTAGAAACACACAATGATAACAGAAAAGAAAAACAATATCATGTAGGACAGGAAGTTTATGAAAAGAAACACGGGGAAAGAAATAAACTTAAAACTAGATAAAAAAACAAGTAGTTAAAGAAAATTTACCTAACAAAATAATAATCAACAGTAGAAATATAATTATTCACAAAGATAATATACAATTCTAAATATTTATATATTACTTTTTTTTAACTTTTCCAGAAAATGTATTATCACATGCGCATACTACAGCTTATTATATTTACAAAATCAGAAATAATTGACTATACAAGTCACGAGTATCTTTTATTCAAGGACAATAAAGACGTATTGACATATGATTCATACGCAGACTTATTCCACGTAACTAACTTAAGTTTTTATAAAGAAATAATAAAATTGGAATCAGATAATATAAAAAGGGTTACTAATAAAAGATCACAATGGGAATGGGATTTAGAAATAATCGAATTAATTTTATCACAATTAATTTCAACTAGACCAAAAAGGGGAATAAATGAGTTAGGCACTGTGTGGAAATGGTTAGCTGAAACTCCGGACCATGATGATTTTCTGACAGTTAAGAATAAAATCAATGAATTAATTGAAAATAATAATAAGCAATCTATTATCAATTCCAAATTGTTTATAGAAATAGAATCCTTTTCTGATGATTTTAAAAATGTTTTTATTGATCAAGATTTACCACTGCGAAAACATCGCTTACGATTATTAACATTTGATTTGCAAAATTTAATTGACACAATCACACTTGCAAAAATTGACGTTGTTAATACCAAAATTTTATCATGGAAATATTAAAACACGAACAAAAACCTGTAATTATCGCTGACTTAATGGACATTTCTGTTTTTAAAATCGCACTTCATAAAGAACTTTTAATAATTTATATAAAATACCCAATAATAAAAAACAGATGCAAAATATATCACGCCAGAGCGATTTATCAAATCGATGGGAAACTAGTATTAAGCAATCAAGTCGCAAAATGCGCAAATATATTTTATGAAATGTCTAACTTTAAGAACGAACTTTTTAATTATTATTGCACTTTAATTAAGGAAAAAACTTGTTTTACCCGATTATTAAATGGTGAGAAATCAACTTGTAAAAAAATGAGAGAAAAAAATAAAAAAATATACATCTTACAAGATGGTGCCATTCTTATGAATGGTAACAATATTGTTAACAACTCCCATTTAAACGGGTCATATTTAATAACATTTAATGGTACAACCGAAATTAATAATATCTCATATACCAATTTGGAAAACAAAATTCTTGACTACATAGCTACGAATTACTTCAAAAATTATGAAATATCCGATTACATTTTATCAAATAACTCGGAACTCTCTTTAGATAATATAAATATCTTAAATCCTTTCATTAAAATTAATAATACTAAAATATCACTTATATTTATATTATTAATTTTAATCATTATATATTTGATATTTTTACTAATTATAAAATACAAAAATGCTATATTATTTGTAACCAAAAAACAACGGCCAGAACCAGAAATATCTATTAACCAAGAAAATTTTTTAACAGAATTAAGAGATCAATTAAATGAATTTCATATTGAATCGGGACGATCCATTTTAGAAGGGGGAGAGTTATCCAACCCGTGAAACCAGGCCACTTATGGCTTTTATAAACAATAATTTCAATCTCTGCATTTGCCTTTGTCTTTTCCCTTGGCTTTGAGGTCCGATCTTGGTTCCCCAGCTAAGTTAAACAAATCAAAATTAAAGTAAACATCAGCTTCCGTTCGAAGCCCAATCAATTGCGCCTTTTGCGTTTCAAGTGTCCGACAAATTGCATAATTGAATTTCACCATAAGATGCGACAGTTTCATCTCAGCTTTTAATATAAACATAAATTGAAGTTCTAAAAGTTCAAAAAGAAAAGCTCCTGGCCGAGGTTTTGGTTCAAGATTAGAGTAGGCAGTCCGAATTTGATCGAGACCGCGATCGGTTGATAATCATAAAGAAGTATGAGAAGTGAATAAAAATAATAATAATGTTAATAATTTTCAATAAAGGTCTTTCACCAAAATATATTTAAAATTAAAAAATTAATTTTTTTTATTTAATTTTTCCGGCTGGCAATTAACTTACACGAAGAAAAGAAATCGTCCGATTGTTTCGAGTGATATATCACTTGATAGGTATTGCAATAACTAAAAGAATACCAAGATTAGGGAAATCAAAAAATCAAAAAATCAAAAAAAGTGTAAAAGTTAAAATTTGGAAAATTTTATCTGTTGGGGTCGGTGGGAATAATTACTCACCGCTATAAACCTAGTTGTATTCTCTCTTAAAATACGCGTCGAATGACACTGTCAACTGTCAAGATCGGATGCCCCGTTGAGAAGTAATTCTCAAAACATTCTCTCAAAATTAAAATTTTATTTTGTTTGTCAGTTTGTCCCAAAACGTTATTTTAAGGTCCTGAAAATTCCAGACGCTGTTAAACAGCTCAATACGAGTATAAGAATAATTAGCTCTTCCACTTCTGAAAAAAATAGCTAGTTTGGCGAGAAAACAGATATAAATAGCTAAATTTTGTATACCAGTGTCTTGCGAAGTACTGAAACTACAGGCTTGAAATAGCTTTTAAACACGATTTGTATAAATTTCAACATTCCAAAAAAATAAAATAAACAAATAAATAAAATAAATGTTATGGTGTATAGCCATTATTAATAAAAAAAGGCACATTTACAAGTTGAGAGTATCTTAAACTGCCTGATCATTGAGCTTTTTTTGTGCGTATCCAAACTCATTTTGAAGGACCTGAAATTTAAAATGATGTTAAGCAGCTTAATACGTTGTTTATTTCACTTTTAGAAAAGCTTGCTAGTTTAAATTGTGTACACCCGTAACTTATTAGCTACTGATGCTACAGGATTGTGCTATATGTCGTTAGATATTATATAAAAGTACTTTGTTCGATTTTCTTACATGAGCTGTCAAAATACTATCGTTTAATTATAACGACTAAAAGTTTGTTCCAAAGTTTTTTTTAACTTGTTTACTATTTCTCAAAAGCAGCTTTAACGATTTCGCGGTAAGCCTTAAAGTGTATAACCATTGACATTTCCTCACGTTTTACATACAACACTTTATTGTAAAAGTTCAATTTTAAAATTTTTTTCAACAAAAGTGGCTAATGTTAGTTGAGATTCTTTAACACTGCCTTGAAACTTTTTTTGAGTATCCATACGGTAAAAATCTAGTGACGATTGCACCTACAGCACCCAAAAGTTTTGACATCAACTTTTGTGACGAAAATGTATTATGTGATATACTAAATAAATACATTTTCAGATTTTTTGACATTCGGCACGCTGCTTTTCAATATGCTTGTGTTTAGCTGTAAAATTTTTATAAGGCGTGCCGAATGTAAAGAAATAAAGAAAATGAATAAATGCATTTTCTCTCTAGATCGTATAATAATAAAAAAATCTTCAATGTATTTTTGAAATATATTTAGTGAAATTCTTCTTTATCTTTTTTTACGAGTCTGTTTATTACTTTGGATTGTACATTTTTTTTTTTAATTAATTAAATGTATTTTTTGTGTTCAGATATTTGGACTGTAAGCTATAAATATTATATATTTCAACTCTTATTTATCATCTTCAGTTAATGTACCAATCAGATATTTATAAACTGTCCCGACGAAGATAATTAATCCCCGTTTTTATCTCGGTATCGAAGTTAACTGTTTCAATGAAAAGGTTTTTAAATTGGTTTTCGTATTTTATAAAATATTTTTATATTCCGTGTGTTTAAAGTAAATAACCGTTGTTCGAAGTAATGGGTGCAATGGTATTTTATTCATTGTCACTATTATAATAAATTTCATTAGAAGAGTCAGTATCGCCAGCTTCCCTGTATTGATAAACGAGATTTTGATTTAAGCTTTTAATTTTTACATGTGGCATGATGAGACATTTTGTGACTATAAACGTATATTGCTTTTATTGTATTCATGTATTTATCTTCAGCGTCTGTAAGGGTATTAATAATTCTATGTTTTTCATTGATTGTTTTATGTACCCTTTCTATAACATTTTGCTGGTTGTAATTTCAATATTAATATTCTTGTTTTGTAACCAATTTTGTAATGATTTTGTTTGCTGGATCTTGATCCATATTAATTGTTTTTGGTTACCTAACGAATAAAAAACCCTTGCAGAGGGTATAATGATTTCAGTCAGAAGTTTGCAACGCAGATATATACCACAAAGTATATATATTCTTAATCAGCGTCAGTAGACGAGTCGATCTATCCATGTCCGTCTGTCCGTCCGTTTCTACGCAAACTAGTCTCTCAATTTTAAAGCTATCGGGCTGAAACTTTCTCAAAAGTCTTCTTTGTGTTGCAGGTAGTATATAAGTCGGAACTAGCCGTATCGGACAACTATATATTATAGCTCCTATAGGAACTATCAGGGAAAAAATTAAAAAAAATTATATCTTCGGTGTTTTTTTTAACATATAACCTTCTAAGCTTGGAAATAACATTTTTTAATTAGTTTTGAATTTCGAATTAAATTTTTTAAAAATCGGACGGCTATATCATAAAGCTGCCATAGGAATGATTGGAAAATTAGTGGTAAAATAATGTAAACAAAGAATAAAGGAAGTTAGCTTCGGCAAACCGAAGTTTGTATAACCTTGCAGTTATAAAAAAAAATTCAATAATTTTATTAAATTGAATTCAAAATTCTTAAAAATATAAAAATGTATATTCCCAATATTATAAGACAATATGTCAAAAAACCCCAAAGCTGTAATTCGTTTCATATTATTTCCCACCAACTGTCCGATCGATCCGATTTAAAAATGTTTTTCGACTAATTTTCCGATCGTTCCTATGACAGCTATTTGATATACTCGTCCGATTTTGATAAAATTTAATTCGAAATTCAACTCCAAATAAAAAATGTTATTTCCAAGCGTAGGAGGTTATATGTTACCACTACTTTTCCGATTGTTCCTATGGGAGCTATATGATACAGTCGTCCGATTTTGATAAAATTTAATTCGAAACTCAGAACTAATTAAAAAATCTTATTTCCAAGCTTAGAAGGTTATATGTTAAAAAACTTCGAAAATATAACGTAGAAACGAACGGACAGGCGGACGGACAGAAGAACAGACGGACATGGCTAGATCGACTCGTCTAGTCACGCTGGTCAAGAATATATATATTTTATGGGGTCGGAAACGTCTCTTTCACTGCGTTGCAAATTTCTGACTGAAATCATTTTACCCTCTTGCAAGGTTAAAAAAAAAATATTTCATTCTTTTTTCAGACCATTTTTTTTGACAACTATTTGTTAGAGTAGTCCAATTTGTATTATTATAGGATAATATGTCAAAAAGCCACAAAGCTATAAATTGTTTCACATTATTTTCCCACAAATTGTCCGATCGTTCTTATGACAGCTATATGATGTAGTCGTCCGATTTTGATAAAATATAATTCAAAATCCAAAACTACTGACTTAGAAGATTATATGTCAAAAAGCACTACAAGCTTAGAAGATTATATGTCAAAAAGCACCAAAGTTATAATTTGTTTCATAATATTTTCCCACCAATTTCCCGATCGTCTCTATGGCAGACATACAATATAGTCATCCGATTTCGATAAAATTGAATGCGAAATTCATAACTTATTAAAAAATATTATTTCCAAGCTTAGAAGGTTATATGTTAAAATTTTTTGCCTGATAGCTTTAAAACTGAGAGACTAGCTTGGGTAGAAACGGACAGAAAGACGGACAGACGGCCAGACGGACATGACTACACTCGTCTTGTGATGCTGATCAAGAATATACGTCTCCTTCACTGCGTTACAAACTTTTGACTGAAATTATTATACCCTCTGCAATGGTGGGGGTGACCCTCAATAGTCACGAATCGTTGCACACAGGTTTTATAATGACCTAATTACCTTAATTAAGTAATAAAAGTGTGGGAAAAAGGGGAAAAAAAGGTGGTAGGGCTGATCGTTAGGATGCACACAGGTTGAAAAAGATTTTTTTTAACTTTTAAATAATGCTGTCTATGGAAAACCATGGAAAATGTGGATAAACGAGGGGATGTAAAGTTAATTACAGAATGGGAAAATGCTTCACCATCAGATTCTTCTGGTCCTAAAAGGCATTGTGCTAGATCTCTTTTTATGGAAGTCCAACTTCCATAGCGTAAAACAATTTTCAGAAAACTTCTTTGCATTTCAAATGAAAAGGTTAAATGTGTTATACAATAAACCTTTATATTTGGGTTTTGCTGTATTAGATATATCAAAATGGAAAATGTATGATTTCCATTATAATTATATGAAACCTAAATACAATGAAAATGTGCAATTAAATTATATGGATGCAGATTCCTTTATATACACTATTAATACTGAAGATTTTTATAAAGATATTCAGAAAGATATTGAGATGAAGTTTGATACAACAGATTATTCTGATGAATTACTAAATCTCTATAATTTCCCTAAAGCTTAAAAAGAGGTTGGGATTTTTTAAAGATGAACTCAATGGAAGACCGATGACGGAATTTGTTGGTTTGAGATGAAAAATGTATGCATTTAGATTATCAAATATTAATGACATCTTAAAAAAAAAAAAAGTGAAAAAATCAAAGGAAGTTAAAAGAAGTGCAATTGATCAGTTAAATTTTAATAGTTTTAAAAATCTTTTGTTTTCGGAAGAGAAAGTGGTAGGCTCTATGACAATGATTAGATCTAAAAATCATTTTTTATCGACAGTTAAATGTAAAAAAGTTGTTCTCAGTCACAAAGATACAATATGGACATTATAAGATAGAAGAAATCAAATTAGAAAATAAAATTGATGAAATAAATGCAAATATTTATGTTTAGGAGCAAAGAACAAAAAAAATAGTCATAACAGAAATAATTATAAAGACATTGAAATAGAAAATATTGATGATTGTACATTTGAAATGTTTTATACAGAATTAGAATTAAGTTTACTAAATTGTGAAAAAGAATAAATGTAATCTATAATTATAAATAAAACAACGAAATTTTAAATTGAAAGAACAAACATCGCTTTTTTTAAAGATTATTTTTAAAGGTTTTAACCTTTTATTTAATTTGTATAATGTATAAACCAAATATTACAAATCATAACAGCATTATAAAATTTTTATTTTAAAGAACAAACATTGCTTAACTTAGAGATTAATATTACAATTCAAAACAAGATTGTACAATTTTTATTTTAAAGAACAAACATAGCTTATTAGTGGTTAATGTTAAAATTTTCCAGAACAATATTATAAAATTTTTATTTTTGAAAACAATGGAAATGTTTTTTTAGAATTTGCTTACTTTTTTCTATATTTAGTGGTAAAACTGCACATAACTATTTATACCACCCTCTAATATATAGATTTTATCATCGTTATTACTTAAAGAAATTGATTTTATATATTCATCATTATCCTTATCTAAATTTAAAGGTAAAGTTTGCACATATTTATTTATTCCACCTTCAACAAGAATAATTTTGTCCTCACTAGGTGATCTTGTGATGCATGGCTCTGGATTATCCTTATCGTAAATGTTCACATCGTGGTCATCATCATCATCGTCATCATGGTCATCATACAAAACCAGAGTGTCGTCTTTAACTTCTTTTTTGTTAAGGTTTTGAATTTCTAAAAATAAAAATAATATTTATATAAAAATATATATAAATATAAATAAATATATAAATATAAATATTATTAGTATATATAAATATTATTTTATATATATAAACATAATATAAATATAAATAAATATATAAATATAAATATTATTAGTATATAAAAATATTATTAGTATATATACAAATTATTTTATATATATAAAAATAATCACTTTCATTCGAATTCTTATCTTTACATGTTTCTTCACACTTTATAAATAGAAATTGTGCGTGTGAAGAAACATAATTGGATTTCACACATTGACGTCAATGCGTACATTTAAATTTTTCTATGGCTTCGCTTGTACTTTATAGAATTTCTTTTTGGGGAATTTAACTATCTTCTGATTTTGAAAAGCCAACGTACAAGCACATAATCATCTTTTTGTTTCAGAATCTTTTCAACAAGATAAGTATTAGTGAATTTTGTTTTTTTAATTTCTTGTTTATAGAAGCCCCCTCGAATTGGATCACCCTTCAAGTCTTCAAGTAAATATGTGGTGTGGGTTGTATTTTGAACTTTCCGAATTCGAAAAATTTCCGTTGCGCAGTTTGGAGTATAACCTTTTTCAAGGACATGATTATATTTACTTATTCGTACATGATCCCCCTTTTTAAACTCTCCATTTGCGAATATTTTTAGATGATTGTATGATCTCATTAAAATCTGTTTTTAATTTTTAACATTAACATCAATGGGTTTTATTTTAATTGTTCTATGCTTTCTGTTGTTATAATTATTAATCAATTCTTTGTATATTTGAAGCCATGTGTATTTTCCATTAAAACTAAACTCACGCCACATAAGTTCCTTTAGTGTTCTATTAAAACGTTCCACAATAGATGCTTTAAGAGTTTTAATTGTTGAGTAATGATTAATTTCATATCGTTTCATCAATTCTCTAATTTTTTTATTATAGACTTAATTTTGTTCATGTTTGTAAATTCTTTGGTACTCCACGACCAGATTTTATTATTTTTTCCATTGCTTATTGCTTCACCCTATCCATATTTAGAAAAGGTAAATATTACTGTTAATAATTACCTCAAGCCTTTATTCGATGATGCATATGCTCTTTACTATAACTTCCGTCTTGAAAAATTCTTGAATGATGGTCGATGTAACTCATTTACAATATCTCGTTTACTCATAAGATTATTTTATTTGAAACAAATCGTTTCTCCTCTAAAGATTCAGTTTCACTTTTTAAAACTGCGGTTAGTGCAATGATATAATTGAAAATATTACTTTCTATTTCATTTATATCCTCTACTATCTTAGAAATTGCACTCACTTTTTCCTCAATAATTTTGATTCGAGGTCTTAATCTAAAGAGTTCTTGTTTCTGTGGTTATTTAGAAATTTCATTAGATCTGCTATTTAAATGTCAATCATAATCATTGAGTATACTTTGGAATTTTTCTACACCTTTTGTTATATTTCTTGAATACTCTTTCTTATTTAAAAAACAACCAAACTTATCAACTAACGTTTTAATCATAAAATAAATAATGAAAGAACGGTATATTTATGTATGATCCAAATTAATTGTTAAGACCTCTTCTTCGTTTTTACGAAGTATCGATCCATCTATTTGTATTTGATCAGAACGAATGATTTGTGCGGTTTTTTTTAAATTTTGGCTTTTGAAATTGTTAAGATTTTACAATTTATCTGGAAGCTCATTTAATGTATTATGTATATACTTCATTTGAGTTATCATTTTTATTACTTTACTTTCCAACTCTGATACTCTTTTATTTCGTTGTTGAAATGATTTAGTTCTAGTTTCCATTTGATTTGATTTCGGTTCATTAATTTTTCCATCTAGATAAATTTGTATACCCAAATCATTTCTATTTATTGGTTTTGAAGAGTTTTTAATTCTTTTTTTCTGAACATTTATGTGACCATCAGTATCTAATTTAAACCTGTAAGACTCTCAACTTTCCTTTTGAAAAGTGAGGAAAAATCTCTATCATTTGAACAGTGCTCAAACTTTCCAATAGACATTTTACTATTAAACAAAACGTGAAAATGTTTTCCATTTTATTAATATATTATTTTTGCTTCACGTAATTCTACTATTATTAAAATAACTTCATTAGTATGGTTCTTATTACCAGCAGCTCTTGATGCCATTAAGAGTTGAAATCTTTCAACAATAACCAATATACATAATTTGGTGGTAATTTTTGTAATCTCATATACCCCGAACCACTATATTTTTAATTTACTGAAGACGACGATATTATTGGTTTAATAATTGAAGAATATTTTTTAGAAGGATTTCCTTCTATTTGACCATCTGGTTGATAGTTTCTTTTGTGAGCACTTGTTTCAATTAAAATGTTTCTATATGATTCTAAATCATTCTTAGTATAATCCTTAGGACTGCAATGAAAAATTAAGGATATAACAGTGAAAAATTAAAGAGTATAAACCAGGTGATAGAGTCCATAAATTTGCACTTCCTAATTCCATTACAATTTTTTTAATTTTAAGTGTACTATTACCCAACATTAAAATATTATTTTCTTCTCTTGGTCCAAACCTATTATCTAAAAACTTTTTTTTCTTTTAACTGATTAATGTTGGTATTATAATTCACCCCGGTTACTTCATATACACTTTCATTTAAATCAGCTTTATAAGACTGTTGTGAAACATCGGATTCATCTATAAGAGATTGATGAGAAATTTTAGATTCATCTATATGAGAGTGTTGTGAGTAAGCATTAACATAAGCATCACTCTCACTATCATTTTCAATTACTCTCTCCTGTACCCTTTTATTACTTTTAGGTACTCTTATTTTCTCTTTCTTGAACTTAGTCTTAACATTTTGTGTATCATTAATATACTTTTTTTTTATTATTTAATTTTTTATTTTCAGTGAGTTATTCATGAAAGGGTTCTGTAAAAGGTTTAAAAGTTTCCTCCAAATTTGATACTTTCTCATTTTTTATTTGCTTCAATTCATCAAATTTTCTTTTTAATGAATTCCTACTTTTCGTCAACTGTTCCAAAAGATTTATCTTTATTGTTGTAGTTTTCTCTGATACTCATGTACTACTGGGAAAATGTAGTATAATCTAAATATTTATAACAAAGTGTTTTGAGCACCTCGAGCACCTTCATCATTTCCGGATTGACCATTTGTACTTGTTACTCCATGTAAATGTTGTTTGTAGCTGTTTCTCTTCTTATGCTTCTTGTTTTTATTTCTTGTAGCAGTTGTAGTTGTTGTTTCTAGCTGTTTTAACTGTTTTTGTTGTTTTTAGCAGTTTGTTGTTTTTTTGTTGTCTTGTAGTTTTGTTGTTTGTGAGATGATCTATGTTGATACTTTTAACTTGAAACTTTTGACCTGAGACTGTTTACAGGTGGTTTTTTAAATGAGAGTTAAAAAAAGTTGATCGAGTTTTTATACCTTAAGGTAAACTAATCCTCCTTTTTCTATCTCATTCTTGATTTAGAATTGACCAATCATAGCACCGAATAGAATGTAAAATAAGGTGAGTTTCAAGAATCATAGAGAAATTACTTGACCATAACGAAAAAGTTAGGCAGGGATAGAGAGTAAGAATTGGAGGGATATGTGTCTACAGTAATAGTACCAGCTGTTTTCTCTCATAGTTATAGTTAATGTTTTTCCCCAAGTATTTCACAACTTCTTTTAAGGGTTGTACATTTTCAAAACTATCAAGTAATGGATACTTTTTATTTTTGTCATAAGCTACACAATGTGAACCATTTGATGAACTATCATATAGGTTTATAATTCCTGACCATTCTCGCCAAAGAGATTTTGAAATTTTGAATTTTGCTCAAAAGTATATTCCACATTTCCGAGGCGTGCTTATACCTCGGAAATGTGGAATGCACTTTTGAGCAAAACTCAAAATTTCAAAATTTGAAAGAGGTTTTTAGGTAGCTTAGTAATCAGTTTTTTGGATTTCCTCTAAATGGATTAAGATATAATCCAAAACCTTTTCTATAAGGTTTTAGAAACATACCTTCACCCACCTTAATACTTTCCATTTTTTTATTATGTCGTTTACGCTCTTGTAATTGTTTTTTTTCCCATATTTGCATTATTAATAGTTTTAGCAATGGCTGCACTACCAGAGGCATGACTACATAATGTACTTAGTGCAGTCAAAATGGGTACAATAGGTAAAAAAACACCAATTTTCGGTACATTAATGACACGAGGAATTTTAATTTTTTTATTTCTACCAATTGATTTACTTACTGCTTTATGCGCAACCTTGATTGCACTCATTAGATCTAGTGGTTTCTGAGTTTTCAACGCCCTTATTCCTGTTTGGATAACATTTGAAAAACTCTTTACCTTTGATCTCCTCTTCTTACACTTTCTCTTTGTTTCCTTCTTCACGCCCATTCCGAATTTCTTTTTTGTTTTAATAATATTTGTAACTTAGTATGCTGCTGCTTTCTCTGCAATACTACTATCTTTTGATCCAACACA
The DNA here is from genome assembly GCF_025231255.1 of Drosophila biarmipes. Classification (NCBI taxonomy): domain Eukaryota; kingdom Metazoa; phylum Arthropoda; class Insecta; order Diptera; family Drosophilidae; genus Drosophila; species Drosophila biarmipes. The sequence goes on along the minus strand of NC_066615.1, from coordinate 2,318,952 downwards.
ATCCCAAGCTTTATTTATTAATACTGAATCAGCCTTATGTCGATCACCTTGATCCTTATTTTGTGAATATGCAATATCATGTACTCTACAAGCTTCATTCAATTGATTTACCCCACGGTCACCGCGCTCCAACCTTTGTTTAAGCTTTGTTCCAGGTCCACAAAAATTATTGCCAGGAATATGTGCTTCAAATGGAAGTGTGTTAATTATTTTGTTGATAATACCACTACCTCGTTTAAAGTTTGAACTCTGACTGCAACAATTATAAAAACTTTTACCAGTTTTATATAACGTTTAATCAAGGATCACTTCTCATCGATTGAACTAAATTATACACGTGAATATGCGCTTAATACGTCAAAAACAAGAAATCTGTGTTAGAAATATCGAGGGTGGGGATCAATCATTTAAAAATTCAGTTCCACGACATAGTTCTTTATTACCCAATACAATAAAAGCATTGGTTGTCGGTCCGTCCAACTGTCAAACAAATGTTATGCTCAGTCTTACTGAAAGTCCAAACGGACTAAAACTTGAGAGTATATATGTATTCTCAAGGAGTTTATATCAACCAAAGCATGAGTATCTAGAGAAACTAATTAAGCCCATAAAAGGTATGGGATATTATACATTCTCACAAAATTATGAAGTTTTACCGCCCGCTAAGGCTTAAGAAAACTCTATTATGATTTTTGATGATGTTGCTTGTGAAAAACAAAACAACATTTGTTCATATTTTTGTATGTGACGTCACAAAAATATAGATTCTTTTTACCTATGTCAAACATATGCTCACATTCCAAAACATCTTATACCTGATAACGCAAATATGATTATAATGTTTAAGTAAGATGATTTAAATATGCGACATATATATCGTGATCATGTAAATTCTGATATGTCCTATGATTCATTTATGCAAATTTGTCAAAAGTGCTGGAGCGATATATACGGATTCCTCATAATAAGTAAAGATAACGATATTAAAAAAGGAAGATATAGGAAGGGTTTTAATGAATTTATAATTATTTGAGAAAATAAGTTTTGTTCGGTAAGCTATATTTTATTAGATTCCAAAATGAGTAGATCATTTACTCTTACATTAAATGGTAATGAACCCATTATAAACATTACTTATTTCACACCCTTTGAACTAACGAATGGTGACTATGAGTGTGCAGTCATTGACTTTCATATGTAAAACTCTATACCCAATGTTGATATAAATAATAATCTATTTCATATTGGTGATAAAGTTATTCAACTCCCCATAGGATCATATGAACTCAATGATATTGATGATTTTCTAAAAAATAAATTAAAAGATTATGATCTTGAAAAAACATTTCAAATGTAAAGTAATAATAACACACTTCAAGTTCATATTCAAACTACCAAGGAACCTATTTATCTTAATACCACTCCATTGGACAATTGCTTGGTTTCAATAAAAAAAGTCTACCCCAACCTGAAAAAACATACATATCGCATCAACCTGTCAACATTTAAAAAATAAACACAATACGCTTAGTATGTAATATTGTGAGCGGATCATATATTGATAGTAGACAAGATCATTCATTATACGAATTCGGAATTAATGTTCCACTGGGCTATAAAATGAATATCACACCACACAATCTCAATTACTTACCAGTCAACACTAGAGAAATAAGTACACTCCCTATACACATAACTGATTAGAACGGTGAACTTATAAATTTACGCGGTGAAGACTATACAATTCGTTTACATTTAAGACTAATACTATATTATATATAATAAAAGAGGTGATACTTACCATCATCAGCACACTTTAAAACATAAAGTTATAGGAAGAGGATCGAAAGTAAAAAATGGGCTTCAAAGTACGACTTTAACTAAAGTTATGGGATTGAATTAAATATTGGCAGTACACGAAAAACCTTTCTATATCGAAGAAAGAATATCACAGTTATTCACCGTATTAACCATCATTTAAGATCATCATTTGAGATAAGAATTACAATTCAAAATCAAGATTTATATGTACTCCCGCATAAGAGTCTTCTAAATTTTCAAGGAGATATTACCCTAATTAAGGTAGGGGTAGCGGTAGAAACTCAAAGTGTTATTGGGAGGATGAGAAATAATTGCATGGCATACTTTTTAGATGAAATATGCTATGAAATAAATGGTGTTGAGATGGATAGATCCAGGTTTAGTGGTATTACTTCTACAATAAAAAACTTTGTTTCTTTAAATCAATTTGAAAGCAAGAGACTTTACAATTCTGGATGGAGTGGAGGAACCGATTTCAATTTAACCCCCACTTTAACTTTTCAATACCCCTTAAAAATCTACTTGGATTTGCTCAGGAAGATAAAATTGAGAATGCACAATTAGTCGGAAAATATCATCTTAATATGACTAATATTACATGGAAAATTTCTCATATAACACCCAGCGATTCAACGAAAGTTAAAATGTATGATATTATAAAAAGTGGATCCAATCTACCGATTGCATTCCGTAGTTGGAAAACATACATTAATCCTAAACTAAGTAACGGAAGACATCATGTTTGGAACGTTAAATTAACTGCTCACCGAGAACGTCATCGATTTGCTTTAGTTGCATTTAAAGATAATCACCATCTGATTACAAACAATTTAAGAAATCTAAAGGTCTACTTAAACTCTGAAACATATTCCTAAAACGACTTGAATTTGTACTTTCGAAAGAAAGATTGATTTGCTCACCTACATGAAATGTATTGCAAGTTTCAAACTAGTTACTATAATCGAAGTGAATCTCTTTTACTATCACCTGCAGAGTTTAAAACTAAAGCTCCTATTATCCTAATAGACTCATCATATCAAAATGAAATGGTTAAATCGGGACCCATTGATGTTAGGATTTCAATTGAACTTAGCAAGCCCGCTATCGAAAATGTTCAAGTATATTGCGTGCTTATACATGATCGTTTAGTTGAATATAACCCGTTGAATGGTCTAGTTCAGCGGATTGTCTAACAATCAATCAGTCAATCATGAGTGAAGATTTCAAGGAAATAATAATAAATTTATTCTAAAATAAATTGAGTCGTATTCAAAAACGAAACAATCTTGAACTCTAATTTTATCATACACTCTCCATATGATTTTATTGAATTGAATAAAAAATGTAGAAAAACAGCAACTTGGATAACAGTAAAACATCATAAAATTTATTGGAACGATGGAGTATATTTTTTCACAGAAACACAAATGTAATTAAGAGAAATAATTAGAAAAAAGGAAATAATTTGTAAGGGATATCAAAAAAGGTTATTCCTACAATAATTTTTAAAAATTGATAATGTAATTAACATTGATGAAATTGGATGTCCCTCTCCTAAAATAATGGACGGAAACCACTTTCCATATTGTGCATTACATGCTCGAGATGGTATCTGCTCACTTAACAATGTTCATAAAATCTTAAACTTTTACACAAATGAAAACTGCTGACAACTTTTCACCATTCATTCATTTACAATTTAAGGGTCGAGAAAAGAAGTTTACGAAATGTCTGATTCTAATAACAATCTTAATATACCGAATTATTCTTCTTTGATAAATAAAATTATTTAATTTATTAATATATTTGGAAATATTATTTCAAAAGAGGATTTGAAATTACTGCTGGAGTCAAGGGTGATGTTCATGAATATTGACGTGAAGGAGTTTATAAAAACAACATTTGGAGAACATTTAAATTTATGTACATTTTCTAATGATAATATAGAAACGTGTGCTTGTTTTCATTTTGTAATTCAACAATATAAAGTTAGAAAATTAATTTCATAATATATTGAAATTCTAAAATATAGAGAAAAACAAAAAAAAAAAAGAAAATATATTGTTTTGAATTTGTTGTCGAGGGTATGTCTATCAAAAGCTGTTGCATTTTTAACATCTGTTTTCCACCAGACTTTAGTTTAAGATAAACATTCAGCCTATTCGTTGAAAGAAAAAGATATTCAAGCCACCCCCATTCCAAGTATGGGGAACACCTGTCATACTGTGCATGGGCATATGATGATTGTAAAATTGATGGAACGATACATTAATTTGTTAAAAAACTCAATGGAAACAAATTTAACATGAATATGATTAAATAAAAACGTATTTGACTAAATAAACGATCTCATTTGCTTTTTAGGATTATTCTGTTACGAACCACAACCACCACCTCCAATATAGAATTGAAACATTTAAGATTACCCTCCCCTTAACTTAATACAAGTTAGAAGCAATATACTTTAGATATTCACGCTTACTTTCCAATCTAATCCTCGCTGAGGAGGGGGAGGTTCTCGAACTCACGCTTGTTTCACACCACAAAAGTATGCAGTCTAATATCCCCCAAACCAACACCTTTTGACCTCTAGACCACTAAAGACAGGTTACATTAACAAATATAATCTACAACCCTAATTGAATCAACAAAACGGACACGCATAATAAAACAACTCCCCCCTCCTCCTTCTCTTCAGCCTAAATATCGTTTTACAAATTCCAAAGATCACTCTAAACAACCACAAATTCTACGCATGACAAAACAACCCTCACACACAAGCAATCACAAGTTCAAACGCATGACAAAACACCCCTCTCACATACTCCTACACACCCTATTCGGCTAAAGATCACTCTAAACAACCACACATTTTTACGCATGAGAAAACAGCCCTCACACACACATACCTTTGGGGTGAGAAAAAAACTAGACAAGAGAAGACATGACAAATCACCCCACCCACTTTCACAATTTCTTTGGTGATCCTCACACCCTATCTAACACCTCTGTGCATCCTAACGATCACCCTCACCCCCATTTTCCACCTCTTTTTCCCACACTTTTATTACTTAATTATGCTAATTAGGTCATAATGACACCTGTGTGCTACCCTGCGGGACTAATGAGGGTCACCACCACCCCCTTTTTTGTCATGATTTATTACCTAGTGAGCCAGGACGCGCATTATCATACTACTAAGAAGAAACAATAATTCATTTCTTTCTAAATTTTCCCATTACTTATTTGTATGTCCAATTGGTAAAAATATGATAAAGTGGTCAGTTTTTTTTAATGTTTAGGAATTTTGAGATAATAAAAAATAAAATTCTCAAGATTAAAAAAAATGTGTAAAAAATTACCAAAAAATTATATTTTTACATCACAAAATTTATTTCTGTTATTATTTCAACAAATCGTCTAGTGATTATTAAGTATATATAATAGCCATTCGTCAACAAACCAAACCGATTTCGCAAAAAATCACTTTTAACAATTTTGATTTTGGTGGAACTTCTTTTTACATATACTATTTAGGCAAGTACGTTAAAAAGTAAATTAGGATTTTGATGAATTTAGGAATTTTCTAAACTTTTCGGTTAATGTCAGAGAAATTATTTTACAAGCATATTAAAGTATAACATTTAAAAATTTTAAACAATTATTTTTAACCAAAAAAATATGTATGAGCCGTTTGCAAGCTCAGTAGGCGCACCACACAAAAGAGGTTTTGGGGGTGTATAGCATTACTAGTTACTATATCACCAGTAAACAAAAACCAAACATTATTTATTAGTTAAAATATTTCCAAAGGTAACTACGTTGAGTATTTTTTTTTTTAATTTTTGGTGACACGTTGAAGTCAAGAAAACAATTTTAGCCTTACAAATTTGGTATATAAATTATTATTATTAACTTAAAAATAATCACTAAAATAAAAAGCTCGACGCCAGTACTTGCGAGTTTAGGAATAACAAGAAAGGAAGTTAACTTCGGCAAGCCAAAGATTATATACCCTTGCGGTTGTAAAAAATAATCAATAATTTTATTAAATTGAATTCGAAATTCTTAAAAATATAAAAATGTATATTCCCAATTTTATAAGATAATATGTCAAAAAGCCCCACCACAATAATTTGTTTCACATTATTTCCCACCAATTATCCGATCGTTGCTATGACAGCTATATGATATAGTCGTCCGATTTTAATAAAATTTAGTTCGAAATTCCAAACCAAATAAAAAAATGTTATTTCCAAGCGTAGGAGGTTATAAGATAAAAAACACCGAAGACATAATTTTTGAATATTATTTTACCATTAATTTTCCGATTGTTCCTATGGGAGCTATATAATATAGTACTCCGATTTTGATAAATTTAATTCGAAATTCAGAATTAATTTAAAAATGGTATATCCAAGCTTAGAAAGGTATAGTTAAAAGACACCAAAGATATAACTTTTTTTAAATTTTTTCCCCGATAGTTCCTATGGGAGCTATAAGATATAGTTGTCCGATCCGCCTGGTTCCGGAAAGAAGACAGAACACTGCCTGATCATTGAGCTTTTTTTGTGCGTATCCAAACTCATTTTGAAGGACCTGAAATTTAAAATGATGTTAAGCAGCTTAATAGGAGAAACGTTGTTTATTTCACTTTTAGAAAAGCTAGCTAGTTTAAATTGTGTACACCCGTAACTTATTAGCTACTGATGCTACAGGATTGTGCTATATGTCGTTAGATATTATATAAAAGTACTTTGTTCGATTTTCTTACATGAGCTGTCAAAATACTATCGTTTAATTATAACGACTAAAAGTTTGTTCCAAAGTTTTTTTTAACTTGTTTACTATTTCTCAAAAGCAGCTTTAACGATTTCGGGGTAAGCTTGGAAGTGTATAACCGTTGACATTTCCTCACGTTTTGTAACAGTTCAATTTTAAAATTTTTTTCAACAAAAGTGGCTATATGATAGTTGAGATTCTTGAACACTGCCTGAGCGTTAAGCTGTTTTTGAGTATCCATACGGTAAAAATCTAGTGACGATTGCACCTACAGCACACAAAAGTTTTGACATCAACTTTTGTGACGAAAATGTATTATGTGATATACTAAATAAATACATTTTCAGATTTTTTTACATTCGGCACGCTGCTTTGAGCTGTAAAATTTTTATAAGGATGTAAAGAAATAAAGAAAATGAATAAATAAAATGAAAAAATACATTTTCTTCCTAGATCGTATGATGATAAAAAAATCTTCAATATATTTTTGAAATATGAATTTCTTCTTTATCTTTTTTTACGAGTATGTTTATTACTTTGGATTGTACTATTTTTTTTTTATTAATTAAATTCTTAATTTTTTGTTTGTTTCTTATATTCTTGGTTTTTAATTATTTAAGTAAGCTATAAAGATTATATATTTCAATTCTTTTTTATCATCTTCAGTTAATGTACCAAACAGATATTTATAAACTGTACCGACAAAGTTAATTAATCCCCGTTTTAGCTCGGTAACAAAATTAACTTGTTCAATGATAAAGCTTTTAAATTGGTTTTCGTATTTTATAAAATATTTTTAAAGTCCATGTGTTCAGAAGTAAATAATAATATAATAGGTGCAATGGTAATTTTAATGGTATTTTATTCGATGTCACTATCATAATAAATTTCATTATCAAAATCAGTATCGTCAGTTTCCCTATACTGATAACTAAAATTTTGATTTACGCTTTTAATTTGTACATGTGGCATGATGAGTTATTTCGTGATTATAAACGTATGTTGCTTTTATTATATTCATTTATTTATCTTCAGCGTCCGTAAGAGTATTAATAATACTATGCTTTTCATTGATTGTTTTATGTACCCTTTTTATATCGACTTTATATTTATTTATATAATTTGTATAAACGTGGTCGCCCTGGAGCTCAGTGAGAATAATAGATTTCTTGGCAGACAGTATAAATTGGAGTTCTTGATGAACTCTGGTTTTCCGTTGCTTGTTGTTGACGATGAACCATTTCAACGCCCTTCCCTTATGCAATTTTGGCATCGCTCTGGGGATCATATCTAAATCCAAGCCGTAGATGTTGGCGGAACATTCAACTTATTCCAGAAGCTCGAAGGGTTTTTCCGCTCCGTCGAACCCGAACTTTACTTCTACGCCTAGTGTAAACGAACCTTCCACCCTAGCCTCACCCTTTCGCTTACTGTCCGTGCCGTTCCTGCGGGGCACGATCTGCCTGGCGTGGCTGTTGCGGTATGGTGCCCTACTTGCTGATGGCTGTACGTATCGTGGATTCTGGTACTCTGGCTCTCGGGCATACGCCGATCCGGGTATTCTCCACTTTCTGAATCGTTACACTCGGGGTTCGGACAGCGCGAGTCGAAACCGTAAGCTCTCATGGAAAACTCCACTACTGATCGACGAACTGATCGACCGCTCTCCCTTCTGGCTGATCGCGCCATGACCTTCTCAATTCCACTTGACTTACGGGGCTTACGCCGGGACACGCATAAGTAGTACGTGTGGCGAGAAACACTGGAATTAGACAGGCTTACCCGAGCTCGAAATTTCTTGTCGCCGGCCTCCACTGCTCAAACTCTGACAGACTCTCTTCGGAGATTCCTGGTATCCCAATCACGAACTTCTCGACGTAGCGATCTTGCTCCTTGTAGACACCCACGGCTCGACTTGTTGTGGCTCCCTTGTAGTTTATTTGGTTGTTCATTGTGATACCTTGTCTGATCTTGATCGCTTTACTGCTCGTAATATACTGATGATCTTGCCAGCGCCCTGCGGATTTATATAGGGCCTCCGGGAACCGTTCTTTACCCTTTGCGCACAGCCTTCTGAATCTCCGCACTCCGGGTTCAAAGTCCGTGGCTCCAGTTTGACCCACTTGTCTTTCAAGTAGGGCTTCCCATCGAAGTCCTGCCTAATGCTACCGTCCTGCTGGTTCCAGTAATGTAGATGGCTCGCCTATGTGCGGCTCCGCTGCCGAGATGTGGCACTTCCTTTCCTGTTCTAAAGTTCACGGCAAAGTCCAAAGTCTGGCCCAGTTCCGTTATTCCCACTTGCACACGCTCTGCCCGCAAAGTCTCTTGTTCCCCACACTTGGTCTCCATACTCTCTGCTTCTCCAAACTTGGACTCCAAACTCGCTTGTTTTCCAACTTGATCTCAAAACTCTCTTCCTTTCCAACCGCTCTTCGCCGCGCCGCTACTACGCGAATTATGCGTGTACCTACTAAACAGCCCGCCATCTGCGCTTACTGTAATGAGGTATTCAACTCCTCTAATTTAATCTAATTTTTATCAACAAACGATCCGTTATATTATTTAATTTTTAAATAAAGACGAAAAGAAAATCAATTAAAATTGTTTATTATACGAGTATACAAGATCTATTTCGGTAATATATTGTACTATCCCTTTTTTGTAAATAAAAACAAGAAAGGAAGTTAACTTCGGGAAGCCGAAGTTTGTTTACCCTTGCAGTTATAAGAAAAAATCCACTTTATTAACACCATCGGAAATTTTTAAGAATTGTAGCTGACTTCAGTGATACTGCAAATAAATTATTTCATTCTTTTTTTAGACCATTTTTATGACATTTATATGTTAGAGTAGTCCGATTTTTATTAAATTGAATTCGAAATTCATAAAAATTTAAAAATGTTATTTCCAAGCTTAGAAGGTTATATGTTAAAAAGCACCAAAGATATAATTTTTTCATATTTTCCACCTATTTTTCCGAACGTTTCTATGGCAGCTATATGAAATAGTCATCCGATTTTGAAATACTCGTAATTTAATTCAAAATTCAAAACCAATTAAAAAATGTTATTTCCAGGCGTATAAGGTTATATGCTTAGAAACACCAAAGATATAATTTTTTCATATTTTCCAACTCATTATCCGATCGTTTCTATGGCAGCTATATGATATAGTCGTCCAATTTTATAAAATTTAATTCGAAATTCAAAACTAATTAAAAAATGGTATTTCCGAGTGTAGGAGGTTGTATGCTAAAAAAAAAACCGAAGACATAATTTTTATACCCTTGCAAAGGGTATAATGATTTCAGTCAGAAGTTTGCAACGCAGTGAAGGAGACTTTTCCGACTCCATAAAGTATATATATTCTTAATCAGCGTCAGTAGACGAGTTGATCTAGCCATGTCCGTCTGTCCGTCCGTCTGTCTGACCGTCTGTCTATCCGTTTCTACGCAAACTAGTCTTTCAGTTTGAAAGCTATCGGGCTGAAACTTTCCCAAAAGTCTTCTTTCTATTGCAGGTAGTATATAAGTCGGAACCAGCCGGATCGGACAACTATATCTTATAGCTCCCATAGGAACTATCGGGGAAAAAATTAAAAAGAAATGATATCTTTGGTGTTTTTTAACATATACCTTTCTAAGCTTGGATACCATTTTTAAATAAGTTCTGAATTTCGAATTAAATTTTATCAAAATCGGACGACTATATCATATAGATTCCATAGGAACAATTGGAAAATTAATGGTAAAATAATATTCAAAAATTATATTTTTGGTGTTTTTTAACTTATAACCTCCTACGCTTTTTTATTTGGTTTTAAATTTCGAATTAAATTTTATCAAAATCGGACGAATATATCATATAGCTGCCATAGGATCAATCGGAAACAGAAGAACAGAAGAACAGACGGACATGGCTAGATCGACTCGTCTTGTGACGCTGATCAAGAATATATATACTTTATGGAGTCGGAAACGTATTCTTCACTGCGTTGCAAAGTTCTGACTGAAATCATTATACCCTCAGCAAGGGTATAATAAAAAAAAAGTTAATTTAATAATATTGTTCATTACATACATAGTCTTTAGTTTATTGTACTATCCCTCCCTTACTGTTCATACATTACAGTCCTTATTTTAATATACTTACTTTTCTATCCCAAACTCTTCTTTATATATTTGCTTATTATTTAAATGTTGGGTTTCCTTAAAGACCGGATCCTGTCTACAACGGTCTATAAGAGAATAAAAATACGTATTATGCATTCGGATATTTAATACTTACTTTTTTTTAAAAATATGTCCATGTTTAAGTACCACCACACTCTCACTAACGCCTTACACAAAACAAATATTTTCTGCTAAAAATTATGTATATACTTACTTAAAAAAAACCTTTTCAGTTAAGTTCTGTATTAAAACTGAATTTTATTTTCTAAGTCTCTTCTTAGGACTTACATGAAATTTTTATTCTGGTCTTATCTGTGGCCCACACAGAGGCAGTATCTGCCTGAGCGGGAGAGTTACCAATTGACCCCCGCCCAGGAACCCTTGCTGCAGTGTGACAAATTTAAATGTTATGCATACCGCTGGGTAATATTATGGCTTGTAACTGCCTTCGTATTTTATTTTTTTTAATAAAATAAACAGTTAATATAACTAGTATTATTACAATTGCTTAAATTAAGGATGCATGCCCAGTTAAATGGTGAAAGTCTAATTCCCTTAATTCTTGCTTGTGAGTTTTTAAATATCGAATTTGCTTTGAAAAACGATTGATTTCGTCCCTATGGTTAATTAATGGCATGTCGAGCGGGTTCCAAATAATCTTTGGTACTTCGTTAACTTCTCCAGTGAGACAAAGCTAATGTTCCCGATCTTCTAATTGAATACTGTGTTGAGCTACCAATATTTTTTCATCAGTTCGAGCATTTTCCTTGTTCAAGTAAATCTACTATCCCTATTTTTGAGTAGCTACACTGAATTCTAGCCTTAGCATTATTTTGAACCTTAAAATGCTAACTACTTTTCTTTTCTAGCTCAACCCAATATGACTTACTCTCTGCAATCGATTTATAACTGCAGTTCGATGCCTTTTTTGGTTTGAGAGGTTTAATCTCACAACTATTGTAGTTAGCATTACTCCAAGGCCAACTTCCATCACAATATCTTTTATTTGACTGCCACCTTTGACATTCATTAATAGTAGATTCTGCCATAAGGTGATATGCATCGATCTCAAAATTATAAATTTAGTACTAAGAATCTACATGCACTGTAATCATGCGGTCGTCCAATTTAACCGGAACTGGGAAAATTTTATAAAGTGCAGAAGCATGTCTACCAAACAAAGGTATTTTGGCATTAATTATTAATTTTTTATCCACAAATAAACCTCTAGCCGTCAATAATGTGTAAACTTCCTTTAATTCTGTGACTGTTCTTTTTTCCCTGGCATAACTAAATTTTCAGACAAACTGTCTTTAATTCTGGAAATCTCACTCTTTAGCTGACTAGGTCTTAATATGTTTGTATAAAGTCAGCCATGATTTATGTCTATTAGCAGGCTTATGATACCATATAATGTTACTAAGTTTTTTGGTTATCATAAAAAGTTCTTTCGTTCATTCCTTTAAAATTTGAGTTAACTTCATCAGTCGTATTCTTTAAAATGTTAGACATAGAATCCAACAAGGAAGTCTGTTTTATACCTAGCAGTTTATTATTTTCTTCTATGTCTGAGATCTGCCTTTCTGAGTTACTCAGAACTAAAAGGCATTGATCCTCAAAACTATTAAGCCTTTCGCAAATTTCCTTCATGGTTGGTATTAATTCTTTACGTTTTTTAAGCATTTCAAAGTAAACGTCCGTATTATAAAATATTATTAAATTCCAAGAAGAGGCTACAATTTCAACGTCGCCCATTGGGTATAAATATATGGCCAAGGTCTTATTTATCTTCCCTATTGCATACCTTGGCTGATCAACCTTAGCTGATGCGTTAGCAAATTGGCAAAATATAAATAATAACATAGCCATTACAAAACCAAGTTTTGAGATCATTGATGTAATTCTTATTTGTCTTTTTGGTTTTGTCTCTTCGGGATCCGATCCCATTTTATCGACAGACTTTCTTCTGTCGAAGGGAAAAACTTTGCTATTGGACTGGTGATAAATCCATCTTGTAATTTCACTTCGTCTTTTCCCCTATGGACTTTTTCCACCTTTCCCATTGGTCACCTGGTTGGATGACTGTTTTCATCCTTCAACAAGACAATTTGTCCTTTCTCTATATTTGGACTTTCCCTCTTCCCCTTGCTTCTCTGTTGTAACATTTAACCCATAAGTCTCTTCGAATTTTTTGAATTAATTTCCACCTATCTAAATTACCAATTTTCAATTCGTTCAACAATCTCTAAAGGTGGTCAATCAATCAAAAAATGACCTGGAGTTAATACTTCATGTTGATCCATTTCATTCTCAGAAGTATACAATGGCCTCGAATTCAAGCATGCTTCTATTTGACATTAAAGTTTTGACATCTCTTCATATATCAGACTATTTTCCCCTATCACTCGTTTCAAACAATGCTTCGTGGTTTAACTCCAGGTTCCCAAATACCTCCGAAGTGAAATCCTGCCGGGGGATAAAATGCCAATCAATTCTATAATTTTCGAGCTGCGCGGCAATCAGTGTGTTTTTCTTGTTTGCTTTAACTAACTCTTGGTCTAACTTTCTTGAAGCTCCTACGAAATTGGTTCTGTTATCAGAATAGATATTGGCAACTTTTTCTCTTCTAGCAACAAATCTTCTTAGGGCTGCTAGAAATGCATCCGAGGTTAAAACTCTTACCATTTCTAGATGTATGGCTTTGGTGGCCATACAGACAAATACGGCAATGTATCGCTTATATGTTTTTAGTCACGGTTCTAGGAACTGTATCGAACTGATTTCTTTGGTTTCTGCTCTCTACGGTATTTGTGCGGCTAGCTCAGTAGATTGCGTGTGTTCGTCCCACCAAATTTATATAAACGTGACCGCCCAGTAGTTCAGTGAAAAAGCACAGAATTCTCGGGTTCGGAGTGGGTTTATTGCGGGCATAACTGCAGTCGGCTTTATAATTTGCTTGTCTCGCTGTCTCCGACGGTGTGGGTTGTCTTGTCGCTCCTTGAAGATCCTTGACCGCTGCTTGCTCCTGACGCGATTGGCTCGGTGACTGCTCGGCCACGATTCAGACTCGCTATGGGGTCAGCCGTGAGGGCTTAGGGAAGCGTCACCGTTCTCAGACTAGGGTGAACAGACTGACGAGCTCTCCAGGATCACTCCTTTCGATACCCGACCGCCTATCCCTTGCTCTGTCCCGGATGGTCCCACGGGCTTCCGCTCAGATCGTGCGGACAGTCAAGGCGGAACGCCAGGAAGCTGCCTCGCTCTTCACTTCGCTTCTGTGCCTCGTGTAAACGAACTTTCCACCCTAGCCTCACCCTTTCGCGTACTGTCCGTGCCGTTCCTGCGGGCTCGATCCTCCTTGCGTGGCCGTTGCGGTGTGGTTTCCTGCTTCTTGGTTGCGATGTCCTGCGAACTGCTCCTGACAGGGTGGCTGTACGTCTTGACTTCTGTGCTGGGTTTGTGGGCATACGCCGATCCGAGACTTCTCTCCCTTTTGGCTCGTTACTCTCGAGGGTCTGTTGCGCCGCTCCGGGACTTCTCTCCCTTCTGGCTCGCTACTCTCGGGGTACACTGGGGCTCGACAGGCTTACCCCCGAGCTCACGATTTCAAATCGCCGGCTTTCACTGTTCTAAATCTAGTAGACCCTCCAGGCGTAACGCCAGGACTTCGTTGGCAGGAAAGAACAGAACCTAGCCGTGTGGTGCCTCCTTAGACCTCAGCCACCTGTGTCTCAGTTCGGAGATTCCTAATAATCCCAGTCCCGAACGTCTCGACGTGACAATCTTGCTCCTCGTAGGCTCCCATGGCGCTGCAGATGTGGCACCTTCTTTCTCAGTCCAAAGTTCACTGCTGCGTTTAAAGTCCGGCGGCGTCCCGTTACTCCTTTTTGCACACGGCACTCTCGCTCCGCCCGCCAAGTCTCCGCTATCTCCTTCTCCATTGTTGGTCTCCATACTCTCTTGGTCTCCGACCCTCTAGCTCTCCACACTCTCTCGCTCTCCAAATTCCCTTGTCTCCAAACTCTCACGTTCTCCGAACTCTCACTTTCTCCAAACTCTCACATTCTCAGTCCTCGATCTCCAAACTCTCTCGTTCTCCGTCCTCGCTCTTCGCCGCACCGCCACTACGCGAACTCGCCGCGTACCTGGTGAGCGGCCGGCCATCTGCTACTGGGATTTGTGTGGAGTTATTCAACTCCTCACAGAACATTTAACAAAATAGGGACCTGGGTAATCTATTCCAGTATTTAAGAATGGATACGACATCATAACTCTGTACTTAGGCAAATTGCTCATTATTTGCTAGCTGAACCTAGCAATCGTGATACATTCTCTCAAGTACTTCTTTAAGGAATTCTTGAGCCCGCAAATCCAATACTTCTTTTGGATATAATTTCGCATTAAGTTTATTCTTCCATGCCTTTTTAATCAATAAGTTTGTTAAGTAGCACTTGTCTAAAGTTATTGGATGCTTTACTTCAAATTCTGCATTGGAGTTTTGTAGTCTCCCTCCCACTCGTAGTATACCATCCTTATGTAAAAATGGATTCCTATCCTATTACTAGTCTTAATTTCTTTTTTTGCTTCCAAGCATTTATTACTAGACTGAACTGATATTCTTGTTGTTTCTTAATAATAATCTTTTCAGCTCATTTCAGCTCCTTTACGAATAGAGAAGAGGGATAGGATTCTTTCTCAATTTTTGGTTGAATGAATCTATTTAAATATACTATTATTCGTATAATTTTTTCAAAGCTGGAAAACTTCTTCTTTTGTTATTTATAATAGAAGTTACCAAAACCACATCTTCTTTGCATTGCTGTCCAAATGGAAATGCTGGCCAATGCTCCTTTGCCTCAGGCAGCCATTTTGGACCTTTCCACCATAAACTAGAACTAGTTCCTCTAGATGATAAGTCTGCAGGATTTTCTTCAGACTTCACATGGTTTAATTCGGTATTAGTTAGTTTTCGCCATCCGTTCTTCGCCTATTGAACTTGACCTTACTATCACCATTTTTAATCCATGCTAAAGTTATAGTGGAATCACTCCAAGCATAGATTTATACTTTGTTATCCATGGATTCAATTATTCGTTTGATAAATTCACTAAGAAACTGAGCTGCACATAACTCCAGCTTGGGAATAGTTTTTCTATTTTTATTTTGGATTAATTCTACTTTTGCTGGCTATTATGTTTACACAATTCCCTACTTTAGCATATACCACTGCTACATATGCCTTTTCGGAAGCGTCAGCAAACCCATGAAGCTGTATTATTGAACAATTTTTGGAATAATCTTGGGACTCGAATCTTTTCTAAAAGCAATAAATTTTCCTTAAAATTTACCCAAAAATCTTGTTCTTCCTTGGATAATTCTTGATCCCATTCACTCTTATTTATCCAAAGTTTTTGAATAAAAAGTTTTCCTAAAATAGTTACAGGAGCCAGCCATCCCAAAGGGTCATATATTTTTGATAATGTTTGTTGTGTTCCGATTGAAAGGAGACGACAGATCGAGTTGAGATTAAATGTCAACTCACTTTATTCGGCTCTGTATAGCTGTGGTATTTTTGGTATGTTAGTTGATAAAGTAAACGGCAAATGGCCAAGACTTCGTGATTAAGATACATATCACATCTCTCCCCTAAATTTGTTTTGTTAATAGTTTTACGCTTTCTGAAATCGGGGAGTTGGAAACGGTTGACTTCTTGTCGCGAACGAGTACTGCTGCAGATGGGGATACCAGATCGACGTGGCTGTGACGGTTGAGGTTGGATTGGTGCTGGTGCTTCATTGGAAAGTTGGGAGGATTGAAAAGGCTGTGATGGGCTAGATGGCTGCTGCTTTTCACGTATTGGGCTTGGCAAAGTTGTGGGTGGATTTAAAGTGTCGGGCATCCACCAAAACGGAGTTTTGTCATCTTTGGAGATGCTACAAAGGTCATCGTGACGCTTATGTGACGCTTAAAAAAACGTGTGCATATTCGAGGAATAAATACCGCCTATAAATAAATAAACAGTTTGTATTTACTTTTCTCCCCTGGCGTAATTTTTGGCAAATACTTTTTCGTGAGGCGACTACTTTTTCGGTTCGATACGCTGGCTTTCGGTTTGTTTTTCAAAAAGTTGACTTAAGATCGTACGCACAAGGCGATCGCGTAAAAGTTCTGCAGGACTTTTTCCTTCTGAGTTCGGGGTAAAAAGGAGCTGTTCAGCTGTTCAGGAGTTGGTCAGCTTTGAAACTCTATTACCGGAGCTGGGTTGCTTACCTTGCAAACGCTGCAAATCTTAGTAACCTGTGCTAAACAAACATGCTGACGTGCTAGTTGTTTCACGCGAACTCCAGTGACCGTCGTGAAGAAGTATCAGAATTTTATTTCGAAGCTTGCGAGGAATAATAATTATGTTGACATCAGAATAGAGACATAGCAGCTTGTTGTTGATCGTCAAGGCAAATCTGCGGCTGAAGTAAGGTTGTATTTCGAAATCATCCCGATGTTCTGGCCAACCAATTGATACGAACTTGTGTATTCTTTGCAAAATGGTATCGCTTTTCAGACTTTCATTGATGATATCGGCATTTATTGGACAGGATATATTGACGATGTTATAGCATTCTTCTTCCTTATCGAAAAGGGAATCTGAGCTTATAGGAAGACGTGAGAGTGCGTCTGGGTTTCCATGAGCTGTGGTTGAGCGAGTTTTAATATCAAAATTGTAAGCCATCTATATTATAGCCCAACGCTGGAGTCTGTTTGAAGTCATTGTTGACAAATGCTTGCTAGGATTAAAGATTGTGACCAACGGCTTGTGATCATTTATGTGAATAAATGTCCTGCCATATAAATTCTAATGAAACTTCTTTACCCCAAATATGATTCAGAGGGCTTCCTTCTCAATTTGGTGAACGTCAAGGGTTTTTGATGCTAAGGCTATTGGCTTTTCCTTGCCATCTGGATGTATGTGTGATAACACAACACCAATGCCGAAGAGGAAGATTCTCGTTGAAATGTGCTAGCTCAGTAGCGTCGAGGATATGTTTCCTCAAAGCTTAAAAAGCTTTCTGTTGCTCCGATCCAAGCTTGAAGGGTATGTTCTTTGTTAATTTCGAATGAAATTGCAGTAATAGTTCACATTTCCGATGAACGCATCTAGCAGTTGTAGATTAGAGGGCGGCTTTAATTTCTTAACGGCTTCTAGTCCTGACGAACCTGGATGGATGCCCTTTACACTGACCCTTCTCTCAAAGTACTCAATTCCATCGCCTGTAAAATGCATAAAATTTGTTTAAGTCTGCCAAGGTGTTAAACCACTATACATAGGTGTCGAAATAATTCTATCGTCGAGATAATTTCCACAACCTTCTCTTTCACTTAGATTAGTAGTTCACTTATATTAGTTAGAGACGCTGCGCTTTCTCCTTGAACTTATCCAATTACGCAAACGGTACACTCAGTACAGGAATCTGTTGTTGGTTAAATGCGTGAAGGATTCGATCGCACTTTTGCAGTCTCGGGCTGTTTAGCTTTTTGTATGTATTGACATTCATTACTGACACCGTTGCACCAGAGTCTATTTGGAAGAATACGATTGTATTGAATCACAGTTTTGTTTTCTTCAAACTTGATCAAGCTAGAAACGTTGTAAATTGTTTGAATTGATTCTGCGTTTTTGTTCCGGGTTTTTTGTTGATCAGTGTCTTTTTTGTCTTTGCACTGCTTGGATAAGCAAACGACAGCAATGTGTCTTTTTTTGGCACATTATGACGAAACTTGCAATTTTTGTGAGAATGAGAGTGACCGCAACCAGAGCTCGATTTAAAAGCTGTCTTGCCGGCCATCAGAAAAATTTGCTTTTTTGCTGGTTTGCTTTTTGTGTGTATACTACGTTTATATCAAGAGCTCTCTTCTCACTCTCCTTGATTACTGCCACTGTTTTTATTGTTGCCTCGTAAGTTTTGGCAATTGAGAGAACGTCCTCGAGCGACGGAGGCAACTTCTGCAAAGCCGCTATTCAAATTGCTTCGAATGGAGTGTGAACAATTATTTGATCGCGGATCATTTCATTAACGTAATTAAATGAACACCCATCGGATTGGCAAACAAATTGACACCCTCTAGCAATGCCATGTAGATCGGTGACCCATTCCGTATTTGTCTGTGATTCCCGCATCTGACGTATAAAGAATTCGTACCGCGCAGCCACACCATGATGCTTCTTCTTGAAATGTTCTGTTAGTTTCTCCGTTATTTGTTGATATTTCTGCTGGTCCAAGTTTTCGCTACAAAACAGATATTTTACAAGCTCAAATATGTGAGCGCCTGTCCATGATAGAAAGAACGCTTCCTATCTGCTGCTTGCACCGAGTAAGCGGAGAAGTGCTGTGTTAATTGTTGGAGGTACGTTTCCCTATTTTTTTAAAGTTTGGAAACGGCGGGCACACGGATAATTCCCCCGATCTGGCTATGCTCGCACCACTGATTTGTGAAAGTATGGATTCCATCCATATTTGTTGTTGTTGCATCAGCTTCTGCGCAAATTCTTGCTGTTGAGCTAATAATAAGGTTTCAAAATTAACTTGGCTGTCAGCCATTGTATGTCTTTTTGCGTTCGACACGAATTACACAAAATGAATTTTTGCGGCACGTTTTTTTTCACTCGTTGCTATTAAATGTTGTTTTACGATTAAAAGGAGACGACAGATCGGGTTGAGACTAAATGTCCAACTGACCTTATTTGGCTCTGTATAGCTGTGGTATTTTTGGTATGTTAGAGTGTACAAATTAACTAAGTAGCAGCCCAGGAGCGGCCAAAATTGCTCACACTGTATTTGGCCGGATGCTCGTGCATAGCCGGCAAGCACTGCATATTTGCGTGGCCGCTGTGAGTATCATGTTATGTTAAGCTTTAAGTCGAAATTCAGTTCACTTTTGTCATTCAGAGAATAAAAAACACAAGTTCTGTAAAAAACAACTCCGGCAACCGCCGTTAGAAATTTTATCATTTTTTATACTGACTGAGTTTCTAGGCCAGCAGGAAAAGAAGAATAGTTTTCTCCCAACATAATCATCCTAATTCAACAGTGGATGACCAGTGGCCAGTAGGCCAAGGGAAACAGTGACTACAAACTTGCCAGCGGCCAGCAACCCGGCTGCTTCTTAGTTGCAGCCACCGTGGCTGCTCGTGGACCAACCCACATTATGTCGTTCAACCTTTTTTTTTTAGTTGTTTTTGCTGAAGCGGCAAAAGCAACTCTTAATTTAGTCGTCAGGCTTGAATTACTGCCTGGTGAGATAAAAAGTACTTTCCTTCTTTCTCCACTTTGACCATATGTCCATAATCCATATATTCATGCATGAATTATGCATAGTCTAACCTTATACTTTCATTTCTTTTTAATTTGCCTGATTCTTCGAATCTCCTAAGGTGACATCATCTTTAAAAGAAAGTGACACAATGTATGGACCACCTGAACCTATTTTTGTAGTTCTTTTGAAATGATTTTCACATATTTCTGATTTGATATTATTTTTGTCTTCTTTCTCAACTTCCCAACACCGATCCATATCTTTTAATTCGATGGTGGTTGCTACAAATGTCTTCTTACCTTTGGATTTTTTGCATCCAGAGGCAATCCACCCGAAATCGGTTTTTTGGCCATTGATTTTGACCACTCCACTCTGAAGAATATGAGTCTATAGATCTGTCCCAATTATCAGATCTACACTACCCGGCTTATTAAAGTCTAGGTCAGCCAAATTGTACTTCTCCCACTTTGATTTGTCAACATTAACTGTGTTGACTGGGAGAGACCTCATTAATTTTGGAAGGATTAATGCTTCAACTCTGTTTTGGGAATTATTTCGTTTAATTGAAAGATTTACCTTGGGCTTTGAGATGCACATTACCGATACTTCACTGATCTCTGTTGGAGACCGAATTTTGGGCCACTTCAGAATCTGCGCAGATTCTTCTGAAATTATTGTGCTTTGAAAACTGTCGATCAAAGCTCTACAATTTTCGAAACCTCCCTCAGAGGTTTGTATTTGAATGCGTGCTGTAGCTATTAACGCTTGTTCCGACGTCATACACGTGTTTACTTTATCATTAGTTTTTTCAACTTTTTGGTCTGTTTTAGACGTAACATAAATGTGTAGCATACTATGGTGATTTTTCTTACAATTCGAACATGAAATGTCACATTGGCATTTTTTATTGTATGAATGTTAAAGGCATTTAAAACACAAATGTGCCTTTTTCACTTTTTCCATCCGTTCAGATGGAATCAAAGCCTTACATTTTTGACACTGAAGGCAACTGTTAGTAGACAACTCTTTTATATTGCTACAAAACACTTTTTTTTTACCAACTTCATCCTGAACTGAGCTAATCGAACTCAGTTGTTACTCTAAAAATTCAATGACGTCGGACAACGCTTGAATTTCTTTTGTTTTTTTAACATGGCTCTTATATAGTTACAGAGCTTCTTTGTTTATTTTCTTTTGATTATGTGATCAAAAACTATATCAACCTCGTCAGAAATTTATGCCTTTAATTTTATCATGTGAATTGACTCATTAATCGTGTCAATAAACGTTCTTAATTGCCGATCTGATTCCACATTTAGATTTTGGAGATCAAGAAGGCGATTAATCTGATCGGAAAAAATTCATCATCAATTTTATGATTTGCAACTTTTACCTTTTCCTGCTTTAAAAGAACTAGGTTATCCCAATACAAATTAATCTTCCCAATCCTAATTTCAAAAGTTTTAATTTTATCATTTTAAATGTCCTCAAATGTATCTTTTAAAAACCTTTCTAACTGCTCAATCGCTATATTTAACTGGCTTTCGCAGTTTAAAGTTGTTTCTATTTTCTGCTCGTTTGCCATAAATATTTCCTCGGACTCATCAGATTCAGCTAACACTGTATCTATTCTTACTTTAATTCTATTAAAAATAGAGAGCATTTGTTCATAATGACTCTTAATGAACTAGTCATGGTCGACTACTCCAATATGAA
Organism: Drosophila biarmipes; assembly: GCF_025231255.1. Classification (NCBI taxonomy): domain Eukaryota; kingdom Metazoa; phylum Arthropoda; class Insecta; order Diptera; family Drosophilidae; genus Drosophila; species Drosophila biarmipes. The sequence goes on along the minus strand of NC_066615.1, from coordinate 2,297,153 downwards.
TTGTTTTATGGTTTTCGATGCACTCGGCTTTCATCTCGTAAAATTTCTTTAAATATTCGAATGATAAACTCGGGAGATCTTCAAGCGCCTTACTGGGGCTTGTGAAAACCTTAATGATATTTTTTATATAATATTTGTAATTTAAAAAAAAAAAATTAATTTGATAGATAGGACTTAATGCTTGTTAATTTGTTCCGATGATGTCCTCGATCTTGTAGTTGTAGTAGTCCTAGACGTGCTGAATTCCTTGAAGTCCTGGAGTCCTTATGTGCAGGTTAAATGTTTCAAAGATGACTTAAGAGTTATTTTTAAATTTGTTTATTCTTAAATTTTTTTTTTATATTGGGAGTCACTTAATGATTTATTTCTTATATGTATTTCTTTTAATTTTTTGGGGTCACTTTGATATTTTATTATTTTGTCAATAAATTTGGGATGTCGGCCTCCACTACGCCTGATTTTATCAATCACTCTTCGATGTTTGTAAGGCCTCGAAAACTCCAAAATATATATCTGTTCAATGGTAAGAATTTTTTTTTATTTTATTCCTGATTTTTCTATTTTTTGACCACTTTTACAACAAATTTGGACTTTTTTATAGTATTTGAATAAATTTTGTATTTTATCCAAAAAGATTCTTTTATATCTTTTTTATGTTTATAAATTTTTTACTCCGTTTCTTACCACTGGTGGGGGAAATCCCGAGTCAGTTATTCATTAACGCCTTAAACAAAAAACTGCAAGTGTTACAGATATTGTTTTTTAGGTGCTGGCCTAAGTTCTAAGTCTCTTACCCCTCGTGGGGGAAAACTGCAGAGTTGTCGAAGGACCAAAATGAAAGGGATATATATTATTTAAAACTGAATTCCCTGCTTAGGAAAACAACATGAAATACTTATTCTGCTCTTATCTGTGGCCTAAGCAGAGTCCTGAGTTCATTTGACCCCCGCACAGGAACCCTTGGTGCAGTGTGAGAAACATCTCAAGTGATTATCTTCGGTTAGGCTTCGGTTGGGAATGCCCTCAGGGCTCTCCAGGATTCTATCCTATTGGAATTTCACAGTCTTTCTGCGATGCGCACTTTTTTTTAGAAATATTGTGGCCATGTTACCTACAGCGGACCAATTTACTTCTGATTCAAGCATAATTTCCACTAGGTTACAAACGGTTGGCGTCCTCCCAACCCTTATGCTCAGATCTCGACGTTCATTTTCAAATCTCGGACAGACAAAAAATACGTACACGTCGTCTTCATTATCATACTCGCAGAGTGGGCAGTGCGGATAACGTTCATGCTCAGATAGTATTTAAAGCATCCATGCCCTGTCAGCAGTTGCGTTAAGTAAAAGTACACAAGTCTGTGCTTCCTTCCCAGCCATCTCTGCAGTTCCATCGTCCTTTGTTGCTACTTGCCCACCTCTCCTGCCACTTTGTAATGGTAAGTTGTCTGCACCTTTTCCGTAGGGGTTCGACGGTTTCGACCCCTGTGCTTCCTGCGTGGATACCCGCTGACTCCACTGCTAGCAGGTCCATCAATATTACTACTGGTATTACTAGCGCCGCGTCATGGGATACCGTGCGGAACACACAGCAAACCCTCAGTGCACACAGTCTCTGTACGGAATCACCCTTCTGCAAATAACTCCCATTTTTTGTGGCTCGGGCTCATATGGAAGCAGCGTACATCATCGTCGATGTGACAACGATAACCAGTAATCTACGTCTTAGTTTCCTCGGTCCACGAGTGTTCGCCATAATTCGCGAAATTGCGGCTGCGGTTCTGGAAATGGAAATGGAAGCCGGTGGTCGATCATGACACCCAAGTATTTTAGGCTTGGGCGAGTTTTTATGGTGACATCTCCAATTTTAATAGTGGCCGTCTCCACTTCCTGCCTGCTACTTATCAGGACTGCTTCGGTCTTATGAGCTGCCAAGGCGAGACCCTTAGAGTCGAGCTTGCTCGTTTCCCGTCATCATTGCAGATTCTTTCCGCGTCTGGGAGTTTCTTGCCCGTAACTACTATGGCTATGTCATCCGCGAAACCAATGAGTCGTGCCCCTTCGGGCATCGTGATCCTAAGGATCTCGTCGTACATGACATTCCACAACAAAGGGACTAGGACTGATCCTTGGGTGACTCCCCCGGTGACCCTGTGAGTCGATTGCCCGGATTCAGTTTCGTACCAGGCGATCTCGCCATTATGTTGCTTTTTTTGAATGGTTCAGCTCCCATGTTGGCCCAATGAGGTAGACTGGACAGTGGCGTATGGAATCCGTCCGCATTAGCCGGCGCCGCCAGTCCTTTGCTTGCTGGTGTACCACCGCCCACCACCAGCCCAACTCCTAGGCTTGCGCCAAGGGGTTGTGCCCCCGGTCCCCTACCTACCATATGCCCGCCTGGGGAACTCATCGGTACTGCACAAAATTCGGGCCTTTACCCGCAGTGACCTGATTCTCTTCGATCAGACTTTGCTCAATTATTTAATAGAAAAGAAATAAATCTTAGTGATAAGGTTTAAAACTTTTTTATTTATAATTTTCAAGCGAACAAAAACCGCCCAATGTGTTTCTACGTGCTACGGAACGCACTTATGTGCTTGCCCTGCACCCTTGCTTGCTGCTATATCACCCGCAGCCCCTTCGCACACTTCGATCAGCTGGTCGCAAAAACACAGAAATGAACTACTTATATTATATTGTATATTTTATACTTTGTTAAAACTGAGTTGTTGTTGAGTAAGATCTAAGTAAGAGTAGGATCTCTTTTCTTTTCAGGGAGTGTGACCAGAGAATGTTTTTAGATACAACTCTATTATGAGGAGTTTTAAGCGATGCCAAATGGCTAAGACATGATCGCTACAAACGAATAGGCTACATTGAGTACATTGTAAGCTACAACTTGGCAAACTTTTAAAACGTTTTGTTTTGAAACGAATGGTTTTGGACGACCTTCGCTCGGATTGAGGAACTTATGCCGCCTATCTGGGGCAACCGAGCGCAGGTTGATGCAAACTATGAATAAGCTTGTGGGAGAAGCCAAACACGGAATCCTGGACGGAAACCCTAGTAAATAAGTAGTCCCGGACAACCAGCGGGTATCCTGCAACGAAGCAATAGCGACCAGCCGAATTGTTCAGCCGCATCTAAATAGTTGTTCCACACAAACATATAAAACCTAACACATCACCTACTCACCTCCTCTCTCTAAACAACATGTCACTCCGCGCCGGACTACGGTGTAATTCGGACCGTGCCAAGAGTCAGCCTGGGTGGGGGCCCGGACCAAGAACTAGCCCAGTCTTATACGGTGAACTGTTCTACTTGTCGCCTTAAGCGGGCATCGCGTGTCTCTGCAAGGCGGACAGTTCCCCTTCTCCGCAACTCGTTTGACCAACTATGGAAAACAACACAGAAATAAAACTAAAAGCAGAGCTTCTTAAAAACCCACGGAAATAATGAACACTGGTTCCAACATCCGTACCAGTACCGTCAAGAAAGGGCCGCATCCACAACTGGGGATGTCTGGTGGCAGAAAACCGACCGCTGCTCCTACTCTGTTTTATCGATAGGGGCAATCCGGAGGACAGGATCCCCCAGATTTAGTTGGAGGCCCGTGGAATCCCATCTTTCCCTCATTTGCGTGCTCATGATAAGGGAAAAGCCAAGTTTATCGCCCTGCGATAAATGTCAATGAAAATCGGACCTTCGGAACAGGGGCAACACTTTCAATAACGCACTGGGTTGCGTGGGTCTATGTATATCAGAGGGTGCCTTTGAATTTCACTAGAATTGAAATTTTCGACGTGGACGCCAAAGTGGCCACTCCGATTGAAAATTTTACTGCTTTATATGCACTTTTTGGTTCTTAGGTTTGCAGACTGACTGCTTTGGGCACATCTTAAAAAGCTGTTGAAACTATTGGCACTGATCTGGGCAAAAATTCCCCGGGGATTGGGCCTTATGCCACGTGAAGTAGAAAACTCGACTTCCAAAAAGTTACCTATAAAGCGCAATATCTTGAGATAATTTGTTCAGGAGAGAACGATCCTCACACGGCCACGATCAAGAACGGAAAGACTGGATACTCCATTAAAATCACACTTTTTGGATGAAGTCAACAAAGGGAGATCCGCGTTTGGAAAAAGTTTGCCGACAAATCTTCCTTGTAGATCCTCTATATTATAATAGCTTTTGCCTAGCTCATTGCGCATTCGTGGGCAATGTAGATTTCTTGACCATTTTTAAAATACTCTTCTTGACTGCGTAAATTGTACGATCGTTCGATATTATCATGCTGAACTTGCATAGCTTGTGTAGCTCGACCTTGGATGCTTTCGAATGAATCGTCTTTTGAGAACTGAACCAATGCACTAATTTGAATTGAAGTGGGTGTGTCAACGCTCCCCTCCACCCACAGAAATCGAAAAAAAAACTAAAATTTTAAGCAATTATTAAGTTAGAAACTTCAATTTTAAAAACACAGTTGAATGTCCTATTTCAAAAATATGTATTGTCGCCGAACCTTGCGTCGGTATCATTTGCTGACTCATCTGCAGATTCAGCTTCATAAACCAACATATAAATGCTAAATAACGAAACACGCATCATATTAGTATCAATGCATAATACAACCCTGAAAAATTAATATTCTTTTTGAATTTGATCTTTTTAATGATTTGTTGTCGGAGATATGCCAATTCGAAATTGCACCGCAAAGTTAACCCTTAAAACAGAACGAGTTGTTCGATTGCAAAAGCTGACTTAAACAATTGTTATTTAAAACTAAACTATTAAGTTAACATTTTAGGTATGTAACATAGCATTTTGATCATTTTTTAACATTGTATCCTTAAAAAATTGAAACGGAAACTTACCTTTTCATCGTCTTCTACTTTAAAATCTGGTGTTTGATGTGTTTTTGACAAATTTTTGCTACGCAAGGCAGTATGTTCGGTAGTCTTAAAGAAGTTCGATTCCCAATCTTGAAATCCAACGACTGACAGGAATGAAAGATAATCAAAATGCGTACGAGACAGAGCGTCAGGAACAACGTTTTGAGAACCTTTTTAATAAACTATCTTAAAATCAAATCCCTATAACTTTAAGGACCACCTGGCAAGTCGGGAGCTCAGATCAGCTTGACTCATTAACCACTTGAGTGATGCATGGTCGGTGATAAATTAAATTATCATAAATTCCTGCCCCTCAATGTATGCCTTAAACTTTTTTATAGCCAAAACTGCTGAAAGGCACTCCTGCTCAGTTACGGTATACTTTCTCTGGCCCTGATTAAGCTCTAAACCTTTAAATTAAACTTTTGTTTTTGCTGATATTGGAGCAGCCAAACGAGCATAGTTTCGGATGAATTAATGGTACCCCCTGTTAGTCCAAGAAACCGACAAAGTTTCTGATTGCTGAAATTTTCTCAGGATCTGTTGCTATGGTGCCGTTACCAATTATATGTTCAAAATATTTAACCTCTATTCGGAAAACTTACTTTTCTACTACTATTTTCTACTATACCTCCAAATGGCGCTCGAAACTATCCGAAACTAACAACAGATTGTCGAAGTATACGAATATTTCATACCTCAGCTAAGCAGGTATTATTTTGTCTATAAGCCTTGACATTGTAAGAAGAGAATTAGTTAGACCAATTGGCATAACAGTGAATTGGATAAGTGTTCTACCAGGAACAGCAAAAGATGTCTTCTCGCGCGAGTTTAAATCCAACGGGACTTGCCAGAAGGCATCTTTTAAGTCCAAGCTCGTGATGAACTCGGTAGTCTACCTAATATACCATTGATTAAAAGCATGGGATAGGCATCTCTCATATTCACCTCGTTTACTTTCCTGCTATCTATGCAAAGGCGAACTTTTCCTGGCTTTTTGACGCCAAGCATTCTTTCTAGTTAACCATAATTTTAAATTTCAGTAACAGGTATCTTGAGGTATAAGATTTTTTGATAGTAGATTAAAATGTCTCCAGAAATCGATGCACAGGTAAAAGTCCCCGGAAAGCGACGTAACAATGTACAAGGTAACTGGAAAGATTCTCAGAAGCAAAAATTCCACCTGCACAGCTGACCAAAGCTCCAGTTACCAATTACGTAATTGCCCAACACTGAAACTTAAACTTATGGTGGTTAGTCTCATATTTACCTACTATAGCTGATAAAAGGGCTTTCTTTTCCTGTCTGATCTGCTTCCAAAATGTTCTTCGACAAGTTTGAGAACGGAATGTTGTCAGTTTCGGGTCTCATAGTGGTTATTTATATGTACATCCAGTATATATATCATGTCTGGCTTAAAAAATTGGTAGAATCAAGAGAGGATCCTAGTTGGAGGTCGCCTCCTTCGACAACCTCGGTCAACGTGTACTTTTTGGCTGTACACGTGCCAAATAGTTTTTTGGAGGCCTCATCTTGTCAGTATTGCATGTAAGCTTGTAGAAGTTGGCGTTTCTACACCCATATCAAAAGGCTACCATTCTTGGTAACAATGACCCTTTTCTCTGAAACTTAAGCGGGGGAAATCCGAAGCAGACACTTCAAACTCGTTCTCGTAATCGTCTTTGTCCTAATCGTCTTCTTCGATTTACGGAATTTACGGAGTTTTGGCGTTTACGAACCAGTGCTCTTAATTGAACCTCTGTATGGGTTGACTCATACAATATTTCATGATGAATGTCTGGAAGAAAGTTAGCTCGGCTCTGTTAGTTTGACCGCTAGTGCGGCGATGACACCATAAAAGTCGTCAAAGGTCTCGTTAACTCGCTGTTTTCGTTGCTCAATCTCTGCTCGTATATTACGATCGGTTCTTGCTTTAAAAGCCATGCATACGGGTTGCACCAGACTCGCGACCTATCGAAATATTGTTAGATGGTACTCCTGAATTGTCAAATTTGTTTGATATTGAAGAGTTTGTTGTGGGCTGTTAGAATTGATGTTAAGTCCTATAGCGATAGCTTGTTTAAGCTTATCAGTTTGATCTTTTATGGACCTACATAAATTGATTGACTGTTTTGACATGGCTGCAGCCATTGCGCCTGCTATAGCCTTTTTAAAAGATTTAGCTTAGCTGCTCTGCCTGCTGCAGTGGAGCTGTGTTATTCCCAGGATTTACCATGTATCCTCTAAGCACTTACTTTGTGATCATCACAACCGATATTGACGGAAATGTAGATGAACCAGAAAAATCACAGGGATGACTGGTTAAATGCGTCAGGGACTCTTTGCACGCAGGGAAAAAGACACTATTGATGCAAACTATGTCCACAATTAGTTATAGAAAGTTCAGACTCAGACTGAATAGTATCAGAGCAACTGTGACAATGAAGATCGGGTTACTGTCGTTTTAATACAAAAATACTATGTTTAATTACAGAAAAATTATTTTAAATTAAATGTTGAAAACAAAATGAAATATTTAATAATATATATGGTAGAAATGGAATACAAATTTAAATATAAAAGTTTAATCAATCATAAAAGTCTGAAAGCCATCACAAGATAAGATTCAAGCATCAGGCAGGTATTAGAAAGGAATGTGAAATGTAGAAAATATGATTTAAGGTAATTCGATCACTATCTATTGATCGGAATTTACGAGGGCAGTCCGATAAGTACCTCACCGCCCGATGTCACTATCGCAAGAGAAATTTACTATTGTGTACATTCTCGTAGACGGCTACTGTTGAAATATCAGCCGAATCGGACTCGTAGTATTGTATTGACTGCGTGTGGAATCGGACGTGTTCGCGGATTTTAGAAAAGTGGAGAAAGAGCCATATCGAGCTGTGATTCGATTGTTATTTTTGGAAGAGAAATCGCGCAGTGAAATCAGAGCGCTTCGATGCTGTGTACTTTGACTCTTCTCCTTCGATGGCGACCGTCAAAAATTTGTTTAACGAGTTTCAATGTCGGTTTTTGATGAGCTACGACCAGGTACCCCGAAAACGGCTACCGCGGAGGACCGCCGATTGAGAGATAGGCGAAATAGGTAAGACAGTAGGCATGTCAAAAGACCGCGTGGGTCATATCCTGCATTTAATTTTGGGCATCAGAAAAATGTTGGCGCAATGGGTGCCGCGTTGCTCACTCCGGACAACAAGTGAGACCACTTCAGAGCACTGTTTGACGCTGCTTAAGCGCAATCCAAAAGAGTTAATGCATCGTTTCGTGACCGTTGTCAAAACATGGATCAACTGGTACACACCAGAGACCAAGGAACAGTCGAAACAGTGGATTTGACCCGGCGAACCTGCTCCGAAGAGGGCGAAGACTGTCCAATCGGCCGGAAAGATGATGGCCAACTTTTTTTGGGATTCACAGAGTGTGATCTACATTGACAACCTGGAGAAGAGCAAAACAGTCACAGGGCTAAACTATGCCGAATAATTGTGCCGATTCGCCGCCGAATTGCAAAAAAATACGGAAAATACGGAAGAAGAAAGTGCTCTCTATCATGACAACGCACCGGATCACACTTCCGTTCTCGCTAAGGTCGAAAACTTGAAAAAGTCACTCGATGGACAGAAATTTTGGTCGAATGTGGAGGTCGTCTATTTTGCAGACCTCGAGAAAACGTATTTTTCAGACGGGTTAAAGAACTTGGAGCATCGCTGCGTCAACTGAATCAAGCTGAAAGGAGATTATGTTGAGAAATAAATCGTTACTTTTCCAAAATTTTCGTTTTTCTTTTGGAGGCTATGAACCTATCGGACCGCCCTCGTATAAAGATCTTATTCATGTAAGGATGCTGAATGAAAGAAAGGTTATGGGTAATTTAAAAGAAAGAAATTAGTTGACTCCAATTAAACAATCACACAAGGACACGAAGTTCAGCCAAAATAGGCAAGAGGCAACTTGTTGGGTATGCCAGCTAAATCAGTGTCAGTAAACGGGATGGCCGTAGCAATTAAAACCAAAAAACAACGCTTCCTAAGCACAATTTGCCTCCACATGATGATTTTTTTTTTAATTTAATTTCGGAGGATTAAAATTAACTATAACACGTCCAGAGAATTCAACAAAATATGTTGTTGTATTGTTAGCCTAGGCAATAAATAATTAATTGTATCTGCAGAAATATACAGAAAAAAAAAGTTAAAGTGAAAAATTAAAAACAATTAAAACTTCAAACTCAGTAATAGAAACGTAGTCAGATAGAGGTTACTGTTCTTTATAAAATATTTTGTAATCGGGCTATGCCGGCTAAAAATATTATATATAATATAAAACTTTAGTTTATCATGGATGATTCTAACAGAAACGAAAGATGGTGGTTGGAGGTTTAAGTGGGGCACGCGCTGGTCCCGGCTCTTGTTTCGACGGTAAACGGAGTGGTATTTCAATTCGATCCACAGTGCTACATGGTCGCACATGTATATACAACATGCCTATTTAATTTGGCGTGCGAACTGACTTTGTAACGGATAGAACTAAGATAGGGTAAAGTGGCAGCGAACACCTGAAAAGAAGGGTGCTGCCTAGATGGGATGGTCGGTGTTGGTATTTGCTGCTGACATAAAGCCGCATAGCCTGACACAGGTTGGTGATCCTTTCGACAAACGCTTAACTCCTAAATATCTTCCTTGATGCCAGCTTCCCTGATGCAAACTTCGGCAAGCTGAAGTTTGTATACCCTTGCAGTTATAAGAAATATTCTACGTTAGTAACAACATGTGAAATTTTTACGGATTCTTGCTGGCTTTATTATATTAACAAAAATATATATTTCATTATTTCTCTGGCCGTTTCTTAGACAGTTAAATGTTAGAGTCGTCCAATTTTTATTAGTTTTAATTCTTAAATATATAATTATTTATATTCCTAAAAACATAAAACATTATATTCCCAATAGTATATGATAATATATCAAAAAACACCGAAGCTTTAATATGTTTCATATTATTTTCGAGCTCATTTTTTTATCTTTCTTATAAAACCTAAATGATATAGTCCTCCGATTTTATGAAAAATTATATTCGAAATTTAGATCTACTTAAAATATGTTATTTCCAAGCTGAGGAGGTTATATGTTTAAAAACATCAGAAATAGAATTTTTCATATTATTTTCCAACTAATTTTCCGATCGTTCCTATGACAGCTATATCATATAGTCGTCCGATTTTAATAAAATTTAACTCGAAATTCAGAACTAATATAAAATGTTATTTTTAAGCTATAATTTTCATTTCATGTTTTCCGATTAATTTTCCGATCGTTCCTATGGCAACAATATGATATAGTCATCCGATTTTGATAAAATTTTATTTGAAATTAAAAACCCAATAAAAAATGTTATTTCCAAGCGTATGAGGTTATATGTTAAAAACACCGAGGATATAATTTTTCATATATGTGATAGTCCTCCGATTTTGATAAAACTTAATTCAAAATTCAGAACTAATTTAAAAAAAATATATCCAAGCTTAGAAAGTTAAATGTTAAAAATAACACCAAAGTTATAAATTCTTTAAAGGTTTTTCCTCGATAGTTCCTATAGGAGCTATAAGATATAGTTTTCCGTTCCGGCTGGTTCGGACTTATATACTACCGGCAACAGAATGAAGACTTTTGGGAAAGTTTCAGCCCGATAGCTTTAAAACTGAGAGACTAGTTTACGTAGAAACGGACGGACAGACGGACAAACGGAAATGGCTAGATCGACTTGCTTAGTGATGCTGATCAAGAATATATGTACTTTATGGGGTCGGTGACGTCTACTTCACTGCGTTGCAAACTTCTGACGGAAGTCATTATCCGCAAGGGTATAAAAATTTAGCAGTTCATGATGGAGCTGATCACTTACCCACCATATCAAACGTTGAAAGTGCTTTCAATATATTGTATTGTATGAAAAGAAAACACTTTAACACTTGCTTGCATTTCTACTACACTAGGATTTAAATAAGTTTACTTTAACTTCTTATTATAATTATTTAACTGTGATTTTGTCGAAAGGGTTAGACTGTGTTCCGTGTGTGTATTTGCGTCAGGGGATGGTCTGTGAATTTCACAAGAATTGAAATTTTCGGCATGAACGCCAAAGTGGCCTCTCCGATTGAAACTTTCACTGCTTTATATGCACTTTCTGGATCTTAGGTTTGGAGATTAGCGACTTTTAAAAGCTGTTAAAGCTGTTGGCGCTGATCTGGAAGAAAATTCCCGACTCGTGGCTTTTCTTCAAAATATTAGTTAAACTTACATTCATTTACCAATAACAAACTAATGGTGCCAAAACACCTTATCAAAGGCCAACGATGACTAATATTTTCTTGATTTAGTTTGGGAAGATTTTATAACATAGGCTGTTCCACGAAATATTAGTTAAACTTTCCTTCTTTTTTCAATAACGAACTAATGGTGCTAAAAAACATTACGAAAGGCCGAGGATGACTGATATTTTCCAAATTTAGTTTGGGAAAATCACAGAGTTTGAGTTTTTATCCCTGAAGACAATTTGTTTAGGAGACAACGATTCTGACACGGCCACGGTCAAGAACGGAAAGACTCATTACTCGGTATGCTTCAGGAATCTGGTGGGACCAGAGTTGATCAAGTTTAAAGACTTGCGGCAATTTTTAATTCTAGTGCACATTTTAAATTCTGACGAAAATTTCAATCTGTATTGAAAAAAAGTGTTGCGAATTCCTTCGACAAGCGCCCTACAACCCGTTACTCGAAGAATAAAAGGGTATACTCGATTTGTCGGAAAGTATGTAACAGGCAGAAGGAAACGTTTCCCACCCCACAAAGTATATATATTTTTGATCAGGGTCACTAACCGAGTCGATCTAGCCATGTCCGTCTGTCTATCCGTCCGTATGAACGCTGAGATCTTGGAAAATATTGAGCTTTTTAGGCGGAATACAGATTGAAGTATTTAAGCCGTTTCTTAGGTCAGCCGAGAGCAAATATATTTATTTAGAAAATCGTATAACACGCTTTCGTCACAAAAGTTGATATCAGAACTTTTTTGCTGTAGGTACGATCGTCACTAGACTTTTACCTCGTTAAGAGGTGTTTTTGTTTGATCCATATAAAGCTGAAAATGTATCGTATTAGTTTGCTTACAATACAAACTCCAGTACTTGGTTAAAAATTCCAATCTTAAGATTAATAAATACTTAGAAATATAAAACCTAAGCATTTCGGCTACAGAATTAGCCTCTGATGGAAAAAAAAATCAAAATGATAGTTTTTAATTTGTTCCAAAAAATACGACATCGCGAACTTAGAAATTGGGCTGCTGTTTATTTGTTAATATCAATTTCTTTGAGAAAATTGATAACATGTTGGCAAGCGTTTAATTATTCGTGTTTGAAGAACTGGTATACGTCTTGGTATTTTTCCAAAGCTGGAAAACGATGTCTGACAACGTTCTATTTAGAACAGTTGAATGTAATATGCGATGCATTGCCAAAGTCGTTACAAATGTCACATCTGTTCTTGTTTACTACATTTCTGGTCCACAAGGTCATTTTGGAGTATTCCGGTGGGTATGTGGTGAATTTCTAAAAATATCAGCCTTGAATTATTAGCTATTTTTTTGTTGTTGTATGTAAGTAGTTGTCATGAGTGGTTTTTTGTATTGCTATATGCTATTTTTGCTATCCGTTAAAATGGCTACACGAGGAATGCCTACCAAGATGATATGGTCAACGGCTTTGTCTATCGCTAGTTCGGCAGACAAGGAGGAAAGCGTCTTGTTAGTGTAATAGCTTTCTATATGCTTTGAACTGTAAGCCATAAATGCTGCGCTTGAATGATTTGAAGTCACTGAACCGTATTTGAAGAACTTGTAAACGTCTTGGTATTTTTCCAAAGCTGAAAAACGATGTCTGGCAACGTTCTATTTAGAACAGTTGAATATAATATGCTGTGAGGAGTTGAATAACTCCACAGCGGTTGGAGAACGAGAGAGTTTAGAGGTCGAGGACGGCGAACGTGAGAGTTGGAGAACGTGAGAGTTTGGGGATAAGGGAGTTTGGATAGCAAGGGGGTTTGGAGAGCAAGAGGGTTCGGAGACCAAGAGAGTTTGAAGACCAAGAATGGAGAAAGAGAGAGCGGAGACTTGGCGGGCGGAGCGAGAGTGCCGTGTGCAAAAGGGAGTAACGGGACTTTGGACGCGGCCGTGAACTTTGGACCGTGAGAGAAGGTGCCACATCTCGGCAGCGGTGCGGCACATATGCATGCCATGTGCATCACCGGAATCAGCGGGACGGCAGCATCAGGCTGGACGTCGGCGGGAAGCAGTGCGTGAAGGACAGGAGGGTCAAACAGGAGCCATGGACTTTGGACCCGGTGTGGAGAGTTTCGGCAGGGCGTGTGCAAAAGGGAAATAACGGTTCCCGGAGGCCCTATATAAACCCGCAGGGCTTTGGCAGCGGGATCAGTCAGTCAGTGGAGATCATTCAGTCGAGATCAGTCAGTCAGTGGAAATCAATCAGTCGAAATCAAGAGAAGCATTTGAACGAATACCAACCAAGCAAACTACGAGGGAGCCACAACAAGACGAGTCGTCGGAAGCAGCGCCGTGGGAGCCTACAAGGAGCAAGATTGTCACGTCGAGACGTTCGGGTTTGGGAATTACAAGGAATTTCCGAACTGAGACACAGGTGGCTGAGGTCTAAGGAGGCACCACACGGCTAAGTCAAGGCGGTCTGTTCATTCCTGCCAACGAAGTCCTGGCGTTACGCCTGGAGGGTCTACCAGACTTAGAGCAGTTAAAGCCGGCGACTTGAAGTCGAGAGTCCCCTGAGAGTCACGAGCCAGAAGGAAGAGAAGTCCCGGAGCGGCGCGACAGAGCCCCGAGAGTCACAAGCCAGAAGGGAGAAAAGACCTGGATCGGCGTATGCCCACGAACCCAGCACAGAAGTCACGCGACGTACAGCCATCCTGTCAGGAGCAGTTCGAAGGACACCGCCACCAGCAAGCAGGACACCCCACCGCAACAGCCACGCAAGGAGAATCGAGCCCGCAGGAACGGCTGACCCCATAGCGAGTCTGACTCGTGGTCGAGCAGTCACCGAGCCAAACGCTTCAGGAGTAAGCAGCGGTCAAGGATCTTCAGGGAGCGACAAATCAGTTCGATACATCTAGCGCCCAAAACGTGATTGTCCCAGCGGTGAAAGCAAAGCAAACAGAATGGGAAAGAAGTGGATTTACCGCCTTAAGAAGGAGGACTTCGCCCATGTCGCACAAAGGCTTAATGTCGCCCTGGACGGCAGATTAGAGGACATGAGGAGGACATTGTCGGAGTATTACTCCCACAACTTGCCGACATCTGGGCTAGGTTGGAAGCCATGTATTACGACAGAACCGGCCCGAGTATCACCCTAACTAACGCTGAAGGGGATAACCTAGTAGCAAGCTTGAGCGTCGACAACTTGCAAAGGGAGGCTCACAGGAGAGAGTCAAGCCAGGACAGGAAGACAACGGTGCTGACCTCTAGACACAGCCAGGAGGATTATGCAAGGGTCGCTAAACAAGTCCGCGAGTGGTCATTCAGGTTCGACGGGGCGGAGAAACCGTTCGAGTTCCTGGAACAAGTTGAATGGTCCGCCAACACCTACGGTTTAGACCTAGACATGATCCCCCGAGCAATGCCGGAGTTGCTGAAAGGAAGGGCGTTGAAGTGGTTTATCGCCAACAATAAACAATGGAAAACATGGGCCGAGTTTATTGAGAGCTTCCATCTTTACTCTCTGCCGAGAGATTTCTTTACAAGACTGTCGGATCAGGTCAGGCAACGAAAGCAGGGTTTCAGTGAGGGGAGGCCAATGGACGCCACCACAGCAGCAACAGATACAACTGAAAGAGAACCACGACTCACCGGCAGCTGGCCATGTAGGAAGCAGAAGGACAATAGCACGTCTGGCAGCCCGGTACTACGGGCCAGGCATGCACCGAGACGCTCGAGCCCACATAAGAGGTTCTCCAAGTGGACTGAATTGGTGCCGCCGCGGAGCGCGACGGCCGAGTCCGTAAAGAAAACGTTCAGGGAGCGCATCATCGCAAGGTTTGGGGCCCGAAGGTAGTCATAACGGACAACGGAGTACAGTTCAACAGTAAAATCTTCAAGAGTTTCCTGGCCGAGATGGGAGCCAAGCAACAGTTCACGGCTCCATATATCCCGCAAGAGAACCCGACAGAAAGAGCAAACAGGACAGTGATGACGATGATAGCGCAGTTCACAGGGAAAGATCAGAGAAACTGGGACGAGAAATGGCATGAGATTATGCTGGCAGTAAATACGAGAGTTTCGGAATCCACAGGATACACGCTGGCGTTTATTACTCAAGGCAGAGAACCGAGACTACCGAGTGCTCTATAAGACCCCAGGGGAGAAGGCCAACAAACTCAGGGAAATCTTCGACATTGTAAGGCGGAATCTGGAGAGAGCCTCCCAGGATCAGGCTAGGCACTACAACCTAAGGAGAAGACAATGGACACCAGCGGTGGGGGACGTCGTGTGGGCCAAGGAACATCATTTGCCAAAGGCGGCCGAGGGGTTCGCAGCAAAGTTGGCCCCGAGATGCGACGGACCTTACCAGGCCACGGATTTTGCATCACCAGTAATGTGCAAAATACGGCACGCGAACACAAAAAAAGAGAGGAACATCCACGTGAGCGAGCTGAAACAACAACAAACACAGAACACATGCGAGCAGCCACAAGCAGATACGTTAGACAAAAGGCAACAGTAAAGTGTCAAAAAGTCCCAAAGGATACTACGAAAGGGTCCAAGGATAGCTCCAAGGATACCCAAAGGACACGAGGAAAGGGGTCCAAGGATAGCTCCAAGGATACCCGAAGGACACGAGGAAAGGGGTCGAAGGATAGCTCCAAGGATACCCAAAGGACGCGAGGAGAAGGGTCCAAGGATAGCTCCAAGGATGCCCAAAGGATACGAAGAAAAGAGCCCGAGGATAATTCCAAGTATGCTCAGGAATGAGGAAAGACTCCGAGGATCACTCTTAGGATTTTTAACTACACAGATAAAACTCGAAGGATTCTCTACAAGGCACTACGATACAATCATACAGTACAAGGAACACGTCAAGGATAACGAAAGCGGAAAGGAACGAACCAAGGTCTACAAGGATTTGATTAGGACTGGCTGGAAACACGCAGCAACAGTCTGCCGAAGGAAGGGGGAAGTCGGCACAGCTAAGAGAGCTGTACCGAAAGAGGCCAAGCATCACGGAGAAGGGCATCATGCCCAGACGGGATCGCGGGCCGGATCGGGGTCCAAACCAGGAAGCACAGCTGCTGGAGTCTGAAAGGGCACTCGTGGTCAACAAAGGCAACCTTCCAAGAGAAAATAAGCTGATGAGCACATACAAGGAGTCGGGTGTGAGATCAGAGAACTTACGTAGTGGCAAGGACAAGTGGAAGCGCCGGGCTGAGGGGTAAAAAAACTAAACTCCGGCTCATAGGGCACGGGCATAAACAAAATCCCCATACAACAGGGATTGGCACTGGACGATAGTGCGATAGATGGGCACAAGAAAAATGGAAATATCGGTGATGATGAACATCGCGGCGAGCCAGTGGCAACGCGGCACCTGCGTCGAGGGAACGACGAGGGAGCAACGAGGGAGCAACGAGGGATCAACGAGGGAGCGGCGAGGGAACCGGAACGAGATGCGCCATGACTCAAGGGATGGGAGAGTGGGAGCGCTGCTTTTTCTTAAATCTTTCCCGAAGAAAGGGGGGAATGTAAGGAGTTGAATAACTCCACACAAATCCCAGCAGCAGATGGCCGGCCGCTCACAAGGTACGCGGCGAATTCGCGTAGTGGCGGCGCGGCGAAGAGCGGTTGGAGAACGAGAGAGTTTGGAGATCGAGGACGGAGAACGTGAGAGTTGGAGAACGTGAGAGTTTGGAGAACGGGGGAGTTTGGAGAAAGTGAGAGTTTGGAGAACGTGGGAGTTTGGAGAGCCTGGAGGGTCTACCAGACTTAGAGTAGTGAAAGCCGGCGACTTGAAACCGTGAGCTCGGCGGTAAGCCTGTCGAGCCCCAGTGTACCTCGCCCCAGGCACTACTTTGGCGTATCCCGGCGTGAGACCAGTGCGCCAAGTGGAGTTGAGCAGGTCCTGGCGCGATCAGCCAGAAGGGAGAGAAGTCCCGGAGCGGCGCAACAGAACCCCGAGAGTAGCGAGCCAGAAGGGAGAGAAGTTCCGGATCGGCGTATGCCCACGAACCCAGCACAGAAGTCAAGACATACAGCCACCCTGTCAGGAGCAGTTCGCAGGACATCGCCACCAGCAAGCAGGAAACCACACCGCAACGGCCACGCAAGGAGGATCGATCCCGCAGGAATGGCACTGACAGTACGCGAAATGGTGAGGCTAGGGTGGATCGTTCGTTTACACGAGGCGCAGAAGCAAAACTGGAACACCGAGTCAACGAGGCGAGCGAACATCGAGACAACCCGTACCGTCGGCAGCGAGACAAGCAAATTATAAAGCCGACTGCAGTTATACCCGCAATAAACCCACTGCGAACCCATGAATTCTGTGCTTTCTTACTGAACTACTTGGCGGTCACGTTTATATTAATTTGGTGGGACAAACACACACAATCTACTGAGCTGGCCGCACAAACACCATAGCGAGCGGAAAGCAAACAAATCAGTTCGTTACAATGCGATGCATTGCCAAAGTCGTTACAAATGTCACATTTGGTCTTGTTTACTACATTTTTGGTCCACGAGGTCATTTTGGAGTATTCCGGTGGGTATGTGGTGAATTTCTAGAGATATCAGTCTTGAATTATTTGCTATTTTTTTTTTTGTAGTTGTATGTTAAGTAGTTGTCATGAGTGGTTTTTTGTATTGCTATATGCTATTTTTGCTATCCGTTAAAATGGCTACACGAGGAATGCCTACCAAGATAATATGGTGAACGGCTTTGTCTATCGCTAAAAGTTCGTCGGACAAGGAGGACAGCGTCTTGTTAGTGTAATAGCTTTCTATATGCTTTGAACTGTAAACCATAAATGCTGCGCATGAATGATTTGAAGTCACTGATCCATTTGTAAAAATTACCTCAAAGTTCATGTTTCATAGTTCTATCATTTTTTTTTTTAACATTAGGTTAATACTATCTAGGTCTATATCATTTTGGCTGTTGCCTTGAAGACGTCGAAGTCAACCCTATCTTGTTGTTGCGGATGGGCTCCGGATCACAGATTTTAACTTGATCTATTATGTTTTTAGAGTCTTTGTAAGAGCTTGCGTAGCTAGTGTTTATATCTATATTTGTTCTTAATGTTTCCTTGGTAGGCTAATCTTTAATTAATTCCTTTGCAGTTTGGAATCTTATCCTGTACTCAGGTGGACGCTTAGCCGCCATGTGGTAGACGATTGGAATTGTTGTACATTTAATTAGGCCTAGGACGCTTTTGAGATTCAGGTTTGAATGTGTTTTGATTTTGTCATGGCTATCTTTGATAAATTACTAAATGAAGAGCATGCATACTCAAGTTTACTTCTGACAAATGCTTTGTGTAAAAGAAGGCCTTTTCTAAGGTTAATCCGAAATATGCAAGCACTAAACAGCTTTAAAAAGGAGCATGTTTTGTTTGCTGAAGAGATCGCCCGGTCAATATGTAAACGAGGTGAGTTGTTGGCAGTTATGATTCTTCCAAGATGTTTGATTTGGTCTACAAACTCAGGGAAATCTTCGACATTGTAAGGCGGAATCTGGAGAGAGCCTCCCAGGATCAGGCTAGGCACTACAACCTAAGGAGAAGACAATGGACACCAGCGGTGGGGGACGTCGTGTGGGCCAAGGAACATCATTTGCCAAAGGCGGCCGAGGGGTTCGCAGCAAAGTTGGCCCCGAGATGCGACGGACCTTACCAGGCCACGGATTTTGCATCACCAGTAATGTGCAAAATACGGCACGTGAACACAAAAAAAGAGAGGAACATCCACGTGAGCGAGCTGAAACAACAACAAACACAGAACACATGCGAGCAGCCACAAGCAGATACGTTAGACAAAAGGCAACAGTAAAGTGTCAAAAAGTCCCAAAGGATACTACGAAAGGGTCCAAGGATAGCTCCAAGGATACCCAAAGGACACGAGGAAAGGGGTCCAAGGATAGCTCCAAGGATACCCGAAGGACACGAGGAAAGGGGTCGAAGGATAGCTCCAAGGATACCCAAAGGACGCGAGGAGAAGGGTCCAAGGATAGCTCCAAGGATGCCCAAAGGATACGAAGAAAAGAGCCCGAGGATAATTCCAAGTATGCTCAGGAATGAGGAAAGACTCCGAGGATCACTCTTAGGATTCTTAACTACACAGATAAAACTCGAAGGATTCTCTACAAGGCACTACGATACAATCATACAGTACAAGGAACACGTCAAGGATAACGAAAGCGGAAAGGAACGAACCAAGGTCTACAAGGATTTGATTAGGACTGGCTGGAAACACGCAGCAACAGTCTGCCGAAGGAAGGGGGAAGTCGGCACAGCTAAGAGAGCTGTACCGAAAGAGGCCAAGCATCACGGAGAAGGGCATCATGCCCAGACGGGATCGCGGGCCGGATCGGGGTCCAAACCAGGAAGCACAGCTGCTGGAGTCTGAAAGGGCACTCGTGGTCAACAAAGGCAACCTTCCAAGAGAAAATAAGCTGATGAGCACATACAAGGAGTCGGGTGTGAGATCAGAGAACTTACGTAGTGGCAAGGACAAGTGGAAGCGCCGGGCTGAGGGGTAAAAAAACTAAACTCCGGCTCATAGGGCACGGGCATAAACAAAATCCCCATACAACAGGGATTGGCACTGGACGATAGTGCGATAGATGGGCACAAGAAAAATGGAAATATCGGTGATGATGAACATCGCGGCGAGCCAGTGGCAACGCGGCACCTGCGTCGAGGGAACGACGAGGGAGCAACGAGGGAGCAACGAGGGATCAACGAGGGAGCGGCGAGGGAACCGGAACGAGATGCGCCATGACTCAAGGGATGGGAGAGTGGGAGCGCTGCTTTTTCTTAAATCTTTCCCGAAGAAAGGGGGGAATGTAAGGAGTTGAATAACTCCACACAAATCCCAGCAGCAGATGGCCGGCCGCTCACAAGGTACGCGGCGAATTCGCGTAGTGGCGGCGCGGCGAAGAGCGGTTGGAGAACGAGAGAGTTTGGAGATCGAGGACGGAGAACGTGAGAGTTGGAGAACGTGAGAGTTTGGAGAACGGGGGAGTTTGGAGAAAGTGAGAGTTTGGAGAACGTGGGAGTTTGGAGAGCCTGGAGGGTCTACCAGACTTAGAGTAGTGAAAGCCGGCGACTTGAAACCGTGAGCTCGGCGGTAAGCCTGTCGAGCCCCAGTGTACCTCGCCCCAGGCACTACTTTGGCGTATCCCGGCGTGAGACCAGTGCGCCAAGTGGAGTTGAGCAGGTCCTGGCGCGATCAGCCAGAAGGGAGAGAAGTCCCGGAGCGGCGCAACAGAACCCCGAGAGTAGCGAGCCAGAAGGGAGAGAAGTTCCGGATCGGCGTATGCCCACGAACCCAGCACAGAAGTCAAGACATACAGCCACCCTGTCAGGAGCAGTTCGCAGGACATCGCCACCAGCAAGCAGGAAACCACACCGCAACGGCCACGCAAGGAGGATCGATCCCGCAGGAATGGCACTGACAGTACGCGAAATGGTGAGGCTAGGGTGGATCGTTCGTTTACACGAGGCGCAGAAGCAAAACTGGAACACCGAGTCAACGAGGCGAGCGAACATCGAGACAACCCGTACCGTCGGCAGCGAGACAAGCAAATTATAAAGCCGACTGCAGTTATACCCGCAATAAACCCACTGCGAACCCATGAATTCTGTGCTTTCTTACTGAACTACTTGGCGGTCACGTTTATATTAATTTGGTGGGACAAACACACACAATCTACTGAGCTGGCCGCACAAACACCATAGCGAGCGGAAAGCAAACAAATCAGTTCGTTACAATGCGATGCATTGCCAAAGTCGTTACAAATGTCACATTTGTTCTTGTTTACTACATTTTTGGTCCACGAGGTCATTTTGGAGTATTCCGGTGGGTATGTGGTGAATTTCTAGAGATATCAGTCTTGAATTATTTGCTATTTTTTTTTTTGTAGTTGTATGTTAAGTAGTTGTCATGAGTGGTTTTTTGTATTGCTATATGCTATTTTTGCTATCCGTTAAAATGGCTACACGAGGAATGCCTACCAAGATAATATGGTGAACGGCTTTGTCTATCGCTAAAAGTTCGTCGGACAAGGAGGACAGCGTCTTGTTAGTGTAATAGCTTTCTATATGCTTTGAACTGTAAACCATAAATGCTGCGCATGAATGATTTGAAGTCACTGATCCATTTGTAAAAATTACCTCAAAGTTCATGTTTCATAGTTCTATCATTTTTTTTTTTAACATTAGGTTAATACTATCTAGGTCTATATCATTTTGGCTGTTGCCTTGAAGACGTCGAAGTCAACCCTATCTTGTTGTTGCGGATGGGCTCCGGATCACAGATTTTAACTTGATCTATTATGTTTTTAGAGTCTTTGTAAGAGCTTGCGTAGCTAGTGTTTATATCTATATTTGTTCTTAATGTTTCCTTGGCAGGCTAATCTTTAATTAATTCCTTTGCAGTTTGGAATCTTATCCTGTACTCAGGTGGACGCTTAGCCGCCATGTGGTAGACGATTGGAATTGTTGTACATTTAATTAGGCCTAGGACGCTTTTGAGATTCAGGTTTGAATGTGTTTTGATTTTGTCATGGCTATCTTTGATAAATTACTAAATGAAGAGCATGCATACTCAAGTTTACTTCTGACAAATGCTTTGTGTAAAAGAAGGCCTTTTCTAAGGTTAATCCGAAATATGCAAGCACTAAACAGCTTTAAAAAGGAGCATGTTTTGTTTGCTGAAGAGATCGCCCGGTCAATATGTAAACGAGGTGAGTTGTTGGCAGTTATGATTCTTCCAAGATGTTTGATTTGGTCTACAAACTCAGGGAAATCTTCGACATTGTAAGGCGGAATCTGGAGAGAGCCTCCCAGGATCAGGCTAGGCACTACAACCTAAGGAGAAGACAATGGACACCAGCGGTGGGGGACGTCGTGTGGGCCAAGGAACATCATTTGCCAAAGGCGGCCGAGGGGTTCGCAGCAAAGTTGGCCCCGAGATGCGACGGACCTTACCAGGCCACGGATTTTGCATCACCAGTAATGTGCAAAATACGGCACGTGAACACAAAAAAAGAGAGGAACATCCACGTGAGCGAGCTGAAACAACAACAAACACAGAACACATGCGAGCAGCCACAAGCAGATACGTTAGACAAAAGGCAACAGTAAAGTGTCAAAAAGTCCCAAAGGATACTACGAAAGGGTCCAAGGATAGCTCCAAGGATACCCAAAGGACACGAGGAAAGGGGTCCAAGGATAGCTCCAAGGATACCCGAAGGACACGAGGAAAGGGGTCGAAGGATAGCTCCAAGGATACCCAAAGGACGCGAGGAGAAGGGTCCAAGGATAGCTCCAAGGATGCCCAAAGGATACGAAGAAAAGAGCCCGAGGATAATTCCAAGTATGCTCAGGAATGAGGAAAGACTCCGAGGATCACTCTTAGGATTCTTAACTACACAGATAAAACTCGAAGGATTCTCTACAAGGCACTACGATACAATCATACAGTACAAGGAACACGTCAAGGATAACGAAAGCGGAAAGGAACGAACCAAGGTCTACAAGGATTTGATTAGGACTGGCTGGAAACACGCAGCAACAGTCTGCCGAAGGAAGGGGGAAGTCGGCACAGCTAAGAGAGCTGTACCGAAAGAGGCCAAGCATCACGGAGAAGGGCATCATGCCCAGACGGGATCGCGGGCCGGATCGGGGTCCAAACCAGGAAGCACAGCTGCTGGAGTCTGAAAGGGCACTCGTGGTCAACAAAGGCAACCTTCCAAGAGAAAATAAGCTGATGAGCACATACAAGGAGTCGGGTGTGAGATCAGAGAACTTACGTAGTGGCAAGGACAAGTGGAAGCGCCGGGCTGAGGGGTAAAAAAACTAAACTCCGGCTCATAGGGCACGGGCATAAACAAAATCCCCATACAACAGGGATTGGCACTGGACGATAGTGCGATAGATGGGCACAAGAAAAATGGAAATATCGGTGATGATGAACATCGCGGCGAGCCAGTGGCAACGCGGCACCTGCGTCGAGGGAACGACGAGGGAGCAACGAGGGAGCAACGAGGGATCAACGAGGGAGCGGCGAGGGAACCGGAACGAGATGCGCCATGACTCAAGGGATGGGAGAGTGGGAGCGCTGCTTTTTCTTAAATCTTTCCCGAAGAAAGGGGGGAATGTAAGGAGTTGAATAACTCCACACAAATCCCAGCAGCAGATGGCCGGCCGCTCACAAGGTACGCGGCGAATTCGCGTAGTGGCGGCGCGGCGAAGAGCGGTTGGAGAACGAGAGAGTTTGGAGATCGAGGACGGAGAACGTGAGAGTTGGAGAACGTGAGAGTTTGGAGAACGGGGGAGTTTGGAGAAAGTGAGAGTTTGGAGAACGTGGGAGTTTGGAGAGCCTGGAGGGTCTACCAGACTTAGAGTAGTGAAAGCCGGCGACTTGAAACCGTGAGCTCGGCGGTAAGCCTGTCGAGCCCCAGTGTACCTCGCCCCAGGCACTACTTTGGCGTATCCCGGCGTGAGACCAGTGCGCCAAGTGGAGTTGAGCAGGTCCTGGCGCGATCAGCCAGAAGGGAGAGAAGTCCCGGAGCGGCGCAACAGAACCCCGAGAGTAGCGAGCCAGAAGGGAGAGAAGTTCCGGATCGGCGTATGCCCACGAACCCAGCACAGAAGTCAAGACATACAGCCACCCTGTCAGGAGCAGTTCGCAGGACATCGCCACCAGCAAGCAGGAAACCACACCGCAACGGCCACGCAAGGAGGATCGATCCCGCAGGAATGGCACTGACAGTACGCGAAATGGTGAGGCTAGGGTGGATCGTTCGTTTACACGAGGCGCAGAAGCAAAACTGGAACACCGAGTCAACGAGGCGAGCGAACATCGAGACAACCCGTACCGTCGGCAGCGAGACAAGCAAATTATAAAGCCGACTGCAGTTATACCCGCAATAAACCCACTGCGAACCCATGAATTCTGTGCTTTCTTACTGAACTACTTGGCGGTCACGTTTATATTAATTTGGTGGGACAAACACACACAATCTACTGAGCTGGCCGCACAAACACCATAGCGAGCGGAAAGCAAACAAATCAGTTCGTTACAATGCGATGCATTGCCAAAGTCGTTACAAATGTCACATTTGTTCTTGTTTACTACATTTTTGGTCCACGAGGTCATTTTGGAGTATTCCGGTGGGTATGTGGTGAATTTCTAGAGATATCAGTCTTGAATTATTTGCTATTTTTTTTTTTTGTAGTTGTATGTTAAGTAGTTGTCATGAGTGGTTTTTTGTATTGCTATATGCTATTTTTGCTATCCGTTAAAATGGCTACACGAGGAATGCCTACCAAGATAATATGGTGAACGGCTTTGTCTATCGCTAAAAGTTCGTCGGACAAGGAGGACAGCGTCTTGTTAGTGTAATAGCTTTCTATATGCTTTGAACTGTAAACCATAAATGCTGCGCATGAATGATTTGAAGTCACTGATCCATTTGTAAAAATTACCTCAAAGTTCATGTTTCATAGTTCTATCATTTTTTTTTTTAACATTAGGTTAATACTATCTAGGTCTATATCATTTTGGCTGTTGCCTTGAAGACGTCGAAGTCAACCCTATCTTGTTGTTGCGGATGGGCTCCGGATCACAGATTTTAACTTGATCTATTATGTTTTTAGAGTCTTTGTAAGAGCTTGCGTAGCTAGTGTTTATATCTATATTTGTTCTTAATGTTTCCTTGGTAGGCTAATCTTTAATTAATTCCTTTGCAGTTTGGAATCTTATCCTGTACTCAGGTGGACGCTTAGCCGCCATGTGGTAGACGATTGGAATTGTTGTACATTTAATTAGGCCTAGGACGCTTTTGAGATTCAGGTTTGAATGTGTTTTGATTTTGTCATGGCTATCTTTGATAAATTACTAAATGAAGAGCATGCATACTCAAGTTTACTTCTGACAAATGCTTTGTGTAAAAGAAGGCCTTTTCTAAGGTTAATCCGAAATATGCAAGCACTAAACAGCTTTAAAAAGGAGCATGTTTTGTTTGCTGAAGAGATCGCCCGGTCAATATGTAAACGAGGTGAGTTGTTGGCAGTTATGATTCTTCCAAGATGTTTGATTTGGTCTATATCTTTTATTGCTGTGCCCTTGTGTTTCACTTCAAGGGGATGTCTACGTAAGTAGAAGTGTATTACACTGGATTTGGCCGGGTTGAAAGATAGATTTAGGTCGGCACATTCAATTTCAAACTCCGACAAACTTTCCTCCAAGAGTATTTCCCTTGAACTCATACATTTTTTTTCGAAGCAAACTAAAAAATAGTCGTTTGCATACTGAAAAATTTCGCAGCTATCGTCATCTAGGCGTGGAAGTTTGCTGTATACAGATTAAATAGGGCTGGGCTGAGGCAGCTGCCTTGAGAGATCCCTCTGTTCATCTCTAGAAGACAACTCCCTTTGACTAGGACTCGCCTCTTGAGAAAATCTATAACCCATGGTGAAGGTCTAGCTAGTAACCCTATGTCAACGCAGTCGAAAGCCTTTTTTGAAGGTCCAGGCATGCTGCCACTACTTGGAACCCTTCTATTATGAGGGGATCTGTTGTCACTGCTCGGGTGGACGGAGTGTTTTGAATTATTTCTAAAAATTTATCGTTATCGTTCTTCGGACCATGAGTCCTTTTGAGCTGTTCTTTTGATTTGTTTGTATATTTTTAGATTTTTTATGCTATGCCAAACACATGGACTTTCTGAGATTTCTTCAATAAAGGCCTTGAAGTTTGACTTTTTTTTATCTTAAATGTCACTGCTCGGGATGGACGGAGTGTTTTGAATTATTTCTAAAAATTTATCGTTATCGTTCTTTTAGATTTTTTATGATATGCCAAATACATGGACTTTCTGAGATTTCTTCAATAAAGGCCTTGAAGTTTGACTTTTTTTATCTTAAATGTAGTTTTTGAATGTTTTTTCAGCAGCAAGTGTTTTGTGAGCATCTTCAAACCTTTTGGAAAGGTAAAATATCTGCCTAGCAACGTTTCGAAACCGAAATAATTTTTCTGCTTCTGAACACCACCATTTTTTCGGTTTGTAGTTATTTCTTTGTGTAATTTTAACTGTGTTTGTCCGCACAATAACTTTTACTGATTGGTTGATAGTGTCTAAGCTGGTAAAACTAGACTTTTCAAAGGCAGTAGCCACTTTATTGTGTAGTATTTTGTATGAGTTTGTATGTGTATTTACATTGTTAATAACAATTTCGATCGGAAAATGGTTGCTGTTAGTTATTTTCATTTTCGAAGTACTCCAAGCAATGTTCAGGTCCGTCGTTTTACAGAAGGTGAGATCCAAAACTGACAATTGTGACGGACTAAGCGAAATGGTTGGGGAACCGTCGTTGAGGCATACAAACCCTGTATCAAGAGCTGTTCGACTACATGACCCTTTTGGTCGGTGCTTAGGCTTCCCCATGTTATTGATTTTGAGTTGAAATCCCCCCAATCAAGCTTGGGTTAGATAGAGATGATATAAAGATATTTATGTTTTTCTTAAGGTTAATGGTTTGTACTCTTATATTTTCTATGAGATCAACTGATTTTAATATTCTGAACTTTATATTACATCTGATATATACCCCAACTCCTGTGTAGTTGCCCTCTCTAGGCATTCCAATGAAATTATAGTCTGAGATGCTACAGTCGCTATTATGTTGAACCCAAATTTCTGAAAGAACCGCTATATCAACATCATTGTTTACTAGATAAATATTTAGAAGGTGTTTGTTGGTTAGGTTGTTCAGGTTCTGAATGTTTATTTGTAAGATTTTCATTGTCATGTTATGGGCTGAGAGAGAGAGAGAGTTTCAATGGATCTCGAAATCTGCTGTGCATCCAGATCTGCGTTGCTTAGGTTAATGTTCAGTATTGTTATGTTTGTTGCTGAGTTGTTATTATTGGCTGAAATAAATTCAGTGATTTCCTTTCCTAGAATATTTAATTTGTCCGAAGCCAAGGTGGCATGGGCTTGTGAAAGGCTGTTCTGATTTTGGGAACTCTTTTCTACTTTAGCATAGGAGTTAATGGAGGGGATTGATTTGGCTGATTCAACCGATCTGTTAAGTGTACTGTTTGCTACATACAGTCATAATAATTTTGTTTAAAACTTACGGGTTCATTGTTTGCTTTCACCTGTTTTTTTTCCTGGGCTGGTGGCTTCACCATTACTTTCATTTTGTCCTACGCATGGATTTGTGCCTTGTTCTGGTGGACATTGCTGATGTTGTGGGCATTGGCTTCTTCTCTTTCTGGATGGCACCACTTATTGGAGGATTTTCGTTTCTTGCTGCAATACTCATTTTGGGTGCCCACAACTATTTTCTGGAGTCCTCCAAAATTCCTGGTATCCTCTAAGTTTCTGGAGCACTTCCGAAAAAAGGAGGAAAAATGGCTCCCAATGGCTTGATAAATCAAAATGTTCCTGGAATTGGCAAGGTTTATTGGAGAAAAAATAATGCTTTTTATAAAACTGAATGGCTCATGAAGTCCTAAAGTAGAAGGAGTTGATACGGTGCTTCCGAAAAAAAGCAAATGTTCCTTGGAAATCCCTACGTTCCTGGCGCGGAAAACTTGACAACAAAAAAAAATCCCACTGGCTCAAAAATCGCACTTCGCACATCCGACTCTGTTGCTGGTTAAATCGCGACTCCATTCAGCGATCCTAACGTTCCAGTTGTTGGCACGTTGCTTCAGCGTATGTTTAATGCTTCCTGGTATCCTCGACAATTTTAAAGGTCCCGAAATAAGGCGACAAAATTGCTCCCAATGTTCCAGGAATTGGCGCGGTGAATTGGAGAAAAGATAATACTTCTTAGACGTTTGCAGAACTAGCACTAAAAAGCTTGAGGCAGCCGAACCAGGTGTTGAGTAGAGTACTGGGTGTTGATTCGGTGATTCCGAGAAAAAGCAACAGTTATACGGCATTTTTAACGTTTCTGGACGCCGCCGTGGAAAGCTTGTAGGCAAAAAAAATACTACTAGCTCAATAATGGCAAATCCGACTCTGTTGCTGGCTAAAACGCTACCTTTTTATATCCTTTCGAAGGGGTATAATGATTTCAGTCAAAAGCTTGCAACGCAGTGAAGGAGACGTTTCCGACCCCATAAAGTATATATATTCTTGAGCATCATCAGTATCAGTGGACAAGTCGATCTAGCCATGTCCGTCTGTCTGTCCGTTTCTACTCAAACTGATCTCTTAGTTTTAAAGCTATCTGGCTGAAACTTTCCCAACATTCCTCTTTCTGTTGCAGGTCTATCGTCTATCGTGTCCCCCTTTTTCCCAGTGACTTTGTTTTTGTATCATCTGTCTATCGTCCAAAAGTAACTCAGAAGATCTTCGCGATCGAGACCCTTTTGTTTTTGTAATAAGTGTTATATCGTCCAGAAGTGTCTCAAAAGTTACTTTTTCCGATGGCGATCCCTTTTGTTTTTGTAAAATGTGTTCTGTTGTCTATTTATTTTCCAGAAGAGTCTCAGAAGTTACTTCTTTGCGATTGAAATGTGTGCTATCGCCTTTCTATCGCTCAGAAGCGACTTAGAAGTTACTTCTATTTTGTTTTTGTAAAATGTTTACTATCGTCTTTCAATCTTCCGGAAGTGACTTCTGGACGATAGGCGATAAAATTATCGCCCTTTTGATTGAAGGGAAAGACCTTTCGAAAAGAGAATAGAAAACTGAAAAAGAAAACCCGTTGAAATTTCGGAAGCTCAAATTTGACGGATGCGCAACTACAGGGTGACTTTTGTTTCGGTCTTTGTTCTTGTTTTTTAACTGAACTAAAATGGTGGGCGCTCCAAGTGATATTGACTTTTACAAAGCCAAGGTGCAATCGGTTGTGCGACAATTATCGGCAACCAATTCTTTTCTTACCAGAGAACTATTAAATAATTTCGATGAGGCAGATTTGCAAGCGCGGCTTTAATTCGTTGAATCTTTGTCAAAGGGCGTGAATTTGGCGTAATTATCGATTGATGCGCGGCTAATTTTGCAAATATTTATTTTGACATCGAGTCAAAAGTTTCTCTAGAATTACTTGTGCAATAAAGGCGCACCAAAACGCAAATTCCACTGCCTTGCATAACCATTTTGTAGGAGATGGCAGCCTGAACTCAAGTAGGAAATCAAAACTTCCGCATCTGGAACTTCCTCGTTTTTCTGGAAATTATGCAGATTGGCCGGATTTCTACGCCATGTGTTCAACTGTTGTGAGCAATGACCAAGAGCTAAGTAAAATTGTAAGTAAAGTAAGTGAAAATTCCAATATCTCCGTGCCAGCCTTAAAGGCGTGGCGTTGGAAACCAAAGGTTCACTAGAGGCATTCGATGCGAACTATGATACAGCGAACTATTTATTTATTTATTTATTTGTACACTGTAGGCTTACTTATAAAAACTAAGCTACAGTAGTGATGACAGCCATAGCTGCTGGGGCTTTCGGCTGGTTATCTATTCAGATTTTTCATAGTACTTATATAAGGTTCAACACTTAACAATTAGATTACAATCAACAAATAACACTTAATTAGAAAACATAGAATTCTTAATCTTAAACTTGAAATTAGAAAGTATTTTTACATTTTGTTTTTTGTAGCCTTATAATTCATTTATAATGTTGGCCTTTTTTAAAAATGTAAGAAGGATAAGTAAGTTTTCAGGGCTAGGATTAGTTAGGAGAGGGATGAGATCGGAGTTTGGTGTTTCGGGTCTGATATTGTGGAAGGTTGGGCATTCATTCAATACATGTTTTATTGATATGTCCGTACAATGGCAAAATTTGCATTGGTTTGATGGCGGTTGCACAAATCTATTTGCATGGGTCAGTCTAGTGTGCCCAAGACGTAACCGTATAAGCTTGGTTTGTTCAATTTTTGATAGTTTATTAAAGAAGGGGTTTTTTTGTGTAGTGGGCAATGTTAAGATGACTGACATTCGTTGTTTGATACCATGTGGATGTTTTATTAATCAGTTGTGGAGCAAAATTAAGCAGTGTTGATTTTAAATATCTATTCCTTTCTAATTTATTTATGTTTGTTGAAGCTATTAGGGGGGAGATTGTAGCTGCTTTAGCAGCTTCATCGGCAAATTCGTTTCCAGCTATCCCTACATGGCTTGGTACCCAAAGAAGTTTTATTTTAGGGAAGTTGTTTATTATAAGATTTCGAATTTTGGAGATAAGATATGTTGAGTTTTCTGTATTTTTTATGCTTTCTACTACTGACACGGAATCAGTGCAAATGCAGGTTTTCCCTCTACTTTTTGTCGCTTCTGCTGCATACACTGAAGAGTATTCAGGTAGCACACCTAGTTATCCATCCATCCTAGAGATCCATCCGTGTATATAAGGTTATAGTTTTTTAATTTGTGTTTAGTTTCTAAAAATTCGTTTAAAAATATTTCTTTTGGGGTAGTTGGTTTTCTTTTTTTTTTTTGAGGTGTGTGTCTAATGCTTCAGGTCTTCTATGCCCTGGGGGGTTGGACTTACTTAGTTTTTTACCGGGGTAATTGTTAGATCTAGATTGGAACATATGTTGATGCAGTCTTGGAGTACTGAGTTTTTATATTTTTTATTATGTTTGTTTATAATTTTGTTTACTATGGGATAAAGGGGGGTGTCCTGGCAGTGTACTATTGTGTTCCAAATTTTTTTTTCTAGGGG
Organism: Drosophila biarmipes; assembly: GCF_025231255.1. Taxonomy (NCBI): domain Eukaryota; kingdom Metazoa; phylum Arthropoda; class Insecta; order Diptera; family Drosophilidae; genus Drosophila; species Drosophila biarmipes. The sequence goes on along the minus strand of NC_066615.1, from coordinate 2,266,255 downwards.
GCATACATTCGCTTCAAGGTAGAGATTGTGGGTTGGAGTGGACGGGAATGCTCCTAACGCTGAGCGGAGAGTTGAGTTCATGTATATTTTAATTGGCCTTAACGTAGACTTTGGGGCGTTTCCGTAGATTGGTAAGGCGAATTATATTTTTGATATTAATATGCTTTTTGCTATTTGGACTAGTGTATGAGGATGACTATTGTATTTATAGCTTAAAAGACATTTTATAATGTTTAGCGGCTTGGACAGTGATTTTTTTTAATCTGTTAATGTGAGAGTTTCATCTATACTTTGAGTTTAAAGTTAGTCCTAAAATGGTTGTTTCTTTAGATGTTTTTATCGGACAAATTTTTGTTTCTACTTTACAATGGCAGTTTGTTTTCCTACATATATATAAGTGGTTGCATTTATCTTGGGATAATGATGCTCCAGAGATTGAGCACCAGTTGCTTATTTCAGAGAACAGAGAGTCTAAGTTGGATATTACGGATTTGTTTCTTTTTAGGTTAATTAGAATGTTGAAATCATCTGCATAGGCAGTGAATTTCAGCTGTCTATGTTTTTCTATTATGTCCACCAGGCTGTTGAAAGCTATTAGGAATAAAATTACCGATAGTGGGGATCCTTGTGGAATGCCGTTGTGTAGATTTTGAATAGTTGAGTTTGTCTGGTCCGTGCGTACTCGAATATTTCTGTTCATCATAAAATTGCTTACATAGTTTATGGTTTTTTGACCGCAACCCCAAGACCTCAGTTGACCTATTATTGTGTGCAGTCCTATTTTTTCGAATGCCTTTTCAAAATCTAAAGAAACTATGGAAACATGTCGTTTTTCGGTAAGGGCTCGGCTGACCAAAGCGTCTACAAACAGTAGACAGTCTGTAACCGATTTCCCTTTCCTGAAGCCAAGTTGGTGACTATTAAGCAATTTGTTAGTTGTAACAAACCACCATGGTCTTTTGGAGATTATTTTATCTAATATTTTAGATATGCATGGATTAAGCAATATAGGGCGGTAGGAATCGATTAAAGTTTTGTCTTTGCCGGGCTTGTGGATTGGGATTATTGTGCTGACTTTGTATGTTTGTGGTATGTGCGATCTTAGAATGCTGTTAAATAGAATAATTATTCTTTTTTTCAAAGATTTTGACGAGTGCTTGATCATTGAGTAATTGATTTTGTCGTGCCCTAGTGTGTTTCCCTTGAGGCTATTTAATGCTGCAGAAAATTCGATGAAGCTTATATCTTGCTCCATGAATTCTGCAGTTCTGTGTGGTAAGTCATGGGGTCTGTTGTTTACTATATCGTTTTTAGCTTGTAGAAAAAGTGTCGAGAAATTGCTGTCATCTGAGCGGAAAGACCAATGCTTTGAGAACGCGTTGGCTATATCACCCTGATCAGTGAGGGTGTGATTTGAACTGTAGTCCTTGATACAGTGAATGGAAGTTGCCTTATGAAAGCCACAAAAAGTGCGTATTTTATTCCAGATAGTTTCGCATTTAGTGTCTGGGCTGATGCTGGATGTTAAAATTTGTATACTTTCCTTTTTTGAGGTTCTGATTTCCCTTCTGTACAGTGCGTTAATTCGTTTAAAGTTTACAAGATTTTGGGTGCTCATATTTCTGTTGAATGTTATCCAAGCTATGTTTTTTTCGTTTTTTAGGGATTCTAGTTTTCTATTCCACCATGGTACGTTGTAGTGCTGTTTAGGGGCCTTGGTTTGGGGGATGCTTTTGTAAGCACTCTGTAAAATTATTTTATTTATGTTACTAGCATCTTGGTTGGTGTTGTGTGCTTTTGGTAAACTAGTGTTTAGGTTATTCGTGAGTGTTTCGTATTTATCCCAATCCGCTAGGTTCATGATAAATCTGGGTAGGTACCTATTTGTTTTTTTATTCTGTAAGGGGAACATTTGTACGACAATGGGGAAGTGATCACTTCCTTGCAGTGTGTCACTAATTTTGAAGGTGGAGAAATGATTTTTGGGTGATCCCCCAGCCTATTTGTTTTTTTATTCTGTAAGGGGAACATTTGTACGACAATGGGGAAGTGATCACTTCCTTGCAGTGTATCACTAATTTTGAAGGTGGAGAAATGATTTTTGGGTGATCCCCACAAGCGATTCCAACTGTTGAAGTCGCCTGTGATTAAGGATAGTGTATTCTGTAAGGTTGGAAACATTGTTTCCAAGTCACTTTGAGAGAACTTTTGATTTGGGGGAATGTATGCGGCGAATATAATAAATTTTCTAGCTGAATGAACTTCAAGAGCAATGGCATCAAAAATATGCCTTGTAGAGATTTGTGTTGCAATGATTTGTGTATTAGTATGGCTACTCCGCCTTTGGCTACGATGGATAATGTGTGGTAAATTTCAAAGTTTACTGGGATAGGGATGTTTTGGGAAGGTGTTAAATGGGTTTCTTGTATAGAAATAATTTTTGGGTTGTATTGTTTTATTAAGATTAAGAGTTCGTTATAATTGTTAGTGTATCCGTTCATGTTCCATTGTAGTATATTGAAGGACATTGTAAAAAGTTAGAGAGAATTTAAGGGGCAAGGTTAGTTGTATTTTTAATTTCAATTTACTTAACTTTAGACCTGGTCTGTATTGGGCTTTTTGATCCGTCATTTTTCAATAATCTTTTTTCTCTTTTGGTTAAGTTTTTAGGGTAAATTAAGCAATTAGGGTTCGACTTATCGTTGGTATTTTTTCCTGAACTAATAGAGCTGGTGGACATCTCATCGTCGTCGTCGTATGTGATAATTTTCCGTTGGTTGCTTGTTGTAGGTTGTTCCAGAGTTGTTGATGGTGAGGGTTCGATTAAGCCTTGTTGTTCCTTATGTCCTTATTTACTTGGACTTGGGTAGATTTGGCAATTGATGCATATAATGAGCCGTCGTGCTGATGTCTCTGTTTGTAGATGGACCATGCTTTTCGGTTGTCGACTTTTTGTAGCGTTTTTATGGCTTGTACTTCCTGGTGAGTTATAAAGACTGGACATTTCCTGACCCTTGGAATGTGGTTAGTGTCGGGGTACATATTTTCTAGGCAATTTATGCAGCATGGGATTTCTTGGCATTCTTCTCCTAACATGGCATCTGTATGAATTTTGCGGCTGCACTTAATGCAAGATCCTTCTTTTTTGCATGCAACGCATTGGTTGAGGGATATATGGTCGAACGTTTATTTTTTCATAGCCGATGTTGATGTTTTCCGGAAGGTTGAGTAGGGAGTATGTCAGTATTATGAGACCCGTTTCGCTGGTTAGACCAAAGCTTGCCCTTTTTGTAATTTTGTGAACTTCTATTACTTTTTGGGATTTTAAGTTCTGCAATATTTCTGCCTCATCAATGCCTCTCAAGTCGTTGCAGTATATAACTCCTTTGCAGGAGTTAAGCGATCTGTGTTCTGACACTTGGATTGGGATGTTGCAAGGTATTGCGGTAAGTTTGAGTAGTTGTTCAGCTTGTAGTTTGTTCTTCGTTTTAATCAGAAGGTTTCCGTCCCTAGTTTTTTTGCATTCTGCGACTTCTCCACCTACGGCAGAGTCTATAGTCTTCTTAATCAAGAACGGTGATGTGTTGCTAAAGGTTGGTTGTCCGATCTGGTCATGACGAGGTACTTCCCGTCGGGTGCGGGGGGCCTCTTCTAGGGGGGGTCCAGCATTATTAGCGACTTAAGCTGCACTTTCTGATTGACGTGTGGCTGTCAAATTGTCTTTCGATAAGATAAGAGATCTATAAAAACATTCCCTGGTTGATTCACTTCGGGTACTTGAAGGTTTTTCTTTGATCGATCACAAGAGAAGCACAGCCGTTCGTATTGACTGACGAAGTTGAACTGGATACAGCGAACTATAATACAGCAGGCACACGTAAGGCGATATTTGGGTTAAATGGTGTTGAAATGGGATCTGCTGAAGGCCTTCGCGAACTAAGCGATAATATGAACTCTCGTCTGCGAGCGATCAGGACGCTCGCTACCTCAGACCAAATTCTGGATGGATTTTTAATTTACATCGTGGCTTCTAAGCTAGATTCGAGAACTCTGGAGCGCTGGGAAGAGGAATTGTCATCCAACATTTGTCAACATGGACCTCTATGGCTTCATTTTTTGGAAAAACGATGCAGATTGATGGAAAATTTGGATAGCGCGTTGGTAACGAAGACGCCAGGCGATCAGATTGGAAGACTAACGAATAAACATAAGCAAAGCGTACTCATTGCGGCATCTACGAACTCCGATAAACTTGTATGTATTTTTTTTTTTTTTTTTTGCGAGGGAAGGGATAATTATTTGCCAAAATGCACAAGGTTCTTAAATCTTTCTCCTAGCTTGCGCTACAAAGAGGCCAAGAAATTGCACGTACACCTTAATTGCTTGTGGAAGGGTCATGGCTTGCAGAAGAGCAAGTCGGGCAATTGAAAAATTTGTCATATGAAGCACCACACACTTTTTCATTTGACGCCTAGCCCACAGGTGCCTTAGCATCATTTTCATCAGGCGACCTTAACCCATCTCCGCAAGCGTCAACATTAATTGCAAGTTCGCCCACATCATCATACTCTCGATCTATCATAAATAGCACACAATATCCCAATCAATACGTCTTGCTTGCCACAGCTTTGTTTTGTCTTTGTAAAAAATCGAGCTGGCTCTTTCATCGCATACCGTGCTATACTCGACTCAGCATCGCAACTTAATTTCGTCTCTTTTTGCAGGCCAGTTGCAGCTCAAGTCATAATCGTCGCATGTATCAATATCTGGAATAAAAATTACGGACTATCAACCGGAGTTCAATATAAATGCTTCTGAGATATTTCCAAATATATTTTCGAATTGATATGCTGATTGGAGAAAGAATTTTTTTGATTCGATTTGCATGAAAAAATTCACTTATCTGAAAGGCTGCCGACTCTGCAGAACACCAAACTTGGTTGGATCGTTTCTGGGGTCTGACAAGCGAAAGAAAAGAAGTATGTACCATAGCTACGTCAGTCAAGCCGAATACATATGAAACTGTAGATAAGTCTCTCACTGAAGCTGTAAAACGATTCTGAGAAAAAGAAAACTGTCAAGAGATCCTTTCCTAAAGATTCAATATAGAGCATTCCTGAAAGAATATATCGATCTAGGCCATATGTCGTTGGCTTCCCAACAGGATCAACATAAGCAATTATTTTTGGCCCATCATTGCGTGCAGAAGCTGGATAGCCGCAGTACAAAACTTTGTGTCACGTTCGATGGATCGGCGAACAGCACTTCAGGACAATCGCTTAACAATTTGCTCCTAACTGGCCCTACAATTCAGCCAAAATTCTTCAACACAATTGTTCGTTTTCGTCTATTCAGGTTTGCACTCTGCGGGGATATATGTAAAATTTAATATATTTAAAGTAGCACCACTGAAGACGCTAACTATACCTAAATTGGAGTTGTCGGCTGCTTTACTACTGGCAGAACTCGTCTCCAGTATAAGGCACATTTTCGCCATACCCTGTGACTTTTACAGTTGGTCTGACTCTACTATCGTCATCGTATAGAGATGATTACTAACTTTTTCATTTCTGAATTGAACAGTCATGATGTCCAGGAGCTCTGGTTCCAACAATACGGCGCAACATGTCACACAGCTCGTGCCACAATCGATTTATTGAAAGACACGTTTGGTGACCGCCTAATTTCACGTTTTGGACCTGTAAATTGGCCTCCAAGATCTTGTGATTTAACACCTCTAGACTACTTTCTGTGGGGCTATGTAAAGTCATTGGTCTATGCGGATAAGCCACAAACGCTTGACCATTTGGAAAACAACATTCGCCGTATTATTGCCAATAAGCGGACGGAAATTGGACGTCCAGTTTGGACTACATCCGAGCCAGCCGTGGCGTGTTTATGTAATGCCACAAAATTATCTTTCGAATAAAAAAAATTCATGTCAATCGAATAATCCATCGTTGTTTTATTGCAACTTAAAGTTCTATAGCTCTAAAAAAAACACCTGTTATATATCGTTTCGTCTCGCTTCGGAAAAAGGATTGTCCTCGACGAGTCGGTCTCCTCACAGTACAAGGTTTTATTGATGAATCACGCATTCTTCAGTTGTCCAATTTCGCTCAGGAGATACGCGAACTTAACGTCAACAAGCCTCTACAAAAAGGGAGCCAGCTGCTGTCTCTAAACCCCAGGATTGGAAACGATGGACTTTTGGGAATTGGAGGACGATTGGCGGGTTATGGGAAGCGGCCATGAAAGCAAATTTCATTATTACAGAGTTGTCAGCCCCAAAATTTTGACATTCGATGAACTTCGAACTCTCGTATACGAAATGTCTGCGGTTCTAAATTCTCGCCCACTTTGTCCAATTTCAGAAGACCCGAATAATTTGAAAAATTTGTTGTCTTCCCCAAAACAATGTGCTTGTCTCATAAATACCTATCGACTGACCTAAAAAATGTGCCACGCCCACTCTAACGCCCTCAATGGGCTTAAACGCTGTCTATCAGCCGTCCACATAATACCTACTGCATTGCTGCTTATATATATCCATTATCCTTTTGCTCCATTAAGCTGAGTAACGGGTATCTGATAGTCCAGGCACTCGACTATAGCGTTCTTCCTTGCTTGACATATTATCTTATTATATTGGGGATATCATATTTTATATTTTTAAGACTTTCGAATTAATTTAAAAAAATGGGACGATTCTAACATATAACTGTCAAAGAAACGGACAGAGAAATAATGAAATAGTTTATCTTAATATCACTAAAACTAGCAGAAATTCTTAAAAATTTAAAATGGTCTTACTAATGTTGATTATTTTTTATAACTGTAAGGGTGTATAAATTAAGAAGTTAACTTCTTTTCTTGTTTATTTTAAAATTTGTGGGGAAATTTCTTTTCAATAAAATATTTTGTTCCACATGATTAATTTGAAAATTGTTTTGACTTTTGCTATATTTATATTTTTTCATGCGTAGACTACTATTTTTCCTGTTTCTTTGTTAAATACTGTACGCCTGCGGGCTAGCGGTGGGTCTGTGGTGGCGCTGGTAGTGGTGGCGCTGGTAGTGGGGCGGTGGCTGGACATGGCGGCAATACCGAACTGCCTACAGCGGGACAGCGGGAAAGCCTGGAAGCGCAAGCATCCAGAGCGGGTGCTTCGCGGCCTGCACTTTCCGCTCCCCTTGCAAACACTGGAGTTGCAACATCACTGGCCCTGGTTGCAGGCCCCGGAGAGGTTCCAGCCGAATGTTGTTTTTTGGGCCACGGGCCTTCGTCCTTCGTCGACCAGATGGAACCCTGGCTGGATGACTTAGATGAATACACTTCCGCACCCAGGATCAGGGAAATCGTTGCCGTCAGGTAGAACCACTTGACAGCCAACGGGAGATCCTTAGACTTCTCGACGACCATCTCAGGGATCGCTCGGATTGGGGTGCGGATGCGGACGTTCGGCTTAACCTTCAGGATTACCTCCAGCTTGGTACCTTCGTTGACCTTCGACCGAACCGTCGCCGTCCAAACCTTCTCGTCGCCGACACTGGTTGTCGGCAACCGAAAGGCGGACGCCAGGGACGCGTCAATGCAGCTCGTCGGAGTGCACGGGTCAATGAGAGCGGCCATGACAAAGGTTTTCAGCCCGGTCTCCAGAATAACTATGGCGCGGCGGAGAAGCGAGCGCTCTGCGAATTCGCGGATCTTGCCGGCGCGAGCGCTGTCGAGAAGCGGAGGATGCCGAGCGATTTGGAGGGGCAAGCGCTTGGCGGGTTGTGGATCTTGCCGGCGCGAACGCTGCTGAGAAGCGGTCCGTCGTTGAGCAGCGGAACGCCGCTGGGTACTGGGAGGCTCTGTCATACGGAGTAGCGTGTGGTGACTTCGTTTGCAAATCCTGCACCGGTCATGGCCTCGTCTGTTCCATTTCGAATGCGAGACAATTCGCGCAGTACTCATTTTCAGAGGGTGAATTCCTCGGCAGACTCGGCGTCGGTAGGACAGTGCGCCTCGAGTACCTCTGCTCTCCAATGCTTGGACGCTGCGCTGACATAGAGCCATTCTTAAAGGATCTGACAGTGGATCATGGAAAAAGAAAAAAAAAAAGGAGATGTTTTATGATATGTATCTTAATCACGAAATCTTGGCCATTTGCCGATTACTTTATCGATGTTCTCTGTTTTTATGTACACTCAAACATACCAAAAATAACACAGCTATACAGAGCCGAATAAAGTGAGTTGGACATTTTATCTCAACCTGATCTATCGTTTCCTTTCAATCGGACCATAAAATTTTTTGGCGACGAGTGAAAAAATAAAAAAACGTGCCGCAAAATTTCGTTTTGTAATTCGTGTCGATAGACTGAAACTATAGTGATCGAACGCAAAAAGACATACAATGACTGACAGCCAAGTTAATTTTGAAACATTGTAGGCTCAACAGCAAGAATTTGCGCAGAAGTTGATGCAACAATAACACAGTGGTGTGAACATAGCCAGATCGGAAGCAATACGGACGTTCACTTTGAAATGCTTAAAAAAGGTAAAGAATTAATACCAACCATGAAGGTAATTTGCGAAAGGCTTCATAGTTTGGAGGATCAATGCCTTTTAGTTCTGAGTAACACAGAAAGGCAGATCTCAGACATAGAAGGAAATAATAATATTTTTATGGCTCAGGGAAAATCAAGAAGTAACCGCGCTCCATTTGGTTTTATGGGATCGCTTTATCAAATTCTATTTGGAATAATGGACGAAGACGACAGGATACAAAAGGAGGATAATATTAAAACTTATTAAACAATCAGCATAGCCTTAACGAGCTAGATATAAAACAGACTTCCTTGTTGGATTCTATGTCTAACATTTTAAAGAATACGACTGACGAAGTTAACTCAAATTTTAAAGGAATGAACGAAAGAATTAAGAACATGACAGCGGTATTGCAAGAATCTTATTATGTGTACAAAGAGTCTATCAACTTTTTATGATAACCAAACAACTTAGTAACATTATATGGTATCATAAGCCTGCTAATAGACATAAATCATGGCTGACTTTATACAAACATATTAAGACCTAGTCAGCTAAAGAGTGAGATTTCCAGAATTAAAGACAGTTTGTCTGAAAATTTAGTATTGCCAGGGAAAAAAGAACAGGCACAGAATTAAAGGAAGTTTACACATTATTGACGGCTAGAGGTTTATTTGTGGATAAAAAATTAATAATTAATGCCAAAATACCTTTGTTTGGTAGACATGCTTCTGCACTTTATAAAAGTTTCCCAGTTCCGGTTAAATTGGACGACCGCATGATTACAGTGCATGTAGATTCTTAGTACTTAATTTATAATTTTGAGATCGATGCATATCACCTTATGGCAGAATCTACTATTAATGAATGTCAAAGGTGGCAGTCGAATAAAAGATATTGTGATGGATGTTGGCCAGCAATAGTTGTGAGATTAAACCTCTCAAACCAAAAAAGGCATCGAACTGTAGTTATAAATCGATTGCAGAGAGTAAGTCATATTGGGTTGACCTAGAAAAGAAAAGTAGTTAGCATTTTAAGGTTCAAAATAATGCTAAGGCTAGAATTCAGTGTAGCTACTCAAAAATAGGGATAGTAGATTTACTTGAACAAGGAAAATGCTCGAACTGATGAAAAAATATTGGTTGCTCAACACACTATTCAATTAAAAGATCGGGACCCTTAGCTTTGTCTCACTGGAGAAGTTAGCGAAATACCAAAGATTATTTGGAACCCGCTCGATATGCCATTAATTAACCATAGGGACGAAATCAATCGTTTTTCAAAGCAAATTCGATATTTAAAAACTCACAAGCCAGAATTAAGGGAATTAGACTTTCACCATTTAACTGGGCATGCATCCTTAGTTTAAGCAATTGTAATAATACTAGTTATATTAACTGTTTATTGTATAAGAACAATTAAAATACGAAGCCATAATATTACCCAGCGGTATGCATAATATTTAAATTTCCCACACTGGAGCAAGGGTTCCTGTGCGGGTGTCAGTTGGTAACTCTCCCGCTCAGGCAGACACGGCCTTTGCGTAGGCCACAGATAAGACCAGAATAAAAAGTTCATGTAAGTTCCCTAAGAAGAGACTTAGAAAATAAAATTCAGTTTTAATACAGAACTTAACTGAAAAGGTTTTTTTTTAAGTATATACATCATTTTTAGCAAAAAATTGTTGTTTTAGTTATTTTTGTGTATGGCGTTAGTGAGAGTGTGGTGGTACTTAAACATGGACAGATTTTTAAAAAAAGTAAGTATTAAATATCTGAATGCATAATACGTATTTTTATACTCTTATAGACCGTTGTCGACAGAATCCGATCTTTAAGCAAACCCAACATTTAAATAATAAGCAAATATATAAAGTAGAGTTTGGGATAGAAAAGTAAGTATAGTAACATAAGGACTGTAATGTATGAACAGTAAGGGAGGGATAGTACAATAAACTAAAGACTATGTATGTAATGAACAATATTATTAAATTAACTTTTTTTTATTATACCCTTGCTGAGGGTATAATGATTTCAGTCAGAAGTTTGCAACGCAGGGAAGAATACGTTTCCGTCCCCATAAAGTATATATATTATTGATCAGCGTCACAAGACGAGTCGATCTAGCCATGTCCGTCTGTTCTTCTGTCCGTCCGCCTGTCCGTCCGTTTCTACGCAAACTAGTCTCTCAGTTTTAAAGCTATCGGGCTGAAACTTTCCCAAAAGTCTTCTTTCTATTGCAGGTAGTATATAAGTCGAAACCAACCGGATCGGACTATATATCTTATAGATATTATAAAAAATAGCCATAGGAACGATCGGAAAATTAATGGTAAGATAATATGAAACAAGGAAGGAAGTTAACTTCGGCAAGCCGAAGTTTGTATACCCTTGCAGTTATAAAAAATAACCAATAATTTTATAAAATGGAATCCGAAATTCTTAAAAATATAAAAATTTATATCCCCAAACCTATAATTTGTTTCACATAATTTTCCACCAATTATCCGATCGTTCTTATGACAGCTATATGATATAGTCGTCCGATTTTAATAAAAGTCTTCTTTGTAAATTCGAAATTCAGAACTAATTAAAAAATGTTATTTTCAAGCTTATAAGGTTATATGTTAAAAGCCACCAAAGATATAATTTTTATTTTATATTTTCTGACTAATTTTCCGATCGTTCCTAAGGCAGCTATATGATATAGTCATCCGATTTTGATAAAATTTAATTCGAAATTCAAAACCAAATAAAAAATGTTATTTCCAAGCGTAGGAGGTTATATGTTAAAAAACACCGAGGATATAATTTTTCATATATGTGATAGTCCTCCGATTTTGATAAAACTTAATTCAAATTCAGAACTAATTTAAAAAAAATATATCCAAGCTTAGAAAGTTAAATGTTAAAAAAAAACACCAAAGTTATAAATTCTTTAAATGTTTTTCCTCGATAGTTCCTATAGGAGCAGCCCGATAGCTTTAAAACTGAGAGACTAGTTTACGTAGAAACGGACGGACAGACGGACAAACGGAAATGGCTAGATCGACTTGCTTAGTGATGCTGATCAAGAATATATGTACTTTATGGGGTCGGTAACGTCTACTTCACTGCGTTGCAAACTTTTGACAGAAGTCATTATCCGCAAGGGTATAAAAATTTAGCAGTTCATGATGGAGCTGATCACTTACCCACCATATCAAACGTTGAAAGTGCTTTCAATATATTGTATTGTATGAAAAGAAAACACTTTAACACTTGCTTGCATTTCTACTACACTAGGATTTGAATAAGTTTACTTTAACTTCTTATTATAATTATTTAACTGTGATTTTGTGTATTTGCGAATGTCGAAAGGGTTAGACTGTGTTCCGTGTGTGTATTTGCGTCAGGGGATGGTCTGTGAATTTCACAAGAATTGAAATTTTCGGCATGAACGCCAAAGTGGCCACTCCGATTGAAACTTTCACTGCTTTATATGCACTTTCTGGATCTTAGGTTTGGAGATTAGCGACTTTTAAAAGCTGTTAAAGCTGTTGGCGCTGATCTGGAAGAAAATTCCCGACTCGTGGCTTTTCTTCAAAATATTAGTTAAACTTACATTCATTTACCAATAACAAACTAATGGTGCCAAAAAACCTTATCAAAGGCCAACGATGACTAATATTTTCTTGATTTAGTTTGGGAAGATTTTATGAAAACATAGGCTTTTCCACGAAATATTAGTTAAACTTTTCTTCTTTTTTCAATAACAAACTAATGGTGCTAAAAAACATTAGGAAAGGCCGAGGATGACTGATATTTTCCAAATTTAGTTTGGGAAAATCACAGAGTTTGAGTTTTTATCCCTGAAGACAATTTGTTTAGGAGACAACGATTCTGACACGGCCACGGTCAAGAACGGAAAGACTCATTACTCGGTATGCTTCAGGAATCTGGTGGGACCAGAGTTGATCAAGTTTAAAGACTTGCGGCAATTTTTAATTCTAGTGCACATTTTAAATTCTGACGAAAATTTCAATCTGTATTGAAAAAAAGTGTTGCGAATTCCTTCGACAAGCGCCCTACAACCCGTTACTCGAAGAATAAAAGGGTATACTCGATTTGTCGGAAAGTATGTAACAGGCAGAAGGAAACGTTTCCCACCCCACAATGTATATATATTTTTGATCAGGATCACTGGCCGAGTCGATCTAGCCATGTCCGTCTGTCTGTCCGTCCGTATGAACGCTGAGATCTTGGAAAATATTGAGTTTGGTGAGCAAGAGGGTTCGGAGAGCAAGAGGGTTCGGAGACCAAGAGAGTTTAAAGAACAAGAATGGAGAAAGAGAGAGAGCGGAGACTTGGCGGGCGGAGCGAGAGTGCCGTGTGCAAAAGGGAGTAACGGGACTTTGGACGTGGCCGTGAACTTTGGACCGAGAGAGAAGGTGCCACATCTCGGCAGCGGAGCGGAACACAAGCATGCCATATGCGTCACGGGAATCAGCGGGACGGCAGCATCAGGCTGGACATCGGCAACAGCGCATGAAGGACAAGAGGGTCAAACAGAAGCCATGGACTTTGGACCCGGTGTAGAGAGTTTCGGCGGGTCGTGCGCAAAAGGAGAATAACGGTTCCCGGAAGCCCTATATAAACCAGAAAGGGCGCTGGCAGCTGGATGAGTCGATTACGGTCAGTCGAACGAGATCAGTCTATGACGGTCAGTCGAACACGATCAGTCTATCACGAGGAGAAGCCTACAAGAAGAAAGATTGTCACGTCGAGACGTTCGGGATTGGGATCTAAAGGGGCACACACGGCTAAGTCAAGGCGGTCTGCTTATTTCTACCAACGAAGTCCTGGCGTTACGTCTGGAGGGTCTACCAGACTTGGAGCAGTGAAGGCCGGCGACAAGAAATCGTGAGCTCGGGGGTAAGCCTGTCCAACCCCAGTGTACCTCGCCCCAAGCACTACTGTGGCGTGTGCCGGCGTGAGCCCCGTGCGCCAAGTGGAGTTGAGCAGGTCCTGGCGCGATCAGCCAGAAGGGAGAGCGGTCGACCGGTACGGTCTCGAATGGTTCCGACTTGTGATGTCCCGGAGCGGCGCGACCGAACCCGGGAGTAACGAGCCAGAAGGAGAGAAGTCTCGGAGCGGCCCGACAGAACCCCGAGAGTAACGAGCCAGAAGAGAGAGAAATCCCGGATGGGCGTATGCCCACGAACCCAAGCCGCGCTACGCCCAGCCACCCAGTCAGGAGCAGTTCGCAGGACGCCGCCACCAGTAATCAGGTCACCACACCGCAACAGCCACGCAAGGAGAATCGGGCCGGAGGAACGGCACGGACAGTACGCGAAAGGGTGAGGCTAGGGTGGAACGTTCGTTTACACGAGGCGTAGAAGCGAAGTGAAAAGCGTGGCAGCTTCCTTGCATTTCGCCTTGACTGTCCGCACGATCTGAGCGCAAACCCCCGTGGGACCATCCAGGACAGAGCAAGGGACAGGCGGTCGTGTGTCGAGACGAGTGATCCTAGAGAACTCGTCAGTCTGTTCACCCTAGTCTGAGAACGGTGACAGTCACCGAGCCAAACGCGTCAGGAACAAGTAGCGGACAAGGATCTTCAGAAAGCTACAAAAGTGGAACACCGTGTCAACGAGGCGAGCGAACATCGAGACAACCCGTACCGTCGGAGGCAGCGAGACAAGCAAATTATAAAGCCGACTGCAGTTATACCCGCAATAAACCCACTACGAACCCGTGAATTCTGTGCTTTCTCACTGAACTACTGGGCGGTCACGTTTATATAAATTTGGTGGGACGAACACACACAATCTACTGAGCTAGCCACACGAATCACATAGCGAGCAGAAAGCAAAAAAATCAGTTCGTTACAATTCCTGTCCAATAATTGCCGATATCATCAATGAAAGTCTGAAAAGCGATACCATTATGCAGAGAATACACAAGTTCGTATCAACTGGTTGGCCAGAACAACGGGATGACTCCGAAATACAACCTTACTTCAGACGCATATTCGCCTTAACGATCAACAACAAACTGCTATGTCTCTATTCTGATGTCAACAGAATTATTATTTCTCGCAAGCTTCAAAGTTAAATTCTGATACTTCTTCACGACGGTCACTGGGAAACAGTTCGCGTGAAACAGACGAGATAGCACAACTTATTAAGGGTTGCAGCGATTGCAGGTTAAGCAACCCAGCCCCGGTAAAAGAGTTTCAAAGCTGGACAAAAGCTTCAAGTTATTCTCAGTTCCCGTTCATAAGCCAAATGTCGTCGACTATAACTGTAAATACTATATCACCGCTCACAGCTATATTGGCAAAACAATTGTCAATGATAATGGACCGCAAGTCACTGACGAAACCTTTAAGGAATTTTGCCTTTTTGGTTGATGCCCAAGCGCACAACTTATACGCGGACGTTACCATCGGCTCCTAGAAAGACGGAATCGATTCTACCTAATCGCCACTCATTCGAAGGAAAATTTTCGTCCTTAATGACGACCATGTCGTCGACGCAAAGATTTTCCGTGGAAAATTGCCACTTGTTGCGCTTGTGGAGCTCCTTAAGATACTCTTCCTTCCATCGAGTGCGGAATTGCTGATGTAGAGACTTTAAGTGCTGCCACCGGTTCACTGTGTACTTGGATTCTCCTTATGGATAGAAGAAGGCCGCCGACAAAGAAGTGGCCTGGTGTCAACGCTAACAAATCAGTTGGATTTGTGTGTGGAAAGCTGAAGAGCTTTGAAGAAACGTGTACATTTGTGTAGCGCTGGACTTATAAAACAAGGTCTTGAAGCTCGTGACACCAGCTTCCCAGAGGCCTCTCATATGGCGTGCCCCAGGAGGAATGAATTGCCAGTTGAGCTGCTGATAACTATACGAATCAGTCACAGACTCATTTACGGCTTGTAAAAAATTTCGGAAAAGCAGGGCGGCAGCGCCGACAAAGAGTATCCCATTGTCGGACTGAACTTGATGAGGACAACCTCTTCTGGAAACAAAACGAGCGAAAGCGGCAAGAAATTTCTCGGTCGGCAGATCGCATGTAAGCTCTAAGTGGATGGCCTTTGTAGAAAAACAGACGAAAACCAACATATATCCTTTTGCAATGAGACAAGCTCTTCCAGTGTAGTTCTGAATGTTAAAAGGGCCGGCGTAGTCCCTCCCTGTGTACGTGAATGGCCGCAAAAAATAAACTCGATCTTTCGGAAAATTTCCTATCATCGCCCTCATAAGTCCTTTCTGGTCTAGAAAGGAGTTGAAGGAGGGCATTGAACTTGACGCGGACATCGGACGCTTTTGAATCAAGCAGCGATATTCATTCGCAAAATATCTTCGCTGAGTGCCAAGGACCTAGAGCCGTTCAGCGGCGACAAGTTCTTGGGCCTCCAGACGCACTTCTGGAATCAGACTACATCGCTGGACAAAACGATGGACACACGCGAGGACCTAAAAGCTCTATCTAACTTGGAAAAGCAATCTAGGATGTCTTCTGTCGGAATGGACGCCACCTCTACGTCGGTCACCCGTAAGTCGATGCTTTGGGTAGGCCACTGATCTCGTGGCTGTTGCAACCTAGTTGGGCCATGCCACCAAAGAGTGTTATCTACCAGTTCAGATTGAACATGCGACTAATTGGCTGCCTCTGTAGACTGGGTAGTCTTTGTTACCCGATTTGCAGCGAACGTTGTCCACTGTCATGCTGGCTTAGCTAACCATGCAAGCACAATTGTAGAATCGGTCCAACAATGGAGTTTCGAGGACAGCATCGTCATATAGGAGAGAATGGATTCGGCCATCTCGGATAGCCAAAGAGCTCCCCACAGTTATAGCCTGATCGCAGCACCGTACGCCTTTTCAGAGGCGTCACAGAATCCATGATGTTCTACCTGGAATTCTGGGCGGAAGGAAACCCATCTGGGAATTCGGAATTGATCTAGGACCGAGTAACTTTGGAGAAAATCGCGCCTCTTTTCACTCAGCTCAGTGAAAGTTTATCGTCCCACCCTATCTTTAGAAGATGCTCGCTTTGGATATGAGCTAAGATTTCCTTGTGGTTGGAGTTTCATTTTCTTAATGGAAGCCCCGCGGAATCTAGGGCACTTTGTACACTCTCAAACAATGAGCTGAGCGGCCCCTGCGTAGACAGTTGCCGCCAGAACATCATCGACATACATGTAACTGCGAATGACATTGCTCGCTCTTGGATGGCTTAGCTCCACGTTTGTTGCCAGCTGTTGCAGAAATCTAATCGCCAGGAAGGGCGCACAGTTGACTCCAAACGTTATCGTCTTAAGCTCGAAATCTCGGATAACCCCTCGCAGTTGCGGAATAAAATGCGTTGGAACTGGCTTTGTTTTGGGTCTACTCAGATCTGTCGGTACATATTCTCGATATCGGCACTATAGACGTATCGGAAATAACGCCATTTTAGAATTAGATAGTTAAGTCCGACTGTAAGACTGGGCCAGCAAGAAGGATGTCATTTAGGCTGACCCCATTTTCTGAAGGGCTGGAAGCATTAAATACCACCCGAAGCTTGGTGGTTGTACATTCCGGCTTGAGCACGGCATAATGCCGCAGGTAATAGCTGGCAGCATCGTGGGTGGGATGCACCTCTCTCATATGCTTGAGATCGAGATATTCTTGTATCTCGGAGTCATACTTCGATTTCTTTTGACTATCGCTTCTTAGGCGTTGCTCATTTCTCAAAAATTGGGCTAACGCGAAGGATTTGAAATATCCAAAGGCGGACTTGACGTTTTCGGAATAACGGAACGGAACGAAGAAAATTCTCTTCACAGGTCACATCCGATGCTTTTGCCACTTTTACTGACAGATTCTCCACCTTCCAAAATTTGGTGAGATGTTTATCTAGGGAGGTGTCAGCCGCGTGGGGAAGGTGTAAATCGCCTTGACACAGGCACGGGTCCTGTTAAGATCCAGCCGAAAATGCTCTCTTGACCGAGAAGAGAAACAAAGATGTTCGGTCGGGTACCGCTTAGGAGAATGGATGGGAGTATATCGGCCCCCATCAGAAGATCTATTTGCGCGCGATCGTAAAACTTTGGATCCGCTAGTGGAAGTTCGAAAAGTTTCCGGAGAAAATTATACGGATTCGGACAGGATGGAAAATTTCGAGCTAGTTGCGGAAGAACGTAGGCAGTCGTACTTAACAGACTAGGACGATTTGGCGGACGAATGGTAAATTGACAGAGCTTTTGGATTCAGTGGATACTATCTGGTGTAAGCCTGATACCTGAGCTTAGATAACTTGATGAGGCAAGTTAATTAAGTTGAAGAGCGGCTCAGTGATAAAGGTTGCCTCAGAACCTAAAACTATCAGCGCACGAGCTTTGAAATTGGAACCTAGGTGACAAATATCGATTATGGCGGTGCCCAGTAAAACTGATCTATCGCAAAGTAATTTTGCACAATGGAGTTCGCAGCACCGGTAGCCACGGGAACATGTGTATTTAGTGTTGTTCTGGGTGACGGAGTCAGATTGGACGGCGCTGGGTGTGAGCTGCTTCGGTGCAGTTGCTTGTGATGGCGGCCGCGGCAGTTGTGAGTGCTTTCGTGGCTGATGTCCTCGTGCAAAACAGTTCAGACACAGCCTCTGTATGTAATCGGACCGCTCAACGACAGATATTTGAAGAAAATGGGGGTATGTACTCAAGTCGGGGGGTATGCTACTCTTGACTCGATGGAATTTACCCTCCGGGACACGGATTTGGAAGTCAATGCGCTGGGCTGGGACTAATTAGAGCCTGATGATCGCCAGTGACGATCAGTTAGGAACCCATTAAGCTTTTGCCAAGTAAGAATATTGGCCTTGTCGTGTAGCGACTGTTCCCATAAGCTTCGGGAGTTTAGCGGGGCACATGTAAACCAGAATACAATCTCAATTATAGATATTGATTCCGCACATTTCTAGCGCCTTGAGGCACCCTTGGATGGTGCTTTGCAATTCTCGTAAATTTGTCCCAGATTCCTGAGGACTTACTGCACATTAAACAATATTTTTAGTTGGTTGTTTACTAACAATCGTTTGTTTTCGTTTGTTTGCGCTATCATATCTGGTATCTGGGCGACGCAGCTTTCGTACGTGCTGTAACGGTAGCCGTACTTAGCCTTGAGAACTGGCAAGCTCAAAGCTGAACATTAACCGGCTGCTACAGTGCACGCGGTACATGCATCGTACTCTTTTTTGATAAGGACCCATACCTCTCGGATTTCGTTTCGGCGAATATTGAGGACGCGAAGCATAAGAGAGGCGAGCGAGCTTTCAAATTCGGACAGTCGATCAGAGACTTCAATAAATTGGCTTAGGGCGAGTCGCCGGCAGCCGTGGCAGTCATTTTGTTCTGGCTCGCGTTATTCTTTCGATGGAAGAAGGGGCCTTTTTGGGAGGCGGCGACTTTAACTTTTTAGGTGTGGGCGACCTTATCGTAATCTTCTGTATTTTTTGTGATGAAACAGGGGATAGTTTGTTAGAACTTTTCTTCGTTATACCAAACAATGTGGAACTGTTTTATTTTAGTTGAGAAAGCGCTTTGGCTTGCCAAAAAAAAAGATACCAAAAATACCGAAAAGATACCGAATCAGTTTGCTGGAGTCAAGGAGTATTTTTCTTCTCGTTGTTTGGTGTCTAGGAAAAAAAATATCACGGTATTTAATGTTCGGGCAATAAATAAAAAATGTGATGTTCACACTTAGATTAGTTAAACGAGCAAGGAGTATGGAAATGCCAATTAAATTTGGCGTTGTACGAGTATTTCCGGAATTATTGTTGACATTTAATTTTTTGGTCGAAAGGAATTTAATAGAAATCGCGGAACATGCGATATGGGACAAGAGGTTCTGTCATGCACAAAGCCCTTTTTCTATTCGGCTATGTGTATGTATGCTGGAACATACGGAAAGAAGTGCATGAGAGCTGGGATGTATGTATGTATGACTTTTGCAGTCAAAGAAAAACACTGGACACTTCGCCGTCGGTCTTGGAATCTTATTTATTATATTTTTGGGTTGACCGACGGAAAGCTTTTGGATGGGATATTTTCGCTGTTGAATTCAGAAAATATATGTACAAAATATATATATGTAGGAGAAAATATATGTATGTAATATATATGATATGTAGGAAAAATATGTTTGTAATATAAATGATATGTATGAGGCAATATATGTATGTGGCGCAGTGTGATTCTGGTAATTGGGAATCCGGGGAATTC
Source organism: Drosophila biarmipes (assembly GCF_025231255.1). Taxonomy (NCBI): domain Eukaryota; kingdom Metazoa; phylum Arthropoda; class Insecta; order Diptera; family Drosophilidae; genus Drosophila; species Drosophila biarmipes. The sequence continues at coordinate 2,246,480 of NC_066615.1, read as the reverse complement.
CCTGCTTCTGCTTTACCCGTTGATACTGAGCGAAAGCACGGCAGCAGAGGCAGAGACGCTCTGCTGCTGAGTGAGGTTCGATGGTAAGATACCAAGAGTCTTGAGTAAGACAGAGATGGCTAAATACGCTCGACTTGAGTGAGTTTATGACGTGACCGCGTATGCAATAATTAATTGAGCTTGGGTATTGGAACCGATCGGAACTCGCTATGCCGCTGTGTCAAACATCAAAAGCATCAACATGGATAACATACCCTTGCCGCCGACCAACATACCCTTGGCTCCTACATCAGAAGTGGGATTGGCTCCGCCAAAAGAGGACAGCTCTAGCGTATATAGGGCAGCCTTGGAAGAGCAAAATCGCAATTTAATGGAAATAATAAAATCCATGCAGGCACCAAGAGCACCGGCAATAGACGGGAGAGCACTCCATGTCACTCTACCTAAGTTTTGCCCTGACACCGCTGGAGCAGATTCATCGGCTTGGTGTAATACAGTGGACTTAATTTTTGCGGATAATGCTCTCGAAGGCAGTGCGCTTGCATTAAGCAAAGAATTAGAAGGCAGTGCATCGCAATGGCTGTCCCAAATATGTTTCGCTGGCATCACATGGCCGCAGTTTCTTCATCCAACGTTTCGTGGGAATCGAGACAACTTCTGCCATACTGATGAACATTTTGAATGGACGTCCCAAAACTGGAGAGAGTTTTGCTGAGTACGGCAGTCGCATTGTCACCCTATTGCCCTATTAAATGGAAGGCAAAGAATTTGGAGGAGATTGCGGTATCAGTAGCGTTGGCTCACATGGCTCAAATTGATAATAATTTGTTGCGTTGGCTGTTTACAACGAATGTGACGACTCGTAATGAGCTGCAGCAGCAGCTACAGGCTTATGCTTTCAAGAAGCGCAACAACGAGGAGGACGGATATTCGACGGGTCCGGATAAGAAGAAAACAAGAATGCAGTCGCAGGTTAAGTGCCATTTTTGTGGAAAAGCTGGCCACAAATATGCAGAATGCCGCTCTCGAATGGAGAAAACATCAGCCCCAACAGAAAGGAGTTATAGCGTGAGCAGCACGGCCGGATTGAAGGATCGATCAAAAATTAAATGTTTTAAGTGCGGTGAAAACGGACATGTGGCTTCTGTATGCCCCAAAAATCGTACTGGTGGAAACAGCAAGAGCTACGAGAAGCGAGTTGACGTTTGTACAGTAGCTCCACCAAGTTCTGAGTAATATTAATATTGAACAATATTGTTTTGAAGTTTTATTACATGTAGTTATGGACAAATATTTGAAGCATGACGTGTTGATTGGCCGAGAAGTTTTAAGCCTGGGCTTTGGTGTATCAATTGATGCAGATAAATTTTGCTTTTATAAGACAAAAAGAGTAAATGTTCTGAGTCTAGTGAAGTATGAAGAAATCATAAATTCTGATACCAATTTAAACGATTCTGATAAGACGATATTAAACAATATGTTGAGATGTCACTCTGATAGGTTTATTGACGGAATTCCAATGACTCGCGTGACGACTCGCGTGACGAATTGCTTACATCAAAAATTATTCGTCCCAGCTGTTCACCATTCACTAGCCCCATGATGCTGGTTAAGAAGAAAAATGGCACAGATCGTCTTTGTGTAGATTACCGCGTTTTAAACGACAATACAATTGCCGATAAATATCCTTTGCCTCTTATTTCGGATCAAATAGCTCGTATTCGTGGTGCAAGGTACTTTTCGTGTATAGTATGGCAAGTGGATTTTACCAAATCCCTGTACACCCAGACTCAATTGAGCGAACGGCCTTCGTTACACCCGATGGACAGTACGAATTCTTAACCATGCACTTTGGTCTGAAAAACGCACCTTCTGTGTTTCAGCGTGCAATAATAAAAGCCTTGGGTCCGTTGGCATACACATTCGCATTTGTTTACATTGACGATGTTATGGTAGTAGCTAAAACAAAAGATAAAGCGTTAGAACGACTAGAGATAGTGTTGGACACCTTAAGCAAAGCCGGATTTTCATTTAATATAACGAAATGTTCGTTTCTTAAAACTAAAATCGAGTACCTTGGGTTTGAAATAACGAATGGAGAATTTCGGCCAAATGCACGAAAGATCCAGGCATTGATAGGGCTGCCACCTCCGGAAACTGTTACTCAATTACGACAGTTCATTGGTTTAGCTTCTTACTTCCAACAATTCATTCCAAAATTTTCCGAAACATTAAAACCATTGTATACGCTTACTTCATAGAACAATGCTAATTTTGTCTGGTTGTCAAAACATGAACAAATACGTTTGAAAATAATAGGTGTATTGACACAGGCCCCAGTATTAACTATATTTGATCCACAATATCCAATAGAATTGCATACAGATGCCAGCTCCATTGGTTACGGGGCGATATTGTTACATAAAATCGAAAAAAAATCCTATGTAGTGGAGTATTATAGCAAATTTACTTCTCCGGCAGAAGCAAAATACCACTCGTACGAACTAGAGACTTTAGCAGTTGTCAATGCTACGAAGTATTTTGGGCATTATTTACAAGGTCGTAAATTCGTCGATTACACTGATTGTAACTCTTTAAAGGCCAGTCGCACTAAAATGGAATTAACACCAAGAGTGCATAGATGGTGGGGGTTTTTACAGTCATTTGATTTCGATATTGAATATAGAAAAGGGGAGCGGATGGCGCATGTTGATTTCCTTTCCCGAAATCCACTTTCAGAAGGAAATAAGTGTGTGGATAAAATAATTGAGAAGCGTATTAATCTTACTGAAGTGACCGACAATTGGTTGGTGTCCGAACAGCAGCGCGATCCTGAAATAATCAATATTTCATCCAAGTTACGCAATAACGAGTTACCGGAAAATTTAAATAAAACGTTTGAATTAAGAAAGGGTATATTGCATAGGAAAATACAAAGGAATGGTAAAACAAGGTGCTTGCCAGTAATTCCAAGGGCGTTTAGGTGGGCAGTGATCAACCACGTACACGTATCTGTTATGCATTTGGGATGGGAAAAAACATTAGATAAAGCATATGGATATTACTGGTTCGAGAACATGACCAAGTATGTACGTAGATTTGTGGAAAATTGTATCACGTGTAAACTAGCAAAACCCCCAAATGGAAAGGTCCAGGCAGAATTGCATCCAATTCCTAAGATAGAGATACCATGGCGCACAGTGCACATCGATATAACGGGTAAAATGAGTGGCAAAAACGACTTGAAGGAATACGTTATTGTTCTAATAGACGCATTCACCAAGTTTGTTTATTTTTACCACACACTGAATATAGACACCGAAAGCTGTATTAAAACTGTGAAATCGGTTGTGGCGCTATTTGGATTGCCAACTAGAATAATAGCGGATCCAGGTCGTTGTTTTGCTAGCTCAGGCTTTCGCAATTTCTGTTCCGCTCAAAAGATTCAGCTGCATTTGATCGCTACCGGAGCTAGTAGGGCAAATGGACAGCTTGAACGCGTGATGAGCACCCTCAAGACAATGTTGACAGCAGTTGAAACGAGTCAAAGATCATGGCAGGAGGCATTGGCTGAAGTACAACTGGCCATGAATTGTACTGCAAATCGAGTCACCAAGTTTAGCGCTTAGAGCTATTAATAGGAAAAGAAGCTAGGCCTTTTGGTTTATTGTCAATAAACGAAGAAGACAATGATGTAGATAGAGAACAGATTAGAATTCAAGCCAAGGAAAACATGGAAAATAATGCAAGATATGACAAACAAAGATTTGACAAAAATAAGGCAAAGATTATGAAGCATAACGTCGCACCATAACAGCTGTCTCACAGGGATGAGAAGTGTTATGGCGGGGGTCAAGGTGATTGGGTGTAAGTGTGTACACCAAATTAAATTGAGAAATCAAGAGACAAATCTAAGTTTTGTAAAATCTGAATTATTGTAAAATTCTGATTAGAATTAAATGATATAAATAAGATCAAGAAGTCGAAAATGTATTATGTTAGTAAACAAATGGAAATTGTGTTTCCTAGATAAGAAAAATTGTCAGTTAATGTTTGTGGTAGCGGCTCTGTAAGTTTGTAAATTGTAAGAGAAAATAATGTTATTAAAACCAAGAGATACCATAATTAAAAAAGTCTGGTATGTGACTTGGACAAGGGTGGTGGATGTAGCACACGAGGACGTGTGATAGGTCAGGAAGGCCGTGTCGCAGTGTGATTCTGGTAATTGGGAATCCGGGGAATTCCCTGCTTCTGCTTTACCCGTTGATACTGAGCGAAAGCACGGCAGCAGAGGCAGAGACGCTCTGCTGCTGAGTGAGGTTCGATGGTAAGATACCAAGAGTCTTGAGTAAGACAGAGATGGCTGTATACGCTCGACTTGAGTGAGTTTATGACGTGAGCGCGTATGCAATAATTAATTGAGCTTGGGTATTGGAACCGATCGGAACTCGCTATGCCGCTGTGTCAAACATCAAAAGCATCAACATGGATAACATACCCTTGCCGCCGACCAACATACCCTTGGCTCCGACATATGTAATAAATTGTATGTAAAGGGTGGAACATTTATGTATAAATCTTGCCGGTAATATTTATATGTAAATGGCGCAAAATTTATGTAAAAATCTGGACGGCGGGAATGTGTTGTAATTTTCGATTTTTTATGGATTGTATTGGAAACGGAAAAGGTGTGGAAAAATATTTAAGCTAAGGAAACAGTGAAGGAATATCACTTTATGTATATCTGTAGAGGCGGATTTGGCGGATCACTTGAAACTTAAAATATGTTCAATGTGCGCTTAGAATATTTTGCACACTTTAAACTTTTCACGGAATTTTGCATTTTATTTATGCATGTTCACTTTGATAGATGTTTGTATGTCGGATGTATGAATGTAATTGGTTCTGATATACGGCCAAATGTACTGATAAAAATGTAGTGATAAAGATGGCCGCACGATCAAAGAAAATGGAAAAAATAGCCGAATTGTGTTTTAATTGCCGTTGTCGGATTAATCGTTGTAGGATTTTAGACAAATCAAACAGAAAGTCAAACGAAACGGAGTTTTCGATGGCTGACTGTTGACCGGAAATTAAAATAAATTGTTCAACAACTTCGTACTTATCTTAAGGTTGCAAATTTGTCGCTGGAAAATCCGACTCGAAGGAGCAAAATGTACGCCGGTGGGCGCTGGTAGTGATAGTGGTGGCGTCTGGTGGCGGCGGCTGGAAACGGGGGCGTCGTGGTCGGCTGTTCCGCTGTGGGAGAAACACTAATTTCGACAGTTGCCGGTGACCGACAGAAAAAACAAAACAGAAAGCTCGGGGAAGCGACCGCGGTTTTATTGGTATAAAGTACAATACCGAACTGCCTACAGCGGGAAAGCGGGAGAGCCAGGAAGCGCAAGCATCTAGAGCGGGAGAGCGAGCAATTGGAGAGAGGGGAGAACGGACCATAACGGGGGCTTCGCGGCCTAAACAAAAACTTTTTCATCACAAAGGTAATATGTGTCAAATATGTTTTCTGTTAAAATGGCTTTATTATTGGTTGTTTTATAATTTCGCCAGGAATATGGAAAATTATTAAAATTTTAGGGGTTTTTACCCAAGTGGACGTTTAATTTTCAACAATTTTTCAGATGTTATTTAAGCTGAATCATCGTGTTCGATTCTCAATACAAGGTATCTATTTTGGTTTTTTTTATCGGATTTTTCTTAACTCTTTCTACCATACCCATTTTATTGTATTTTATATTATAATTCGTGTTCCTTAATTTCCATTTGTCTCCTAATTCCAGGGTATTTATTTTTTTCTTTTTAAATTATTATTTGTAAAGTTGTTATCTCCAGCCTCTATTTGTTTCTCCAATATGTTTCTCATCTATTCTACTCAAAAACACCGAAGATATAATTTTTCAATATTATTTTGCCACTAATTTTTCGATTGTTCCTATGGGAGCTATATGATATAGTCGTCCGATTTTGATAAAATGTAATTCGAAATTCAGAACTAATTTAAAAAAATGATATCCAAGCCTAGAAAGGTATATGTTAAAAAAAGCACCAAAGATATAATTTTTTAAAATTTTTTCCCCGATAGTTCCTATGGGAGCTATAGATATAGTTGTCCGATCCGGCTGGTTTCGACTTATATACTACCTGCAATAGAAAAAAGAGTTTTGTAAAGTTTCAGCCTGATAGCTTTAAAATTAAGAGACTAGTTTGGATAGAAACGGACGGACAGACGGACATGGCTAGATCGACTCGTCTTGTGACGCTGATCAAGAATATATATACTTTATGGGGTTGGAAACGTCTCCTTCACTGCGTTGCAAACTTTTGACTGAAATTATTATGCAAGGGTATAAAAACAGGCAATCTTTATAAATTAAACAACGAATCTTTAAAAAGAAGCGGGAGCAGTTTTTGAGTCTGAGCGTAATTTGTGTATACTCGTAGAGGTAACTTTTTTATTTAAGAATTCAGTTTTAGCGACTAAAATGAGGATCCACTTGAATTTAATAACACCCTTTTGATAAATTACTTTTTGCGAATTACTGTCACTTTTTCAATTTATTAATATTTCGTATATTCTTGGTATCGTGAATTATTATTTTATAATTATCTCTTTATACATCAGTTGTCTATCAACATTCTAAATTCCATTTAGGAACCATTAAAACCATAAAAATGGATAAACAATAAGAAGTTATAGACTTTCGAATTACTCCCTCTTCCATCATTTCGTTAATTTGCTCTTCGACTTTCTCGTTGAATGTTAGATGGTTTCTTATGTATAAATTATTCCGTCATGTTTGACTTAAATAGAGTGTTTAATTGTACTTGTGAAGGTTACATTTTCATCATTTTTGTACTGAATAGCTTTATTTTCAAATTAAATTTTTTCAAAAATTGCTTTGCTGTTTCGTTTACATCCTTTAAAATATTCGCTTTCTATTAAATTAATTGTTTTCATTTACACATTATTGATTAATTCTAGTGATTTGTTTTTTGAACAGACTTTTAGTTTTTCGTCGTTAATTTTAATATCCCCACCATTTCTGTTCATTAAATTAATAAACTAACCGTTTCTACTATGGTCTTAATAAGTTTCACGTATAAAACTACTCAAACATAAGGTTAGCATATCGTTTGGAAAAATTTAAATTAAAAAGTACAATTTACACAAACGACGGCCAAGCAATGTCCACCGATTGCTATATGAGGTGTGTTCAAAAAGTAAGGTGACTTTGTATTTTCAAGAAGAACTATTAATTTATTTATCAATATTAATATTGTCCCCTTCAAAGTAATCCCCCTTAGATACCATACACTTGTGCCAACGGTTTTTCCAATCCTCAAAGCACTTCCCATAAACACTTTTCGGTATAGCCTTGAGCTCTTCCAGCGATGCAGTCTTTATCTCTTCAATCGTTGCAAATCTCCGTCCTTTCATAGGTCTCTTTAGTTTTGGGAACAAGAAAAAGTCACATGGGGACAAATCCAGTGAATATGGTGGCTGAGGCATTATAACAGTCTTATCTCTTCAATCGTTGCAAATCTCCGACCTTTCATAGGTCTCTTTAGTTTTGGGAACAAGAAAATGTCACATGGGGCCAAATCCGGTGAATATGGTGGCTGAGGCATTATTGTGGTGTTGTTTTTGGCCAAAAAATCTCTCACAAGCAATGATGAGTGAGCAGGGGCATTATCGTGATGTAAAAGCCATGAAATGTTTTTCCACAATTCTGGACGTTTCTTTCGTATTGCTTCACGCAAACGGTGCATAACTTCCAGATAATACTGTTTATTGACCGTACGACCATATGGTAAGAACTCCTGATGCACCACGCCATGGTAGTCGAAGAATACAGTGATCAAAACTTTGACATTTGATCGAACTTGGCGTGCTTTTTTCGCTGACACACGACTCATGCCAAAAACGTTTGAAAAAATTTAATGGCACGAGCCAAGCGATATACCGACATCTTCAGCAACTTCTCTGATATTGATTCGACGATTTTCCAAAACAATTTTCTTCACTGCTTGAACGTTTTCATCAGTTGTTGACGTGCTTGGGCGTCCAGAGCGAGGCTCTTCATTGGCATCTTCCCGCCATCTTGGAAGAGATTGTACCACTTGTAAACATTTTTTTTACTCAGAACAGTTTCACCGTATGCCACTGTCAACATTTCAAGTGTTTCGGAGCACTTAATTTTATTATTTACACAAAATTTGATGCAAATCCTTTGACCCATATTTTTCGATAGCATCGCTGAGCACGCAAAACAACTTGTTACCTTTACGCCTCCCACAACTAAACAAAAAAGGGGATTCAATTGAAACTTGGTACAGATGTTAGGGAAGAGTGTACCAACATAACAAAACAAAAAAATCGATAATCGAAAATATGTTGCCCGCGAAATTTGAAAAGTCACCTTACTTTTTGAACACACCTCGTATTCCCAATCCTCATCTTGTCGCGGGAGTGTCTGTACATTCGGCATTCGAGGTTATTAATATTGATATGGGATGTAGAGAAGTTAGAGGAATTATGTGAATCAGCATTGTTCTTATTAATGTCGAATTGCAATCGGTCGGAAGGAGAATTAAATAGTTCTACCACACATGAAACATCCGAAATTCGACGGCGATTACGCCGAGTTAAAAAATTGTATAAGTTTCTTTAATAGCTAATACTAAAAAATTAATTTATTTGTTATCCTGTTTAGAAAAGGAAGCGTTAGGAACAGTAAAGGCTTAAAAGATCAAAGAAACAAATTATGCGAAGGCTCATGCGGCCATGATTAGTGTAGATGATAATCAGTGCCTTATATGTATTTCTCGCTTGTATATTATATGCCTTATCAACACTTAGCAGCTGAGAAATCCACGACAGGCATAAGAGCTCCCAATCAGGGGCAGCCAAACAAGCCTAGTTCTAATCGAACAAAAACACATCTTAACGAGGTACGGGGTAGTGGTTCTGATATCGACTTTTGTGATGAGTAATGCTTGTTCTTTCGACTAAGTAAATACACTTTCTAAAATGTTCTCATTCTGCCCGCTTCGGCCTAATATTTCAAGTTCTCGCTTTTAAGAAATATTTTATTAAAGCGTGCCTTCCTAGTTTTCAAAATCTATTATAAAATGGGATTCCAATCGGTTTTGCTGTAATACTCATCTATGAAGTTGGATAGCATTACATAACATTTTTCGGTCTTTTAATAATATTATTTTTTAAAAGTTTTAGTCGAAAAGTTTATAATAAGAATTTTTTACCAAATTACTGTTGCATAGTTTTGGGCATGTAAGTGAACAATAAAATGTTTTTCATACTGAAGATAAGTGGGTTGCACTTTTTATCTTCAAAAAGTGTTATATACCAAAAGTTGAGAAATCTCAAGGGCTATAAATTTAAAATTTAAAAAGAAATCGTTCGTTTCAATTTTGATAAAATAGTCAAAGAGTGGGTTTAAAAATGAACTTTTTGTCATAACTCTAAATCTATTATATTCAGACAATTTCCATTGGAAGAGTATTTAGAAATTAAATCAGACATATGGCACGTCTTCGTACACTGATAAAAAAAATAGAATAGTAAATTTAAATATCCACCTATTGAAGCCAAAATTTCATATTTCATATTTAAATTGAATACAAAAAGCATTGTATTAAATACGAAACATATAAAATTGCTTAGTTTAATATTAAAAATATTTAAATCAACAAAGAGCATATTTATTTTAAATTTGGGTATATTTATTTTAAAAAATATTGTATTTATCGTTAATATTTTCAGAATTTAAGAAAAGAAAGTGTTTCATATTAATTTTAGGTATTCAAAATATTTTGATTTAAAGTTTTTTCATATTTAAAATAAATATTTTTGTAAATAATATGCAAAGTTAAATTGTCAGTGTTTTTCAATGTTTATATTAAATAAAAACACCTCAAAGAAAATATTTTTTATATTTATATACAAATTTATTAATTGAGATGAATTTTATTTTTATTATCACTTTTTTATATGTTTCATATTTAAATATAAGTTTCTGCCCTTTCCGTTTTTAAGTTGGGCATTATTTAAAATAAATATTTTAATTTTAAGCTGACTTTTTTCATAAAAATATTTATTTCATAAACTATATACTCATTATAAATTTTTAAAGTAAAATTGATATACATAAAAGTAATTTGACATACATAAAATAAGAATAAGAAGAATAAATAAGAAAAATGAAAATAATAATGTAAATGGGCAGAAAACAAACGAAGGCGCTTATATATTTTTTGGCGGTTTTCTTTTGTTCTATGCAACACACATTCATTCTTTCGTGTTTGCTTTGATCAATGACTCTTCTTCTTCTTTACCACTACACGACGCGTGCCACTGAAAAGTTGCAGTCGAAGAAGTTGGACGTGCCTTTAATAAAGCGAAGACGGCATACAAACATAATATTCAATGTGTGGGCAGCAACTATCAAAGCCAAAAAGCACAATTGATCGCGCTGTAAAAATCGATGTGAAGTTTCTTAAAATAAATAGCAACATTTAAATCCAAAAAGGACACATATCTCGCTGCTTTTTATTTTTCTTTGAACTGTACTCGCATGTATATACATATGTACAATTGATGCCACTTTTCAACACAGCTCGACGCTTGCGATTTCAAATTTGCAGAAAAAGTATAGTGAAAACAGCCTAAACATAAATATATACATACAAAGTTAAATTAAAATTATTAAACTAAAATTATTACGTAGATTTCGAAGAATCTAACAAATTAGTGCGCGTCGTCACACCCATACATATACATACATATGCACATAGTGGATAAAAGGAAATCTAACTAAAGTGAAGTTTGTATTAATTATTAAGTGACTTCAAGTTTTCGGTTCTTAGAAACATTGAAGAGCATCTACACACTTATACATACATATGTATATCACAGCGTGATATATACATATATATCACTACATTCCGATTTTTATTAATTTTATGTGCTCTTTTGATTTCTTTCAGATTCAAATAGATTTTAAACTTTTTTTCCCCGGTAGAGAGGACGCATTGTCCGGTAAATGGGAAAATTTTAAGGAAAAAATATCTCTTTACCATGAATCAAATATTCATAGCCCTAGCTGCAGGAAACTGCTAAAAACTTCAACCAAAGCGGAGAATATTGGTAATTTTATATTTTGCTTGAATCTTTGCTCATTAAAATGAAATCTTTAATTTTCTTTTTTATCTTATTATTTATTTCACAGATTCGTCAGATTTTATTTTCACTATTCTGTTACCGTCTGTGCTACCATCGAATACATGAGTTTCATCAAAAACATCAATGACCAGGACAAAAAATATTATCTATACAGAAATCTGTAAAATAAGTATAAGTGCAACTGTATTATATGTATCTTTCAGCAAACCATTATGAAAAATAATGTTTAAATAAAAGCAAAAAATTAAATAAAAATTTGTGTACTAATCTTTGTTAGTGTACCAAAAATATTTGAATACTTATCATATTTAATATTACAATTGACATATTAAAATTAAATATTAAATCTTAATATGACTTATATTGAATTTTAACATTTCGTTTATTCATTTCACTATTAAAATGTTAGAATTTAATATGGTTTCTGTTTATATTAATCACGTGTACTATTTATTTTAAATTTTTAAAATTTGAAATCAAATAGTCATTGTATTAAATAGAAATATGCATTGTATTTAATTTAATTATGTCTTATATTTAACTTAAATATTTAAAGTACTGAAATCTATTCCGAAAATATTTAAATTTAATATGAAAAACAAAGTTAATATGCGCATATTTAAAGTTAATAAAAACCGCAATGGATGAAAATCGAAGCGAAAAATATTTGGGTTGAATATGAAATATTTAGATTTACTACGTTTTTTTTTCAGTGTAGCATTAGTTGTTTAGAAATGAGCATTTTAAATCTACCTTTTTTCCGCTAAACAAGTTGGTTTTTTCCAAAGTCGTAGAACAAACGTTTTCTATCTCGAGCTATTTTATACACCCATAGGGTTTCCAAAACCCTAAAACTAAGATGGCACGCATACACACCCGCAAAAAAAACGGATAAACATTTTCATTTTGGGAAGGTGAAGAAAATCTTTTTTTTAATTACTTTTAAACGGAACGGAACGGAAAGTTATCTACGCACGCTCTCTTGCTCGCATAGCCACTACGTGTACTGCCGTCCACAGTGATAAAACGACATTAGCAGTATTACAACCTGCCAAGAAACCCAAATTGAAATGCCACTTTTGCAAGTCAGATTAACATTTTACTCAAAATTATACTTTCTTAGCGTATATCTCGGTAGAAGCTCGGTTCAAATTCGGAAAAACCTAGGTCTTTGTCATCTTTATCGTCTAGCAATTTATCGCCGTCGCCTTCTGACACTCAGGTAACCCAACAGTCACTTAGTGCATCACTTAGTCAACCATTACTTCAAACAATCAATCACTTCACACTCGCAATGGCTCTCGTCGATGCTCAGAGTCAGGCAGGAGATAAACTGTGCTCTGGAATTTTTTTTAGAAAAAATAAATTTTATTACGAAGGAGTTTGCAATTAAAACGATACCGCAAAGAGAATAAATTTTCTGGTATTGCAAATTCCGCGTGAACAGCTAACTTTACAGTCCAGTAGTAGAGGTAGTTTAATGCGTAGTTCTACCTTCAATATTAGGGTATAGCCCAGAAGCAGTTGCAATCGCTCCTAATTGGACTCCAAATGGTATTTTTTTCTTGTGTGAATTGTATTAGTCACTATAGTTCATTCCATTGATCCATTTGGCAGACGTCTTTAGTCAGTAGATATTCTAATTAAATTTTATACCGTTAGGTTAGGTTAACCCGGATGGTCCTCACGGGGCCCTAAGTTGTCCGCTTGATGTGAATGAACCTTGAGATTAGTTAAGAGGTTATTATGTCCACAAGATTTGATTTTCCTTGGTGTTATTATATCGTTCGGGGGGCGCTCATTGCCAGATGCTATGTCCTGAAGCGTGCTGACGTCTAAAGTGCGATTGCATAAGTGCTGTTAGGGCCTCTTTGCTGCCCTCAATCCAGTGTCCGTTGTCGCGTTTTAGCTGACTCTGTGGGTATGCTGCTTCGGAAGCAGCCTCCGGAGTCTAGCTGTTTCCGGGTAGTTCTCGATGCTGGAACATGCTTCAAAGCTTAGACACTAGATTTTCGAAGAAATACTTTAATTACTTTTTGGACCGAAATCATAACATCTTCTGCAAGGGTTTAAAAATTCGTCTGACCAGCGTTCGTGTCGACCAAACGTAATTCTTCGCTATGTCTTCTAATTCGTGCTCGAAGTACAAAACTGAAGACACAGCTTCGCGGCTTTGAGACGGTTCGTTGTGCCTCTCTTTGTCGCCGCAAGTTCCACAACACTTGCGTTGCTGTGACGGAAGATGCAACCAAATTTCTAACAACTATGTCCAATCTTATTTGGCAGTGCGACAGTTGTGTTATGAGCAATGACTCGCATTTACAACACATAAAATTGTGAAGGATCTTTGTGAACTCAAAATTCTTTATCCAACTATACACTTATAAAATTTCTGAAAGCCTTCCCGGAATACGGCAAGCTTTAAAATCAATCATTGAAAGGTGGCTAAACCACTTATTCCAGCGCCAGTTGCATCATCCTCCGATCAAGACTTATTCTAACCACGTTGTGTAAATAAGTTGCAAAGAAGTTGAACGTTTGGAAAATTTTTATTATTTGCAATTCTCTAACTAAAAAGAAGTTGCATATATATTAACAAGTTGACATTTAAAATTTCAAACTTGGAGTCCCGGAGCAGTATTACCAAATGGTTTTCAGTAATGAATTTTGGCACCAATCAGTAAAAGTAGGCCAGTTTATTCATAGGGAGAAATCTAAACCCGTTTGGACTCTACGGTTGTGCATTTCTTAGAAGAAGGACCGTTGCATATTTTGACTTTTTCTAAAGGTGAATCAAAAAACAGCCAATAGTCTATAGCCTTTTCTTGGATCCTTCTCCATGCCAATGGCTACTGATTGCCCTTCCAGCTGTTCCTTAGAGGGCAGCCTTATATATTCCTCCCTAAAGAAACTACCGCTTCCTTCAGCTCCACATTTAGTTTCAATGCGTAAACACGTATGTCCATGTAGGGACCGAAGTCCCACTGGACATGTCCCTTCTAATGGGTTTCTCGATTACCACAGTACGATTATCTCCACTATTCTGTAGATTCGGCGTGGTGCGTTATTGCTACTAGAGGTCAACTACCAAAAGAATGGGTAACATTAACTCGTCCTTTCATCTATACTGACCTCTTGAAGGCGTCTTAGACGGGGTTTTGGTGTTTTTTCATCAGTTTTAAAATTTTGGTTTCCGCACAGCTTCTGCACGAAAACATTCCTGGAGAGGTTCCACATTAAAAGTTTGCCTCAGAACCAGAAAACATGTAAAAACGATTTTTTATAAAAATTTGTTTTAATGTTTTGGGCAATTCCCCTTGCTTTAACCTATTAAATATAAAAAAAAAAACAATATAAAAATTTTTACACTTATATGAAAAACGTTAAGGGTAAGTTACCTTTTAAAACAAACGCCCTAGATTTAAGAAAATTCGCCATAGATTCAGGAAAAATCGCCCAAGAAAACGTTTCCCCTCTTTGGGTTCCCAATCGCCCTTTTAAGGCGATTAGAAATACCCTTAACAGCATAGTCCGTTCCGGGGTACGGGGTTCCTACTAAAAGACTGCAAAAATACAAAGTCCTTGGGAACAATATTCTAAAACACATAAACCAGCCAATGGTGACAGATACAGGCAGCAAACAGGTGAGTTTGAGTTTCTTGATAAAAATCTATATACCCAATAGATTTGTGAAGTTGAGCATAGCTTGAAGGCCAACCCTAAGGCGTTTTTGCGCTTTGTTAACTCTAAGAAATCACATTCGTCTATACCTTCAACAATGTCGTACGGTGATGTTGTTTGATGCACGTTTTTCCTCGAACGCTGAACCTTCCGATTATTGGTATGACCACGAAACTTTAAATTCAATTTTAGAAATTTGCACCATTGGATTCCCGGACATAACGTATGATAACATTTCTGAAGCAATTAGTTGTTTAGACGATTCCCCAAGGCTAGACTTCGGCGGAATTTCTTCATTCTTCCCTAAGATTTGTATTTACCTACCCCTCTTCTTCTTAGATTCCCAATTAGATGTAAAACTTCTAGAGTCATGTCGGTCCAAAAATTAGGAAGTCAATTTTATTTTTCTAATTATATCGTAAGGTTCAACATGCATTCATGCCTGGTCGATCTTCGAGGACCAACTTGGCTATTTTTACGAATCACTGCGTACATGCATTTGGGGATCATTCACAGATGGATACGATTTACACAGATTTTGACGAAGCTATTAACAAGGATTGTTAATCTGCTCCAAAGGCTAAACTTTCAAAACTGGGCTTTCACTTCTCCTTTCTTAAGTGGATAGCATTGTATTTGGATAACCGACGGTATCTTGTTGAAGTAGGTGGTGCACTTTCCCAATCTTATAAAGCTATATCTGGACTTTCTCAAGGTAGCTTCCATTCGCTAGTCGGGATATAGGTAACAGGCAGAAGTAAGCGTTTCCCCTAAAGTATATATATATTCTTGATCAGGATCACTAGCCCGTCTGTCCGTATGAGTGGCTTTCAGAATTGTACTTTTGAATAAGAGAGATCTTTGTTTAAGATATTTTTTTGCTAATTTAAATAATTAATTAAATAATTTTGTTTATGAATTATGAAATATTAAAAGAATGATATTTTCAAGAGTACAAGTTGATTTGTCAAAAAACACAAGAGTTCTAAAAGTTTTTAAATTAAAAAAAAAGTTGTAATTATTCCTATGCTTGGTGGTCGTCTCCTTCCCTGCGTTGCTAAACTAAAATCATCACCCTTTGCAAGAGTCACTTTAACCAGTTCAGTACAACTAGCTATATTTTTTTAAGGTAAGGGAATTTTTAATTTTTGTTAAATAGCTCTATAAAAAGCTATAAAAGTTGACGTTAGTGGGAAAAATTTTGTCCAACATTACTTCTGAATTTTGAATTAAATTTTATCAAAATCGGAAGACAATATCATATAGCTGTCATAGGAACGATCTGAAAATTGGTGGGAAAATATTTTGAAACAAATTATAGCTTTTTGACATATAACCTCCTACGCTTGGAAATAACATTTTTATATTGGTTTAGAAGTTCGAATGAAATTTTATCAAAGTCGGACGACTATATCATACAATTGCCATAGAAACGATCGGAAATTTAGTCGGAAAATATGAAAAAAATTATATCTTTCGTGTTTTTTCACATATAACCTTCTAAGCTTGGTAAAAACATTTTTTAATTATTTCTGAATTTCGAATTAATATCATATAGCTTTCATAAGAACGATCTGAAAATTGGTGGGAAAATAATATTTAACAAATTATAGCTTTGGTGCTTTTTGACATATAACCTTTTCAGCTTGGAAATAAAATTTTTAATTAGTTCTGAATTTCGAATTAAATTGCATCAAAATCGGACGACTATATCATATAGCTGTCATAGGAACAATCGGGAAATTAGTGGGAAAATAATAAAAAAAAATTATTTACTAAAGTTGATTATTTCTTATAACTGCAAGGGTATACAAACTTCGGCTTGCCGAAGTTAACTTCCTTTCTTGTTTTTTGGTTGTTATATATAGGTTTTATTTTGAACAGCTGAATCTGTAAGTGTGTAATGTTCTTTGTCAACATAGAAAAACGGTGGCATTTTTCTTTACTAAAGCATGTACATAATATTTTCCATAAGCAAAAGTTTAGCTAAATTACCAATAGCTCTGCAGTGCTTATCTGGAATTCATTCCCTATTAATTTTAGGCGAAACCGTCAAGACAAAAAATCAAAGCTTGAAAGATCATTTCCGATTAAAAGTTAATATCGTTCTATGCAAGTGTTTGATTGTGTGTGCGTGGTATACCTGGAGATACTTTCTGGGCAGGTTGAGCAACACATGTATGTAAAGGAAACCTGGCTATCAGCCACGTATACACCGAAGAGCAGATAACACATATGACGGTGTGTAATTAGCACATAAAAGAAGTCCGATAAAATAAGCTTAGAGTGGCAGGGGGCATCCGATGAATAAGCCTTCTTATCGCAGGTGCGCTCTTCAGGGGAATTTCTCTTGCCTTTCAGTTCCGCGATAACTTTTGTTTGGAGCACAACTGCGCCAAAAGCTACAGATGTACAGGGCCGGAAAGAAAAATTAAGGTAAAAAGACCAAGCACTCAAGAACCATGGGTTGGTGGAACAAAAAAAAAGAGACGGATCGTAACCAGCCCAGCCAAACACTGGTGCTGCAAGACCCACGGACCCGCGTAAGAACCACAAGTGCTAACACCAAGACGACCAACACGGCAGTGCAGAACTCTACCATCATGGACAGCAACAAACAGACTGTCACCTTCCTGTCCACCCGCCAAACGGTGACTCACACGCAGCGGGCGCTTGTCACGGAGACAACTACGCGGTGCACGCCCAGTCAGGCAGAGTTGGAAGCGCTCTTTTCCCAAATAAGATTAGGCGGCGAGGGATCCCGACCGCCCAGTCTGAACGGAGTGTCCCTTCGCTCCACTCAGCAATTCAAGGCCTCGGCCGGCAAGCGCTCCAGCACGTTGATAAAGACCGAGCAAACGACTGTCACTAAGAAGAACGGACACACTTTCAAACAACACCTGGAGACGAACTATGTGGACCTCAAGGTCAAGGGCAGTCAGACCCATAGGCCGCCGTTCACCCCCACGGCCAGCGGCGCGACCTCGCCATACGCCCAGAAGCCGAGCCTAGCCATAACATACACATCTCCACATGTTAAAACTCCAGCAATCAGTAGCAAGATTGCCAGCTCCATTACGAGCGTGTCCAGTACTCCCAAGCCAACGTCATCTAACTCCTCTTTTACAAGTTTCTTCAAGTCCGATCCGAAACCTAATAAACCGCTGACATTCACTGCAACGCCAAAACCCTACATTAGCACGGAACCATCAGCGACCAGTGCCAAGCCGAAGATTTCTGCCCAAGCATGCAGCCTCGACGCCCAAGGAACCAAGCCAATCAGCTTGACTTCCTCTAAGTTGAGCCTAAAAAAGAGCAAACTGAAACCCGCTAGGGTGTATATATTTAATCACGAGCGCTTTGATAACAAGAACGAATTCCGTACCGGCAGTGCACAGGATGTTAAGGTCTTGCGATCTACCTTCGAGCAGTTCAATTGCAAGGTGAAGATCATTAAGGACGCCACTCTGGCCACCATTAGGCTCGCCGTCCGAATGCGTATGTAGAACTAAAATCGATCCGTCAATCACTTTGTGTCGTAACAGAAATTTTTTCAGTGGAAACCAAGGATTTCGAGGACACGAGCGCTCTGGTCTTGGTGGTGTTAAGCCATGGAACGCGCCACGATAGACTTGCTGCAAAAGATGATGACTATTCCCTGGATTACGACGTCATCTTTCCCATCCTGCGCAACCGGACGCTTAAGGATAAGCCAAAGCTACTTTTCGTCCAAGCGTGTAAGGGCAACAACGAGATGGGTGGCTTTATGACGGATGCCGTTCAGCCCAATGGGTCTCCAAACGAGATTCTAAAGTGCTATAGTACCTACGAGGGATACGTCTCATATCGCACGGAGGACGGCACTCCATTTATTCAAACTTTGTGTGAGGCTCTCAATCGGACGGGCAAAATTTCAGATATCGACACAATAATGACGGATGTGAGGCGTGTGGTTAAAATGCAAACCAGGTGAGTGGATAAAGATCCTTTTCAAGGCAAATATAGCTGTTTTTTTTTTTAGAGACGGCCAAATCCCATCTGTTACCAGCACACTCACCTCTAAGTACGTTTTTGGAGATTACATCTGATAACAGTATTCAGAACAGAAGAAATGTTTGTCTGTTGAATAAACCAACTTTAACAGTATACTATATATATATATAATGAAAAACAAACAAGGAAAAACGGTATAGTAAATCGATCGACTCTTAGACCGCCATTACTCAGCTAAATTGATTGAGAGAGGGATGAAGATATGCTTGCAGCAAATAAGCACTCACACCTTGTCTTACGAGTAACGGGTATAATCACCAGATTCAGATTAGATTGTATGCATATTAAGTAATTTACCAGACAGTTTTCTTTTTATTATTATGGTAATTCATACCAGGGCTTACCCTGGTATCTCTTTCGTATTTTTTGCATAAACATGGATATTGATAACTAAAATAAAAGTGCGTTTCTTCAAAACCTTCAAGAATGATGGTTTTATGCAAGTATTAAAGTAATCGTGTGGGCGTAAAAGTGGGCGTGTCATCCTGCTGTCTCAGAACCTTAAGAATACCTTCCTTCTACCATAATACATACATAATTTCCGACGAATTCAGTAAGCCCATTTTTCTCTACCCTTGCAGGTCGTTCCCATTAAAGCTTTGTATATTCAGAGCTTTTTCGATTTAAAAATGTGTACAGAAATATTAAGATAATCCCTTCAGTTCCGTAAAATCAATGTTTGTCATCGCTTTTTTTTAAACATTTGTCCGGGTCCTCGAAATCCCTGCCAACGCTCCTGAAGAAAATATACGGGTATATGTTTAAAAAATGTATTTTACTTTTATATTTTTATACCCTTGCAGAGGGTATAATAATTTCAGTCAGAAATTTGCTACGCAGTGAAAAAGGCGTTTGCGACCCCATAAAGTATATATATTCTTGATCAGCGTCACAAAACGAATCGATCTAGCCATGTCCGTCTGTCCGTCCGCCTGTCCGTCCGTTTCTACGCAAACTAGTCTCTCAGTTTTAAAGCTATCGGGCTGAAACTTTCCCAAAAGTCTTTAAAGCTTTAAAACTGAGAAACTGGTTGCGTAGAAACGGGCGGACAGACGGACATGGCTAGATCGACTGATCTAGTGATGCTGATCCTTGCAAATGCTGACCGTTGAAAACTTCTGACTGAAGTCATAATACCCTTTGGAAGGGTATAAAAAGTTCTGAATAAACGAATATAGTTTCCCCGTCAACAACAAGCATATACACACAGACACGCAAATTAAACATTTTTAATTAAACAGTCTAGCCTTTTAAGGGAAATGTGTTAAAGTTGTTAAAGATAGGAAGTATAAAAATCCTGCTAGGCGAGTCCTTGCAAAAAAAGTAAGTGCTTATTAATTTGCTCACTAATGAATTTGGGAAAAAAATTAATTTTTTTTTATAATCACTCATTTAATATTACAAATTTATTCAGCTGCCCCATTCGGTACTAAAAAACGGACTGCTCTGCCTTGAGTTCAATGATCATTAATCAAACCTCGGTTTATGATATTTATCCCAAAAATTGATAAAGAGAATGGAAATCTTTTTGTTTATGTTAGCGGACTTCAGGGCTGGCTTTTTATTTATTTGGCTTATAGTTAACTATGGACAGATAACTCAACAACTTTACAGTTAATACACTTTTACATTTAGTGAATCGAGGTAACAGTAAATTTGAGAAGATATAGAATCAATAGAAAACTCAATAGATATACATTGATAGGCTAAATAATAATTAGAACATAAAACACGGAATTGTTCATGAAAAATTAGATCTCACAATTGGTAGACGGATAGGACGGAAGGCACGAGTGTATCTTGACGGGACTGCAATATTAATGTCTCTCAAAAGAGTAGGAGAATACACCGCACCGCAGTTTGTGTATAAATATTACGCCTTTACAAAATCTGCGGTGTTTTAAGGTGTTTAGGTCAATTACTTTTAGCCTGGACAAATAAGGTGGTAAGTGCCGATCAGGATCCAATTTAAGATTGCGCAAAGCAAATAATAAAAGTTATTTTTGAACCGATTCTATTAAGTTCTGTTGTTATACATATTGTGGATTCCATACCCCAGAACAGCATTCCATAATTGGGCGAACTAGGCTTACGTATAACGATATAGTTGTATACGGATCATTGAACTCTTTTGCCCAACGCTTAATAAAGGCTAAGACGCCGGTAGCTTTGGGGCTTCGGTGTTTACAATATCGGCTTGGTTGATTACAGCATCCGTTCGATGCGGACTGAGTGAAATTGATCTGGGTGGGAATAGTTTGGAGACGTAGTTGACAGAATAAGCTGACCACGGATTTATCTCGGGTCTGTCAGAGTTATTTGTAAAATAGCTCTCGGCTCATTGGGTAATAGCCCCCAAATAATGTGTCATATAACTTTTAAATATATAAAGAATCCGGAGCCCGACTGCAGATGGCACGGAGATGAAGGAAGTTATACAATGTGAAATATTTACGGACTTTTGCTAGCTTCAGTGATATTACAAAAAAAGTTAATTTTATTATTTCTCTGACCGTTTCTTTGACAGCTATATATTAGAGTTATCCGATTTTAACTAATTTTATTTCGAAATTCTTAAATATAAGTTTGTGTGAACATGACACTACACTTTAGATTCAATTTCTCAGATCAATTTGATCCTTGAAACTTGATGAAGAATCATGCTAAATGTAAGAACACTTTAGGATTGGGCTGATAAATAATAATAAATTATTGTACAATAAGAATTCCTTTTATTCATGTCGACTGCTCATGGTCAGTAGGAAGAGACAAAGAGAGAGCGATTAAATTCGAGAGCCAAGAATATCTCAGGTTCCTCAACATCCCGGCCCACCCTGAAACTAAGTTTCTAATGGCAATTTTAGAAATGGGCCAAACAAGCGGGTACCAGCTCCTCCTTGCCAATATAGTAAAGTGTAGTGAGGTACTCCCGATGCCGTCGTTTAACTACTTCGTGGGCAAGACCGCCCTCTGGGACTGCTGTATAAAGGCGTCCAATTACCAGGTGTGCGGGTGGCAAGTAGGAAACCTCCATGTCTGACGTAGCGAGGGTGGGCGTGAATTGACGTCGGATTTAATTTGAGCCTGAAGGGTGTGCATTTGCTCAAATGTGAGGATGGAATTCCCGATGAAACGACGCAGATGTAGCCATAAAAAACAAACGCAGCGTGTTAAAAACATGAACGTTTAGGTAAAATTATAAACGCGTCATATGCCATGACAAAGATGAGGAGAACACCGTTCTTAAACTATTGAAACCGTTGATGAAAAAATTTATGTAGGTCTGGTGCTACGATTGTCCATACTGGCAAAATTTGTTTGATGGTCGAGCTGCTGGAGTGTCCGCTTTCGACATATTAAAAATATCATATCATATTAAAATATCATTTCCACTGTTTATACATTTAAAAAAAATCACCCTAAATATTTGAAAATCGCCCTTGATTTTAAGACGCCATTGAATTAAGAAAAATTAAGAAATATTTTCTTAAATATAGAAAAAGTTTCTAAAATTTACGGAATTTCGACATAATTTTTTTTTGTAGAGAATAAGAGCTTACCCTCTTCTTCTTCTTCAAATTTTTCTTCAGCTAATGTCGATTTTTTATCGATTTTTTTCCAGAAATGGCAAACCATAAATTCAAGAAAATCGTTTACTTAAAATAAAGTCGCGTAGCCGTAGGATGAAAATCATAGGCAATTTTCTTAATTTATCGGCGAATTTCTTGAATTACTGAATTACTGAAGGCAAATATCAGTAAAATAACGAAAATTCTTTAAGTCCTAGCAATAACAGAACAAATATTAGCAAGTAAATATACGTATCTTTCAGGCGTCCAGAAAAACTAGCATGTAATTTAGTTTAAGCCCAGAGCTAATTTCCAAAGAAAAAATTTCTGTCAAGTACGCCTCCAAATTTTTCCCACCCAGATGAGCTCCGCGCAGTCCACATAAAGGATGCTGTAAGCAACCAAGCCGATATTGTAAACATCGGAGCCATGATGTCCGCTAACGTAAACAAAAACAGCCCCAGGCGAGTTCTGAAGTCCACTAATGTAAGCAAAATGATTTCTAAAGCGATCTCTAAATTTCGCTAATGTAAAGATTAAATACCGGCCGAATTTAGATTTCAAATTTAATTGGCCAATTGCATCATATTTACCAACTCGCTTGAATCATTATCTTTATCAATTTAGGTTTAGCCGAGGTTTGATTATTGATCATTGAACTTTAGGCAGGGCATTCCGTTTTCGAGAACCTAACCGAGCAGTTGAATAAATTAATTAGTTTGACCTAAGTTTGATAATAAGAAATAAAATACTTTAATTTAAAATAATACACTAGTGTTATTTTGTACACAAGCATTCCTTTTTTTATATTTTTATGTTCCCAAGTTAAGCCCGATATTTTCTTTAACTGACCCCATTTCTTCGGAAATCAACATTAAAGTTTCGGTCGAATTTTATGAATGAGCGTTTATGAATTGTTCACTAACGGGGATACGCCTTTTATACCCTGTTTGCGCTAAAGGTATTACAGAAACTAAAAGTTTTGCATACCACTTAAAATAAGCGTTGACTGACATCTCATTTGTCAAAATCGAATGCTTCTCAAAATGAAAATTTTATTTTGTATGTCAGCGCGCCTTAAAACGTTATTTCATTAAATATTACCCAAAATTACATCGTGAAAAATTTTTATTTTTCATGCTGAAGACATTTTGCTACGACATAAACGCACAGTTAAGGGAACTTGCCCGACGACAAAAAATACGAAGTCATTCAGAATTACCCTGTCCCACATGATGCGATGAGCGCTAAAAAAGGATGTCAAATTTAAATGGACAGCTGGCTGCCAAACTGCCTTCGAACATTTCAATAGGCACTAGTGAACAATACCCAAATTTTAGCAAAAAAATTTGCTAGAGGAGATGCTCAAAACAGTGGCATACGCATCAAGATCATTTGCGCATCATCAATGCAACAGAGCAAGAACTGTCAGCAATTCATTGGGAAATAAGACTTGCATTATAGGAGTATAATTTAACGGCAGACTATTTAATGGGTAAAGATAAATATGTAGCATATACGATATAATGAATAACAATCAAAGAACAAATACATAAAACCAGCAATTGGTAATCTTAAATAAATAGGTAACCAAAAATAAAACCATTGAGAGTAGCGGTTCTCACCAAATACAATATGAAAACAAGGAAGAACGCGATAGTCGAGTGCCTCGACCATCAGATACCTGTTACTCAACTTAAGGGGGCAAATGAGAAATGGAGATATAGAACCAGCAAAGCGATATTTTAGGGCGCCACCTATCGGGTAATTAAGCCCAGGAATCTGAATGCCTATTTTGGCTCTTATAGTTTCAGAGATCTCAGCGTTCATACGGACACACAGATGGACATGGTTAGATCGACTCGGCAAGAGATCCTGATCAAGAATATATATACTATATGGGGTCGGAAACGCTTTCTTCTACCTGTTACATACTTTCCAACAAATCTAGTATACCCTTTTACGCTACGAGTAACGGGTATAAATATATATGCTACATTGATTATATTTCTTAACGATCCCATACAAGGAGGTCGATAAGGCATTTACAAAAACCTTCGCATGGTCATGACCCATTACTACTGGAAGGGTATGACCCGGTTTATTACAGAGTACATGCAAAAAAATCAAACATGTCAAAAATTTGAAGTAAGAAAACAGACATCCCTATCAACGACAATGACTACAGAGTAAATGTAAACGATATTGGTTCACAACCAAAATCTGAAAATGGTAACGAATATGTCGACACTATTAAATCATTAGTTATTTTCCAATTAAAACAGCAAACACTGTCGCTATTTCTAAATCTTTTTTATTGAGGTACGGACCAATAAAGACGTTAATTTTTGACATGAAAGTGAATATAAACATTAAATTATAAACAACCTGTACTGAAAAATTAAAAAACTAAAAATATAAAATCTACAACATAGTTCATACACTCGTGTATATCGGTTTATAAACCTGATTGATGGGATAATTTTTCTGTTGTTTTAACATGACCATAGCTATAGGACACAACAATTGTCCATATGAAATAGTCTTTGGAAAAACCAACAATTTGCCAACCCTTTTTAATAACATAGATAACAAAGAAGCGTTATATAATATAGAGATTACACTAAAAAAGATATGTATAAACTAAAAGTAGCATATTTAGGAAAATAGGCAGTAAATTAACTTGGAATTGTCATTGTATTGTATGTCAAGAGCTTTGCGGTTTTTAGTAAATTAAAAATTAATTACAGAAACATTAAGATATCGTCCCATTTTAATTTATTATTTCAATGGAATCTTTCTTTTTGTCCATTTACTGAGCTTTTTTATAGAAGGGGGCAGTGTACTTGAATTCCTAGTTGGTCTTTCGTTATAAAAGTTATGGAGCTGGCATTCAACGAATTTTGGTCTGTATGGAATTGGAATTCTAACTGGAAGTCGGGGTATTGTAAAATTACTTCGTTGGAAGCAAGTTAACTTTTTAATTTTTTGAATGCGTCTATTGCTTTGGAATTAATGTTAATTAGTTTTAACCTTCTAACAATGAGGTAAATGGTTTGGTTAGCTTTGCTTATTCTTTGATAAACCGTCTATAATAACAATGCCCTCTACATTTACCGGATATGCTTCAATACCTTTATCGGAAAAAATAAACCCTAAAAATCGACTCTTTTTTTCCAATTCACATTTGTTAAGTTAGCTTTTTCTAGGGTATCGAATACTGTTGCCAGATTTTTTGCGTGGGTCTCACCATCCTAACCAAAAATAATTATATCATATATACAAATATAACAAATCTCTCCGATACAGGGTAGTAAAATGGTGGTCTTTGAAACATGGCTGGAGCTTTTTTTAGGCCAAATGGAAGACGTTTCAATTTATTTTTTTCAGTGCTAGCGGAAAACGCTGTTTTTTCTATGTGGCTTTTTTTTAGGAGGATTTAATGAAAGCCATTATTATTATATTATTATAAGCCATTATTATACATTAGAAAATTTTATTGTTTTCTAATTGGACTAAAACTTAGTTTATTAAGTTTTATTCTCTAGTACTAGGAATGTTTTTATTCAACAGCCATCCACAAGTCAAACGGGATAATTATACGGAGAACGAATTGGTAATAAGACCGTTCAATAATAATTTTACGATTTGTCTCTCAACTTCAGATTTTTCCCCTACTGGTAGAAGATAATATCGAGAGTAAACCTGAAATAAGGCGTTTTTCCGCTCAAACGTTAGTAGTGTAAGTTAGTTTTTTATCTGGGTCTGCAAAAAGGGTAGAATATTTTTTTAAATGCGTTTAAAGATAACATTTTTGTTTGTTCGTTGGATGATCATTTCTATTAAATATTGTATTTACTGGGTAAAAGATTGTTTCTCCTGTGGGTATAATTTTACCGTTTTCAATGAATATTTTTTGTTCTTTAGTGTTAATTACTGTTCCCATTTTTGTAAGGTAGTCGTTTTCTAAAATGGCGTCGAGTGCTTTTACAGTTGTTAATATAATAATTTTATGATAAGTGTTGGGAAGTTACAAAGGTTCGCCATTTTGTTATGAGTAATTTTTATGCTTTCTCCGACGGTAACAGCGTTAAAAGACTTTTCATTAAGCAAGGAACCTGAGTCTATTAAAATTTTTAAAATATGTCCCTTCCTCATTTTTATTTTTTTTTTACCCTTGCAGAAGGTATAATGATTTCAGTCAGAAATTTGCAACGCAGTGAAGGAAACGTTTCCGACCTCATATATTCTTGATCAGCGTCACTAGGCGGTTCGATCTAGCAATGTCCGTCTGTTCGCCTGTCTGTCCGATTCTACGCAAACTAGTCCCTCAGTTTTGAAAATAACGGGCTAAAACTTTCCCAAAAGCATTCTTTCTATTGCAGGTAGTATACCGGGACCAGCCGGATCGGATAACTACATCTTATAGCATAAGAACTATCGAAGAAAAGATTTAAAAAAATATATATCTTCGGTGTTTTTTAACATATAACCTTCTTAGCTTGGAAATAAATTTTTTTATTTAGTTCTGAATTTCGAATTAAATTTTATCAAAATCGGACGACTATATCGTATAGCTCTCATAGGAACAATCGGAAAATTAGTGGTAAAATAATATGAAAAAATTATATCTTCGGTGTTTTTTAACATATAACCTCCTACGCTTGGAAATAGACTTCCAGAAGTATCGCCGAAGTAACTCCTGGAAGTGTCGCCGAAGTGACTCCGAGAAGTGCCGCCGAAGTGGCACATTTCTTCCCGACGGGAGTGAGTTCCGCGATGCGAATGCGATATTGCCGAAGTGACTTCTGGAAGTTACTTAAACCGATGCTTGTAGAAGATACCAGAAGGGCCTTTCCCCATTGGAAATCTTGAATAAAAAACTTGCTTTTACATGTTCGGCAATATTTTGAATTAATTTTCTATAAGGACTTTGAGCGCTTGTAGACACGGTCCTTGGCATGTCGGAATTGCTGCTTAATAATTCTATTTATGTCCAGCTCCGTTCTCATAAGAAATTTAATAATAAACATTTCTAAAATAAACAGAAGCAACATTTTTTTTATATTTGAAAATAACAATTTTGGAGAAATTACCTTTTATAATTAGGTAGAGAATCTTTGAATGCTTATTTCACTGAAATCGACCCAGGTAATGTGAAAAAATCTTAAGGTAATCGTACAGCTTCACGAAAATTCGCACTCTTCGTTGAGTTGGACATTTTAATGTGTTATACAATTTAAAAAATTCCGAAGAATTGTATAACACATTTGACAAGTGTGGTTGAGACTGACAATACACCTAGGATTAATTTCATCCTAAAAGTATACTACATCGTATAAAAAATCGTATTTGATCCTAATTAGTCTTTTCGATTCGAATGAATGTCTTTCTATTTCCGAATTTTGAACTGCGCGTATCGTGCAAGCGTAGTTATCGATATATCATTGTGAGCTTAACATTGTATAATGAACACGAATGTCAATGTTCGATATTTCAGTATTAGTGTTCTTAAAATCAGATGAGTAGTAATATACTAATCTTATAGGAATTTATATATTTATGGTTTAATGCTATTCTAATAAGCATACATATTTTCGCAGGAATGTCTTTCATTGCTTGACATCGCTTGTAATTATACCCGTTACTTGTAGAGTAAAAGTAAAAAAAAAACAGATTTCCTACAAGAATGTGTTTAATGTATTACTTTCTGAAAGCTTTTGACTTAATGATGATTTGGTAATAAAATAATGTTTTCCCAATAAACCGAGAGCACTGTGCGAAAAAACTAAAAAGCTAGGGGCCTAAATTTGAAGCTACCCAAACTTTATGCTGATTCCGTTTTGCATTCACTGGAGATATTTTGGCTTTTACGGAAACTTGGCTGAAACCAGAGTATCTGATTGCCGTTACCTCTAGCCTAACATCCGAAAGAATTCACACTTATATTCCAAACGAAATTTCTTTGTTGAAAGTTTCCTTGCAATCCTTATCTATTTTTGTGACATGTTCTTATATTTCCCCGGGCTCTGATATAATCCTTTATGAGCACCATCTGCCTGCAATAAAATCTCTTCTTTCTAACAGAGACCTTTTTACTGTTTTGGGTGACTTTAAGTTACCTGATATTTCTTGGTCTCCTCCTACTGACTCACTTGTCGCTATCTTTTATCCGCCCATGATTCTGTAGTTTGGTGATTTTAATATATCAAACACTTATAAAAAGTATAAAAATACGGGTAAGCTTTTCGAAATATTTGGTGGATCGATCGGGTTTTGATGTTCTCAACCGACATTGCTATTCTATGTATCTAAATCAATGAAAAGTTGCTTTTTTAAATGAACCGAAACAATTTTAAAACTTTGTTAATGTTAATTTATATATATAAATCGGCATTGCCTTCATCGGTACGTCTAAGCACAATGGATGCATCGACGGATTCTGATATTGCCGATTTATTTGCTGAGTTTTTTCAAACTACTTATAGTTCGGCTGCTAGGTCAAATTCTAACTACCTGTAGTTACCGAAAGCTCCACTCAAGAGATCAAGCAGCAACAGCGGCAACTTATTCTCCCGGTCCGATGGACTTCCTGGGTATGTGCTTAAGTTTTGTTCGTCAACCATTTGTAAATTCTTAAACTTTTTGATTTGCCTATTTCTCATCAGTTTTTCCTTCTTTTATTATTCCACGTCACAAAGAAGGTGCAAAGGAGGATGCCCAGAATTATAGAGGTATTTTTAAATTGTCGACAATTTCTAATAATTTGAAATTTATTATCACTTCTCATTTGGTCCTCATTTATATCACCGTGTCAGCATGGTTTTGTTATGCTAAGATCGACTAACCTTAAATTGTCTTGAATTGTAATCTATTGTAAATAATGGATTTAAGAAAAAAATGCAGACTGGCATGCTTTGACTAAGTCAACCACTCTTTTTTTTATTCAAATTAGATCGGCATGGGTTTTCAGGTAATCTATTATCTTGGCTTTCATGTTACTTGAATGGTAGGACTCAGAGGGTTATATTTCAGAATGCTGTTTCAAAAAAGATCTACGTGACATCTGGAGTGCTTCAGGATAGTCATTTGGGCCCTTAGAATTTTACTTTGTTTATTAACAATCATACCTCTATCATAACACATTCTCATGTTGATGATGTTAAGCTTTGTTTATCATATAAAGCTATAGCGGTGGGTTTTAAATTACAGTCATATATCGATTGTTTTTATGGATCGTGTGAGTACAATTTTTGAGTGCAACGTTATTATTTTTTATAGGGGTACTCAAAATTTATCATTTAATTTGCACTTCAAATTCTATCCCGGTAATAAAAATGTATATTTTAACTCATTTGCTTCATTGTGCGTTTTATTTTCATTTGTGACCTGTGTCTTTTTGTTTTATGTATTTTACTATTATCTCATAACAGGCTCCGCGCGTAACAAGCACGAGCTTGGTGTCGGCCCACTTGTTTGTACTGCTCAAAGTGCATCAAGGGGCATCATATATATCTCCATCTCTCTCGCACTCCCCTTAGCTGTCTTTTAGTCGATGACTAATCAAAATGAGACTGATAAAATCAGAAGAATTTTAAATTCGGAAATTTCCGGGTGTCGATCCTATCTATGTATAATCTTTAGTCTGATAGTAAAGACCCTACACATATAGAGAAGAGAATCCATTCTGTTGTCTTGCTGACGGAAGCCACCAGCTCCGAGGAAATTCGTTTTTCCCAGGGAGTCCACGGACCATCCAACATCCCCGCTGTAATAAGTAAAGCAATTTACTTTGGGTGTTCGAATTTTTTATTTTTTTTTTATTTACAATTGTGCTGTTTGCGGTTAACTATTATTTTCAAACAAATCTAAATGATAGTTTGCGATTTCATTTTCAATAAAAATATTAAGATCACGAGAGTTATTCTTAATTTTATGCACGGAAGTATTAACATTGTGTTTTTTATACCGCAGTCCAACTCTAAAACGAAAAAGATAAATTCAACATTCTCTTAAAACAAGACATTAGCTTACATTCTTATAGAGGGTATATCAGGAGAGCTTCTCATTTTATCGGAAGTCTTTGCTCTTAAGTAGCGATGCTTGATATCAACACCACAATGTGCGTCCTAAAAAACAAAGGGTTTTAAGGGTTCGCAATTAATAACACTGCGAAACAATATTTTGAATTTAAAGTGAACCGCAGTTTGGACCTCAACATTTTAAAAGACTTATGAACATTTGTAAAATCATATTTGGTGTGAGCTCGCGATGGATATTATTGGATATGATAGTTACAACATTGATACTCACAGTTTATAATTGTGTGGGCTTACATTTAATACTAATGTGGACAAACAATATTGACCTTTTAAAGCAAGCTTGCCACCAAAATTAGTAAATCGCTATTGTACCTTTAGACTTTGATATCCAAACTGTAGTTTTTTCGTATTCCACTGTGTAATTGAATTTAATTACTTACATCTCTCATGTTATATGTAATAACCAAGTTGTTGACGAAGCTTTCTAAAAATTCTGGATAAGCATCGAGTACGTCCAGCAAATCGTCTCTGTGCAACTTATGGATATCGCAATATGTCAGTGCTCTTACTACTCCGTTTGATTTTCCGAGCGTTGGATATATACACGGATTTTCACCGAAAATGTCGTTTTTACCTAAAAAAAAAATAAAAAGTTAAAAAATATTTTTTGTTGGTATAAACTGAAAAAGTAACCAACCCAATACAACAATCATATTGCCAGCTTTTTGAATTTCTATGGAGCCTCTGGCTATAAAAAATAATGAGGTAAGGACATCTCCTCTATGAACTAAAATATCACCAGGCGGCGCATGGGTAGTTTTAAATTTAAGGGAGAAAGCTCTGAAAGTAAAATATAAGTTAACTTTAAGTTATAAAGTTTAACTTACTTTAAAAAATTTTAAAACTTACCTTAGGCAACCAGGACTTGCTTCCGAAAAAGCGGCACACGTTGTCAGTAATTTTCTGTTCAAATGCAGGCAAATGTCTGCTTGTAGGCACTCGGGAAAACCTTTAAGCAACGAGCTCATATCTATCCCATTTGTATCTTTAAATTAAAAAAAATGATCAATCAATAAAGAAATAAATTAAATTTATTACAGGTCCATGCGTGTTGGAAATATTCTTCTAATCTTTGCCTTAGAGGATTTGGTATCTGTAAAAAAAGAAAAGAATGAGCTAATATCTGCAATGCAATATTCCCTCTGTAAAATTAATACCTGGTGAAATCGAATAAACTCCCGAACACGTAACATTTGAGTATGATATCTTGCCGTTCCAGAATAAAGCCTGAGTATTAATAATAATAATAACAGTTTTTTATAACTAATTAATTTATCATATTAGGATAATACCTTTGAATTATTGCCGATACATTTCCAAAAATACTTGCATACATAAGAGCTTAACAAATAAATTAAAATATTATTAAATATCTAATTATTATTGCATTTAAGTTTTCACCTACATCCAACTAGCATTACACAAATAGTAAAAGCTTTTTCAGCATCAGTATTCGGTGCAACATTCCCGAACCCGACGGACGTCAGCGAGGTAAATGTAAAATATAAGGCTGTGATATACCTCGACTGCAAGAATATAATTTTTAAACCATCCTCTTTACATAATTGTAATAAAACATTACCTTTATAGAGGGTCCACCAGTTCGGTTATCAAAATAGGGTTCTTGAATATCATAGGCCAATGAATTTAGCCAACCGATGTTTTTCGCGGTTATAGATTTTTCGGCATTTCCAATTGCATACCTAATTTTATGTAAATAAATTTCATTAAGAAATAAAATTGTTATCATTTTTAATTACCATATGCATGCCAACCAATGGGCAATCAAAATAAAGGTAGCCATCAGTAAAATAAGAACTGCAGCTCCATATTCCGAATAACGATCTATTTTTCGGGCCACTCGAACTAGTCTTAAAAGACGCGCTGTTTTTAAGAGCCCTATTAATGTTGTTGTCTGGAATAACGAGCGGATCCCCAAAAAGAAAGAAAAATATACATTTAATGTCATAGGCAGAAAGGAAAAAAATGAAGTACTTATGACTTCCCAAGAAAATTACTTGCGTATGTTAAAAACAAATAACTGTGCTTCCGCTTTCAATGTTATTTGGCATGTACATGGATATTGCTAATAAAAAAAATCTAATTTAAATGGTTCCAAAAAGGTCTTATCGTTCATACGGACGAGAAGGACGTGGTATAATTCAACACCTAGACCACAAAAAGGACTCTATAATCTACTCTTTAAATTGTTCTAATTTTTCATGAAATTTAATTTTATTAATTCTGTTACTTAAAAATTATGTATATAAAATAATTTTCTTGTTTTGGAGCTACTTTAAAAAATTTCGAAATATTGAATCCGGTTTCCTAGAAGACATATGTTGAAAAGAAGTTGGTATTATATATTGCTTATTTTTAACCCAATTGCATGCTTTCGTAATTTTTTATTTAGTAGGGAAAAATAAAAAGGGGGTTTTATTTAAAAAAACAAGTAAGAGCGCTATAGTTGAGTGCGTCGTCTTTCAGATACTTGTTACTCAGCTTAAAGGAGAAAAAGGGGAAAGGAGATATACAAGCAGAAAAGCGATATTTTAGGGCTCCATCTACCGGCTATTTTAGAAGATGCTATGTGGGCGGCAGTGGGAATCGGATCCCTCCGAACTTATTTAACGTGGCGTGTTCTACACTAAAGGCATTACAACCACGGCACTCACATATGACCACTTTGGAAGAAACTATAGCTATATACATAGCAACCATCCCAGTGCGTGATTTATCTAAAATCTCTACTGTTCTTTGGGTCGCAGCACCCGAGTTGTATAAACCCAACATCCACGTCGATCCCGGAGACTCTACTCGCGATATAGGTGTCAAACACAGCCATCACGAAACTCCCACAAGGGGGCCGACCTCAATGAGCAGTCTTGGACAACTGCTCAACCCGTGGCACCGTAATTACAGGCTCGGTGGGCCTCACCCCTTCAGCTCCGATAAGCTCGGATGGGGCAACCATGTTATATTAGTCGCCTCCTACGACAAGCAATGACAGGCTGTGGCAGTATTCCTCGCCGCTACCACAAGGCAGAGATGAGGACTAAAAGTCCCTCCTCCGGTTGAAAGCCTCCTCGGCGAACGCTGTAAGCCGTCTGGTCTTCTCCTGATCCGCTAATAAGCCATCGAATCCGATCCATCTTTCGCCAACTTACTGCACACCAAGTCCATCGAGGTCTCGCAAATCTTCATAGAACATGTTGCCAGTCCTCATATGGGTCGCCACATGAGCATGAGGCAGTGCCCGACGCTCTGACACCAAACAGAAATGCGTTTAGCGATCCGTGTCCTGTAAGCAAAAATCCGGTACGCATCAAAGTTATGATCGCGATAGGCGAATTCGACATCCGGGATGAACTTGTAGGTCACCCGGCCGGACGACTCTACGCTATCCCATCTGTCTTGCCACGCGTGCAGTATGCACTGCTCAGTACGCACCTTCATCTGCCCTGGGCTAAGACTTGTAAGGTCCTCGCCATAACACAGATCGTACTCCTCCAACGGGTATCCACGCTTAAGCTTGTATTTACCTGCCACTTGCTTGGCGACCAAATCAAGCGGGGGAGCCAGCAAGAACCTGCAGTGCCACAGTAGACACTGTTCAGCAATCCGGGAGGCTTCCAAGCAGGATGAGCCTCTGGAAAGAAGTCGCTTCCTGGCCACTAATTCATGCGTCGTATCAACATACCATATCGGGGCACCAAATATCATACAGGGTACCATGAGTCCGGCATAGATGGTACGCTTGGCTCGAGGGTTGAATCCCCAGTCTGCTCGAGGCACACGCGCCAATGCTCCAACGACTCCGGTCATTCGCTGCTTGAGCGAGGTGAAGTGCTTGGAGAATTTCAAGCCTTCTTCGACCGTGATGCCCAGATACCGGCAGCTGCTTATATACGGCAAGCTTGCTCCAACAAGCTTGCTCCAGCAAGCGTCCTGCACACAACGTCCTTGGTGAAATCCGAATTGCCATCTACAGCCTTCCGGAAGAACTGCCCTCACTCTATCCACCATAATGGCCTCGAGCACCTTGCCAAAAACCGGCAGCAGGCAAATTCCGCGATATGACGACGGTTCGCACTTGTCCTTGTCGGGTCCCTTGAGCAGTGCCACAACACGTGGGCATTCCCACTCTGCGGGGAAGTACCCCGACCGGACGCAGTTTGAATACAGCGCCGTCAGATGCTGAGGTATGGCACGCCACACAGCCTTGCAAATCGTCCCGTTCATACCGTCCATGCCAGGCGAGCGCTTGCTCTTCAACCTGGCGACACAAGCATCAACTTCCGAGACATTCAAGGGCGGTGGGATTTCCTCCACGGGAGCAATCGGTGCGTCAGACTCCGCAGCTGCGAAAAAGTTGCGGAGGAGCACTCGCGCACAGTCACCCCGATTGGTGACCAGCTCGCCATTCACGCGGAGGCACCCAATCTCCGTCCGTCTCTTGCGACCTCGGCACATCTTGTACACGCGCCCCCAGGGATCGTGCGAGTTTTCTCCCACGATGCGTCTCCATTGGTCCTCACGATAAGCTTCCTGTAGTCGGCTGTGGCAAGCCTCAGCTCCACTACAGTCAGCTCGGCCACGTCATCATGCTGATGGCGTCTGGCATCCAGAAGACGGCGCCTGAGTGTCCTGACTTGGCGACGATTTGCGCAAGGTCAGCGGTCCACCAACTTACCCTCGTTCTCGGCTGTCCGGGCGTTCTCCTTCCCAACGCAAGGTCGCACACATCGTGCGGAAGTCGTCCGGAATCTCGGCCAACGTGCATTGGAGGAGTTCCAGGACGGTACCGGAGATAATCTTCCAACGGCATTCGCGGTTGAGGTGCTGGCCACAACAGAAATTACGTTGTGGTCACTCAACTACCACTCGTCCACTCTCCACTCATATGTGGCTAGCATATGTCCTGCTGAGTTGGCGAATGTCACGTCGATATCGCTGTGCGATCTTATGTTATCGAACTTGTAGCTTCGACTAGGTTGGTTCAAGATTACCGCTCCCTTCGTCAGCATCCACTCGGACAGCAGCTCACCCCGGGAGTAGTTAGTTAGTCCCTCCGGTCGAGGAGGGAGTTTACTAAGCCACATGGGGGACGCTGCGTTCGCGTCAACTCCGAAGATTGATGGAGTACTGCTGGCCAGCAGCAGGACAGAATCCAAGTACATTAGGTACGACTGGAGGTTATGGCTGTATTCATCCGGTTGCGGGTTCGGTCTACCATTTGGTCTGCTATCGAACTGACAGTATGCGGCGCAAAGGAAGATTGAGCCAAAACTTCCTTTAATGCACACACACAGGCCGTAGTTGTTGGTGAGCGGCTCCACTGGCATGCAGATGACATCATGGACGCTGACAAAGATGGCTGCCTTCCCTCGTCGATCGACGAAACGACCACTCTAGCGCCCACAGTGTTTATGATAGAAACAAAATTTTAACTGAAATGTGTTTGTCTCATCATTACCTATCGACTGACCTACAAAAAAGTGCCACGCCTACTCTAACGTCCACGAACGAATTAAACGCTCAAATCTGTCTGAGGCCCACATAACATCTACTCAAAAAAGCATGTAGGTGGCACCCTAAAATATCGCTTTGCTGCTTAGAAAAATGTGGCACCCTAGCAGAGGGTATAATGATTTCAGTCAGAATGTTGCAACGCAGTGAAGGAGACGTTTCCGATATATATTCTTGATCAGCGTCACTAGACGAGTCGATCTAGCCATGTCCGTCCGTCTGTCCGTCCGTCCGTCCGTTTCTAAGGCAAACTAGTCTCTCAGTTTTAAAGCTATCCGGCTGAAATTTTCCCAAAAGTCTTCTTTCTATTGCAAGTCGAACCGGACAACTATATCGGGGATATTATCGGGGATATTAGTGGTAAAATAATATGAAACAAGAAAGGAAGTTAGCTTCGGCAAGCCGAAGTTTGTATACCTTTGCAGCTATAAAAAATAATCAAAAATTTTATTAAATTGTATTCGAAATTCTTAAAAATATAAAAATTTATATTCCCAATATTATAAGATATGTCAACAAGCCACAAAGCTATAATTTGTTTCACATTATTTCCAACCAACTATCCGATCGTTCCTATGACAGCTATATGATATAGTTGTCCGTTCCTATGACAGCTATATGATGTAGTTTGCTGATTTTAATAAAATTTACTTCGAAATTCAGAACTAATTAAAAAATGTTATTTTTAAGCTTATAAGGTTATATG
The DNA here is from genome assembly GCF_025231255.1 of Drosophila biarmipes. Classification (NCBI taxonomy): domain Eukaryota; kingdom Metazoa; phylum Arthropoda; class Insecta; order Diptera; family Drosophilidae; genus Drosophila; species Drosophila biarmipes. Next base: position 2,209,619 of record NC_066615.1, on the reverse strand, counting down.
TTAAAAAGCACCAAAGCTATAATTTGTTATTTATTATAGTAGATCATCGAGTCACTCGTGTAAGACTTTTTAAATCTGTGAAATAAATTCGCTATATCACGGATTTTATCCAAATAAAACTTGTATTTCAAAGCTTTCCGAGTGGAAGCACACAATATACTCAATGAAGCCTATTCAAAAGTTAAGGGTGACATTATAGTTGTAAACTAAAACATATATCACCCTAATCGGTGGAGCGCAATCTTTCAAAAATAAAAACAAGGAACAACACTCGAGCGCCTCGACTATCAGATAGCCGTTACTCAGCTTAAAAAATCAAAAGAGAAATGGAGATATAAAAGCAGCAAAGCGATATTGTATAGCGCCACCTACCCGCTATTTCAATGTATAGTAATGTGGACGGCTGACAGATTTAAGCGCTTTTGCCATTTGTGAGCGTTAGAGTGGGCGTGGAAAACTCTTTTATGTGTCAATAGATAGATGTAGATAGGACTAATCTATTTCAGACATTTCAGTTTGTGGGAGTTAGAGTGGGCGTAGCAAAACGTTTTTGGGCTGATGGGTATTGATGAGACAAAAATATTTAAATTGAAATGTTGTTTCTAGCATTAAAGCTGTAGAGTAATATTGACACCCTGCTGAAAAGAAAAACTTGCTCTGCGCAGGAAGCCCATGAATCTACTTTTCGAGATCTCTCACGGACAGACGGACATGGCTAGATTGACTCGGCTAGTAATCCTGATTGTCGTACACGCTTCCTTCTGCCTGTTACATACTTCCCGACGAATCTAGTACACCCTTTTTAATCTAATAGTAATAGTATAAAATATTATAAAAATAAAGAAGGAAATGAACCCATTGACTATCAAATACTAGTAACTCAGTAAGGAGTGGGATGGAGTTGGCAATATGCCGCAAAGCGACATTTTCTATCTTCGTTTGGTCGAGTGCGTTGACTATCAGTACCCGTATGTCAGGTAAAGGAAGGAAAAGGGAGATGGAGTAAGCTTGTAAATCGCAAAGCGAGATTGTAAAGCGCCAACTTTAATATTAGGTTATGTGAGCGGCCGACAGATTTAGTCCTTATGAAATTTAGAATCGGGGTAAAACTTTGTTTAAGTTATTAGATCACTATGGACGTCAATACACGTAGTGACGAAGCGCACCAGGAGGGTGTGCGAAGGCGACTACTATATATACAGTTAGGAAGAATGAAAATCTTTAGTAATCGTCCGATGGTTACGAGTGATAAAATTATTTTAAATTGTCTGTTTGTTCAGTGTTAAGTGGATAGTCCACAAAAATGTTGTAAAAAGTTACTCTTTAAAATTATTAGAAAACAAAAATGGCAACATTTAATAGTTCTGAACATTTAACACTCCCTGAGCTTTGGATTATTTGCGTATTCATACTCTATTTTGGGGTCTTGAAATCATTTAAATTCTTATAAATTCCGCATAAGAAACTCGAATTCTACAAATTTCGGAAATCTATATGGATTATATGATTTATATTTTACTCCTTCTAGCGAGGTAAAAATATAGTGACTATCGCACCTTCAATGAACAAATGTTCGGATATCAACAAAAATGTATTATACAATCTACTTTCTGTGATATAATATCTTCTTTTTAACAGAAACTTTTTCACTGTTTTGGATCTCTTAAAACTACCTGATATTTCTTGATCTCCTCTTACTGACTCACTTGTCGCTATACCTTTTTCCGCCCATGACTTTGGGAATGGACTTTTAGAATTATCGTTACAGCAAGTAAGCTTTATACGAAATTCCTTAAATAGACAATTAGATATCGTGTTTGTTTCAGACCCGTTTGATGTCACGGTATGTATGAAAACTTCTGATATTAAACTAAAACAACTCTGAACTAAAACAACTCTAAAAATCTACAGTGCCGAATGTAACAAAATTAAGAAAATGTATTTATTAGGTATATCGTGTAGCAAGCAGACATATCCTTAAGCATCTGTCATACATACATTCTTCATAAAGTTAGGTCACACTTTTATTACACACAAGATATAAACATCCCTGTTACTCTTAAGAAACACTATGTTTGTCTTAATCCCTCATACTGTATACGCTGAACTCTTGTGAAATACGTTCTGTGCAATAAAGATCACTTTTGCTGCGACCGCCTAATAGGAAACATATAGAAAGTGCCATCTACAATTTCAGAAGTGGGATAACCGCAAAAAAAAAATTTTTTTCTTGCGCACTTAACTCTGTTTACGAGCAAAAGTTATTAAGTAAGTTATTTAAAATAGTTCGTAATGATGGACACCATAGCTGCGGACGGCTACACAGCATCAGAACTTCGATGTTGGCTGGAAAAACTTGGGTTGCCGAAAATCGGCACCAAGGCAACACTAGCAGCGCGGTTGAATGGTGTGCCTCCCGAGGCCCGAGGAGAATGTCCAGTACTGGACCCCAAGGAGATGACCGACATTGAAGCTGGGCTCGAGGAAAGGCCAAATACTGCTGCAAATGGCGGAGCCGATCAGGTCTATGTTGGGGCTACGTCGCTGGGTGCCCAAAACAACGACGAACCTGCATACAACAGCATGTGCGTTCCAGAAATTTCCATGCAATTGGAATTTTGAAGCGTCAATTAGAAGCGGTCCAATTGGAAAATGAGTTTCTCAAGTTGGAAGTTTCCCGGCGTCAGCCATTGAATAATGTGACCGCACCTCCTACGAGCAACAATGTGTCCACACCAAATCAAAACAATGTCACCCTATCGGATTTGGGACATCTTGTTACAGAGGCTGCCAGTCCTAGTAAAGCCATTTTTAACAACAACTCTTTGCTGACCACGGTTAAGGAAATGCTTCCACCTTTTGACGGTGCTGCTAACAGCAAACTTCCAGTAAACACTTGGTTCGCGCAGCTCAACGCGATCATAAAAATATACAAGCTAAGTGAAGATATAACTCGCATGCTGGTTATGTCAAAGTTGAAAGACCGTGTCCAAATTTGGTTGCACTCATCTGAGAACTTTCTGTCCTTGCCAGCCCAGGAACTCTTATCTCAACTCGCAGAGGCTTTTCAGTCAAAAGAGAGCAAGATAATGTCCAGACGCAAGTTCCAGGAGCGAAAGTGGCATCCAGATGAAGACTTTACTACATACTTTAATGACAAGACCCTGTTGGCTGCACACATCCGTATAGACGACGTGGAATTAATCGACAGTATCATTGAAGGAATACCGGATACACTTCAACGACAGCAGGCACACATGCACTGTTTTAATTCGTCTGCCCAGCTGTTGCAGGCATTCTCCAAAGTAACTTTGCGAAAACCAACTCTCGCAATTGGGCGCCACAAAGTTGTTTCCGGAAACCCGCCCGGATCCGCTGTAAGATGCTACAACTGTAACTCCGTGGGTCACTTCGCGGCCGACTGCCGCAAGTCCAAGCGCGCATACGGCGCTTGCTACGGCTGTGGAAGTTTGGAGCACATCGTATCCCATTGCAACGAGAAGAAGAACGCAACCAAAATCGAATATGTGAGACCGTTTAAAATTTACTTTAATTCACACCCTAATCAGTGCCTAATTGCAGAATGCCTAATCGATTCTGGGAGTCCAATTAGTTTTACGAAGTTATCCTGAGTTGAAAACATTCTAAGTAGTAATATCCAATATGGGGATATTAACGGAGGTCTTTAAACGACTGGTAGAGCGTAGGTTAGATAAGTGTGAGTTCCTTCAAAGAGTAATAAAGTATTTAGGATATGTTATATCGGGAGAGGGTATCAAACCTGATTCGAAAGGTATGCAAGCAGTAAAAGATTTTCTTGTACCGACAAAAACGCATGAGGTTCAAAGTTTTCTTGGACTGTGTTCTTATTTAACACGATTTGTCAAAGATTTTTCAACAAAAGCAAAGCCGTTGTATGATCTTGCAAGAAAGGACAGAAAATTCGAATTTGGTGCGAAAGAGTTAGAGTGTTCTGAAATATTAAAAGTAAATCTTTTGGAAGCCCCTATTCTGGCCTTCTACAATCCAAAAGATTCAACAGAGTTACATTGTGATGCTAGTGCCCTAGGTTTTGGTTCAATTTTAATGCAGAAGAAAAAAGACAGTAAATTTCACCCCGTATTCTATTTTTCGAAAGGCACGGCGGATGTGGAGGCGAAGTACCATAGTTTCAAATTAGAAACGGTCGCTGTAGTTTACTCGTTACAACGCTCTTCAAGGAATACAATTCAAAATAGTTACAGACTGTAGTGCTCTTACACTGGCGTTAAATAAAAAGGAATTATGCCCAAGAATTGCCAGGCACTTTTTCTTCAAGATTATGACTACACTCTAGAACATAGAGCCGGCAAGCGTATGCAGCATGTCGACGCACTTAGCAGGAACACACACATACTGACAATAGATTATAATTCGTTTGAAGAAAACTTATTTATATGTCAAAGTAGAGATGAGAAAATCAAAAGTATAGCTGAGAAACTGCAGCAAACAGAATTAAAGGATTATGAAATGCGAAATGGAATAATTAATAGAAAAAAGGATAAGGATGGTCTTTTATTTTATGTGCCAAGCGAAATGGAAATACACGTTCTTTTTAGTTACCACGATCAATTAGGACATGTTGGAATAGATAAGATGGTAGAAGTTATCTCAAAAAGTTACTGGTTTCCCAAAGTCCGTGAAAAATGCAAGCAGCACATTAATAATTGTTTGAAATGTATCGCCTATTCTGATAAGTCTGGTAAAGACGAAGGTTTCCTTCGCAGCATTCCCAAAGTAAGCATTCCATTTGATGTCATACACATAGATCATTATGGCCCGGTAGATAAGAGTAGAGCCAACAAACACGTACTGGTGATTATAGACGCATTTACAAAGTTTGTTTTTATCCGGCAAAAACTACAAAGTCTAGGAAAGTTATAGTAGCATTAAAGGACTATTTCAAGTCGTATAGAAGGCCGCGATGCGTGATCTCAGACCGTGGGACATGCTTTACATCTAAAGAATTTCATGACTTCTTAGAGGAAAACAAAGTAAAACACATTAAGATAGCCACTGGATCGCCGCAGGTCGAAAGAGTAAATAGAAGCATAGGACCCATGATGGCTAAATTGACTGATCCAGGTAAAGGATTGTTCTGGGATACAGTTTTAGAAACACTTAATAATACGATCTAAAGATCAGTTAGTCAGCACCCAAGCCAAGTTTTATTCGGAGTGTCTCAAAATGGAAAGGTTATAGATAGCTTAAATGAAAAATTAGAAGAGTTGAATAAAGATAGGGAATGTAGAAATTTAGAAGTAATTAGAGAAAAAGCCAGTAAGAGCATTGAGAAGTTACAAGAATATAATAAGTTACGCACAGATCTTAAGAGAAAGAATCCTAAAGAATACCAGACGGACGACTTAGTAATGATCAAAAACTTTGATTCTCATGCAGGCGTATCAAAAAACTAATTCCAAAATTCAAAGGCCCTTACAGAGTGACAAGGGTACTTCGTAATGATAGGTATGTCTTGGAGGATGTTGAAGGTTTTCAACAGTATAGGCTTCCTTATAAGGGAGTTTGGGCTATAGCAAACATACGACCTTGGATTAATAATGCAGATGGCTAAGAGATCAGGAGCTTTCTCGTCAGGATGGCCGAATTGTAGCAAGATCCCTAAGCATCTGTCATACATACATTCGACATTAAGTTAGGTCACACTTTTATTACACACAAGATATAATAATCCCTGTTACTCTTAAGAAACACTATGTTTGTCTTAATCCCTCATACTGTATATCCTGAACTCTTGTGAAATACGTTCTGTGCAATAAAGATCACTTTTGCTGCGACCGCCTAATAGGAAACATCTAGAAAGTGCCATTTACAATCGTATAATACGTTTTCGTCACAAAAGTTTACATCAGAACTTTTTTTGCTATAGGTGCGATCGTCACAAAATTTAACCTCGTTCAGAGTTGTTTTTTTTATATCAGAAGTTTTTATGATATAAATCATCTAATCAACTACTACAAAAAGTTTAACGCTCATGTAGCGTTATATCTTCTGAAATAGTATGCGTAGCCATTTTTGTTTAATAAAAATTTTAAAACATGACTTTATAAAAAAATGTATTTCATGTAAAACGTGAGGAATGTCAATGGGTATACACTTTAAGGCTTAGTCCAAAATCGTTAAAGCCGCTTTTGAAAAATTGGAAAAAATTAAAAAAAATATCACAACAAAAAAACTTTTGATCATAATTATTAAACGATAGTATTTCGACAAATCATGTTATGACAGCGAGCAAAGTATTTTAAAATAATTTCTAACTACGTATGTATAGCACAAGCCTCTAGCTTTACGGGTGCACAAAATTGAGCTATTTATAGCTGTTTTCTCGCCAAACTAGCTAGTTTTTCCCAAAGTGGTAGAAGAAAAATTTCTCTTATTAAGCCGTTTAACATCATCATCTTAAATTTCCAGGTCCTTTAAAAAGAGTTTGGGTACGCACAATAACAGCTGAAGATGCTCTGAATTGAGAATTTCGAGGGCTAGACACGTCAACGGCTATACACCTTAAAATTTTATTTTAAATCGTTAGAGCCGGTTTTGAGATATCAGAAAAAAGGGCACAAAAATCGTACTTAAACGGTGGTACTTATACAAATTTTGTTTAAAAGACGTACATAGTACTTCGAAATACCTTTCTATTGAAGTATATCAAACCTGTAGATTTAGTACTTCACAAGTTACGGGTGTAAAAAGTTTAGTTATTTATAGTTTTTTTCACGCCAAACTAGGTAGTTTTTCTATATGTCGTTTCTTATATTGAGCTGTCTAGAAATTTCAGAGCTCTAAAATAACGTTTCTAACATGAAAACTTTGTGCACCAACAGTTTGAGGGAGTAAGAGTGGGAACAATGAAATCCCAATTCGCTATCTTTGATAGTTTCGAGATATCGGGGTTTAAATTAAAGATTATTTGTGGGCGTTAGAAAGGGCATGGCAACATAAGATCTATCAACATGCTTTGACAAGAACAACGCAATTAATAAAACTGTAGAAGCCAAACTAAAGAATCTTATTCTGAATTTTAAACCTTATAGCTTCTCTAGTTTCCAATATAATAGCGTTCATACGAACTGATTGACTCTGTTAGATATTCTGATCAAAAATATATATATAATATACAAAGGAAACAACACGTGCTGCAAACTATTATAAAAAAATGTTTAGAAAGACCATCCGTAGGTCAAAATAGAACACCATAAATACCACTTTAAGACAAAATCGGATCGGTAACAAACCATCGACTTACATTCTCTTGTAGTAATAAGGTTAATTTAAGGTTAATAAGAGCTCACCTCATCAGTATCACTACCAACTAGTAGCAAGTCGAACGGAACCGCTGCCACCAGATCGATTAAAAACCAACCGCTCAAGTAGTGAACAGCTATGCGTCCAGGATGGGAAACCTATAATAAAATACGTGTATAGATTTGGTTTTTAATTGGGGGTTCTTAACAGTACCACTTCATCCTGTGCGTTGACAAAGGTGGTCCGAAAGTTAATCAAGATATCGATGATGAAAGTAACATCAACTACAAAATGGTATTAAGAACGTAATTCACCTAATATATCTATGCTTACCAATTAAATCAATTATAACAATTGGGTCAGAGTTAATGTATTTATTATTTCTTCTCTGGTAATCCTGCTCTCCAAGCAAAAATGCCGCCACATACGGGGTAAAAATTGCCGTGTACATCACCAGAATTAATATCACCCAATCCCACACAGCTTTAAAAGGCGAGTAGTGTAATAGTGTCCACTTATGATAGTAGTTGTTTTGTAATTTTTGGTCTAGAAGTATGTTTCCTCCCAGAGAAGCAATCTTTTGAAAATTTAAATTTAAATAAATTGACAACAAAATTGATTTTGTGCTTTAGATTTACCACTTCGTTTGGATCTTGCATTTTTGGTTCACTCCTCGATCCGAGCAGTGCTTCATTGTCCAGCATATCGTCATACGAACTACCTAATACTTTTGCGGCCGGCTTTTCAATTTCATTGTATTTTAAGTTCTTAAACATGCATTCGTAAGAATTTTCTTTATGCGTTTGGAAAATGCTATTATGTTTTCGTGATGGATCATACGAGCAAAGTAAATCGCAATCTTTCCTTAAAACTGTCTGATAGTTCTTAATGTATAGCTTTTTTTTATCACATTTAATGCATTTGTTTGACATTTTGCTACTATTATTCTTTTTGTGTTGGCTTGATTTGAACTCTTTTGAGATATTATTCGAATCGACTTGATTTTCCCCTTTTAAGACTCTACATTTCTTGGAACATTCTGTTGTATTTTTTATTTTTAGTGTTGGAGGTGAAAAAAAACAATCTCCAGAACTATAACTTTGTTTTTCTTTCGCCTTTAAATTAATTTTTAGTTGTGATATAACATTACTTTTTATAAGCCTAGTCTGAATGAATTTGTGATAGATAAGATTGCTGTGATCGGGTACACTTTTTGGAAATCTTATTAAACTCTCCTTTTTGTCGTCGAACATACTGGCGTTTATCAAAATATCTGAAACAAAAACCTGTTTCTTTTCTATCTTATTAAGGTTGCACATAAGTGAAAAGAGTTCCCTCTCCACAAATTGAGTGGGTTTAGCAATGCAGTTCCGTTTGAATTCTGTTAAAGATGGTTTCTTAGTTGTTTCATCTATATTATTATTGGACATGTACAGTTCGCATTGCTGCACAATTTTATCCAGTTTTCGAATTTCGCTTAGTTCCACGCAAGACTTATGCGACATTTTAAAATCTGCAAAATATAAACACAAAAATTTCGCGTAGGCATAAAATATGGAGTTGTATATGAGCATTTAACGTAGCATTTGTTTTCAAAACATACGTTTCACTTTATATGTAATGCACTTCTCAAATTAAATGTAAACAGGTATGGCTACCTAAAAAAACTAGTATTTTAGAATGTTATTTGACCTTAATATGCAATTAATTATATTTGTAATGTCCAAAAGCAAAGTTATCGATTGTATACTCAAGCCCTTTTCTGATTTTTTCAGACATGCGCATTGTTTAACTTTTTAAGCGGAATACGAAGCTAGAAAAACCGTTTCGTTGGTAAAAGTTTTATTCTTTTCATAGTTTACCCAAAATGGTCTTTCTGATTTAAAATCTGAAAAGTGGTCCACCCCTGCTCCGAAGGTCCGATTTTCATGGAACTGTTTGCTTTTCCGGTTCACAAATTTTGAGTTTTACCGAAAAAGTGGCACTTAGTCATTATTCTATTCGGAATGGTTAAATATATCTTCATGCTGTTTTCCTTAATCTAACAAGAAATTTTATGGTTTTTCATAAAAAATGTTTAATTTTTTTAATGTTCTTAATCAGCTATATAGTTTTTAGTTTAAAGCTTTTTTGCAATATCGCAAAAATGAAAACCGATTTATTACCGAATATGTTTGCTGCAACAGAAATATAACGGAAATTGTATTCCAAATTTTGAACTATTAAAATAACAATATTCTCAAGAAAAAAGTTAATATATTACTCTCTCGGTTTTAATAATATTTTATTGTTTTGATTTTATTAGAATTGAAAATAAATAAGGTTTGAAAATAGGTTAAGGTTTAGTTTAGGAATTCGCATTTGTTTTCTGTCTCCTCTTTTATTTAATTTAGTTGTTCAAAATAATTCACAAAACAAAAAAGGAAGTTAACTTTGGCAAGTTTGTATACACTTGCAGTTATAAGAAATAATCAACGTTAGTAACATCATGTGAAATTTTAAAGGATTGTTGCTAGCTTCAATATTATTAAAAAAAAAGGTATTTCATTATTTCTCTGACCGTTTCTTTGATTTTAATTCGAAATTCTTAAAAATATAAAAAATGATATTGCCAATAGTATAGGACAATATGTCAAAGACCACGAAACTAAAATTTGTTTCATATTATTTTCCCACCCACTTTCAGATCGTTCCTATGATAGCTATATGATATAGTCGTCCGATTTTGATAAAATTAAATTTGAAATTTTGAACTAATTATAAAATGTTATTTCCAAGCGTAGGAGGATATATTTTAAAAACACCAAAAATATAATTTTTATATCATTGTAGAGGGTATACAAATTTCAGTGAAGGAGACGTTTCCAACCCCATAAAGTATATATATTCTTGATCGGCATCGCTAGACGAGTCGATTTCGTCTGTCCGTCAGTTTCTTGGCAAACTAGTCCCTCGGTTTTTAAGCTATCGTGCTGAAACTTTCCCAAAAGTCTTCTTTCTATTGCAGGTAGTATATAAGTCGGAACCAGTCGGATCGTGAAACTATATCTTATAGCTACCATAGGAACTATCGTGGAAAAAATTAAAAAAATATATATTTTTGGTGTTTTTTAACATATAACCTCCTACGCTTGGAAATAACATTTTTTAATTCATTTTGAATTTAGAATTAAGTTTTATCAAAATCTGACGACTATATCATATTGCTGCTATATGAACGATCGGAAAATTAGTGGTAAAATTATATGAACAAATTATATCTTCGGTGTTTTTTAACATAAATAACATTTTTTATTTGGTTTTGAATTTCGAATTAAATTTGATCAAAATAGACATATAGCTGCTAAGAAGCGATCGGAAAATTAGTCGGAATATATGAAAAAATATATCTTTGGTGTTTTTTAACATGCAACCTTCTAAACTTGGGAAATAACATTTCTTAATTATTTCTGAATTTCGAATTAAAGTTTATCGAAATCGGAAGACTGTATCATATAGCTGTCATAGGAACGATCGAAAAAATAGGTCAAACAGAATGCATCAGGTCTTCTTCTTTTGGTTTCTTTCTGAACATAATGGAGAAATGCAAAAAAAAAAGGACCGGCCGAAGGTTGTCTCTCTGAGAGCCGCGGGCAGGCAGATTATAAGACACAGAAAGATAGGGTAATATACGAAGATCTGACTAAGATTTCCTTACCCTAAATGTATGCAATTGAATTTAAGTCTTAAAACGTTATTTTCTAATATTTTCGTGCTTTATTTCGGTCAAATAGTTTAGGTTCTTGCATTACAGGAATATTTCATTGAAGCGTGCCGAATAAGAACATTTTAGAAAGTGAATTTATTTAGTCAAATAAACAAGCATTATTCGTCACAAAAGTCGATATCACAACTGATTCTACGCAAACTAGTCTCTCAGTTTTCAAGCTTTCAGGATGAAAACTTCCCAAAAGTCGTATTTAAAAAACAGGTAGTAACTTCTACTCTTGTGAACTTTTGTTTTTATTCCTTAAGAACTTTAAATAAAAATTTTAAAAAAGTAGACGACTATATCCTACAGCTGCAATAGGAACGATCGGATAATTATTGTCAAAATAATACAAATACCGTTAAGTTTAGTTTTCGTCAAACAAATACGTGAATAAATTAAAAGGAGACGGAATCTTACTATTTATGTATTTAGTTTTCCAAAAACCTAAAACATTCGACCTACAATACTTCCATGGGCAAGAACTGCAAGGGTATGGAAACGTAGGCTGGATGAAGATAATTTCCTTCCTTGATCCCATTCGCTTTTGCTTTAATACTCATATATGAGGTTTGGTAATAGCATTACATAACATTTTTCGGGCTTTTAATAATTTATTTTGAAAAAGTCGATTAAAAGTTTATAAATGCTTCCCTTTTAATTACAAAATGTCTAACAAGAATTTTTTCTATCAAATTACCTTTGCATAGTTTTGAACATGCTTAATATTTTCCAAACAGTAATTTTTATGACAAAAATGATTATATATCAAAAGTTGAGTGATCTCAAGGGACATAAGATTTGAAATTTAAAAAGAAATAGTTCGGTTCAATTTTCGGTAAATAGTTAAAAAGTAGTTTATTTAAAAACTTTTTGTCATACCTCTAAATCTATTATATCTATCTAAATCTATTATATTCAGACAATTTCACCATAGGAAGAGTATATTAAATAGTACGTCTCCGTAGCTTTTTTTTTTATTTTCCGCAAAACGAGCGGGTTTTTACAAAAATTGTAGAACAAACGTTTTCTGTCTCGAGCTTCCTTAAAGACCCTTAGGGTTTCCAAAACTAAAACTAAAGATGTGATGCATACAAACCCACAAACAAATGGATAAACATTTTAAATTTGGGAAGAAGAAGAAAATCTTGTTTTTGGAAATACTTTTGAACGGGACATCGGATTTGAACAAATGAAGTGTCATTCGACGCATATCCTTAGTACAAATAAAACTAGGTTAAAAGCCGGGAGCATTTACCCCCACCGTATTTAGCAGATTCAATTTTCTAAATCTTCACTTTCACACTTTCACCGCCTTTTCTGCCAAACAAACTGATATTTCTAAGGTATTGGTATTCAACCTTTTTAGTTTTTGTGATATCTCTCGATTGTTGTATCACTCGTTACGATTTGACCATAATAGATGATTTTAATTCTGCAGATGTATTCTTCAATTATATATAGTAGTTGTCTTCGCCCGCTCTCTTGCGCTCTTCGCCACTACGTGTAATGCCGTCCACAGTGGTCAAACAGTGTGAGTACCATGCTTCTGCAAGCATATATCTGGAAATAAACACCTTTTGGGTGAACTCTATTTAAATGCACCTGGAAGCAACTACCTAAAAACCATCTGGGTGCACTCTTTTTAATACAATCATAATCCAGGAATGCAAAGCATTCATGAATTGGAAGCTTTCCCGACGAATGCATAAAACTAGATTTCAATTTCATAATTTTTTTTTATTTTTATTTAAACATTTATTTTGTTGCGGTGGTTTGCTGCTTCATGCTTTGGTGTTTGGTTTTTCAATAAACTGTAAATCATTTACTTCTTGTCCTTTTATCCTTAACGCAGTCCAGTCCTTTGTGTGCCCACCCATTTTTTGCGATTATGAAAGATATAAAGCAAAGTGAATATTACGTATTAAATACATGTATTGATGAAGAACATGCAATTATTTTTTTTGGCACAATAACAATAAACATTTTTTATTTAATTTTATTAATTTGTTTACGTTTGTGAGTTCAGTTTACATAAGTACAATCATACTATACTATCATACTGCGCACTTATGTACATTTTCCTTAGTGGTTTTATTATTTTCACTATATTGCTCATATTTCACTATATTAACTACGCTTAACTTACCTTTAAAAATGTGGATCTAAAATTGGTGACAGAGAAGAACAAAATTTTTGAAACATGATGCATGAACTTCACTTTCTTCGCTTCCTTGCATCTTCCCTTTTGTCTTTTTCGTTTGCTTGCGTACACCTGGATGCACTATATTGAAATACACCCTGATGGCAGCCAAAAGATTGCACCCAACAGGCATATATGCTAGTTAAATTTTGCATGCAAGCTGTTTTGCGTAAAAAAGGTATGATCCAGAATTTTTTTTACGTTCCCGAAATCCGGTTTGGGCATGCTTCTGTATGCACTATGTTAAAATACACCCAGATGGCATCCAAAAGACTGCCCCCAGCACGCACATTTGCCTTTGTAAAATTACATGCGTGCTGTTTTGCGTAAAGAACATACGATCCAGAATTATTTGTTTTGGAAAACATTTCCGAATTCCCTTTTTGTCATACTTCTGGATGCACTATTCTGTAGCATATCTAAAAGGCTCTGCAATAGAATGCACCTAGCACGCACACTTGGCCTTGGTAAATTTGCATGGGTGCGTAAAAAATATAAGACCCAGAACTATGCTTTTTTAAAACACGCACCCGAACTTACTTATATATTTGTAAGTATGTGACGGATGATTCGTTTCAATACAACAAAATTATAATTTCCCCTTCAGCCAATGCGAATAATATGCAAATAAACTGCGATAAGTTATTTGTTAAGTTTAAAATTAATAAATATCGATTAAATGTGGAAACCAAAAAAATAACCACGCACTTCCACAGTTCAGCAAAGAGAATGCACAAAAATACATTTTTTGGCTCTTTCTCTCTCGGTTGGTTCCGACTTATATACTACCTGCAATAGAAAGAAGACTTTTGGGAAAGTTTCAGCCTGATAGCTTTAGAACTGAGAGACTAGTTTGCTTAGAAAAGGACAGACAGACGGACATGGCTAGATCGACTCGTCTAGTGACGCTGATCAAGAATATATATACTTTATGGGGTCGGAAACGTCTCCTTCACTGCGTTGCAAACTTCTGACTGAAATCATTATACACTCTGCAATGGTATAATAAGAAAGAACGCAATAGTCGAGTGGCACGGCTATCAGATACCCGTTTCTCAGCTTAAGAGAGAAAAATATAAATGGAGTTATATAAGCAGCAAAGAAATATTCTAAAGCGCCACCTTCCGACTTTTTTTGGTATATGTTATGTGGGCGGCAGGCAGTTTTAGCGTTTTAGCCATTTGGGGGAGTTAGAGTGGGCGTGCAAACATTTTTTTAGGTCAATCGGTAGGTATTGTTGTGACAAATACATTTTAGCAAAAAAAATGTCTAGCATGACAATTGTGGCTACCACAGTTTTGGACAGTTTGTAAGCGTTAGAGTGGGCGTGGCACATTTTTTTGGGTTAATGGATAGGTATTGATGAGACAAATAATTTTCAGTAAAAAATGTTTTTCTATCACAAAAATAAAAAAAAAATAAAAATAATAAATAAGTTTAATTTAAATAAAGTTTATTTCTCGGAGTCACTTCGGCGACAATTTCAGAAGTATCGCCGAAGTCAATCCTGGAAGTGTCGCCGAAGAAACTTCAATAAGAGTCGCCGAAGTGACTTCCCGAAGTGTCGTCGAAGTGACTCCGAGAAGTGCCGTCGAAGTGGCACATTTCTTCCCGACGGGAGTGACTTCCGCGATCCGAATGCGATATCGCGGACGATAGTTTTCATCTTCTAGAAGTCACTTAGAAGTGTCTTCCGCGATAGAAAATGCTTGCAGGGCTATCACATATACATACATACAACAGTGCAGCCCTCTGCTGAAAGTGCACAAGTGGGCAGGCCCGCGCCAGTAACCTACGCTTTGTAATCATTTCTAGTTAAAGAAACACAATTTAAATTTAAAATCATTAGATGCCTATAAACTTAAAATTAAATTAAACAATTAAATTAAAAGTAAATTCCTATATCAGTAAAATAAGGTAAATTATACCAAATACTAGCGTAATCAACTAATTCGTTATGGAGTAGGCAATCTCACAATGAGAGAGCATGTATTTAAGCCTCTGGAAGTGTTTTCCCAACTTTATTATTAACTACAGTCAATTGAAACAAAATTACAGCCAGGTGGGTAAATGATAGCCTCCGGTCGTCATGCTACACATTTTGATTGACTGTTTAGAATAATATTCCAATGTTCTATTATAAAAAAAATAAAATAAAATATAATAAAAGAAATTCACCTACGACTAAATACTTGCAAAGTCAGTTCGCACGCAAATTTAAATAGGATATTGTGCATACATATGCGAGCAAGTAGCACTGTGAATCAAATTGGAAACTCACTTCTTTTACCGACGAAAAAAGAGCCGGAACCAAGTGGGGAACCCCCACTTGAAGCTACACCCACCATCTTTCGCTGCTGCTAGAATCATTCGTGATATTTTACATTGTTCTGCAATATTTTGCATTTATTTTTCCTAAAACGTCTTTGATAGTTTTCTAGACACGGTCCTTGGCATGTCGGAAATGCTATTTAATAATTTTATTTAGTTAACTAGAAGACATTACGATTTATAATTATGTGGGGAATCGCACTCTTTTAAAAATATTACTAAAAACAAAACCATAGAATTAAGAGAATTTTGCTTGCAGGGGAATGCTTGGGAATACTTGTGCACGTACATTGCATTGGGAAATGTTACCACTTTTTTTGCCCTAAACCAATTTTTCAAAAATGGTTTGAAATCGATTTTGACTATTACAATGGATAAAGATAACATCAATCTCCAATGTTACTAACATAAAAGTTTAACAGACTGCATCACTGTTAAGTTATCAGCTGTTAAGGTCTGTTTTTATTTCAACGAGGTTGCATCTCTAGTATATCACCAATTATTCTTAAAAGTTAAAATGGCTAATAAGTGGAAAACTAAGCAGGGGACTGCCATTTTTGAAATGCCATTTAATCAGAGGGGTTTGTAATTTGTGTATTTGACCTTGATATTGTATTTATCGATTTTGGTGCTCGTATAATCGTGTGTAAGTTCTAACCTAAAAAAAACGAAGTCCTTAAGTTAATTTTTATTTTTCAAAAAGAGCTACAAAGTGAGTTCAGCTCGCTCCACCTCTAAACCCTTTTTTATCTGGTGGAGCATTTAATTCTCATTAAGATCATTTAGTAGCACTTTCTCTAAAATTTGGCTTTTAAGACTCCTACCTAATACTGTATATTTCCCGCATTTTTGTCTGGTAAGTTTCACGTTAGCTTAAAAAAAAACAGTACACAACCTTCTTAGTTATTAAATATTAATTATTTTAAAAATATTTTACAACTTAACGTAGATATAAAGGATTTTAGTATTTTTTTAAAGAATTATAATGGTAATAAAAATAAAATTGCGATTTCTCTTAAAAAATTGGGCGAAAATACCGATATATTTTTATACCCTTGCAGAGAGTATAATGATTCCAGTCAAAAAATTGCAATGCAGTGAAGGAAACGTTTCCGACCCCATGAAGTATATATATTCTTGATCAGCGTCACTAGACGAGTCGATCTAACCATGTCCGTCTGGCCGTCTGTCCGTCCGTTTTTACGCAAACTAGTCTCCCAGTTTTAAAGCTATCGGGCTGAAACTTTCCAAGAGTCTTCTTTCTATTGCAGGTAGTATATAAGTCGGAACCAGCTGGATCGGACAACTATTCCTTATAGCTCCCATAGGAACTATCGGGGAAAAAATTAAAAAAAATTATATCTTTGGTATTTTTTAACCTTGAAAAAGCTTGAATTAAATTTTATCAAAATCGGACGACTATATCATATAGCTGTCATAGGAACGATCCGAAAATATTATTATCTTATAATATTGGGAATATACATTATTATATTTTTAAGAATTTCGAATTCAATTCAATAAAATTATTGATTTTTTTTATAACTGCAAGGGTATACAAACTTCGGCTTGCCAAAGTTAACTTTCTTGTTTTTATTTGAGGTTCGGTCTTTTAAAAAATAATGAAGAAACATTTTTTTTTATTTTAGTTACAGGAAATACTTTTTCTTTAAAAAAAGCGTGACCACAGACATATTTATTTTTTTATTTCCTTTAAATTGTACATACTTAATTAAATAAACAAAACTTTTAAATATTGCTTTGTTTTGCAGTTATTAATTAATGCCACACAGAGTGGTCAAATTTTCCGTAGTGCATTGGCTGCGTTACGCCTCTTATTATTCTAATGTCTTTGGTCATTATGACGCTTCCAACCGTGCTGATACATCAGCGAAGAATCTACAACGTTCTAAGAGGGGTCAACGTGCAACCAGCGCATCTGCGCCTCGGAGTATGCCTCCGACCACACGTAATCAAAATGGGATCACAATGTGAAGCAGTGCGTACTTACCGGGACGGCCCTTTCGCGAGATTAGGAGCAGGGAAATGACATTATTTCGGTAGAATTTTCTTCCGGGCCGCAGCAGGCATTGATTTCCACCCGAACATCACCCTCGCGTTGGATAAGGCGCAGCATGCTCTCCTTACTACCGCACACTCGGTACGGTATATTTTCAACCCATTGGAAGAATACCGCTCCAAATTCTCTATTTCAGGGAGGTGTAAGAAGGAGGAAGTCCTGTTAATCGAAGCCATAACTTATATTAAGCAAACTACAAAAAAATTTTCAGTAAGGGAAAATAGCGATTACCTTAAGTCTACCAGAAAGTAAACAAATTTGTGATAAAGAGCGTCTAAATAAATACACCTTTAAAATATGAGCATATTTTATTTTATTTTCTTGCAGAATTTTGAAACATGCTAAAAGGCATTTATTTAGTCGGATGTTTAATTATTTTTCATCAAACATCATTAATTTTTTACACATACATCATAGGGCCGGCAACTCTTCTTTCATCTTTTATATGAAGAACAAAAATAAAAAAGAATATTTTATAGAATCGTTACATATTTTATTTTACAAACTTGTGCTTACTTCAATTTTATGTTTAGGACATGGGGCTTGAAGTAGCATTACATTGCCATAATCTTACGTTTATCATTAATTATCCATTACTTTGTATTCTTCACAATTTCATCCAGACTAGGAATCGTACTTGCTTATTTACAATCATACTGTGATTTTGGAATAGTTTTTCAGTAGACTTCAGTGTAGTTCTACCTCCAATTCGAAGGGGTAGTTTCGGGAATTTAGACTCTGCCTGAAGAGTTGGGTATGCTGCCACGCCACATCGCCCTTACCACCAGTAAGCTTTGCCACAATTTGGAACCCATTTCCATTTTCTACCGAACTGCTTCCATCAATAGGTTCAACGGTTACTTCGATTTTACCGTCTCCAAATGTTTTTGTCTCAAAAACCAAGTTGTAGAACTTAACTTTTAGATTGGTCTTGCTGAAGTCGAACTTCCAAACAATTTCCCCATCTTCAGTATTCTCAAGTCTTGCCAGATAGGCCATTTTCCAATCGTGTTCAACTTTGCGAAAAATGTTTTTTGAAGAAAATTGCGCCTTTTGCCAACTTTTATAAGTGCTTAGAATTGTGACGCCTCTTTCATCTGCGGGCATGTAAGTTTACTATTCTGCCATTACGATTAGATAAAATTACCTACCTTTGACATACCGTTCGTATGTGTCTGTCGCGCAGCTGTAACGCAAATTAAGTTGACGTTTTTGCAGCTCAGTTTTATTCAGGTTAAAAACAAAAATCTGTAAAAACACATACAAGTCGTCACAAACGACCAACAGGTAATCACTTACGGGTAGGTTACTTACGTTGGTGAAAGTGTGCTCTCCCCGTGACTGTCGCCAAGATAGACTACCGGAACTCCTGCCCTTTAGCTCGTTCTCTGTTGGTTTGCTAAAAAAAAAACATTTATTAACTTGGAGCGGTGCTCTTTGGAAAGGGGATTAAAAGGTTACCGATCTACAGTCATGCCGATGACTTCGCACATGTCGCGGTAGCCGAGGAAAATTTTCCTTTCTGCGGTGCAATTGCTTCGCCGCTTGGTGCGAATTTCCTGTAGCGCTTGCACTATTTCCTTTTCAGTGCAAAGTTTTCGCCACTGTAGGATCTTTTGGTGGTCGTTCGTGTAGCGCCAAGTTACATCTTGGATGTCGTCTCGCGAATAGGCGAACACATAGTCGATGTGACGTTTCCAGCCGTGCTGATACATCAGCGGAGAATCAACAACGTTCTCGGAGGGATCAACGTGCATCCAGCGCATCTGCGCCTCGGAGTACACCTCCGACCACACGTGATCAAAATGTGAGTGCACAATGCGCACGTCGTAGTCCAGGGCTCGACAAAGGAATGTGAAGCAGTTAGCATACTCGCCGCAACGGCCCTTTCGCGAGACCAGGAGCTGGGAAATGTCATTATATCGGTAGAACTTATTCTCCTGGCCGCAGCAGAAATTGATTTCCACCCGAACATCACCCTCGCGTTGGGTGCGGCGCAGCTTGCTCTCCTCACTACCACACACTCGGCACGGTATATTGTTAACCCACTGGAAGAATTGAGTTTTAAACCAGTTGACCAGCTCCACGAGCAGCAGGTCGCGAACACATGGCTCCTTTTCCTGGCACTCGCCTAGGGCAATCCGCTCCTGCATTTCTATCAGTTTCTCGCTTGCTTTTTCAGTCAGCTCGTCAACGGGGATCAGTGAGCGGCCAGTGGCCAGCAGCAGCCTATCCTCGTATTGCATAACCGCATCGGAGAATAGTTCCAGCGACTGCAGGAAGTGGTTGGAAGTACGCTGAAACCAAGCTATCTGGTCAGAATTCAGACTAAATCAATGATATTAGATGCTCGATTACCAGCACACGGGGAAAGGCTATTCGCTGACGATACTCCACCGAGGGCTTAATGAACAACGGTGAGAGCGTGTTGCTGACGAAGCTTTGCTGGGGCGGACCTACCAAAGATCCAAATCTTAAGTTTAAGATGCCGTCACATCTTGCCCCCATAAAAAAAGCTTACTCTTCGCCACATTCCGTTTGAGCCAGGCAGAGCGCCGTTCGCTTAACGCATCCCGGTACTTCCGCACCTGCTGCAGAGACACTCCGGTGGGTAGGGTAAAGGAGTTTGAGTCTGGTGCGCGGACGAAGCCAATGGCGTCCAGCAGCCTCTCGCACCCGGGAAGCGTGAGCAGCTTCTCCTTGATCGCTTTGTTCTCCAACCGTATGGTGCGAAATTTTGAGTTATCCGGTTGCGCCAACACGTTCTCCAACAACACAATGAGAATGCGGGCAGCTTCCAAGTATGCTTCCCGCTGCTGCTTTCCCGTGGAATGGGTCTGCGGCTCTATCTGGTGCACACACTCCAAATTGATGTCCACCATGTTGATGACTAGCTACCGCTATCAAGTTGGATAATAGAGGTACAGAAACATCGATGGAAACATCGATTTTTTTCCCAATTTGTTCAAAACATTGTCTTGTTTAGACTATCGATGTTTCTCAGGTTATCACTGTTCAAAGAAGAAAAAGATCGAAAGCCTGTTAAAGGATTGCCATTTGTAATCATTTCACTTTTGCGCTTTCCAAAAAATTTTCATTTTCGTTTCAATGTGCTCTCGTTTCTGGAAAGTAATGTTTAATTTTCTCACCGTTTCTTTCTACTTACACAGTAAGAATGTATTTGGTCGGAAAATATTTAAATCCAAAATATACCAGCAATGGATACTGTGATAGTGACAAATTACTGTTAATAAACAAAATAATCTCCAATATTTTTATCAACTTAAAACGATTTAAAGTTAAAAGCCTTTTAGTTTTCATAACGCATAAAAAATGAAATCAAGAAAAGTAACTTATCTTCGGCTTGCCGATAGCTTTAAAACTAGTGATCATCTAGTGATACTGATCAAGAATAAATATACTTTATGGGGTCGGAAACGTATCCTTCATTGCGTTGCAAACATCTGACTAAGATCATAATGTGTTTTTGCGTAAACCAAAACACAAATTTTGGCGTTTTAAAAAGTAAAACCAAATAAAATGTAAAAAATAATAAAAACCGGAAGCAGGTAAACGAAATGGTATTGGTGATGTTGATAAATGTTTACACCGTAAGTAATTTATGTATTTGTATATTTTTTCTTTCCTTCTTAAATGAAAACATATTTAGTTTTATTATACAAATTTTCCTCCGTTTTTTTAATTTAAAACATAGATGTCTGCAGAAGCGGGACAGAGTGAGAAACAAGTCAGGCTAAAACAAAGAGTACACGATTTCTTTAACTGATGAAAGGCGATCATAAAGAACCAACAAGTAGTACTTTAAAACCGTTTTCTACTAGTTAAACATTTTTAATATGTTCATTGTGAAGAAGTTCTTGAGTTTTCGGTCAATCAGTTTTTTGCTGACTCACTTTGTGCGAGCTCTTCTCGTTCCGCTCTTCACGCACTGCTCATTAAGCGACCGAAATAAAAAGGTCTCAACGAAAAGCGCTCAACAGAAAACAGATTTGAAGACAGCAAAAGTCTCTTGCTCAGAGCGAGAGAGTATGAACTTTTTCGGTTGTGCTCGCAATGAGAGCGCAAGAAAAAAAAAGGTCGACAGTTATTTACAAACTCTGTGAAGAACTGATTTTGTAATATGGAAACACACAGCTTAGTTTTGTTTTCAAAAGCATTCTAACTTAAATTTGTGATGATAATATTATAATAATTATATATATTTTTTTTTTAAGTTAATTTCGACATATATGTAGCCAAATGGCCCAACTTTTCGAGTTAACTCTTAATTTGCAGCAATGCATTTTCATAAATTTCAAGGTTGTTAAGTTGATAAAAATTAATTCTGTCAGCTTTTTTATTTAAGTGCCATAACAACATCACAAAAAGTCAGAGGTATTACACTAAAGTTATATTTATGTTCACAGCACAGTACACACATTGACAAAAACCGCGAGCTAGCCAAGGGAGTCAGGTCTCTTTTTTTCAGCTTGGTACTCAAATGAGCTAAGGAACTACCGGAAAAAATACCAGATTTAGCAAGTAAATTTCGATGACAGACGTAAGCCACGGCTCGAAAAATAAGAAATGTTATTTTTGGCTGTGTTCGTGCTGAAACGTTCTGGAAATCAAAAATTAAACATGGGCGGAAAAACACAAAAAACCCTCGAAAAACAACTTCAAAAAATCACTGCAGGTGAAAGAAGGCGGCGTATCCAATGTTTTCCTTTATAGTGGGACTTTACCACCGGAAAAAGTACCGCTACCTTAAGGCCCATGTTGACATATTGAGGTGAAGCAACCGCGGCACTAGCGGGAACCCTTAAATTCCATTTATGTTGATTTGTCGTCAAATTTAAAATGCTCCAATTTTTGGAGGCTTGTATTGTGGGTGAACTTTCAAATATTTAGTCACACTTTAAAAATTAAATTTTTTCTGATAGTAAAACTCTTAGCGGATCTGAGAACCTGGCTTTCACAAGGAAGTCATAACCTTTTCCGATAGAGTCCATCCGTTAAAAACGCTTAGTACTTTGTGAATATAAAAAAAAAGTGAAACTTCGATTCCCTCTCATCCACCATCTAATATCCTTTACCAGCTGATCTGAAGATCTGTTTGCTTTTGCGCCTCCCGTTTTTTTATGTGAAATTCCTATTTCCTCAGAGCACACCTATCATCCATCTTCTGATAACAGCTGAATTGTCTAATCTAACCAAACATTGTTTCCTTTCATTATTACGTTTTTGTTGTTAATGTTTCACTTTTCAACCGAAAAAAGTGCGATTTCAGATAAGCTAAGAAAAGACCAGAGAAAAATTCAGATTTTGTGAATGAATTCTAATGAAGTCCGTAGCCGCCCAGCAAGAAATAAGAAAAAATAATTTTAGCTTTCGGTATGTTCTTGGTAAAGAAATAGAATGAAAACCACAAAAACCCCTGCAGGAGGTCACTGCAAAAGAAAAAGGTCGCCTAATCCAATTGTGAAGGTGCTTTACATGGAATTAGGTTGATACAAATGTATAAAATACTTCAATGAGCGTTCATTAGGGAATCACTGCACTCCAGCATTACCACCCACTTGGCAGCTAATTCGGAGCTGAAGTTCACGCTGTCTGCTATAGGGAGAAGGAAAAAAAGACCCGAGGTAAGAAAAACTCTAAATCTTATCTTAAAATTAATAGATTTCACTTTGTTTTTCATTCATTGCAGGTTTCTTAAATGTTAAATTTTTAAATATTATATTTAATAATTATAATAATTTAATTAAAAGTATATATTAATATTATCAAATCTAGTATTTTTGACTCGATTTAAAGTCATAATAATTAATAAAATTATTATAATAACTATTATAATAATTTTACGAAAAGTTACGTTATTGTGCTTAATTTTTGTACTTATTTTATTTTAAATTTACAATATATTTTTTCAGTGTAGGTTTTAAGCCACAGATGTGGTAGCCACAGCGTGCTGACCGGCCAACATTTTTTTTTTAATCAGCAGGCACCACTTATTTTTTGAATTTTTAACACTCAACCTGTTTAGAGAATACCGCTTTCGTTCCTTCCGTAATGGAATTACAGTATTTTCTAAAATTAATTAAATACCACACATATCCCGACGCTGATGGTCCCACTACCTTTTAACCACCAAAAAAGTAGGCGTCGGTCAATTCTATCTTTGTGCGTCTGTCATTGTGCAAAGTGTGCGGAGCGGATAACTAAAACCAGCTCGTCTTACATATTTCCATAAAAGGTAAGCTTCCTGCCCGACTGCGCTATGCTATTTTCGTTTGCATGTGTTTTGGGTAGAAGAATGGAGTGGAGTTGATGTTGGTCCTTTGGTTTTGTGGCCCTAGTGGAATTCTTTTGCGGCAGAAACCGCTGTCCAGTCTTCTTGTTTCGAGTGTACATGTCCGGCGTTGTTTTCTATTTCAGATAATAATCTATCTACAGCAAAATGTGTGACGAAGAGGTTGCAGCTTTGGTGGTCGACAACGGATCTGGAATGTGCAAAGCCGGCTTTGCCGGTGATGACGCGCCTCGTGCTGTCTTCCCCTCGATTGTGGGCCGTCCACGTCATCAGGGCGTGATGGTTGGGATGGGCCAAAAGGACTCTTATGTGGGCGATGAGGCGCAGAGCAAGCGTGGTATCCTCACTCTGAAGTACCCTATCGAGCACGGAATCGTGACCAACTGGGACGACATGGAGAAGATCTGGCATCACACTTTCTACAA
The DNA here is from genome assembly GCF_025231255.1 of Drosophila biarmipes. Taxonomy (NCBI): domain Eukaryota; kingdom Metazoa; phylum Arthropoda; class Insecta; order Diptera; family Drosophilidae; genus Drosophila; species Drosophila biarmipes. The sequence continues at coordinate 2,185,214 of NC_066615.1, read as the reverse complement.
CGAGTTGCGTGTCGCTCCAGAAGAACACCCAGTCCTGCTGACTGAGGCTCCTTTGAACCCAAAAGCCAACCGTGAGAAGATGACCCAGATCATGTTCGAGACCTTCAACACCCCTGCCATGTATGTGGCCATCCAGGCGGTGCTGTCTCTCTACGCCTCCGGACGTACTACCGGCATTGTGCTAGACTCTGGTGACGGTGTCTCCCACACGGTGCCCATTTATGAGGGTTATGCCCTTCCTCACGCCATTCTACGTCTGGATCTGGCCGGCCGTGATTTGACCGACTATCTGATGAAAATCCTTACCGAGCGCGGTTACAGCTTCACCACCACCGCCGAACGCGAAATCGTGCGCGACATCAAGGAAAAGCTCTGCTACGTGGCCCTGGATTTCGAGCAGGAGATGGCAACAGCTGCATCCAGCTCTTCCCTAGAGAAATCGTACGAGTTGCCTGACGGTCAGGTCATCACCATTGGAAACGAGCGCTTCCGCTGCCCCGAGTCGCTCTTCCAGCCCTCTTTCCTAGGCATGGAGGCCTGTGGAATACACGAGACCACCTACAACTCGATCATGAAGTGCGATGTGGACATTCGCAAGGATCTTTACGCCAACACCGTACTGTCCGGTGGCACTACCATGTATCCGGGAATTGCTGACCGCATGCAGAAGGAGATTACTGCGCTGGCTCCTTCCACCATGAAGATTAAGATTGTCGCCCCGCCGGAACGCAAGTACTCCGTCTGGATAGGAGGCTCTATCCTGGCCTCGCTGTCTACTTTCCAGCAAATGTGGATTTCAAAGCAGGAATACGATGAGTCCGGCCCCTCAATCGTCCATCGCAAATGCTTCTAAGTTAGAACCGGGACGGGCGTGGCCGAAAAAAACATTAATACTGAGAGAGCGCACAACATTGTCTTCTTCCGCAAGAATGCATTCCATCTTCTTTTATACAACATTTCGCACGTACGCATCAGCTATCCATACTGTGTTTTATTCCAAATTTAAGTTTATAACAATTCATAAATGTTATTTTCCTTACTTCATGCATTCCTACATGTATTAAAATAAAACATACCATACCACTAAATAAAAAAATACTAATAAAGCGAGAGAAACAACTGAGAACTTCTTGGTAGCAATATTTTTGGATTTCACCCCGCTAGCATTTTTCTAATACATGACTAGAGGGTCTATGCCAGTGTTATTCCATTGGCATGTATTGGCGAGGACGTCGGATGCAATAAAATGCTTACTTATAAACACAAATTATAAGCCAACATCGGTTTGCAGGAAGTATCTTGATAACAATCAGTTCCGGCCGCGATTTCGTCAGAAACGCATTTTTGTGCATGAGTGTGATTCAGCTTAGGCTCGTTCCACTTATCGCACGACCCCGCCCAGAAATACTTTTATTTTACGCGGATTGATTGCCAGTTAAACTTCAAAAACAGCTGCAGCAGCGTTACCTTATAAGGAAATAGTGAATTGAAATCGAACGCGCACTCGCTACTCCAAGCGAAAACATAGCCCCATTATTGACTCACTCGTACATTTTTGTAGTAGTTTTGCTGTTTGCCTGGGTACGTTTATGGGCGGAGTCAAACCCCTGTCCTGTAATGAAACGTAGAGAAACGGAACTCTGACCAATTTGCTGGAAATCTGTCCGAATTATGTCAACATAATTTGCTGTATGTCAGAAGAACATACACTCTATCTCATAAAACACTTTTAAAAAAATATTTGTTTTATTTATAGAAAAGTGTAGTTAAGCCGAAAAACGCCTCAAATATTGCATTTGAAGTCATGTAAAAAGTTTACAATAGCTGTAGACGATTTCTGTTATTATGCCCACAATGTATTTAAAAGGTTGATAAAAAAAATAAAAGACCTATTTAACTTATGTGTATTTCAGCACCGCTAGAGGAAAGAATTATGGAAAAACAAGTCAGTTCTTGGTACTTTGTGTCTTTTCTTTTTGCGCCTTCTGAAAGTTTCCATAATTCGCACATCTACTTGTTAGGGTATTGTGACGAAAATTTGTAGGGTATGAAGATTTAATTTTTATTCGGTACATGTGTACATTTTTCGTTTTAATTTTAGTTCAGTTCGTCTGCTAACCCTAAAACTTTTAAAAGTGAAAAATATTGGTTTTTACCATAAGCTGCGGTATTTAATACGCTGGAATCTAACCATCGAGCTTTTACAGGAATATGCACAGAAGATGTCGGCCACTTTCTGACTACAAGCTTTTTAAAATAATTATTTTTGGAATATGACATTCAAAAATCGAAGTGTTTGTCGCTACACTCTAGACTTTCTTGCATATCTTCTCAATCAGGGTTAGCAAATTTTCTAAGTTTGTAGACTACTTTAATTGGAGATTTCAGCACGCAGTTACCGGCTTTGTTAAATATATGTTTAAATCAATCGTTATATGTATGAGGTTAATGTAAAGTGTTATATTGAATAACCATGTCTACACTATTCATGCAATCTCTAAACTTTAAATTACCTTGCCAATGATACCAAAAGTTAAACGAAGTAAGTTCAAGTTCGAGTACATTTCACTTTTATTTTGTCAAAATACCATCCTTGTTTTTACGTTATGAAGGCTCTCCAAGTGCACTCTTTCTTCCGATAACAATATCCCGGAAATTCACTTTAAAGAATCGGATTCGATTTTATTATTATAAGTTATGAAGAAATGTATTTTCTTTTTTTAAATGTAATATTTAAATTTGATAATTACAAATTAAAATTAAATTCTAAAAAATTAATCGTAAGGATTTAGCTTTGCGCAGGGCAAAGAAACGTAAAGCTAGCACTTATTAATTGGCGTTTGTGTTGCTTTTTACTTTTCCTATTTGTGATAAAACATATAATGTTGTTGATAATGATGAGTGAGAGTTTCTAATTGTATGATGTCAATATCGTACTCAGATGAATCTATAAACTAGCGAAAAAATAGGGTATTTGAATATAAAGAGGACATACATTTGACTATATATAAGTGTGTATGCGGGTATGTATATACTATATGCGTTAAACAAATAATAATACGTTTGATATATAAGTCAAAAATACCACAAGGATGCCAAAAGATATTAATTCGACCAAGTATACGTATATTGGTCATAATAAACAACATAAAGAATGTCCCGATGGAAAGTCCTTTGAAATTGCATTCAACGTTTGCAACTATTTTTTTTAGCTTAAACGCTAATAACATGAATCATATCGCATGGAGTTACCTAAAGAAGCACACCAACGTCTAGGGCGTACTGCAGTAGAAAATCTATAAAAAACTGAAGTAAATAACTTAGTAAAAATTGTCCGTTTTGGGATGCCCGTCAATTATTTTCAGATGTCTTGCTTATCGTCACGGCTGCTGGCCGCTTCCGAAAGCATTTATCAGTAAGCCTGCGCCTCCTTATAGTCGCTCTGATCGGATGTATAAAAGTCTTCCAGCTTCCACTGCAGCGTCTCAAACGTGGGTCTGCGCATTGGGTCCTTGTGCCAACACTCCAGCATAATCTCGTAAAGTCGCGGTTCGCAATTAGGAGGTTGCGGCATACGGTAGCCGTGCTCCACTTGCGTTAGAACCTCGGCGTTGGTCATGCCTGACAAAACGAAATTTGGTTGATTAAATTGTTCTGTTATTGTATATTTCGGAGGCAGTCTTGTGACTCACCTGGATACGGTATACGTCCGTATGTGACCAACTCTGTTAGAAGAATACCAAAGCTCCAAACATCAGATTTGATTGAGAATTTGCTGTAGTTTGCAGCCTCGGGAGCCGTCCATTTTATTGGGAAGCGGGCGCCCACTCGGGCCTCGTACTCGTCCTCTTTGATTAGCCTAAACAATGAATATGTAAATTATTATGAAATTATTTTTTACGCCCTAAGTGCTGCCTTTACCTGGCTAAGCCAAAGTCTGCAATCTTGACGATGTTGCCATCACCAACAAGCACATTGCGTGCCGCCAAATCTCGATGGATATAATTTTGGGACTCCAGGTAGGCCATTCCAGCAGCTATTTGCGCTGCCATATCAATCAGTGTTTGCATTTTGAGGCTTCGTCCCTTGCCTGCAATGGCTAAAAGATATTAAAAACAAAAATAAGCAATTGACTTGTCATGATAAGCGATCGGTATGTAGGTTGCGTAGCATAAAAGAATGAGAAGAAGTTTGGCAAGTTTTGGTTAATGCAAACAGCCAAAATATTGGGATAAACTCAACCCTTAAGTTTTAAGATTGGGATACCTTGAAGATATTCCAGCAGGGAACCGTGCTTCATCAGCTCTGTGATTATGTAAATGGGCTCCTCCACAGTGCATACCGCATACAACTGAATGAGCTTAGTATGGCGCAATTTCTTCATGATCTGAGCCTCCGCTAGGAAGTCCTTGGGATCCATTGTGCCTAGAAGGAGCGTAAAAATGAACACACCGTACTGCAGGCTATTGTTCGGCAGCAGATTTACCAGATTTCAGAGTTTTAATAGCAACAGGTGTCGTGTTGTTCCATAGTCCCTCCCAGACATCGCCAAACTGCCCCGAGCCCAGCTTCCTCACAAATTTCAGGGATGTTCTGTCAATCTCCCACTGATCACGAGTGCGATGCGAAAGTCCTTCTGTAACAGGCTTCTCGATCTGCGATGTGTGGAAAGAAAGATAAATTAGTAAATTTATTTTTTGCACATTTATAGACACAGCAGTGTTAAGCTTGAATAAATGAGTGCCAATTTAGAAGTGAATCTTTGGCGAACATGTTGGCCTTATTTACAAATAACAAGTTCCCATTACATGGCTCGGATATGAGTAGAGTGGAGGGTATTAGTTCGGGGTAAAGACAAGCAGTCAGAGTGCAAAATATTAGTTTTAACCTGTATATATCGCTGTTAAGTGCACAAAAATCGGTTGAAATTTGATCACTGACTTCTTGCTTTGCAACTAAGTTGATTGTGGAATACGATCGGGTTATGTAATTTAATGTGAGGGTGTTGATTGGCGGTGACAGAATGGACTTTGGTTTTAGGTTCTTTTGTGTTAATGGGAAATAAACACAGACACAGCATAAAGTCTTAGGTAGATATCCTACCTCAAGAACACCCGAAAAAGAAATTGTCTTTTAAAATTATTAAATTCGAGTTGGTTTTGTCGTTTTGTGTTGAATTATTTTACAGACATAATTTGGTGTTAGTTAAAGAAACGTGAAAAAATACAAGGAAAATATAAAAAGTTCTTTAGTATACACATGTTAAACATTTTTAAATGGACAAACAAAGGTATCACAATGTCAAATGTTATCCCACCCATCCATACATCAAACGGCAAGTCGGATATATGTATAATGCAAACAATGTCTACAGCGACCATATTCGCTTCTGGGCTTACCTGTACACACGGTTTGCAGAGATTGACGCAGAGGCCATCCGAGTCCTTGGAATAGTGCTCCACCAACTCCTGGAGGGTTCTGTTTGGAACCAATGTGTTAGTGCTGCTTTTCACTGAGGCTCAGATTCCGCATACCATCAGCTGATGGGAACTCACCTAAATGTTGTGCGCCTGGCAATGAAAAACCCGCCTTCGTCCAACTGTCTGATGCGATAATGCTTAACCGTATCGCCATCGCGCACTGCAAAAAGCATTCGTACGCGGTCAGATTAATACACCTTAAATAAAGCACAATAACGCTAATTAAATGCGTAGTTCAGCACGCACCTGATAGTGAATAGTCGTTATGACGGCTCTCGGAATCTCGAATTAAAAATGCACCGTGTTCGTTTTCCGGCAATAGAAGTTTTTTCTCAGCCTCAATACGTTTGATTTTGCGGAAATACCAGCTGCAATTAAATCGAAATACGGCGAAAAGAAATATTAGTATAGCAGATAAATGGATTTAAAAGGAAAAAGCAAATAAGTTGACTTCATTAGGGTAGCCGCGTGGCTCTATCAAGATTACACAGTTTTAAAGAGAAGCGGTGAAAGAGAAGCCTATAGATACACCTAAAAACATATTGCAGTCTCAATTTTATAGGTGAAGCTTAAAATGACACTACAATTACAATCACATGTTTTGATCAATTTGATCCAAAAACGTATCATAAGTAAACAAAAGTGGGGTAAGGATAGAGGCATAAAGGGGGACACTACAAATTAAAGCTTAAAACGCTATCAGCTAAAGTTCTGAAGTAATTTCTGTCAATTTGATAATATTTTTATTCTGTTCCTGACTTTTTTGGACAATAGTCGCTTACGAATTTTTGTATTGTTTATACCCTTGCAGAGGGTATAATGATTTCAGTTTGAAGTTTGCAATGCAGTAAAGGAGACGTTTTCGACCTCATAAAGTATATATATTTTTGATCAGCGTCACTAGACGAGTCGATCCAGCCTTTTTATCTGTCCGTTTCTACGTTCCTATGACAGCTATATGATATAGTCCTCCGAATTTGATAAAATTTAATTTAAAATTAAGAACTAATTAAAAAATGTTATTTCCAAGCTTAGAAGTTTATATTTTAAAAAAGACCGAAAATATATTGTTTTTTACATTTTTTTCCCCGACAGTTTCTATGGGAGCTATAAGATATAGTTGTCCGCTCCGGCTGTTTCCGATTTATATACTACCTGCAATAGAAAGAAGTTTTGGGAAAGATTCAGCACGATAGCTTTAAAACTGAGAGACTAGTTTGCGTAGAAACGGACAGACAGACGGACGGACAGAAGGACATGGCTAGATCGACCATAAAGGGACTGTCAGGTGTTTGGCCTTTAAAGAGGCTGTCATTTGAACCTTTTCATATATACTCTTCTGGCCTGGTCAAGTTAGCCCGGTGTGCTCCAACCATTTATGTGCATGCATGACTTTCATAAATATGCAACACGATTTAATTACAAACAAGACAAGTCGACGACTGTAATGAGCATCCCGTCGAAGCCCGTTCGAGCCGGATGAGAGGCGTAAAAACATGATACCTCCTCTTGGTGCATCATCGTCCACAACGAATACCGACTGCTCTTTTCAAATACAATAAGCAACCAAAAATCGGAAATGCCTGGAGTCAATTTACTATAAGAACAATTTCAACATTAAATTTAATAATTTACATTACTAGTTATAATTTAAAGTTAATTGAACAACACTTTTTTATATTTACAAACTGACTACGACATACCAAAGATCTAACCAAGCACACCATGCCAATACCAAAACTATGAGACTAACCCAAGCGCATGTGCAGCTTCCATAAAATAGAGCTCTTGTCGTTGTTTTGTTGCTTCCATTTGTTGGCTTGTTTTGCAGCAATTGGAAGCTATTTTTAAACTTGGCATGCCCATGTTTATCGATTTTGTCTAAAAATATGCGAAACAACATTTGAGACGTGTTTAATCATTTTAACATGGCTTTGGGCTTTTTTGACCATGGTTAAGAGAACGGCGATGGAAAGATGCATTCAAGATCTTAGTCGAAACATATTTGTCTCGTTGTAGCAGGTAACTTAGTCGAACTGAGCCTGGGCAAAGTTTAACTGCCGAATCGATCGGCCAACTGTGTTGGTCCGTCTTCAGAGCGTGCTCCAATTAATTATATATTAAGTTGGCCAATAGACGATGGACACATCTTTGCCTTAGAGCCTTTGTCTGGGCCAAAAACTCGAGGCTGTTGGGCAAGACAGTGAACGTTGGCAGTTCGAATTGATTCAAGAACCGTTTTGGCCCCGTCAACTGCTGTCGTAATCGCTCTTCTTGCCGATTCTAGTAATGGCATTAAAAAAAAATCCATTGAAGCAGGTCATAGCGGTATCTGCCAACATTGTTTGAGCATTCTGTTAGCAGACACCTACGAAACGGGTTGGTGCGGTTCGGTTTAGTTCTCAACGCGACACAAGTATGAGTGTGCGTTGGTGTGTACTATAATCTTCACTTTCATCAGCTTTAATAGGGCTAGTCGAATACATCGATTCTGCTTAAGAATATATGTATACTTTATAGGGCCGAAAACGCTTTCTCCAAGTCATACTAAAATTTCCCCGTATGAACGCTGAGATCGTGGAAAATATAAAAGCTATCCCGATCCGTAGAAAATTTGTTTGGCAAATGCAGCTTTTAGAGTCTTGCGCCGCGGAGGCTTATTTCACGTTCTCTTGGTACCCATTACATAGCGAACCATCTTAAAAATAAATACAATACTGTTAAAATTTCTTTTACTTTACAACCACTATGATCAGGCTGTAAGCAGGCTTTAAACCGTTACCTAAGAACTAATGTTCCAAATCTAACCATTTTCCTGGTGCATGTATGTATTGACAAGCGGAATAAAATAAAATGTATTTAAATTTTAAAATGTGGGCGCTAAGCTATGTGACCGTTACAGTGGGCGTGGCACCCTGCTGAAATATACCTGCGATGCGCAAGAATATCTAAAATCTGCATGCTTGATCCTATTTTTATAGCTTTTATAGTTTTTTGGGTCAATTAATTGGTATTGACAAGAATACTACATTTTAATACAATTTATTGTATCATTATAACTATAGGAGCCACAAATCATTTTTAATGATAACGATATAAATAAAATTGTGTTTTATTCCGCTAAATACCGAAAACTGTTGAAATCGGAGAATTACGTAATAAGTAATCTCTCACGAGTACGTGGGCGTGGCACTTTGCTAAAAGAAATATGTGCTGCGCAGGAATGTCAGCTTCGGAATTTGCGATTTCTCTGCGTTCATACGAACAGACGAACATGACTAGATCGACTCGTCTAGTGGTTCTAATCAAGAATATCACTGTGGATGGCAGTCCACGTAGTGACGAAGCGCAGCAGGAAAAAGGAATTGCAAAAACTAAAAGGATAGCAGACTTTAAAAAATGAATTGGTTTGAGAGAGAATGGAGTATAGAAGAGAAAGTTTGATCTGTTGAGGTCGGTGATTGTATTCTCACTTAACATTCGCGTTGAATGATTTTTTAAGATCCTAAGAAAATGTTCTAAAAAGTCCCGTTTGAAAGTTATTAAAAACAAGAAAGAAAGTTAACTTTGGCAAGCCGAAATTTGTGTACCCTTGCAGTTATAAGAAATAATCAACTTTAGTAAATATGATATAGTCGTCCGATCTGACTAAAACTTAATTCGAAATTCAAAACTAATGTTATTTCCAAAGCTATAATTTGTTAAAAAATCTTATTTCCAAGCGTAGGAGGTTATATGTTAGAGAACACCGAAGATAAAAATTTTTCATATTATTTTACCACTAATTTTCCTCTCGTTCATATGGCAGCTTATATAGTCGTCCGATTTTGATAAAATTTAATTCGAAATTCAGAACTAATTAAAAAATATTATTTCCTAGCTTAGAAGGTAATATGTTAAAAAACTCCGATTATATAATATTGTTTTAATTTTTTCCCCGTTAATTCCGGTGGGATCTTTAAGATACAGTTGTCCGATGCGGCTGGTTCCGACTTATATACTACCTGCAATAGAAAGAAGACTTTTGGGAAAGTTTCAGCCCATTAGCTTTAAAACTGAGAGACTAGTTTGCGTAGAAACGGACGGACGGACATGGCTAGATCGACTCGTCTAGTGACGCTGATCAAGAATATAAAAATCATTATTCCCTCTGCAAGGGTATACAAATTGTTTTAAATTTACCACTAAACTCCGTCGAATGGGTCCTGCAAATTTCACATGATGTTAAACAGCCCAATATTTGAAACAATAGTTCTAAAATTTTTGGATAAAAAACAGCTATAAATAGCTTTAATTTGTACACCCATAACTTGTGAACTACAGGATTCTGCTATATATCGTTTGAAAGTTATTCCAAAATATCATTTACCTCTTTCAAACTTGATTTGTCTAAAGCCGTTTAAAAATTATAAGCAACAGCTTTTAGTTATTCCGATTTGTTTAAGCTTATTTTCTGATTGCTCAAAAACGGCTCTATAGTTCTCAATTCTTTAACTTTTGACTTACGAAACATTGTTGTAAAAAGTCCCGTTTAAACGTTAATAAACAAAAAGTGGCCACTTTTAGTTTAAAACACTCGCTTAAGGGAAAAAATGTACACCAAAGGTATAATTTTTAAACATTTTTGGAAAAAAAAGTTACAGCCCGATAGTTTTTAAACTGAGAAACTAGTTTACGTAGAAACGGACGGACAGACGGACATGCCTAGATCGCCTCGTCTTGTGATGGCGATCAAAAATATGTATACTTTATGGGTTTGGAAACGTCTCCTTCACTGCGTTTTTGATGCCACACTCGACAAATAACTGTTATGAACCACAACTGACTGACTGAGCAACTGTCTATTACTAAAATCAAACCAAGCCAAGCCAATTAAACTTAAAGCGTTTGGAGTGACTTCAAATTGTTGGATGGTGCCAATTTCACTGGGACATGATGATCAAAAAAGCACACATCGTCATGAATTGAAGAATGATTGATAAATAACAATGTTGCAGTTTTCTTCTTGGACGTGAGACTGTGGCCTGGGAAGGGTGCCTACACAGCATACATTACAGAAACACTTGTTGCACAATTTCCGAATTCCTGCAGACAACGAATAGCTAGCAACGCAACCAGTTCGATGCATCTAAATATAAATATAGCCATGCTGCCTTGGCTTGGCGTTGTCAGGTCCGGATGGGGTTTTCATGAATAAATAATTGTTTAATACTAGGTTTGGAATCGTGGTAAACTGCCTTCGCTGATAATTTATCTGGAATCGTTTATACCGGACCACCATTTCTTAAGGCGATACGATTAAATACAGGAAAGTTATCAAGTTCCGAATACGTGTTATCAAAGAAAAAAACGTCTTAACGAGGTAAAAATAGAGTGACGAGCCCATCTTCAACAAACAAAAGTTTTGATATCAACTCTTTTGAGGAAGATGTATTCTATACAGCTGCGGTCAAAATAATAGTAGTGCCCACACAGGCTTTTTAGTAACCCCAAAAAATAAGTCTATAAATGATTATCCATTTTTTTTTTTTAATTTTCACTGAAATACATCAAATAAGCATAGTAAATAAGATTTTTCAAAAAAAAAAAAAATTAAAAATGTTTTTTTTTTTACCAAAAAATGGTCGGTCAAAATAATAGTAGTGAAATGTTTCAAAATTTTTTAAAGCAAAGAGAAAATGTTTTTAGGTTGTATTATTAATGTATTAAATTGATCTATATTTCAGTTTCATTTTAGTAGTTTGTTCCATATCCTTTGTTTGCTTTCACAGATTCACAGTCCTTATGCATGGAATAAGCCAAGAATTGGCATCTCTATACAGGAAAAGAGCTTAAAGTCTTTTGTAAAGCTTCCAAAAGTTGATAGTTATAGCTTGGTTTTATTTCTGAGATTGATATATTGAGATCACACCACAAATTCTCAACAGGATTGAGATTGGGTTAATGTGGCGGCCTTTCCATTACATTTACTTGGTTGGACGAAAACAAATCCTTAGCATTCATACTTGAATGTTTTGGATCGTTATCCTGCTGGAACGTCCAAGAAAGAGGCATTTCCTCGGGGGCATATGGGAGAATAACGTCGGTTAAAGTATTGACGTATTCGTAAAGGTCCATGATGGTTTTGACCCAATAAGTTTGCCTTACTTCATAGTACGAAAAACTCGCCGAAATGATAATTGATGAACCACCATGCCTTACCATTTTTAACGTATATTTTGGGGTAAAAGCACATGGGATGGTCGTCTAACAAACTGCCGAGAGCCTTGGTCTCCAAACAAAACAATTTTGTTACAAAATGTCCCTTCACTTATCTAAAGGCCAATGCAAGTGCTGTCTTGCGAATTTAAACATTAAAAAATAAACATTTGGCGGCATATTTTTTTGGGGTAGGGGAATTTTTCTTGGACTTCTTAAAATTAGGTTAATATCTCTAAGCCATCTTTTTACCGTTTCCAAACTTACATCTGAGTCACATTATTTTTGTTGAACTTTTGTTATTCGGCAATATTCATTTAAATCAAACAACTATGAAAAGGCATATTGAATTGCAGCATGCCGAATGTATAAAATGTAGAAAGTAGTTCACAAACAAAACAAGAAATGAAGTTAACTTCGGCAAGCCGAAGATAATCAACTTTAGTAACACCCTGGTAAATTTTTAAGAATTGTTCCTGTCTTTAGTGAAATAAAAAAAATTATTTCATTTTTTTATCGGACCATTTTTTTTTACATCTATATGTTAGAGTAATCCGATTTTTATTTAATTGAATTCTTAAAAATATAAAAAATTATATTCCCAATATTATAATATAATATGTCAAAAAGCCCCAAAGCTATAATTTGTTTCATATTATTTTTCCACCAATTTTCCGATCGTTCCTATGACAGCTATTCGATATAGTCGTCCGATTTCGAAAAAATAGAATTTGAAATTCAAAACTAATTAAAAAATGTTATTTCCAAGCTTAGAAAATAATAGTTAAAAAACCCCGAAGATATAATTTTTTATATTTTCCGACTAATTTTCCAATCGTTTATATGGCAGCTATGATATAGTCGTCCGATTTTGATAAAAAGTAATTTAATTAAAAACCAAATAAAAAAATATTATTTCCAAGCGTAAGAGGTTATGTGTTAAAAAACACCGAAGATATAATGTTTACCACTAATTTTCCGATTGTTCGTATGAATTTTTTTTTTTAATTCAAAACCAATTAAAAATGTTATTTCCAAGCGTAGGAGCTTGTATGTTAAAAAACCCCAAAGATATAATTTTTTTTTAATATTTGTTCCCGATTGTTCCTATGGGAGCTATAAAATATAGTTTTCCGATCCGGCTGGTTCCGACTTATTACTACCTACAATAGAAAGAAGACTTTTGGGAAAGTTTCAGTCCGATAGCTTCAAAACTGAAAAAATAGTTTGCGTAGAAACGGACAGACAGATGGAAATGGCTAGATCGACTCGTCTAGTGATGCTGATCAAGAATATGTATATATGGTTGCAAACTTCTGACTGAAATCATTATACCCTCTACAAGGGTATAAAAATGGAGATATATAAGCAGGAAAGATATATTCTAAAGCGCCACCTACCGGCTATTTTGGTATATGTTATGTGGGTGGCAGTCAGTTTAAGGCGTTTTAGCCGTTTGGGGGCGTTAGAGTGGGCGTGGCAAATATTTTATTTAGGTCAATCGAAAGGTTTTAATGAGACAAATACATTTTGGCAAAAAAAAATTTCTAACTGTAGTCGCTACAGATTTTCGCGGATTGTGGGCGTTAAAGTGGGCGTGGAAACAAACTTGCGATGCGAAGAAACCCCAGGAATCTGATTTCCAATTCTGACAGTTCTACCATTTATGGGGTCGGAAACGTTTCCTTCTACCTGATACATACTTTCCGACGAATCTAGTATACCCATTTACTCTATGACTAACGGGTATAAAAATGGCTTTAAAAGTAGCTAAAATTGAAAATAAAGTTAATTTTCCAATTTTTATGGAAATTTATATGAGGAATTTATATAAAGGTATAAAGTTTGTGTTTTTTGACATGCTATTTTATACTCTTGGGAGTATTATTTTATTTTTAATTTTGAAAACTTGGAATACAATTTTGAAAATTCGGAAGGCATTCAAAATAACACAAAGACCGTTATATTTCGTTTTCGGCAAGCAGCTAAATGCTTGGTGGTAGATTTAAATGTATCATATTTCTACAAATCTACTACTACAATGCTCAACGGGAACGATATGCAAAAATATAGAAACTTCGGATTCATATAGCTTCCTTTCTTGTTTCTTATTTTTTTTTTAACTTATGAGTTTGAGTATATGAAAAGTACATTGTACATAAACTTAAATAAGGCCAATAAAGTAAAAAAAACGAGTCAAAGCGGAGAATATGTTTTTAATTGGACCCACTGAAAAACAATTTTATTATTCGTTGTTTTAAAAAACCCCAAAAAATGAGTCAAAGTGGAGAATATGTTATCCTGTTTATTATCCTACTTTGGACAACCTTCAAATTCAAATTTTACACACTCACCGCTTTAACCAACCGCTTTAAATTTGGAAAGTATGCAATATGCATTGAGTAATTTTTTGCACCTTTCGATTAATATATCGCCAGTAATGATCGGACTATCACAGTTGAGTTTTAATTATATGGCTACATTTTCGCACCTTTTTTTGAAAAAGTTAACTAACAATACATTTCAGTCATACAAAGATATGATGATAAAGATGTTAAATGTTGAAGTAATAAAAAAATATTTTATTTACTTCAATGTAATGAATCCATTTTTTTTTTGCGGCAAATGTATGTATGCTAAATTATATTATTATTATTTATAAATTAAAAATAATTCTTTATTTTTTAAATCAACTTAATACCCTTTAAAGTTATACTCTTCCGATTAAATACACTTATGTCAAGGTTTTCCCAACCCTCGAAACATGGAAAAAGTTTCTTTTCGTTATAGCCATCAGCTCAATATTCGATTTCTATTGATGAAATGTAAAAATAGCTATTAATTTGGTCAATTTGACCAAGTTGTTTTTTTGTGTATAGTCGCTAGATATGCAGATTCCAATTCCTGTTTTAGGTTTTTTAAAATGAATGTCAAATGTTATTTTATTTTTTTTAGTACCTATAAACAAACATGTTTAATTGGTAAAATTAATCAATGCAGATATTTTAGCATTTAAAAGAATTGTATTTACTATTACAAACTTTTATTATTTAAAAGTTAAAATAGTTAACTGTATATTTTGTTATTAAAATAATAAAAAAAAATATGAATTATGAATAATAGTTTTCCTAACGTAAAATTTTTCGCACACAAGTGTGCAACAATAACATTACAAATTATTTCCAATGTGTTCATAATTCTCAACTGGGTATCCAAGGCAAACTATGAAAAGTGAAGTCTCCACTTAGGGTATATTCCGGATAATTTTGTCGAAAAAATCTAATATTTTTGAGTGTGACCCTAAAATTTTAAAAGCAAATTCAAAATACTCAATCCTCCAACTAGTTTACAAGTATCCGAAAAACTCTGCCGTGCGACATCTTGGTTTATCGATTTTGAGATTTTAACTATTTGGCGCCAGCCTGCCGAATCAAACTTCCGCTGTGCAGGATGCCTGCATACCATATATATATATATATATATATATATATATATATATATATATATATATATATATATATATATATATATATATATATATATATGTGCTTCAGGATTTAGAGGCTAAAAAATACTTATTTTTTGCATAAATGTGTACCCAAACTATCCAGGAATGTGGATATCCGGAAATATATATATGATTTACCTGTTCAAAATTGTTTAATCCTATAGTACATTACTTTTATATTCAGGAATTTAGCAACTGCTTCAAGTCATTAGCTTTGTCTGGCAGTCTTTCTCAAACTAAACTGCTAGTATGCTGGGTTGTCCCCAGTTTCCCAATACCTGATACCACAGATTTTTTCTACGAAAAATAAATTAACAACGAAGGTGACTAATGCTAAAGCTACTGACAATAATAATAATAATAATAAGGTAATCGTAAAATCGATGAGATGAGAGAGAACTTCCAAACATTTTTTCAGTCATTAAACTATAAACGAGCATTGTCAATAACATTACTGAATGTTTGGTGGGCGGATTCAATGATGGACAGGGAAAGGGCGTCGAACGTTTGTATGTCGTGGCTTTTGCTTTTGGCCCCTGCGGGTGCTTCACTTAACACGTGTAGAGGAGTTTGCTCAGACATTTTTTTGTGCTCGCATTGATATGCAAATTCCAAACGATGAACCAACCTGAATTGTTATGGCCTTGAAGTGGCGTTTGTTTCACGAATTAGTGTTGCAGTGGAAAATTTTGGTTTGAGAAATATACAAGTTTTTTAAACTTAAATTGGAACTTTTAAGCAAAACGAAAAATATTTAAGGAAATCGTGGTTAATGTAAAACATATATTTTTAAGGTTTTTTGCGATCACCAGTCCGGACTCCCACCATTTACTTTTTAAATCCCTCTCCTTGCCTTTTATATCTATATCAACAGCTGACTCATCCATTACTTTATTTAAATGGAAGCACGAAAATATAATGAAATAATTTCCGATAATTTACAGTTTTTGTAGATGGTCTAAACTTACGATTTTTCATTTAAAAATTCGCCGTGCGTGAATTCTGAAAGTCGACGCGATTTGCCTTTCTTGGCTAATGTCGTCGATGTTTTTTCGAAGGACTTTGTTGTGGTCGTGCTCTGATCGATTACACTTGAGTTTGCAATCGTATGAAAGGGGTGACAGGAGCAGGCGGTGGACAGCGAGAGGTATTTCTCATTGGCGGGTATCAAATGTTCCTCGGCAGCGTGCTGACAGGTACACTTCAAGGGAGTTGGGTTTGAGCAACGACGAATAGGGCAGTTATCCAGCGAGTGTTTTTTGGCCAAAGCTATTTGCTGACGCTGGTGTAAGCAGCGGTGCTGCTTAAGGCTGCGACGGGGAAGCGGCGGAGAACACGCAGGCCCATGCAAAATGGGCACCGACAGGGAAATGGCGTCCAGCGAGCTGGATTTGGTCAATGCGTGGCGGGGCCACAGATTTGCCTCGCTGCTACTATCCGCCTGTAGGTCCTGGACACGGTCTTTTTCAAGCATTCGTTGTTGGGCGATAATGCGTGTATACAGTTCCTTAGAATCCAGTGGTAGCAGGAGGTTGGTGACCCCGATCCGCCTCTTGGTCTGGAAGGGTTTCTGTTTGGCCTCCTGCCTGGCGGCCGCATTCTGCGGACCTTCCCCAGCATTTCGACTGTTGCAAAGGATGTCAGACAGCCGCCGTATTTTGTGTGGCTTGCTGGGCTTTGCAACACACCGATTCAGGGCACTAGACTCCAGCTGTTCCATCGGTGGCGTTTGGACCGTCTCCTCTACCTGGCTAACCACGAAGCGAGTTGGTTTGCCCAATACTGGCTTGGGATCCGCCTTACTATTGCCATGACACGCATCAAGTTTTCCGCTCTGTAGGATGTCGTAGATCGTTCCATACTTGTAGGTACTGGACTTGGATACCGCGGTCGACTCTAGGCATTCCAAAGTCCGCTGTTTCTGGACGATGTCGTAGATAATGCCCCCAGGGGATCGACGGCCTTCTAATGGGGAGCTGAGGCTCTTGCGCTGCCACCGTTCGCCGTATTGTGAGGACTTCCGGTGCAGGATCTCATAGATGGTGCCGTAGGTCATATACCTATCGTAGTTTTGGTAAATATCATTCTTGCGCTGGATAATATCATATATAGTGCCGTACACCAACTTATCGTAGATTTTAAAATTGCGCCTATAATGGGTCCCCGAACCTTCAATGTTGTTGCCCCTTTGAGGCGGCAGTTTGCTGCTGACCACCAACTGTTTATCGTGCGGCGACACATTTAAATCCCGGGAAAGGTTATCATTGTCTGTCGTTTGTTCCTTTATCGAGTGTCGGCGCGGCAGAAAGTAGCTGGCGAAGCTTTTACGTTGCCGCGGGTTCTGGCGCTTTCTGAATGCGGCCATAGCCTCTATGGCAAGTGGTGGTGCGTCTTGGCATTCCAGCGGGTCGATTTCGTTAACCAGACGTTTAAATTCCTCGTACGAAGTGCGACGCTTTTGTGCCTTTGCTCGTTCCTTAGCCGCAAATTGGTGATCGAGAATTTGCGATAGAAAATCGGAATTTTTTCTCATCGCCTCTGTCGTGGTGTTTCTGACTAAAGGTTTTGATGTTGCGGTTTTTTTTGCTGTTAGATGACCATCATCAGAAGAACCTTTTTCTCCATCGCAGTCACCGTCGCCGGTATCCATTTCATCTGCACTGCCGTGAAACTCGTTTACGCAATCCGGTTTGCCTCTCACACCCCGACTGCTTGAGGTTTCTTGTTCTGAAATAGAAGAAAGTGGCATCACAACGTTGGTGGCAGTTGTTGCGCCTTCCGCTTCTGCCCCCAGCGGGGGCATAGATGCCGAAATAGTTGCTTCAGCGGGATCAACAAACATGGCTTTGAACTCCTCGTACGATTTTCGGCGGTTTCGCGACTGCGTAAGACACTCCTTATAGTTGCGTCTCTCCATTTTCTCTCCGCATGACGACAATGTTGTTGCTTCTTCTGAGGGCACTGGTGCCGCCGCTGCTGCTGCCAAAGCATCAAATTTGTTCTGCATCTCCATGAATCCAGAGTCCATAGAGCTGAGGGTGCTCGTCGAATCAAAGCTTGTCTTGCGGCTCGAGTTGTTGCTTTCAGGGAAACTGGGCTTTAGCGTAGTGGCTGGTGGGGTATTCAGCAGGGCCAACAAAGTGTCCTCCTCATTCGGGGCGCACAGCAGGTCTATAGCAGTTTCATCCTGTCCTACAGCCCCCACCTCAGCATCCACCTGCGTTTGGTTATCGTCAAAGCTGATCAGATCGTACCCGACTGCGGTATGTGACGGCGGCTCCTCGGGCACTACGGATAGCATGGTCGGTGCGGATTTCTCAGTCTTGTCATCACTCGGAAATTCACGATTTTTGTTTACCACAGCGTATAGGGGCAGATTTGTTAGTGGCAGTTCTGCCAATGTTTTTGTCACCGATGTAGATCGCGCCGCTGTCTGTAGCAAACTAAATGCTTCACGACCAACACTTGATATAATCGCTTTGGTGAGGTTGGAATTCGATCTCGGACTCGGATTCAAACTCGGAATTATTGACTCCGCGCTGCTCACAAGGCACTCAGCCGGCCCAGCGATTGCTGATTGTGTAGTATTTGGCATATAAGTGCTACGATAATGAAAGATTTTAACACTGTGCATTGGTAATTTCTGATGACGATGGGTGCGATTACGTGCAATGCCCATAGAGACGGTACCATGTTGCCTGTGTCGCTGCTGTCGACGGGCGTACTTGCTGGCAATGCTGCTGACAGGATCCACTTGTAGCTGCCTTATAGCTGGGACGTTGACCATCTCGTAGTCGTTGCTTATGCTACTGGCACTGCCACTGCTGCAGGTCCTCAAAAAACGCTGCAAGCGCCGCCCAGTGCAAGTGGGTCCGGTTCGCTGCGCGTGCAAGCACTTCGCGCAGCATAGAAACTCGTAGAGAACTGACGCTCCAGCTTTAGCTACTGCTGCATTGCCTTCCGCATCGCCGTTAATTTCGAGCGTTGGCATATATTTGGGCTCCAGAAGGAACTCTAATTGGGCGGCAGCAGCTGCAATCGCCTGTCCTGATCCTCCTCCGTCTCCAGTCAATGTACCTTCTCCTTGTCTGCATCCTTCCGCCCTGCTCACAGGCATAAGGATATATGTGTTTTTAGAACTCGTAGGCTGAGTCAGTAAATTAAGGTTGCTGGGACTAATCGAGCTGCAGGACTTTTGCTCCACGATTGAGCTTTCGATGCTAAGACCGCTGTCTAAAAGAGTGAAGGTGCCGTCCGAGGGCAGGATGAGACGGCCTTCGGCAGCTGCGTTTACCAGCTGACGGAGAGCGTGGACCTGCTTCTCAGTTACATTCCCCTGTAGCTGAATTCCGTGCAAGGCGAAGGCCGTGGGCTTGTTGCTCACAGAATTAGGATCAGAGCACCAAACTACGGGCATGGCCGTCATAATGTCACTTCGTATTGGTCAGCGTATTTAGCAGCTGTGGGAAGAGAAAACGTTTCAGTACTGGAAAAATGGGAAAGATTTGGTTGCCTTTGAGATTTCTCTACTGTTTGTATGCTCCGCTGATTCCCTAATCGGAGAGACCATTGGCCGATCTCGTTTACAAACAAGCCTAAGTTCCTATAGCCTAGCAGATGGTTCCTGCATTGAGGCCAAGAGCTCTGCGATTTTAACAAAAGCCAAAATGAAGTTCAGAAATATTAAGACAACGTCCCATTTTAATCTACTATTGTTTCATTTTATCATTTAATTTTATATTATTTTGTCAATGTCGATCGTTCCTATGTCAGGATTTAAAGAATGGATAAATGCTTCCAGGAAATCCATTTTTCCCTATAACGCCACCTACCGCATTCTTGTTTCGCTTATCGACACTTAGTCTATAACACAAGCTTGTGTTGCCTCTAGCCGCATGATGGCGTATGAGTGAAAGTAGCTGATTTGCTGCATATGGATGCAATCTCAATTGACAAGGATACAAAAAAATAGAAAGAGAAAAATAGAAAGAGAAGTAGAAAATAGAAAAATGTATGATATGATATTAATGATATCAGAAGTTTTTATACCCTTGCAGAGGGTATAATGGTTTTAGTCAGAAGTTTGGAACGCAGAGAAGGAGACGTTTCCGACCCCATAAAGTATATATATTCTTGATCAGCGTCACTAGATGAGTCGACGAGTCTGTCTGTCCGTTTCTACTGTCGGGCTGAAACTTTTCAAAAAGTCTTCGTTCTATTGCACGTAGTATATAAGTCGGAACCAGCCGGATCGGTCAACTATATTTTATAGCTCCCATAGGACCTGTCGGGGAAAAATTTAAAAAAAAAATTATATCTTTCGTGTTTTTTAACATATACCATTCTAAGCTTGGACATAACATTTTTAAATTAGTTCTGAATTTCGAATTATATTTTATCAAAATCGGACGACTATATCATATAGCTCCCATAGGAACAATCGGAAAATTAGTGGTAAAATAATATTGAACAAAAAATGAAATTAACTTCGGCAACCCGAAATTTGTATACCCTTGCAGTTATAAAAAATAATCAATAATTTTATTTAATTGAATTCGAAATTTTTAAATGTAAAAATTTATAATCCCAATATTATAAGATAATATGTCAAAAAGCGCCATAGCTATAATTTGTTTCATATTATTTCCCACCAATTATCCGATCGTTCCTATGACAGCTATATGATATAGTTTTTATATTTTTAAGAATTTAAAATTTAATTTAATAATAATCGGACTACTCTAACATATAGATGTCAATAAAAATGGTCTGAAAAAAGAATGAAATTATTTTTTTTAATATCACTGAAGACAGCAACAATCCTTAAACATTTCACTACTACTACTACTAAAGTTAAGTTTTTCTTATAACTGCAAGGGTATACAAACTTCGACTTGATTAAGTTAACTTCCTTTTTTCGCACTACCTCCTGGTAGACTGCAGTAATATGAAATCCTATTAATATCCTTGAAAAGTAGTTTTTTGGTTTTTAAACCACTCTTCGGTTGTTATTTTATTCAATATAAACGTTAATAGTGTCAAATTTATTTGCTCAATGCCGCATTAACATATTATACTATTATATTAAAACCATCAATTTGTGTCTAAGATCAAAGAAGACCACTTACCAAATCGGTAAGAAAAATTGTCCCGACATATTCCTAGTGAAAGAGTTTAAAACTATATATAAAAAACTATTAACATTTTAACAATAAATAAGTAGCAAGGTCTAAATAGACGTTTGAAAATCCGACCTCCCTTTTTGTCCTCAGCAGCGAATGCGGGTCCTTTCATGATAACCCTAAAACCAACAAAAAATAGCTAGCTTCGGCAAGCCTAAATTTCTATACCGTATCAATTGTTAGAAAACTAAAAACTCATTACAGAAATATTAAGACAAGGTTTTTTTTATTTATTACCGTAATTTTTTGCCGAAAACGAAATATAAACATTAGTTGGCCGATCGTTTATATGGCAGCTGAATCGTGTATCCTTCCGATTATTTAAAAATTGTTTACGAAGTTCTTAAAATATAAAAAGGAGTATTAATAGTATTACAAAGCTAACTTCGGCAGGCCGAAGTGGCAATTTTTTTATAACTTTCAAACAGGACTTTTTGCAACATTGTTTCGTACGTCAACAGTTGAGGAAGCTAAAGAACTATACAGCTTTAAAAGTAATTTGAAATCGTTAGAACCTTTTTAAGCAATTTTTAAGCAAAAAAAAACAACACAAAATCGGAACAAAAAAAAAAGCTGACTATCATTTTAAAAAACATGTTCAATGATGCCAAAGATTACAAATTATTAGGTTTAAATTATAAGTATATTTAACTTTGTTTCTTCAAAATACTTATGCCGACAAGTGTATTATTATTGCAACAAAAAGTGGAAAAATTTCGACTTTTAGTTGGCCCTTAGGCCCCTATGAAATTGAGTAATCATTACATCATTAAACCCTTGCAGAGAGTATTATAATTT
This sequence comes from Drosophila biarmipes, assembly GCF_025231255.1. Lineage (NCBI taxonomy): Eukaryota > Metazoa > Arthropoda > Insecta > Diptera > Drosophilidae > Drosophila > Drosophila biarmipes. The sequence continues at coordinate 2,163,048 of NC_066615.1, read as the reverse complement.
TGATCTTTCCGATTCCGTAAAGTATATATATTCTTGACCAGCATCACTAGACTAGTCGATCGACGAGTCCGTCCGTCCGTTTGTACGCAAACTAGTCTCTCATTTTTAAAGCTGACGGGCTGAACCTTTCCCAAAAGTTTTCTTTCTTTTGCAGGCCGGAATCAACTTTAAAAAAATCAATAAATCGTAGATTTTCAAAACAGTTCATCAATGAACTTCAATTTTTGTATGGTCATGAAGCACCATCCTATTGCAGAAACAGGCTGAATAAATTTAATTGCTGACTCTCGCTCAGAGACAAAGGTCGTCCTAAAAGAGTTGTACTGCCAGAGAACATTAATGCCGTGGGCAAAAATTTATAACGCAAGATCGACATGTGACATACCGTAAGATAGAGGCATCCTTAAACATTTCTTCTTCAGAACTAATAAAAAATTTTATTTTCAAGCTTATAAGGTTATATGTTAAAAAACACCAAAGATATAATTTTCATTTCATGTTTTCCTACTTATTGTCCTATCGTTCCTATGGCAGCTATATGATATAGTCGTCCGATTTTGATAAAATTTATTTCGAATTTCAAAACCAAATAAAAAATGTTATTTCCAAGCGTAGGAGGTTATAAGTTAAAAAACACCGAAGATATAATTTTTTTTAATATTATTTTACCACTAATTTTCCGATTGTTCCTATGGGGGCTATATGATATAGTCGTCCGATTTTGATAAAATTTAATTCGAAATTCAGAACTAATTTAAAAATGTTATATCCAAGCTTAGAAATGTATATGTTAAAAAACACCAAAGATATATTTTTTTTTTAAATTTTGTCCCCGATAGTTCCTATGGGAGCTATAAGATATAGTTGTCCGATCCGGCTGGTTCCGACTTATACACTTCCTTTAATAGAAAGAAGAATAGCTTTAAAACTGAGAGACTAGTTTCCGTAGAAACGGACGGACAGACGGACATACCTAGATCGACTCGTCTTGTGACGCTGATCAAGAATATATATACTTTATGGGGTCGGAAACGTCTTCTTAACTGCGTTGCAAACTTCTGACTGAAATCATTATAGCCTTTGCAAGGGTATAAATCTAAAAGGCAAGATATTCTAAAATAGTTACAATCGGGTTATTATATGAACGAAAATGGATCCAAAAAAATTTGTTAGTTTTTAGTAAATTTTGAAAATGTTCAGTTTGCTTCTACAATTGGCTTCTAGAAACGTATTGTACGAATATAACAATAAAACAGAATGTAAAGTTGGAGTATTGAACAGTACTGCTTTTCAGTTTTTATTCCTTGGTTTATTTTGTGTGATACCAATTGAATAACGCAGCTTAAAAGGCTTTAGAGGTAAATCGAAAAACCCCAATTTGTTCAGAAGAGACGGCTTCAAGGCAATAGTCTTGCCAAAAGTAATGCACTTTTTTTCATTGAAAGTATTTCATAAAAATTATTTGTGTTTCTTATAGCATTACTTTTTGAAGTTTTTTTTTTATTATATTTCTTTATTATTCCGTTTTTCAAGGTAATGAATTGATTTTTCATTGGCATTACATTTTCAAAAACAAATAAATCTATTTTTTATTCTCAAAAATTTTCCAAATTATTTTCAAAGTAAAGATAATGCTGCCGAGCACACAAAAAATACATTTAAATCGGTGTGATATTACAGACAAGGCCACTTTTAATATTGCCATCTCATAAATTCTCTTGCACTTGCCCTAAATACGGTCAGCATTAACTAATGTCACTGTCAACAGAAAACTCCAAATTAATTAACAAAAACTAGAATTTTTAATGTTGATAAAATATACATATTTTATGACTGTTTGTCCGTCATTACGAACGCTGAGATCTCGGAAACTAAAAAAGCTTGAAGAGTCACCCCTGGCGTGCAGATTTCTGGGCTTCCTGCGCAGTTCAAGTTTGTTTTAGCAGGGTGCCATGCCCACTTTAACGCACACAATTTGCGAAAGACAGTATCACCTAGAGCTTTTATGCTAGAAACAAAAATTTTAACTGAAACCTCTCGATACCAATCGTTTGAGCCCAAAAACATCTTGCCACGCCCACTTTTACTCCCACAAGCCGCCTAAAACTGCGAAACTTGAAATGGATTAATATCAATACCTATCGATTGACTTACCATATATTGAAATAGCTGGTGGGTGGCGTTTTAGAATATCGATTTGCTGCTTGAATTTCTCCATTTTCCTTTTGCTCTCTTATGCCAAGTAACGGATATCTGATAGTCGAGGCACTCGACTATAATGTTCTTATTTCTTTTTGTATATAAAAACTAAAACAAATTATTATACCCTTGCAGAGGGTATAATGATTTCAGTCAGAAGTTTGCAACGCAGTGAAGGAGACGTTTCCGACTCCATAAAGTATATATATTCTTGATCAGCGTCACAAGACGAGTCGATCTAGGCATGTCCGTCTGTCCGTCCGTTTCTACGCAAACTAGTCTCTCAATTTTATTCTTCTTTCTATTGCAAAAGTATATAAGTCGGAACCAGCCGAATCGGACAACTATATCTTATAGCTCCCATAGGAACTATCGGAAAAAATTTAAAAAAAAAAAATAACATCTTCGGTGTTTTTTAACATATAACCTTCTAAGCTTGGAAATAAAAATTTTTATATAGTTCTGAATTTCGAATTAAACTTTGTCAAAATCGGACGACTATACAATATAGCTGCCATATGAACGATAGAAAAATTAGTGGTAAAATAATATTTAAAAATTATATCTTCGGTGTTTTTGAACTTACAACCTCCTACGCTTGGAAATAACATTTTCTATTTGCTTTTGAATTTCGAATTAAATTTTATCAAAATCGGACGACTACATCATATAACTGCCATAGGAACGATCGGAAAATTAGTCGGAAAACAGGCTATAAAAATTATATCTTTGGTGTTTTTTAACATATAACCTTATAAGCTTAAAAATAACATTTTTTTATTGGTTTTTTAATTTCGAATTAAATTTTATTCAAATCGGACGACTTTATCATATAGCTGTCATAGGAACGATCGGATAATTGGTGGAAAATAATGTGAAACAAATTATAGTTTTGAGGCTTTTTGACATATTATCTTATAATATTGGGAATATACATTTATATATAAGAATTTCGAATTCAATAAAATTAATTAAGCAGTAAAAACAAGTATTTTTTGATTTGCAAAAATCAAATCTCGAGGTTGCCGACCCGAAATGACTCTACAGTTCTTGCAATATATCAAGCAGGATTCAGCTAAGATTAGGGGTCAACACTATGTACTTTAGTTATACCCGTTACCCGTATAGTAAATGGGTATACTAGATTCTTTGAAAAGCGTTTCCGACCCCATTAAGTAAATATATTCTTGATCAAAATCACTAGCCGAGTCGCTCTAGCCATGTCCGTTTGTCCGTCGTGTATGAACGCTGAGATCTCGAAATCGATAAAAGCTAGAAGATTTGGACTTGGCATTCAGATTCCTGGGCTTCCTGTTTCAGCGGGGTGCCACGCCTACTCTAACGCCTCCAATCCGCAAAAATCTACAGCGCCTTTATTTTTTATGATAGAAAATTTCAATTTTAACCCCTATAGAAGACCTAAACTGAAAAAACGCTTAAATCTGTCTGCAAATATTGAAAGAGCGGTTAGGTGGAGCTTTGCAAAATGGCATTGCTGATTTCCATTTCCCTTTGTCGAGGCACTCGATTCCAGCGTTCTTCCTTGTTCTAAAATGTTAAATCATTCCTGTGCAATCCAGATAATTTGTTTTTAATGTCATTAGAATTTTCGTAAACCATAATTCATTTCATATTTTTGCCATAATCACCCCGAACTTCTTTACTTTGCTTGCAAAAGATGTTTTTGAATCTAAAACTACTACAGAACCAAAAATATATTTTTTTAAGATATAGATTGTTTTTAATTACTAAGAGTTCAATAAAACATGTGCTTTAATTATTAACACCAACCATAATAAGAACAACTTCGGACGAAACCCGTTGACCATGTAATGATGCTTCTAGAATTTTTGTAAAGATATTATAAGGGTGATATTGTAATAAGCTGTTTTTTCATCCTCCGAATGCCAATTACTAGCGCTCTCATGTTCAAATAACCCTTTTGACACACTGTTATGTTGCTAAACAAAGTGTTCCAGATCTAAGCCGATAAACATACGCTTCATATCCGCAGAAGTAGAGATCGCTTAAGTGAAATAAATACGATCAGGAACAAAAAACCAACCAAAAAACAACCTTTTATTTTGCAAATAGAAAATAGTTATTTTAGACCCGACCTGACTGACTTATGTTATACGATTCAAAACATAGTCATTACAAAATAGCGCTCGGATTGTTTTCTTTTATAGGTGAAGGAGTTGGTTTTTTCGATGGCAGCGCGTGCCAAGAAAACTGAATCAACATAGCAACGGAAAAATGAGCAGCAGAGCGAGTGGAATCGAGTGCGATTGCCTATACTGGTACTTTTGTTGTTACTACAAAGGTAACAAAAGCACTCAGTAGTACTACGACCCAATTTTAACCGGTTTTTCTTACATTATTTTTATACCCTTGAAGAGGGTATTATGATTTCGTTCAAGAGTTTGCAAAGCAGTGAAGGAGTCGTTTTCGACCCCATAAAGTATATGTATTCTTGATCAGAATCACTATACGAGTCGGTGTAATCATGTCCGTCCGTTTCTCCTCAAACCTTCTTTGCTAAAACTTTCCAAAAAATCGGAACTAGTCGGATTCGACAACTATATCTTATAGCTTCAACAATCCTTAATAATTTAACGCGGTGCTACTAACATTAATTACTTCTTATAACTGCAAGGGTATACAAACATCAGCTTGCTGAAGTTTACTTCCATTCTTGTTTTACTTGTAGTTCTTACTTGTAGTCTAACAATCAAACAAATTTAAAAGTAAAAAAAATATAGCTGAAAATGGTGTATTTTTTTTTCGCTGAATCAAATGTTGCTAATACCTCTGAGTTACGTCTAATACGGCTGCTCTGAAAGTTATAAACTTAGGCAGATAAAGATGTCGTTTACCGACCACCTATTGGAGCGCTCACAAAAATATGTACTTAATTTGTAGAGTTGAAGAGAGGAGGTTATTGATGTCCACAAATTTATAGGTTTAGACTGTACATTTCCTGAGAATGCAAAAAGTGAATCCCAAAGCCAGCCTAATGCTGTCCGTTAAAGTGAAAAAGAAACTGATGTCTAAGAAAGGTAGTTAACTTCGGCAAGCCGAAGTTTGTATACCCTTGCAGTTATAAAAAATAATCAATAATTTTATTAAATTGAATTCGAAATTCTTAAAAATATAAAAATTTATATTCCCAATATTATAGGATAATATGTCAAAAAGCCACAAAACTATAATTTGTTTATCCTATTAGTTCCCACCAATTATCCGATCGTTCCTATGACAGCTATATGATATAGTCGTTCGATTTTGACAAAATTTAATTCGAAATTCAGAACTAATTAAAAAATGTTATTTCCTAGCTTAGAAGGTGATATGTTAAAAAACACCGATTATATAATATTGTTTTAATTTTTTCCCCGTTAATTCCGGTGGGAGCTTTAAGATACAGTTGTCCGATCCGGCTGGTTCCGACTTATATACTACCTGGAAAAGAAAGACGACTTTTGGGAAAGTTTCAGCCCGATAGCTTTTAAACTGAGAGACTAGTTGGCGTAGAAACGGACGGACAGACGGACATGGCTAGATCGACTCGTCTTGTGACGCTGATATATATACTTTATGGGGTCGGAAACGTTTCCTTCACTGCGTTGCAAAATTCTGACTGAAATCATTATACCCTCTGCAAGGGTATAAAAATTACAAGACCATTTGGTCATTACGCAATTCAACCACTACCATTCAATAAATTAAGTATCTGACCTTCCATTTTACTGAAATCTAAATCCACTTCCACAATATCCATGTCTGTCTAAAGTGGATCTAAAATGTCATAGATAAATGAATTTAGTCTGTTAAAAATTGTATAGGACACTCTGTAAAATCATTTGACCCCAAAAGTCTTTGTCCTTCTGACTTTCCCACTATGTAATAGATAATATATATATATATACATATATATGGCACTGGTAGAGAAACAATGTGACTGTAAATGCTTCAGCACTTATGGTAGAATGTCAGCGACGACAATATGGAACGTCAGCAAAGGCTCCTGCTCGCATTGCAAACAAAAATGAGCGGAGCATAAGCCAGCCATTATAAACAATGAGCTTTTTCGCCTCTCATTTATTCTTCTGGCGCCATACACTCAATACCGTCACAAGCCATTTTCAGGTGCTTTCATCTGAATAATTTTTATCTGTATTTTTTCGTTTTTTCTTTTGCCAATGCTGTTGTTAACCGACTCCGACTGGCTGGCATGAGTCATGGCTCAGGAAATTTACGACCACGATATTCTACCCCAGAAGAGAAGGAAAAAACGGAAGCGAAAAAGCTTGAACCCACATTTAAGGCTTAGCTCGAAGGCAGAAAATAAGTTCGAAATTGTTCAGTTTGTCCAAGTCACGTAAGTCCAAATTGATATGGTTGCTGCGGCCTGGCATGGTAGCTGGAAAAATCGCCGACGTAGTGAACCGCAGTCGGTGCATGTGCATGTGCATGTGCACGGAACTCTGTGCACCCGTATTCACACAAATGTATCACCTGTTTGGTAAGTCAGTTGTGCATTTCAGCACATAGCGAACGATAAAGTTTGCAAAAAGTTGGGGACAACTTTGTTGGCAGGTAGGCATTGCATAACCCCACCGATCCAACAATAGTGTTCCGACTCCCAGGAATCCACTTACTAATTGCGATCGACTTTTTATTTCGCACGGAAGGCGCTACACTAATTCCAGGGCGACCAGCAAAGCACACTTGAAACAGTAAAGAAAAAAGAAAGTTCTGCTCCCGTCTTTTTCGGTTTCAGCATCCACATTTGGGATGTTCCCCACATTGCAGCTCGCTCTGGGTTTTTACCTTTTCCGTTTTGCTGCCACTGTTGTTGTCGTTAACACTTTTCCACATCAAAGTAGAGCCTTTCTTGAGGCACTTTTCAACAAAGGAAAAACTGGGTGTTACAAAAATGCCACCAGCACAAACACGTCTCGGAAGCGACGCAAAGTTCAGCGGGTTAAAGGATATTCAGTCGACGCGTGAACCAAAAAACTTGTAAGCGCGGTCAGCGAGCTTTGGTAGAGTTTGATTTAGGCTTTAGATTTGAATTCGATTTCCCATTACCTGCGTGTACAGGCGATACTATAAAATCCGAACCGTGGGACGTCTTCCGTTTACACGTCTGTTTTGCACATCGCTTCGCAAACAACTGATACGTTTATGAAATTTTTATAGAAAGGTTTTAACCGCTTGCCAACGCACTCGCGTTCGGGGTCTTCGCTTTATGTGTATGGCATTTGAGCCCAGCTCACTGTCCAGGTGAGACGCTTTTGCTTCCGCTCTTTGGCTCTCTGACCCGCCTTTTTGTGTTTAGTCTCTTTTAACTTGACAGAGATCTCCAACAGCTGATTAAAGAGAAGCCTCTTTCTCTCACTTTGGCCTCAAGTATTTTACTCTTACATTTAACGCTCTTAGATTGAATGCAAAGTTTAGCAATTGAGAAAACAAAGTGCGTTGATTGCAATGATTAATTCGAGTTAAAAGCAATTTTCTCCTCATTGTTACTAACAAATGTGATGCTAAATTAATTTGTTCACGTAATCAAAATAACATTGCGGTGCGTCACTGGAAATCAAATTATGCGTTTCTAAATGTCTCCGCTTAAGTTCTTCTGAACGCCATTGAACTCGCTTTTAACAAAGAATGATAGTTAACACCGCTGAAATGTGAGTAGAAACACTAAATTGATGAACCCGATTAAGAAGGAACTCAACTAGTACTGGCCTCTTGTCAAAAATTAATATTCACTTACGAATGCCTGGGGCATTTTGGGAAAATTCTCAAGAGCCCGTTTCTACAAACATACTGTTTATAGTTGATTAGCTCCAGCACTTGACAAAATGTACTTCTTGAGACGACTTGTGTAAATAGGAATCAGTATTCACACATAAACACAGGTGTTTGCCTTGATAGCTCAAATTACCTGTTCCAAGGTGAGCATTTAAACAATTTTTCACTGTCCAAAATTGTCTGTACAATAAGATATCGGGACTTACCTAAAAATAAGAAAAAGAAAACAAACATAGAAAGAGTTAATGCAGGAAAACGTTATTTTATCGAGGACCATGCTGTAAAGTTATTAAAATAAATGTTTTTGAAACATATCATATCGTATCAAACAGACAAGATCGTCTAACTACCAATCCGAAAGATCCTTTCATTTCCCTAACCTGACTGAAATTGCGCATTACCTGTAAATATTTTAACTAATTAATTGTCAATTAATGCACGTCTAATAAATTAACTGTTAAATTCCTGTGCCATTCTTGGCACACCAAAAATTATTTTAAATGAAGAAACTCACTGTTAATTGCAAAGTTTTCATCGCATGTGACAGTTAAACATTGCACAAATCATTTCTACTTTTCCTTTATAATTGGTTTCGCCTGTAAAAGTAAAAGGCTTTTGCTACCTAAAATCTTTTTTAGTTTAGTGGAAAAGGTGTAGAAACATTGATGCCAACATCGTTGACATTACCGGCGCAACAACTATGATTTTCCATCTCTAAGACACAAACACACAGAAAAAAATGCGTCTAGATAAATTTGATATGCGCAAGGTAAGTTAGTGTTTTTTCGAAAAATATCATTTTTACTATGAAATAATTTCGTTAATAACGAGAGTGAAAGCGAAATAGACCTATTCGAAATTCGACTTGGTTTACTTCAAACATGTTTTCTCGCTTGCACTAACATGGTTTTCATGGCTTTTGAACTTTACGCCTGCGGAAAACGATGTGCGATAGACCAGCTGGTAAGGTGTCTGTCTCTGACGCTGAAGGTCCCAAGTTCAAGTACGCCCCAAAGGCAGAGTATGCTTTAAGTATTTAAGAATAATATCTAAAATGTCCTTATAATTGTTATAACAAAGATGAATTTAAATGAATTCAGATTTAAATAAAAAAAATTTGTTACCGAAGGTCTCGAACCACTAACCCTCAGGCCTGTATATCAAAAACGAAGCGCTAGCCCTCTGAGCCCTCTGAGCTTGATTCTGACAAAAAAGCTTTGTCAAAAACATGGCTAGATCGACTCGGCTAGTGATCCTGATCAAGACCTGATCTAGCTGTTACATACTTTTCGACGAACCTAATATACCCTTTTACCCTACGAGTAATGGGTATAATAAGCTATTAGAAGTTTGTCATCAACTAAAACGTCTTGTAATAAACAATTTTCAAACGTCCACAATGCCTCCTGAATGACTTTTAGAGTATTACAACAATAAATTCTGATATCGTAGCGATCTTGCACCGTCAACACATATGTTTTGTTTACAACAGTTTTGATATCGACTTTGGTGACAAATAATGCTTGTAAATTCCACTAAATATATACAATAAAAATGTTTTCATCTGCCTCAATTAGCAAAATATTTAAGTTTCTCGCATCAAAGGTATATTTTAATGCAGTGTCAAATGAAAACAAATTAAGAAGTGTATTCATTTATTTTATAATTGCCACACGAACGATCGGATAATTACGATTTTGAAAAACGGTAGTAAATTGAAATGGCACGTTACCTTAAAAAAAAGGATCTGCAAGCTATAGAAACTTCGGTTCGCCGACACTAGATTTCTTGTTTTCTATTATTTTTTTGATCATTCATATGTGAGTTATAGGGTATACCAAAAATTCAATTGAGTTGACATCTTCTGACTTTAATGTAGCGTATAAAGACCGTCTTAGTGTATAAAGACCGTCGAACTATAGTACAGGCAGCTTTAAAATAATTGAGTAACTATCACCAAAATCAATGAAACATTTAAAACCTGCAAGTGGCTTAGCTTTGCATTTTAATTGCTACGCCTGATGATTGCTTAATGCTACAAACAAAAACAAAACAAGGAAGAACGCTATAGTCGAGTGCCTCGACTATAAAATACCCGTTACTTAGTTTAGGGAAGCACAAGGATAATGGGGATACATAGCAGCAAAGTGATATTTTATGGCGCCATCTAAAGATTTATGGCGCAGACAGATTTAAGCGTTTTGTGGGCGTTAGAGTAGTCGTGGCACCTTTTTTTGGTGAGTTGATAGGTATTGATACGACAAATACATTCCCGTTAAAATTTTGTTTCTATCATAAAAACTGTAGGCGCGGTTTGTGGGCGTGGCACCCCGCTGAAACAAACTTGCACTGCGTAGGAAGTCCAGAAATCTGCATGCCAACTATGAATATTCTACCTCTTACAGTTTCCGAGATCTCAGCGTTCATACGGACGAACGGACAGACTTCCGTCTATATATATATACTTTATGCGGTCGGAAACGATTCCTTCTACTTGTTACATACTTTCCGACGTGTTTAGTATATCCTTTTACTCTACGAGTACCGGGTATAAATATATTATTATTTCCGGATTCGGTTCGTTTTTTTTTGTGTAATTTACGATATGTAACGATAAATATTTTTGAACTTTTTTATTGATTTAGGTATGTTTGACTGTGATCTAGACATTCAAATTTTTTGTATTGAGCTGGAAAATATAAAATGTGCACAGATTCGCACTGTAAAAATTCCACGTTCCGGGTCAACGAGCTAGAAGAAGCTTCCAACTGGACTTAATTGCTCCTGGTATAAACAAGTTATATATTTTGAGTCTATTGGCTCATTGGCAGTCAATTTATATCGCTTGGCAATGACCAATAGGGAATTTGCAGCTTAAACTTTTAGCACTTTGACAAATAATTTGTTTCATTCGTGTTTTTGCCATTAACGGAAGTAAAGTCAAGAAAGACGAGCATAAATACTAGAACATCTGTCGCAGTGCAGGAATTTTTCCAAGAAATTTAATAAAAACAAGAAAGGAAGTTGAAGTTTGTATACCCTTGTAGTTATAAAAAATAATCAATAATTTTATTAAATTGAATTCGAAATTCTTAAAAATATAAAAATGAATATTCCCAATATTATAAGATAATATGTCAAAAAGCCCCAAAGCTATAATTTGTTTCATATTATTTTCCACCAATTATCCGACCGTTCCTTTGACTGCTATATAATAAAGTCGTCCGATTTTAATAAAATTTAATTCGAAATTCAGAACTAATTAAAAAATGTTATTTCCAAGCTTATAAAGTTAAATGTTAAAAAACACAAAAGATATAATTTTTATTTTGGTTTTTCTACTAATTTTCCGATTATTCCAATGGCAACTATATGATAAGTCAATTCAAAAACCATTAAAAATTGTAGGAGGGTATATGTTAAAAAACACCGAAGATATAATTTTTTCATATTATTTTACCACTAATTTTCCGAACTTTCATGTGACAGCTATATGATATAGTCGTTCGATTTTGATAAAATTTAATTCGAAATTCAAAACCAATAATTAAATGTTACTTCCAAGCCTAGAAGGTTATATGTCAAAAAACACCGACGATATAATTTTTTTTTAATTTTTCTTCCCATAGTTCCTATGGAAGCTGGAAGATCCGGCGGGTTCCGACTTTTATACTACCTGCAATAGAAAGACGACTTTTAGAAAAGTTTCAGCCCGATAGCTTTAAAACTGAGAGACGGACAAACGGACATGGCTACATCGACTCGTCTAGTGACGCTGATCAAGAATATATATACTTTATGGGGTCGGAGGAGTCTCCTTCACTGCGTTGCAAACTTCAAGGGTATAAAAATTAAGTCAAGACGCCGTCTCGTCTTTAGCTATTGTGCGAATCCGCTTAGCAATCATCAATGTTCGTTGGCGTCACTGAACTTCTACCACATTAATATCACAATTTTAAACATCTTATCTCTCTTTGACCTAGATTCCGAGTTTCAGAGAAATTGACTGGAGCAGGTTGCTTAGTGCTACCCGACTGAAAATCTGTGAGGCACTAAGAACGTGATGCAATAGGTGAGATTTCATTAAAACAAAAACATATAAATATTAATTATGCTTAAGAAAGTTTTTTTTTGTGAAGGAGATGAAAACAATATTGTCAGTGCCTCGACTACCAGATACCCGTTACTCAGCTTAAGGGAACAAAAGGGAGCTGGAGATATAAAAGCAGCAAAGCGAGATTCTAAAACGCCACCTACCAGCTATTTCAAAATATGGTAATCTGGGCGGCAGATTTAAGCATTTAACCGTTTGTGGGCGTTAAGTGGGCGGGGCAAAACTATTTTTCGGTCAAATGATAGGTTTTAACAACACTTTTACATTTCAGTTAACAATTTTTTCTGGCATAAAAACTTTAGGCTGTTTGTGGTATTGGGACCCTGCTGAACAAAACTCGCCCTGCGCATGAAGTATGAAGGAATCTTCATGCCAAGTCCCAAATGTCTAGCTTTTGTAGTTTCCGAGATGTTAACGATTATAAAGACGGTCATGGCTAGATCGACTGGCTAGTGATCGAGATTATAAGAATTTTTTCCTCGTTTACAGTGATCTTGTCATGGTGTGGGGTCTGAGTTCGCATTTTTTTTACCTTGCGGAGGGTATAGTCAGTCAGAAGTTTGCAACGTCTCAAGGAGACGTTTCCGTCTCCATAAAACTTATATATTCTTGATCAGCATCACAAGGCGAGTCGATCCAGCCCTTAGCATCAATGGACTTTTCTTAACCCATTCAGTACTTATTGAAAATTCCGAATTTGTGTGAAAATTTACTTTTTAAACTTATTTCCTTTTTTAATTCAAAAAGTTTGTCCAAACAAAAGAAAATGGTGGCTGCAAAAACAAATTTTTAAAAAACAATTTTTTGTTTCAAAAAGTTTTTCCAAACAAAAAAAAAGTAGTAACTGAAAACAAAAATTTTTTAAAATCATTTTCATAGTATTTTTTATGTTAAAAAAAAATCATTTTTGGTGACTTTGCAGTTGTATTGTGGTAGTTAATAGGTATCGGGTTTTTTTTTTTAGAGGTATAGAACTTTAAGTTGGCATCACTGTTCAAGATGGCGACCGATTTAACGGCTGTCAAGTGATTTATTCTCAGTTTGGTTTGGCAGTTCATCATGAATAGACTCACGCCTGAACAACGCTTGCAAATAGTGCAATTTTATTTCGAAAGTAATGGTTCAGTGCGGAATACGTATCGCGCACTACGTCCATTTTATCGTCGACAAAATCGTCCATCAGAGCAGTTAATTCGATTAACCATAGAACGTTTTCGCACCACGTTTACTCTTATTGATAACTCGCATCCCCAGAGACGCCGTACGGTGCGTACAGAAGAAGCTATTGCTATTGTAGAGCGTAGCATTGAGAAAGACCCGAATGAGTCCATCCGCCATCGAGGATCTGTGTCCATCCACCATATGGAAGATTTTGTGAAAGGATCTTGGCTTGCGTGCTTCCAAAATCCAAAAATGGGCCCAAAACGAGATTGTCGTTGTTTAGCGATTAAGCGCACTTCTGGTTGAATGGCTACGTCAACAAACAAAAATGCCGCATTTGGAGTGAAGCTTATCCTGAAGTGTATGTCGAAACACCGTTACATCATCCGTACTTCTTCAAAAACGATGATGGCCAGAACGTTACAGCCAATGGTGATCGGTATAGAGCCATGATTACTAACTTTTTCATTCCTGAATTGAACAGCCATGATGTCCAGGAGCTCTGGTTCCAACAAGACGGCGCAACATGTCACACAGCTCGTGCCACAATCGATTTATTGAAAGACACGTTTGCTGACCGCCTAATTTCACGTTTTGGACCTGTAAATTGGCCTCCAAGATCTTGTGATTTAACACCGCTAAACTACTTTCTGTGGGGTTATGTAAAGTCATTGGTCTATGCGGATAAGCCACAAACGCTTGACCATTTGGAAGACAACATTCGCCGTGTTATTGCCGATATACGACCGCAAATGTTGGGGAAAGTCATCGAAAATTGGACGTCCAGATTGGACTACACCGAGCCAGCCGTGGCGATCATATGCCAGAAATCATATATAAAATGTAATGCCACAAGATTATCTTTCGAATAAAAAAAAATTCATATCAATCGAATAATCCATCGTTGTTTTATTGCAACTTCAAGTTCTATACCTCTAAAAAAAAAAAACCCGTTATATGGTAGTTTCAGAGAAAATAATGTTTTCCGAATGCCCAAGAGCAGCTTCTCGGTTTTATTAAAGCAACGCCATATTGGCTAATTTAATTTAATATACTTCAGTTGACACAAATTCTTTCCTCACAATTTGAACCTTAGTAAGTTGTAATAATTTATCACAGTAGTAGAACAGAATAAGTTTCATCGTCAGGAACATCGGTTAAGTAAAAGAGCTGGTAGTCCCATTCCCGCTTTACACCAGAAAGCTAAAAAAACTTAAAATGATTCCAAAGGTTTCCTGCGGCAAGTATATTATAGGTATTGGTCGCATTTTCAAAGAATACTTACCCATCTCCAAAAACTATTATTGATTTTTACAAAACCAAAAGTCATTCTGAGTTCTGAAAATTTTACTTAGTATTTGATAAAATATTCAAGAATATTCTCATCTATAAATAATTGGAGACCTTTTAACTTCCAACACATAGTATTTAAAGTGAAATTAATAAAAGGCGTTTAAGGTCAAAATGTTTAATTTACGGAAAGGGAGGAAAAAGCATGAAGCGTAAGTCCTCCAATCCGAAAAGCAGCTATTTCTCAAAACTGAAAGGTTATAGAACTTCGGTTTGCCGAAGTGCACTTCTTTTTTTTTTGTTTTCAGGGTGTCGTCCCGTGTTGAAGCCGTTTTTCTAAGTGTTTTTTTGGGGGATTTTTTTAAAGATACAACTTAACATTTTTACCGTTTATTTCGGTTATGTAAATTCATAAATTCTTTTTTTAATAAAAAAAAATTATTCGCGGTCTATAAGGGTTCCGGCTGAACGTGTAATCTGTATTAAAAAATTAAAAAGGATTTTAATCTGTGCGTCCGTGGCTATGACCAGTATTAAAAAGTTTAAAAAAAATTAAAAAAAAATTTTAAACACGACTTTAAATTTAAAATTAAAAAAAAATAGTTTTTTGGTCTATTTATTTGTGTATAAAAAAACGTCGTGGCTTTTACAATTTATTAAGTAACGTGTCCTGAACTTACCCATTATTCCAATTGTCAATAACATAAGTCCAGAACCTACCATTGTAGTTATTCGAAATAATCCGACATAAACATTTAATCCCTCAGACACAAATCTTTCCCAAGCCTTCGATCGACTGCACCAGACGACGGCAGACATAATCAATATTTGAACATTTAAGCAAAGGGTCCAGCCTGAGAACCCAGCTTTGGCCAATCCGAATTAATTAGATAAAAGATGCAGCTTAGAAACCGTTTCATCGGGCCACAGATTTACCAATAAAGAATTCTTAATCAAAGTCCATTTTCGATGCTAGCGTCGCTGTCACCGTTAAGAGCCATAGTTATAAGAATAATTCATTTTGTAAAGTCACTTAAACATTGGAAATCTAACTGGAAAGAACTTAACCAATAAAAACTCCGCTATATATTAAAAACAAATCGCTTTATTTAAAAATACATCCTGAAACAAAAAATAATTCGCATGGTAAATTTGTGTTTTTGCGACACATCTTTTTTACATGTCAAATTGGTACCAAACAAGAAAGGAAGTTAACTTTGGCAAGCCAAAATTTTGTATACCCTTGCAGTTAAAGAAATAATCAACTTTAGTAACATAATGCCAAATTTTCAAGGATTGTTGCTGACTTGAGAGATATAAAAAAAAATTATTTTATTTTTTTTTAGACCAATTTTATACCAGTTACTCTAGAGTAAAAGGGTATACTAGATTCGTCGGAAAGTATGTAACAGGTAGAAGGAGGCGTTTCCGACCACATAAAGTATATATATTCCTGCACAGGATCACTAGCAGAGTCGTTTTCTATTATTAATTTATTATTTTTATAATTATTATTATTTTTAATTTTTTTTTTATTATTTTTATTGTTATTATTATTATTATTATTTTTATTATTTTTTTATTATTATTTTTATTATTATTTTTATTATTATTTTTTTTATTATTATTATTATTTCTATTATTTTTACTATTATTATTTTTATTATTATTATTATTTTTATTATTATTATTATTATTTTTATTATTATTATAATTATTTTTATTATTATTATAATTTTTTTATTATTATTATAATTATAATTATTTTTATTATTATTATTATTTTTATTATTATTTTTATTATTATTTTTATTATTATTTTTATTATTATTAATCTAACCTTGCAGAGAGTATACTGATTTCAGTCACACATAAAGTATATATGTATATTCTTGATCAGCGTCACAAGAAGAGTCGATCTAGCCATGTCCGTCTGTCCGTCCGTCTGTCTGTCCGTTTCGACGCAAACTAGTCTCTCAGTTTTAAAGCTATTCTTCTTTCTATTGCAGGTAGTACATAAGTCGGAACCAGCCGAATCGGAGAACTATATCTTATAGCTCCCATAGGAACTATCGGGGAAAAAATTTAAAAAAATTATATTTTCGGTGTTTTTTTTAAATATAACCTTCTAAGCTTGGAAATAACATTTTTTAATTAGTTTAGAATTTTGAATTAAATTTTATCAAAATCGGACGACTATATCATATAGATGCCATATGAACAATCGGAAAAGTAGTGGTAAAATAATACGAAAAAACTATATCTTTGGTGTTTTTTAACACATAGCTTTCAGAGCTTGGATTTAACATTTTTAAATTAGTACTGAATTTCGAATTAAATTTAAATTTAAATTTAAATATTATTACTTTAAAAAAATTTTAGTTTTTACTTAATTTTATTTTATTTATTCATATTTTTATTTTAATTGTAGTTCTTACTTTCTCTCTAAATTTAAATTCCAATACTCTAAATTGTGTAGTTTATAGTCAGTTAGTGCCCTTAAATAGTCTTCCAGTGCGTTTTTAAATTGAGTTTCGTTACTGATTGCCTTGCAATGTTTGATTAAACGTAAAACATAGATTATTTGCGGTTTTTACATACTCAATAGGAGCCTTTTTTTATGGTTAATTTTTGAAATACATCGGTAGCTGTCCCTTTTTTACTACAACAAGACATTTACACTTTTTTGGGTTTAAGCCAAGCCCATTGACTTTCGTCCAGTGGCTAACAATTTGCAGTTCAGTTTGACAAACAATAGACGAATAGGACGACTTACATACATTTGAACATCATTAGCATACATGTGTATTTTAAAGTTCGACATATTACTAGGTAAATCATTTAATTACACTGACAACAGTAATGTGCATATGATTCAGCTGTCTGATTCTGATAAAATGAAATTCGAAATTCAGAGTTAATTAAAAAATGTTATTTGCAAGCGGTTGATGGTATATGTTTAAACAAACCAAAGATATAATTTAAAAACATTTTTTTCCGTATTTCCACTTTTTCGTATATACTACCTCTAAAAGAAAGAGACTTTTGGGAAAGTTTCAGCATGATGTCTTTAAAACTGAGAGACTAGTTTGCTTAGAAACTGACTGACAGACGGACATGACTAGATCGATTTGTCTAGTGGATATAAGCGTTTTGGCGATTTGTGGACGTGGCTGCTTTTTTTTTGGGGAGTCGATAGGTATTGATGAGACAATTACATTTCAGTTAACATTTTGTTTGGATTGT
The DNA here is from genome assembly GCF_025231255.1 of Drosophila biarmipes. Taxonomy (NCBI): domain Eukaryota; kingdom Metazoa; phylum Arthropoda; class Insecta; order Diptera; family Drosophilidae; genus Drosophila; species Drosophila biarmipes. Next base: position 2,145,218 of record NC_066615.1, on the reverse strand, counting down.
GGACGTTAGAGTGGGAGTGGCACCCGCTGAAACGAACTTGCGCTGCATAGGAAGCCCAGGAATCTGCATGCCAAGTATGAATATACTAGCTCTTATAGTTTCCGAGATCTCAGCGTTTAAACGGACGGACGGACAGACGGGCTAGAATGCCGCGGCTGTGATCCTTATCAAGAATATATATACGTTTTGGGGTCGGAAACGCTTTCTTTAACCGGTTGCATACTTTCTGAGCTATATGATATAGTAGTCCGATTTTGATCAAATTTAATTTGAAATTCAAAACCAATTAAAAAAAGCTATTTCCCAGTGTATGAGTTTTTATGTTAAAAAACACCGAACAAGAATTTTCCAATCGTTTCTGTGGCAGCTATATAATCACATATAATATAATAGGAACGATCGGAAAGTTGGTGGGAAAATAATATGAAACAAATTATAGCTTTGGGTCTTTTTGACATAATATCTTACCATATTGGGAATATATTTTTATTTTTTTAAGAATTTCGAATTCAATTTAATAAAAATGGGACTACTCTAACATAAAGATGTAAAAAAAATGATATTAAAAAAAGCATGAAATAATTTTTTTTTTAATATCACTGAAGCCAGCAACAATCCTTAAAAATATCACATGCTGTTTACTAAATCAGCTTGCTCAGTTATCCACTGGCTTCTTAGTTCGCTTACTCGTTCCTTCTACTTATTGCCCACTAGTCATGTGAAAATTATTTTATGATAGACCCTGATTAAACAACTAAGATACTTACTTGACTTACGAAGAGAAAAAAAAGTGTGCAGCATTTAACAACCGAACGATTTAACAAGTGAGTGAGTTCATTCGATTTCTTAAGAGTGAAAAACGTATCTTGTTCATAACTTAAACAGTGTTTAACAACACTAGTCGTTAGAAGATTTGGCCTATCTAGGATTTTATAATGCATACGTTTTTAACACTTTTTGATGTTTTACATCAAATTATTTACGTGCGATGCTGAACCTTTAAAGTTGTCCGAAACAAACCAGTGTTTTAGTTCTATTGCTTTCCGCAATCGAATTTCCACTTCATTAATGCAATTATACAATTATCGTACTTACGGTTCTGCTTCGATTGATTTCAATTTAGCCACATAATTAGAAGGAATATAGCCCTCCGAACGCGTCTTCTTGCTGCGTGCTAGCCACCAGTCGCCCTGTTGGTATAGTTAAAAATTAATGCGATGAGGGTGACGTAAATATGAATGTTTTTTTATAATAATTTAACCGGTTTACATTTTTGTCATTCGAAACGTTTCATCAAAATCCTTTATCTTTTTTTTTAAGAAAAATATTTTTTTGGTGAAAATAAATGCCTCTAATAGTTTCTTTTTATTTTTGTTAAAACCCAATGCTATTCAAAACCCAAATGGTTAGTGTATTAAAATAAAATAAAATAGATTTAATACTGATACTAACAATCGGCCGATTACATAATAGATGCCTTCGCATACCCACTTTGTACGGTTCGTGACTACATGTATATTTTTAAGACTCCCAGAATAAGACATTGGATTGACATTGAATGAGTGACGGAATGAAAACGTTGGCACAACTGAAAAAATTCGTTATCCTAGTAATCTGAATTTTAACATTCCTTTTTTCTTTTTGTTGTTTTCTTGTTAGAAGTGAATGGACGGAATAGAAGCGAAGGATTTTGTATGTACAATGCCGGTCTTGACTGTTGGCAAACATAGCACCTTGAACTTCAAGTTTGGATAGGAAGAATTTTTACAAGGATATTAACCCAATAGCTTTCAGAAAAGTCCTGCAAAGGGCAAAGTAAAAGATTTGGGCAGCTAAAAAAAGCTATTGATTTGTAAGATAAACTTACCGAATCCTTAAACTAGTGAAAATGATTATTCTATTTCTTAATAACATAAGATTAATTTTCCGAATCCTTTAGTCAATAAAAGGGACGTAACACCCCGCTGAAATAAACTTGCGCTGCACAGGGAGCTCAAGAATCTGCATACCACGTCCGAATCTTCTAGCTTTTATAGATTCCGAGATCTTAGCATTCATACGAACGGACAGACTGACGGACAGACGGAAATGGCTAGAGCGACTCGGCTGGTGATCCTGATCAAGAATATATATACACTTTATGGAGTCGGAAACGTTCCATCTTTTCAGGATAAAATATATCTTTTATTTTCAAATCTAAGTTCACTTTGTGAGGCGTTTGTTAAATTAAAATTGGTTATTTTTCTATTCGCTGCATCGACTTAACTAAATGAGAACACAAGTTCGCGCCTTGAATTTTCTATTAAGGACGGACATTGTACAGCTCCAAAAAAAAAGCACCACCTACTCCAGCAGTGTTTGAATAGTCACCGTATCTATATTTTTAGCCATATCAATAAATGCAATACAATTTTGGAATCGAATTGCAATAAACAGAATGTAAAAGTTTTTTGTGTTTAAATTATTAAAAAACTATATCGAAACTTATAAAACAAAACGAAAACAAGAAAGAACGCTACGGCCGAGTGCCACGACTATCAGATACCCTTTACTCAGCGTAAGGGAGCAAAAGGTAAATGGGGATACATAAGCAACAAAGCTATATTTTAAGGCGCCACCTAACGGATATTTCAGTAGATGTTATGTGGACGGCAGACACACAATGCTTTTATAGTTTCCGAGACCTCAGCGCTTATACGGACAGATGGTCAGACGGACAGACAAACATGGCTAGATCGACTCGGCAAGTCATCCTGATCAAGAATATATACGAGTATACTTTATGGGGTTGGAAACGCTTCCTTCTACATATTACATACGTTCCGACTGATCTAATATACCATTTTACTCTACGAGTAATGGGTATAATAAGCTATTAAAAGTTTGTCATTAACTAAAACGTCTTGTAATAAACAATTTTCAAACGTCCACAATGCCTTGTGAATGACTATTAGAGTATTACAACAATAACTTCTGATATCGTGGCGATCTTGCATCATCAACATATAAGTTTTGTTTACGATAGTTTTGATATCGACTTTGGAGACAAATAATGCTTGTAAATTCGACTAAATATACACACTTAAAATGTTTTTATCTGCCCCCCAAAATATTTAAGTTTCTCGCATCAAAGGTATATTTTATTACAAGTGTCGAATGAAAACATATTAAAAAAAGAAAGGAAGTTAACTTCGGCAAGACGAAGTTTTTATACCCTTGCAGTTATAAAAAATTATCAATAATTTTATTAAATTGAATTCGAAACTTTTAAAAATATAAAAATTTATAATCCCAATATTATAAGATAATATGTCAAAAAGCCCCAAAGCTATAATTTGTTTCATATTATTTCCCACCAATTATCCGATCGTTCCTATGACAGCTATATGATATAGTCTTCCGATTTTAATAAAATTTAATTCGAAATTCAACACCAAATAAAAAATGTTATTTCCAAGCGTAGGAGGTTATAAGTTAAAAACACCGAACATATAAATTTTCAATATTAATTTACCACTAGTTTTCCGATTGTTCCTATGGGGGCTATATGATATAGTCGTCCGATTTTGGTAAAATTTAATTCGAAATTCAGTACTAATTTAAAAATGTTAAATCAAAGCTAAGAAAGGTATATGTTAAAAAACACCACAGATATAGTTTTTTTAAATTTTTTCCCAGATAGTGCCTATGGGAGCTATAAGATATAGTTGTCCGATCCGGCTGGTTCCGACTTATATACTACCTACCCGAAATCATCATACCCTCGGATAATTAATGTAATAATACAATACCGTTTTATTTCGTTTTTGATATACTCGTTTATATTATAGTATACGTTTATAATTGAAATGGCACGTTATCTTAATCCTAATGCTCTGTACGCACAATGCTTAAACTAAACGATCTGCAAGGCTATAGAAACTTCGGTTTGCCGAAACTAGATTTCTTGGTTTCTTCTGACTTTAATGCAATCTTCTGACTTTAATGCAATCTTCTGACTTTAATGTAGCAAGTGTATAAAGACCGTCGACCTATAGTACAGGCAGCTTTAAAATAATTGAGTAACTATCACCAAAATCAATGAAACATTTAAAACCTGCAAGTGGATTAGCTTTGCATTTCAATTGCTACGCCTGATGATTGCTTAATGATATAAACGAAAACAAAACAAGGAATAACGCTATAGTCGAGTGCCTCGACTATAAGATACCCGTTACTCACTTTAGGGGAGCAAAAGGATAATGAGAATATATAGCAGCAAAGCGATATTTTAGGGCGCCATCTAATGGCTTTATCAGTAGATTTGTGGGCGTTAAAGAAGGCGTGGCACCTTTTTTTTGGTGTGTTGATGGGTATTGATGAGACAAATACATTCCAGTTTGTGGGCGTTAGAGTGGGCGTGGAAACCCGCTGAAACAAACTGGCGCTGCGTATGAAGCCCAGGAATCTGCATGTTAACTATGAATATTCTACCTCTTACAGTTTCCGAGATCTCAGCGTTCATACGGACGGACGGACAGACTTGCGTCTATATATATACTTTATGCGGTCGGAAACGATTCCTTCTACTTGTTACATATTTTCCGACGTGTTTAGTATACCCTTTTACTCTACGAGTAACGGGTATATATATATTATTTTTTCCGAATTCGGTTCGTTTCTTTTTTATATATTTTACGATATGTAATGATTAATATTTTTGAAATTTTTTATGGAATTAGGTATGTTTGACTGTGATCTTGACATTCATATTTTTTGTATTGAGCTGGAAAATATAAAAAATGCACAGATTCGCACTTTAAAAGTTCCGGAACCAGCCGGATCGGACAACTATATCTTAAAGCTCCCATAAGAATATTCAGAAAAAAAATTTCAAATCTTTGGTGTTTTTTATGGAAATAACATTTTTAACAAGTTCGAATTTATTTTTATTAATTTGGTAAGAAAATAATATGAAACAAGGAAGAACGCTTTATTCGAATGCCTCGACTATCAGATACCCGTTACTCAGCTAAAGGGGGAAAAATATTTTAAGGCGCATTGATGCGACAAACACATTTCAGAAAAAATGAAAATATGAAAAATTAGCACCTACAGTTTTGGGCGGATGGTTTGGTTTGGGCAGTCGATAAGTATTGATGAGACAAATACATTTAGTTACAATTTTTTTTCTATAATAAAAAGGCGATTTTCGTATTGTGGGCTTTTGAGTAAGCGTGAAAAGTCTGTTTGTATGTAAGTATGTTTGATAGTCTCCGATATCATTCAGAATTCTTATGGAAAGACAAACAGACGGATAGACGGACATGGACTCGACTCAGTGGCGTAACTACCGGTGTTCCATGTGTTCCAAAAACACAGGACCTGCAAGGCTGGGGCCTGGGAAATTTAGAAAGCTGAAAAAAAATGCGTCAAGATCAATTTGATATGCGCATGGTAAGTTTGACAAATATCAATTTTACCATGAAATAGTGTCAAAATATGTAATTTTGTCGAATTCTCTCTTTTCGAATATTTCTTGACATCGAAAAAGGGAGGATAGAGCAATATGGAGGCGTTTATTACGTGAGTGAAAGCGAAATAGACCTATTCGAAATTCGACTTGGTTTACTTCAAACATGTTTTCTCGCTTGCACTAACATGGTTTTCATGGCTTTTGAACTTTACGCCTGCGGAAAACGATGTGCGATAGACCAGCTGGTAAGGTGTCTGTCTCTGATGCTAAAGGTCCCAGGTTCAAATACGCCCCAAGGCAGAGTATGCTTTAAGTGTTTAAGAATAATATCTAAAATGTTCTTATAATTTTTGTAACAAAGTTGCATTTAAATAATTTCAGATTTCAATAAAAAAAATAAAAATAAATTTGTCACGGGGAGGACTCGAACCACTAACCCTCTGAGCCAAGGCTGGATTGTGACAAAAAAGCGTTGTCAAAGCTCTTTTCTAGAAAAAAGTGATACCGCTAATGTAAAAATTATATTACCGAAATATCGTTTCTCACATATTAGGGCCAAATTGATGATTTCATCAAATTAATCATCATATCATAACAATTTTTTTTTCTGTGTACCAATTACATACTTTCTGACGAATCTAGTATACTCTTTTTCTCTACGAGTATAGCTATCCTTTTATTGCTATTAAACGGTAGTGAAAAACCTTATTGCAGTAGGGAAAAACACGTATAATTTCTGCCTGTTTTTAACAGCCAAAAAATATTCTTACATATTCATTTACCCTATTTTGCTTTGTGTGTCCCTCGTGTATTTCTCAAGCAGAAGTGTAAAAATGTTAGGATTTAAGGTGTTTTTTTAAAGAAAGGATGACATTTTCTTACTGTTATTTTCGCAGCGAATGAAAGGTTTACCACTACAACTAGCACAAATAAGAAAATAGCAACACTTGTGATTAAGGCGTGAGCGTGAACGTAGTAACACTCACCTGTGTGTCATTCAGGATCTCCAGATGCTCCCCCTTTCGAAAGCTTAAATCCTCGTCGGTACGCGCGTCGTAGTCGTAGAGGGCGACAAATATTTTGGCATTGGTGCCCGCAGTGTCGCTCTCGGGGATCTGGGGTACGGGACGGATTTGCTCTGCTGGCTGTCCAGCGTGTGAAGGCATAGGAATCTGGGGTACGCCCACTCCCACGCCGATGGTGGGTGGGTCGTCCAGCTTAATGCGATCGGCTGGTTTATCCGGCTCGCCCTTTTGGGTGGTGAGGCAATTGCCCATTGTTTGATAAGTAGTAGAAGTCTGCTCGAAGTCCGATAGCTAAATACAATCAATAGAAGCCAAGTTGCAGCGAACGCGTTTCACTGCTTGGTAATTGTTTATCGCTGCAAGATCAGCGCTTGGGTGTTGGCACTAATTGAAGCTCTCACTGTATCCACTTAACCTTAACGCTTACAATTTGTGCAAGTTTTTGTGGCGGTTTCGCTTAAATCTCTGATTTACAGAGCAAAAACTAAATTAAATGCTTGTCCACGACCAAGCCTGTGCTATTGTGTGCGTGTGTGAGTGTTTTCTCACATTTATCTACATTCGCTAGTGTGTGTGAGTGCGCTGTTTGAGAGTGTGGGATGTATTGCTGGCAACAAAATAATCGAAATAAATTCGACGTGAGGACACAGATTTAAATTTCAGACGAAATGGGTAACTGTCGCGTGCACTATTTTACATCATTTCTTTCAATCGCGTTTACATACATATTTTACTTAGCTATCGCCCTCTTTTTCTGTCGTGTTACACGGAGACTGTGTGACCGTGCCCAAGACAAGAAAAAATACCTATTTATTTAAAAAGATATTAGAGTACTGTCATTTAGGATTGTGAATCTGCATTAAGCCTAATACTCACATAAACGTTCAGAGCGCGATTACCAAAGGAAATAAGGCGGTTTACGCTTTTTGTCGGAGCCCTTTTTCACCGTGGTACTTAAATGACCTAGAAAGCTATCCAATTTGACAACTGTATTCCGATGGACGCCGTGAGCCGAGGCGCAAAGAATAAAAAGTTTGATCATGGGCTGTGTTTGTGTTTTCGATATGGCCACGAACATTTAAGAAATTAAGAAACAGTTCCAAAACCCACAAAAATCGCCTGCAGGTGTTCCATTTAGAAGTATGGTGGGGCACGACCCACATGTAGCATTTCCTTAGTACTCAGATCCAAAAACAAAAATCTCGTTCTTTGAGGTGTGACCGAAATTTTTTTAGAGTTCACCATCAATGCGTTTATTATATAACGTACAGTTAGGCAGCTGGCATGGGTAACAAACAAAAAACAACTCCAGATCTTCTGTCCTCCAGATCTTCTGTAGGTGCAGCCCAGCGATTCACAAATGGAGGGCTCATCGGGGAACGCATTACTAGTGGTTCTGATTTGTATGTTTTTAGGAAAACAATATTTACAAAACTACCTTTTTGGAATCAGTTGGTTTATGTTGATCAGCTGTTTTTGCTGCAGCGATTTTCTATGAATACAAAAAAACTGGTCGAAACAGCAAAAGCCATGAACAATTCAATTGACATTATTTTTAAGGTATTTGTTGTTGGTGCATGACCAAGGAGCCTTCCAATGGATCGGAACTTGGCAATTCATCTCATCTCGAAAAGATTTATTGCTATGCCATTTCGTTTAGGAAATGACTAACCTTTAGCGGATTTCTTACTTGGCACGTCCTAAGAATTGTCTAGGTATTAAGTATTAAGCTAAAGGCTTTTTATGCGCCATCCACCTTTAAAATGGTTGCTTAAAAAGATATGTTAAAAACCCGTATGCAAGGAAGGTGTTATCAATTTTTTAAATAGCGTCTTCCTACAGAGATCCATCTACGTTCAAAATTTCCAGTTAGTTCCTCATTCAGATTTGTGCAGTAGTTACGCGATGTTTACCGGTGCAACACCGTAAAAATTTAAACATTCACTACAAAAACGTAAACAATGATGACAGTGAACAGGTTTGTTTAGATTAGCCAGATCAGCTCTTATCTTATGCTTGACGGTGGATGTCTGCTCTGTAGGAATCGGAGTTCCCCATTTGAAAAGGCTGGTATAGAAGTGGCAGGTTTGGTTTCAAAAGACACAGATCTTCAGGTTAGCTGCTGTCGGATGGTAGATGGCAGATGTGCCCTGTGGAAATCAAAGTTTCACATATCGAAAAGTGGTATTTTAATTGACTAGCTCCTATAGGATTATCTCCAATTTTTGTCATATTGCGTATACCTTCATACACTTTAAATATGCATTACGTTGCCTTTTCCACACATATGAAAATAAATTCGACGAGTTGCCGCTCAATTTGCATAAACTGCAATTTGGCGTCATTTTTATTTTTTTCATATAAAAATCTGGCTCCTCGCTCATCTTGCTTTTGCAACATCGGCTCAGTTGGACCAACTGGGAAAAATCAAAAAAGTATTTTTAAAAATTTCGATACTCGATATATTAAGTAAAAAATATATTACGATATAAATATTCATTTATATTCATAAAACATCGATATATTTATATTTGAATGAATTTTTCACATACCTAGTGCGGTCACGCTTTTTGGTGTGTTCATTCTAAGTTGATACGGCAATTCAATATATTTAAGAATATGGATATTAAGTCATTTCTTTATGAATTTTGCGCGAAGTCGCGTATTGAACCCAAGTTTGACGTTCGTCAAACGGGTGAGTGAATAGAATCTTTCCATTGATTGGAATTTTTTCAATTATATATTTATGTGTATATGCATGCTTTTCACTTTTTTGCAGGTCCCAAAAACCGTCAGCGTTTTCTGTGTGAGGTACGGGTGGACCAGAACAACTACATTGGTGTGGGAAATTCCACTAATAAGAAGGATGCTGAGAAAAATGCGTGCCGCGACTTTGTTAACTATTTGGTGCGGGTCGGCAAGTTGAATGCCCATGATGTGCCGGCGGATGTAGGTACTTCGGCGGGAACTGGGCCCAGATCAGGTCCTCAGGGCAAGGGCGCATCTATGGGGGGACAGCAGAAGCGCGTGTTTGGTGGCCAGTCCGGCCCGCACGATCTGGGTGAGGCCTATCGCCCTCTGAATCACGAGAGCGGTGGCGAAGGGAGCCGGTTTAACATTATCGATCATGTCCAAGAGCAAAAAGACATGAACGAAGCTGAGTCCATCGATGTTAACGCCGCTATCCATGGCAACTGGACCATAGAGAATGCCAAAGAACGTTTGAACATGTACAAACAGGCAAACAACATCCGCGACGATTACAAGTATACCCCTGTGGGCCCGGACCATGCTAGGTATGTGCTTTCTATATTTTTTTTGCATTCCGGATTTGGCCAAATTTGTTCTACGGCCAACTCTGGAATGCAGTCTGAAATCCTTGGGAAGACTGTGAACGATCCGTGGAGTCCTTGAGGTAGCAGAGTGACGTAGTACGACACACTAAACTACAAAAACCACGTACCACTACCTTGTATGGGATCTGTAAGCAAAACGGATGCCCGTGCACGGCAGTGTAGATGGCAATCACACAAGGGCTGGCTTACCAGCTGCGTCTTTAACAATAGTACCACATCGCTCTGCCAGCTTGACCCCTCTCCACGGTCGCACACAATAGCCTGCACATATGGTAAGTTCCGAACCTAGACTGCATGCTTCTCCGAAACTTTCTCTAAAATCTTTGTCATTCTAGGAGTTTTATGGCGGAGTTGTCTATTTACGTGCCGGCGCTTAAGCGCAAAGTGACGGCCCGCGAGACGGGTTCAAACAAGAAGTCGGCCAGCAAGTCATGCGCACTGTCCCTGGTGCGCCAACTGTTCCACTTAAAGGTGATCGAACCCTTTAGCGGTACCCTAAAAAAGAAAAAGGACGAAGAACTAAAACCATATCCAGTGAAGTTGGCGCCCGAGCTAGTCAATAATATAGACGAGGTGATCCATTTACTAGACCTTCCTGTCGTAAACCCACGTAATATAAAAATAGAGTCGGACGGAACTCCTATTCCACTGATTGTAAGTGATACAATACTAGTTATGTAAATATACTTTTTTATGTATGTATTAACCCAACAACCGCACCAATAATACCAACATCGTTTATACATATATTTATGCGCGCTGGTCTGTTCACTGCGGCTCAAAGAATTAGACTAGAAAACAAGAATATATGAGACTCAAAGAATAGTCTTATTGAGAGTCATTATGGAGGTGCAGGTTCCCACAGGTTCGACAAGGATACGTTTTCGACTCCATAGAGTATATATATTCTTGATCAGGATCACTAACTGGGTCGATCTAGTTATGTCGGTTTCTCCGTATTAACGAAGAGATATCGGAAACTACAAGAGGTACCCATTTGGGAGTTGTCATGTACATAGATTGCTGTTTTTTTTTAGCATGATGCCACGCCGAAAACTATGCCGAAATTGTTATCTAGAAAACAAATTTTAACTGAAACGTATGGGGCTCGTCAATACCTATCGTTTGATCAAAAAAAATGTTCTACGCCCTATTAATTGACTTAAAAAAGTTTACAATTTATCATACAATTTATCAGCCGCCGAAATTGTTAAAAATACAAAGATCATATTCCCAAGAGATAAGATAATATATGAGACAAGAAAAGAAGTTAGCTTCGGCAAGCCGAAGTTTGTATACCCTTGCAGTTATAAGAAATAATAATAAGAACTGTTGCTAGAATCAGTGATGTTGAAAATAAATTATTATTTTATTATTTCTCTGAGCGTGTTTTTGTTATGAGTCGTCCGATTTTTATTACATTTAATTCGAAACTCTAAAAAATTTAAAAAGATATATTACATTATGCCAAAAAACATGGAAGCTATAATATCCCATTAGTATTCCGATCGTTCCTATGGCAGCTATATGATATAGTCCTCCGATTTTGATAAAATTTAATTCAAAATTCAGAACTAATGAAAAAATTATATTTCCAAGCTAGAAGGTTATATGTTAAAAAACACCGAAGATATATATATTTTTTTAATTTTTACCCCGATAGTTCCCATGGGAGCTATAAGATATAGTTTTTCGATCCGGCTAGTTTCGACTTATGTACTACCTGCAAAAGAAAGAAGACTTTTGTGAAAGTTTCAGCCCGATAGCTTTAAAACTGAGAGACTAGTTTGGGTAGAAACGATCAGACAGACGGACGTACAGACGGACATAGCTAGATCGACTCGTCTTGTGACGCTGATATATATACTTTATGGGGTCGAAAACGTCTCCTTCACTGCGATCGAAACTTCTAAAAAAAACACTAAATATAAAGCATTTTTAGTTTTTTTTTCGATTATTCTTATGGGAGCTAAAAGATAAAGTTGTCCGATACCGCTGTTTTTAAGAAAGCTTCAGCCCGATAGCTTTACAACTGAGAGACTAGTTTGCGTAGGTCCAAGACTATATATGATTTATGGTTTCGAAAACGTCTCCTTCACTGCGTTGCAAACTTCTGACTGAAATCTTAATACCCTCTGCAGAGTTTGAACACCTACGAATAAAATTCTTTGCTTATTCAGCGTTAGTTGTACTTTCAAACGTGAACGTGAATTTTTGAGAAAAGTTGACAATAAGAAACTCAAAATAATTTGTTTTACTGTTCACTGTACACACAAAAGAATTTGGTGATAAAATCAATTGCAGTTTAGTAACCATAAAAATTGTATTTTACAATTAAGAAGAAAGGAAGTTAACTTCGACAAGCCGAAGTTGGTATACCCTTGCAGTTATAAAAAATAAACTTAAGTAACACCATGTGAAATTTTTAAGGATTCTTGCTGAATAATAATTTATTTTAATTCCTTATTTAGACCATTTTTTGTGACATATATCTGTTAGAGTAGTCCGGTTTTTATTAAATTGAATTCGAAATTCTTAAAAATATAAAAATTTATAATCCAAATGTCTTAAGATAATATGTCAAGAAGCCCCAAAGCTATAATTTGTTTCATATTATTTTCCTACCAATTTTCCGATCATTCCTATGACAGCTATATGATATAGATGTCCGATTTGGATAACATTTAATTCAAAATTCAGAACTAACTAAAAATGTTTTTTCCAAGCTGAGAATGTTATATGTTAAAAAACACCAAAAATATCATTATTATTCATGTTTTCCGACTAACCGATCGTTCCTATGGGAGCTGTATGATAAAATTTAATTCGAAATTCAGAACTAATTTAAAAATGTTATATCCAAGCTTAGAAAGGTATATGTTAAAAAACACCAAAGATATAATTTTTTTAAAATTTTTCCCCGACAGGTCCTATGGGAGCTATAAGATATAGTTGTCCGATCCGGATGGTTCCGACTTTTATACCACCTGTAGTAGAAAGAAGACTTTTGGGAGAGTTTCAGCCCGATAGCTTTAAAACTGAGAGACTAGAAACGGACGGACAGACGGACATGGCTAGATCGACTCGCCTAGTGACGCTGTCAAGAATATATATACTTTATGGGGTCGGAAACATCTCCTTTACTGTGTTGCAAACTTCTGACTGATATCATTATAACCTCTGCAAGGGTATAAAAATGATAGTATACATATGTATTTGTTTTTGCGTTTTTTTTATTATTTAATTTTTTAGCCACAATTAAAATAGTAGAGTTTACGTTATGTGTATTTTTTTATTGCAATAGTAAATTGTTAAAAAACTATCACAAGAGCTGGGGGTGAAAACGTGGTCGAAAACGCTTTTTTTCACCCGTTACATATTTTCCGACGAATCTAATATACATTTTTACTCTAAAAGGGACGGGTTTCACGCTTCGCTTATTTTAGGCGGACTGCCTCATACTCTTAGACAAAATAGTTTTAATGTACCGAAAAATATTTTAAAGAAAAAGAAGCCAAGTTGATTATAGTTACATAATTCCTGCATTAGTCGATTATACCAATAATTTGTATTTTGTGTATATCGAAAATAAACTATTGTAGTCCCCTCTAATTAACGACTGTATTTTACATAGGTCAACGTAAACCGCATTGACTCTATTCAACCAGATGGGGAGAAACGTCAAGAAAGCTCGGTAATTCCGTGGGCCCCTCCTCAGCCAAATTGGAACACCTGGCATGCGTGCAACATCGACGAAGGAGAACTAGCAAGCGTTTCTATAGATGATCTTTCAATGGACTTCGAACGCTCGTTGCGAGATCGCCGCCAGAACGATGTTGAGTATCGAAAATTCCTAGAGTTTCGCGACAAGCTGCCCATCGCAGCGATGCGTTCCGAGATTTTAAGCGCCATTAATGACAATCCAGTGGTAATCATTCGCGGAAACACAGGATGCGGCAAGACAACCCAGATAGCCCAGTACATCCTCGACGACTACATCTCTTCCGGTCAAGGCGGCTATGCCAATATTTACGTAACCCAGCCACGCCGCATTTCGGCTATTTCAGTAGCGGAGCGCGTAGCCCGTGAGCGGTGCGAGCAGTTGGGCGACACTGTCGGCTATTCTGTGCGATTTGAGTCCGTTTTTCCAAGGCCCTACGGTGCAATCCTTTTCTGCACTGTGGGTGTGTTGCTGCGCAAGCTGGAGGCTGGCTTACGCGGAGTCTCGCACATCATAGTTGATGAAATTCATGAGCGAGATGTGAACAGCGACTTCCTACTGGTGATACTTCGCGACATGGTCGACACCTATCCGGATCTGCACGGTAAACTCAAATATTTATGTTGCGACTTATTTTTCAGGCGGTAAAGTTTCAATAATAATAGTTTACAAATATCTATAATCTTAAACCCACATTCCTGGTGCGCTTCGTCACTACGTGGACTGCCGTCCACAGAAATGTAAGATAAAATAATTATGTTGTTTGTTTCATAAAGTTTAATACTTTATCGTGCTGAAAATATTTTATTCATAGAATACATACAAGTTCGAGTGACTTGACTTTTTTTTCTAACTGTGCTTGAAGCCTTAGACTTAGAGAAATTTGAGGTATAGTTTCCGAGATCCCAAGTTCTTAAGAAGAGACTGACATGGCTAAATTGACTTGGCTAGTGTTCCTAGTCGAGAATATATGTACTTCATAGGGACGGAAACGCTTCTGTCTAGCTGTTACGTACTTTCCAACGAATATATGTATCCATTTATGCAGTATTCGTGTCTAGTCTCGACTATCAGATTGACAAATTAATTCGCATAAAACTCTTTAGGAACTCGGGTATCTTCATACGAGAGTTTGTTGTTAGGATAAGGGGGGAGGTTTTTGAAACAATTAAACAACTGTAAATATATATATATTCGTTTAGTTATTACTTTAAATGGTAAATTAGTTTAAGTAGTATAAGTTATTTGTTTGAAATATTTTATTTTTTGTAGGTAAATTACCTTGTTTAAGTATTTGATATAAAACATAAATTTGGTCACAAGATAAAAGTGTTTTAAAATCAATTCTAAGCTCAAGCGCTTATAAGTTCATGGTTTTCCCAGAGTCTGGTTACCAGACCCAAAAAATAAAGATGAAAAGAACACATCGACTCACATGCAGTCCAAATCTCCAAGCATCTGAAACAGAGATTCAACTGCAATACAATGACTCTTATAAATTGTTCACAGCAAACGCCTAAATCCAAATTAAAAACACTGCTATCTATCTATCTATTCAAATTTGAAATTGAGTTGATAGTTAGGCACTCGACCGTTCTCTTCTTTTTTTTTTGTACAGACTGATATGCAATGCCACTAAAATGAAATTCTTATTTGTTTGCAGTTATTCTCATGTCGGCCACTATTGACACGACGCTCTTCTCCAAGTATTTTGGAGGATGCCCCGTTCTGGAAGTTCCGGGTAGAGCCTTTCCCGTACAGCAGTTCTTTTTAGAGGACATTCTTCAAATGACTGACTTTGTTCCTTCGGTGGAGTCACGCCGGAAACGAAAGGAGGCAGAGGACGAAGAACAACTTCAGCTCTCAGAAAACAAGGAAGAGATAGAGACAAATTTTAACAAGGTGTGTGAAGACAAGTATTCACAAAAAACGCGCAACGCGATGGCCATGCTTTCCGAATCGGACGTTAGCTTTGAACTCCTAGAGGCATTGCTGGTGCACATTAAGTCAAAAAACATTCCCGGTGCCATCCTAGTGTTTCTGCCCGGCTGGAACCTGATCTTTGCGCTTATGAAGTTTTTGCAAAATACGAACACCTTTGGTAACTCGACCCAATATCGCATACTGCCGTGCCACTCGCAGATCCCGCGAGACGACCAACGCAAAGTTTTTGAACCAGTGCCAGAAGGCGTTACTAAAATCATTCTCTCCACCAACATTGCGGAGACGTCAATTACAATCGACGACATTGTTTTTGTAGTTGACATTTGTAAGGCGCGCATGAAACTCTTTACTTCACACAACAATCTTACCAGCTACGCCACCGTATGGGCCAGCAAGACCAATCTAGAACAGCGCAAGGGTCGAGCTGGACGAGTCCGTCCAGGCTTCTGCTTCACGCTCTGTTCTCGTGCACGCTTCGAAGTACTTGAGGATACCCTCACTCCTGAGATGTTTCGGACGCCGCTGCATGAGATGGCTCTCACTATTAAATTGCTCCGCCTTGGCGCCATTCATCACTTCTTGTCTAAGGCGTTGGAGCCACCGCCTGTGGACGCGGTCATTGAAGCTGAGGTGTTGTTACGGGAGATGCGATGTCTTGACATTAACGACGAACTTACGCCATTGGGCCGCCTTCTGGCACGCCTTCCAATCGAGCCGAGACTGGGAAAGATGATGGTGCTCGGGACGGTTTTCGGCTGTGCCGATCTGGTAGCCAGCATGGCCTCCTACTCCAGCACTTTTTCAGAAGTGTTTAGCCTGGACATCGGCCAACGCCGCCTGGCAAATCATCAAAAAGCTTTAAGTGGAAGCAAGTGTTCCGATCATGTGGCCATGATCGTGGCCTCACAAATGTGGCAGCGCGCAAAACAACGAGGTGACCCTGAGGAGTCCCGCTTCTGCGACTGGAAAGGACTGCAAATGAGTACTATGAATGTTATATGGGATGCAAAGCAGCAGTTGCTGGATCTGCTTCAACAGGCCGGATTCCCAGAAGAGTGCATGATACCGCACTATGTAGACTCAGAGACTAATGGCGATGACCCGGTACTGGACATGTCTTTGGCTTTGCTATGCATGGGTCTCTACCCTAACATTTGCGTGCATAAGGAAAAGCGTAAGGTGCTAACTACAGAGTCCAAGGCGGCTTTGCTGCACAAAACTTCAGTAAACTGTAGCAACTTGGCTGTTACCTTTCCGTATCCGTTTTTCGTTTTCGGAGAGAAGATACGCACGCGCGCCGTTTCCTGCAAGCAACTATCTATGGTTTCGCCTTTGCAGGTACTGTTGTTCGGATCGCGTAAAATAGATTTGGCCGCCAACAACATAGTGCGCGTTGACAACTGGGTTAACTTTGAAATGGATCCTGAACTCGCTGCCAAGATCGGGGCTCTAAAGCCGGCACTAGAGGATCTTATAACGGTTGCTTGTGACAATCCAGCCCAAGTTCTGCAGCTAGAGGAACCATATGCCAAACTGGTTAAGGTGGTTAAGGACCTCTGTGGTAAGGGCGCAGGCGATTTTGAACTACAGCGTGACTCGGGAATTTTGCCGCACCACACACGTCAGTTCAGTTCCGGAAGTGGACCGGCCAAACGAGGTCGTTTCGATGGGGGCGGCGGCAGTGGTGGAGGACGCTTTGCTAACAGAGGTTTTGGCGGTTATGGCAACCGAGGAAACAGTAGCTGCGGTAGTGTAAGAGGCGGTGGATATGGAGGCAACGGTGGAGGTTATGGAAACTATCGAGGCTTTGGAAATAAGGGAGACGGCTTTGAAAGCAATAGACGATCAGGAGGCGGCTTTGGAAACTCTGAAGGAAACTTTGGAGGATACAACGGCGGTGGAAACCAAACTGGCAGTTGGGGACGCTTTTAACTTTTAATATCATATTAAGTCTTAATAATATATGAAGATATGTAAGTGTACACGAGATTGCGGGTCATTTGGATATCTGCTACGTGGTATATGAATAAAAGACATTTAATCGCATGCCCAAGATTTTAAAGGGTATATGTGCGCCAGATGGCAATCAATACTGCAAAAGAAGGTCGCGCTTTGTTTGAAAATTTCGTCACAGGTCTTCCTATGTATGCGGACGATTTGGTTGCGCTGTGACTACAAGTTTCGGATTTCAATGTTATAGACCGACTTGGTGGAGGCTATGTCGAATGTCAGAAACTTTTAGCATTTCTAACGCCTTTCTATGTGGATATTTTGCTTTCAATGTAGGTATTAAAGGCTTTGTTTTTGGGACTAGTCATCGACATATTTCAGGGAGGGGAAAAATAGCTTTCGAACTTTGACAACGGTTATTTTAAGACGGATTACGAATATACTAGTATGATAATAGTATATGGATGACGATTGGATCACATTCCTTGGGGTCCCACGAATGATAGAGTGGATCCTGGATCATCTGCGCACAAAAATCACTATTTCATCCAAACCCTCCAGTTGTAGTCTTTATTTGCCCGAATTTATTTCGTTAACACATCACACAACACACAAAACATCTCCTAAATTGTAACTTTGGATTTGCATTTACTTAATATTTAATAAAAATCTTTATCCATTCTTGGAATGAGTGGCAAATTTTCTTTGTCAAAATGCACATAATTTAAAATAATGGAAAATGATGGAATGAAAACGATTAATTTAATTTGCTTACAATGCTTTAGAATCCACTTTCCAATTCGTTCCATACGACACACGGCAGCTCCCTTTCGTCGTTTGAGTGGGAGGAGTGGCCGTGAAAAAAAGTAAGTGTTCCTTTTTCTGGTTTCTTATCCATGTTTATTCCCTACGAAATATTCTCTAAATAGATTACTGGAAATAAACTTGATTTTAAATTCTTCTGCAATTTGTCTACCAAAAATCACTCAAATTTTAGCAAATTTAAATCTACGTTACTTTTCGGATTACGGTAAATTAACAGTTCCATAATTAGACTTCTTTGTTCGACTCTCTGCACTCACGAGTATTCGGTAGTCAGCTATCGGAGTTGTGCCTCTCTGGTTAGCTGGGCTAAAGTACACAACTTAATGTGTAGTTATTTGGCAAACAGTTTCGATGCTCGTATCGGAAAAGGAGCGGTGGATGTACGTTTAAGTTTTGTTGTATTGCTCATAGTCGAACACCATCCACAGCCCAGAGATTGCTGCTAAATGAGGTGAGTGTATTTTTCTGACTAGGCACCATTGCTGAATTTATTTTGCGTTCAAGTCGACTTTTGTTTGTGTTCTTTTACATTCTCCCCTTTAAGTTGTCGGCGGTTTGATCTGTCAGCTCCAAGAAGAGTATTCAACTTGCGCGCCAGTAAGTAATTACCATTTGCTAACGATTTCCGATTAGTGATCATCGTATCGCATATGACCATCCTGGATATTCACTTGACTTCCTGCTACCACGGACTGGAGACTATGAGACCGCCGATACTTTTCTAAAAAGTCAAGGTACAGTTATTGAATTTGTCTATCTGTTTGAGCGTCTTTTCTCATCCTTGATGATGGATGTCGGCCACGATGTTGTTCTCCTTTTCGATGCTCAATGTTAGTCAAATGCTTGTAATGTAACTGAGCACCGCGCCCGTTTACAGCTTGGATGTCATCTGCTATTGCAGGTAACTTACAAAAGGACGGAATATTTCGACGATTTTACCTGCTGAATGAATTCAGTCACAAGTTGGCAACGCATAAATTATATGTATTCTTGATCAGCATCACTAGACAAGCCCATTTAGCCATGATCGTCTGTCCGTCCGTTTCTACGCACACTAGTTTTCTCAGTTTCATATCTATCTGGCTGGGACTTCCCCTTAACTGCTTGCACCAAATTCTGACGTTCCCCAACACGGAAAATTTATATTGGACATGGGTGTATACAAAATATCAAACAAAAACACCTAGCCCCTACAAGCAAAAAGGCGATAATTCTATCGCCTATCTTCCAGAAGTCACTTCTAAGTCACTTCTGGAAGATAGAAAGAAGATAGTACACATTTTACAAAAACAAAATATACATATATCGCGTAGAAGTAACATCTAAGTCACTTCTGAAAGATAGAAAGACGATAGCACACATTTCGATCGCAAAGAAGAAACTTCTGAGACACTTCTGGACGATAAATAGACGATAGCACACATTTTACAAAAACAAAAAGAGTAGCGGTCGCGAAGAAGTATCTTCTGAGACCCTTCTGGACGATAGATTGACGATAACACACATTTTACAAAAACAAAAAGGGTTGCGATCGCGAAGAAGTATCTTCTGAGACCCTTCTGGACGATAGCCCACATTTTACAAAAACAAAAAGGTTCGCGATATCGAAAAAGTATCTTCTGAGACACTTCTGGACGATAGATGATACAAAACAAAGTTACGTTACCCTTTATTTCTGAAAATTCTTCTCCCTTTTTACCTATGCTATTGTATTTCGTCCGAGCGACAGTTTATTTTGCGATTTGCTCGTGGTCAGTCCAATATGTATGTTGCTTTGTTTTTCGGAAGTCACTTCGGCGACTCTTCTTGAAGTGTCTTCGGCGACACTTCCAGGAGTGACTTCGGCGATACTTTTGAAAGTGTCGCCGAAGTGACTCCGAGAAGTGCCGCCGAAGTTGCACATTTCTTCCCGACGGAAGTGACTTCCGCGATGCGAGTGCGATATCGCCAAAGTCACTTCTGGAAATTACTTAGGAGTGACTTAACAGACGCTTGTAGAAGGTACCAGAAGGGCCTTTCCCCATTGGAAATCTTGGAAATCTTGAGTAAAAAACTTGTTTTTACATGTTAGGCAATATTTTGAATTTATTTTCTATGAGGTCTTTGAGCGCTTGTAGATACGGTCCTTGGCTTATCGGAAATGCTGCTTGATAATTTTATTTTTGTCCAGTTCCGTTCACATGAGAAATTCAATAATAACCATTTCGAAAATAAACAGGAGCAAAATTTAGGTAAAAAGGGAGAGGAACTTTCAGAAATAAAGGGTAACGGCAATTATCGTGACTTTTTTTTCCCAGTAACCTTGTTTTTGTAAAATGTGTGCTATCGTCTAACTATCGTCCAGAAGGGTCTCAGAAGATACTTCTTCGCGATCACGACCCTTTTTGGTTTTGTAAAATGTGTGCTATCGTCTATCTATCGTCCAGAAGTGTCTCAGAAGTTACTTCCGTGCGTTCGAAATGTGTGCTATCGCTTTTCTATCGCTCAGAAGTGACTTAGAAGTTACTTCACCGCGATATTTATATATTTTGTTTTTGTAAAATGCGTACTATCGTCTTTCTATCTTCCAGAAGTGTCTTAGAAGTGACTTCTGGACGATTGGCGATAGAATTATCGTGCTTGCAGGGAAATGTTGCATTTTGAGTTTTGATGTTTACGACCCGTACGAGTTCATCCGAGCCGAGATGTAGCTGAATGATCCGCCCTAACTTCCATTGAGCAGGCGTAGTCCCGTCATCCTTTAGAATTACTATTGAGTTTCAGACATTCTGTGACTTCACACCTTTTTGGCCGTTTCTGCAAATGGCAAAGTCAATCCTGAGTCCATTTCTTCCAGAATCCGCGGATCATCCTTCGGTCGTTGGGAAAGGTTTCTTTAAACTTAGTTAATGGGGCTCTAAATTCTAGTGGTGCGAGCATGGCATCGCCTACTAGAAAATGTCCTGCAGTGAGTTAGCTTAGACCTTCGGGGTCTGCGGTAGGGGGGCACAGTGGCCGCGAATTCAGACATGCTTGCGTGTGGGTTTGAGTGAGCATGGATATATGCCTCCTTGTTCGCCATGAATGTTTTCCAACGGTTTGGATCCCCGTTAATCTAATGTAAGACGTGTAAGGATGTTTCTAGGCTGGGGTAGGATTCAGTCTCCCAGGATCACTCACAAAAATATTTCTAGTTCTAGGCCAAAAGGGGAAAGGAGAGATAAAACTCCCGACCAACACACCGAAGGCGATAACAACGAACGGTTTCACTGCTCGGGATGTACCCTGTTTAAGACCGCCGTTGTCACCTGTTCCCTTTTTTGGTGGAAATATGAAGAGGTGGGATTGGGATGCGCTGTAAAAAAATGTTTCCCCGCCGCCCCATCATGTAGCACAGAAAAATATGATTCAAAAATATAAAGTCTAAATTTTATTGGCTTCAGTCTATATATACACACGGGTCGCTGTGCCAAACACGTTTTTCCCCCGGGTCCCGTTTCCGGGTTTTGGCTTACGTGCTCCTCTGTCTGGGCGGGAATCCTGGTGCGTACAAGTATATCTGAAAATATCATAAAGTTACCAGCCGTGTCCTGGTCTTGTTGAGATTTACATTCACTTCCACTTTCCGCGATCGGTCTTCACTGCTGCACTCAAAAACTTAAACCTCTCCCGCCCCTGTGACCGAATTTCGCATTTTTAAGTGCGTATGGCTGCAGTCGACGTCGGCAGCATTTGGCGCTGGCCGAGCTTTAGTCTTATGCGACTGCGATCGGATTCTCTCGAGCCGCTTAGTTGCGTCCGATGGCATGGCTCGCTTTCGGTCGTTCGGGTGACGTTGGCTGCAGCAGAGCCCTCTGCCCGTTGGTGCGATGCTTGGCTTTGGCCGCTCTCTGTTGCGTCCGATGGTATGGCCTGCTATCGGACGTTCGGGTGACGTGTAAATTGCGGCCCGACTTGTAAATTGCGTCCCGTTGCCGCAAATGAACGTTTTCGGTGGTCCTATAAAGTCAGCACTCAGGGTTGAGAACGGTCCATCGGATTTCCTGGTCAGCATCTTTCCTGCCTGTTTGAGTTGACTTATCTTGAACCCTGACAGGTCGGGCATTGGCGGACATATCGAGCTGTGTCGCGGAACAACGCGGACCAATAGTACTGTTGTCAGATCCGGGTGGTCGTCTTCCGAATCCCCATGTGCCCTGCTGTGGGGTGATCATGACATTCTTCTAGAATCCTACGTCGATGGCTGCTAGAGGGGTTTCTCAGGTTCCTGTATAGTTACCCGTTCTTCTGGGCGTAGTCCGGAATCTCTTCGGGATCCTCCTTTATCTGTTTGAGCTTCGTGGTGATCCATTTGCAGTTCTCCGGGGTTTCGCTTACCAGTTGCACGGTTACTAGCGGTGGTCGGGACAGTGCGTCTGCTATGACGTTCTGTTTTCCGCGTCTGTAGGTAATGTCGAACTGGAATTGCTGCAGTTCCAAGGCCCAGGAGCCGATGCAGTCGGTCGGGTTGCCGATGGAGTTTAGTTACTTAAGGACGAGATAGCACCTCATCTTCCTAATTGCTCAAACGATCGCGACGCATTCCTTCCCCGTGGCAGAGTAGTTCTCCTCTGTCTTTAGCTACCTCCTACTGGCGTAGGCGATTACCCGTTCGGTCCCTTCGTTTTGTTGAGTTAGTATTGCTTCAAGGCCAAAGTCACTCTCGTCTGTTTGGAGTTGAAACTTGAGGTTGAAGTCAGGGCAGGACTCAAAGGCCTGTTGTTGCGCGCCACTCCAGGTCCATTTCTTTCCCTTCTTATGGAGGGTTGACATTGACTGCACTATAGTTGCGAATTTCTCAACAAAACGACGGTACCAAAACGCTATTCCAAGGCATCGTCGGAGTTCCCTGCAGTTGGTGGGAGGTTGTAGTTCCCGGACGGCCTGTCTGTCTGTCTGTCTGTATATCTGCTTCACTGATGACGCGTCCAAAATACGCGATACTTCGCTGGAAAAACTTACATTTTGTCAGCTTAAGCATCAGGTTAGCACTTTGAAGCTTTTGGATGACTTCCCAAAGATTGGTAACGTGTTCTTCCAACGATGTCCCGATGACTATGACATGTGTGGTCCAATTTCTTTACAGTGGAAGAGCCTTCGGCCTGTACGGTGAAAGCAGTACATTCACGGCTGTCTACAGCCATGGGGATCTGCCAGTAGCCGCTTTTGAGGTCCAATGTTGAGATAAACTTCGCATTCCGGAGCCGTTCCAAGATATGGCCGATCTGGGGTAATGGATTAGCACCCGGAACCGAGTGAGCGTTGACTTGCTCGTTGATGATCTTCTGCATGGCTGGATTCTTAGGAAAGTACCTCTGCTTGATAGGCTTATCATCCCTCATGACGAACTTGTGTTTCGCGATGTGGGAGCGGACATGCTGTTAAATGGTGCTTTGTGATCCGGGGTTCAAGGGGGTCTTCGGTGGTGACGGTTGCTAGGTTGGCTGATAGTTCTTTGACTTGGTTCGGCTGGCTGTGCTGGGGGTCCTGGCGTCTTGGTTCCGTTCGAAAAGGGTTCCCTTTCCGGGCTATGGCGGCATCAGCCAAAGGCTCCAGGCGAATGGGGTTATCCACGGCAGGCGCCGGTCGTACACGTTTCTGTTGCTTCAAGAGATGCTGCCGCGCCCACCGCGTTCGATTCGCTGTTTCTCGCTGGTGGTTCATACGTGTCCGTTGTTCCGAAAGAATCTGCCGCGCACACCGGAGCGCCGTTCCTCGCCGGTGAACAGGCGTTGAACCCGTGATTTCGGTCAGCCGGATCTGCGATGTTTCTGATGACAGCTTGGGGATTGTTGGTAGTCAGCAGCATATGCTAGAGCCAATCGGGCTCTTTCACATTGGATGAAGGTCTGTATTCCGCAAAGAAAGTCGATGCAGAGTATGATCTCATCCAGGATGTTTGGTATTATCAACATTGTGGTCGTAGCCGTTTCCGTTCCCAAAGCTATGCGGGTACCCAGGGCGCGGGTAATATCGGCAGTGGACCCATCTGCAAGAGAAATTCGCGTTCGAACGTCCCTTCGGTTGGTAGTGCTCCCAATGTCCTGTGCGATCCCCTCACTGATGAAACTCCTCGAAGCCCCGGTGTCTAGGGTAGCGTGGATAACCTTCCCCTTTATGGTGACCGCGGCTGCGATGCGTCCTTCCTCAAACCGTAGAGGTGGGCGAGGACCCTGTCCGTTTTCCGAAGTCGTTGGCCGGCAGCAGTCGAGGGTGCGTACGCCCCTTCTTCCGCACTCCCAGCAGAAGAGCGCCCGTTGATTGCGACATTGTCGAGTGAAGTGTCCCAATCCTCCACAGCGGTGACAGGCGTTCCTTACGTCAATTGGTCCTACAGATACTTTAGGCACCGTTCGGTTGGTTGCGAGGGTGACCGGGGGATCGGCGGGTTGAGTATTGTTTCTTGGGTTTCCGTTTCCTGAGTGCGCGGTTCCTGAGGTTTGCAGTGGTACTTGGTTATTTCTTTGAGATCTGCGCGACCCGTTGCCAGACAGCGTTGGATGCAAGGCCTGATCGCGGTCACGGGCGGTCTCGTATGCCAAAGCCCGTTGGATCAGCATGGCTAGATCTTCGAACTTGTGTCGCCGAACGAATAGTTGGTATCCTGGCATGAGATTGTTGTAGAGTCGCTCGAGCTCTTGAGCGGAAGAGAACTTTGCCCTTTGCATCAAGAGTCTCAGTTCCACCACGTACTCCTTGCAAGCTTCCCCTTGCCGTTGGTACCGGTTCCTTATAGTATCTTTAAGTAGTTGAAAATAGAGGGGAGGTAGGAACCAATCTAAAAACTCCTTCCTTGAGAACTCGGTTCCCAAGGCAACGTTGTCCTTGGTTTTTCCTTTGCGCTGTTCCAGATCTCCTGGTGGGGCTGCAGACTGTCCACGAATGTCCCTCGGCGTTGGTGCCTCCGGATATATCGTGGCTAGTTCTCGGATCCTGTCCTGCTCTGTTTGCTCGTGGTTACCTCGGGTGAAGAACGCTATAAGCCGGGTGCGCAGTTCCTCAACCGTTCCCGTTGGTTGCAACCCAAACTCCGCCGCGAGGGCTTGCAGCTCGTTGTTGGGGCGATCCGTTACTCATCTTACGCCCATAGCGTAGTATTTGCGCGATGTAGACTGTACGGATTCAATCTAAAGGCCGCTGAGAATCCTTGTAGTTGCGTGCGGGTTTGCGTGGGTTTTACGAATTAAATATACAGGTCTCCGAGGATCCTTGTAGTTGCGCGAGGATATACTTACACGGTTTACCTAACAAGGCCGCTGTGGGTCCTGGTCGGTACGCGAGAAGGTGCCAAGAATTTAATTGTTAGCTCGGATTCGTCGAGTTATTGAATAATATTTGTAAAATTATTTAATAATTATTAAAACCACGGGAGGTCTTTGTAGGTGCGCGAGGATGTACGATGAATACTAATTAAATTATTAAAATACTGGAGGTCCTTGTGGGTTTTCTTGAGAATTTTTTTTAGCTGGGTCCACTGTTGAGGTTGTATTCGCGATGACGACCAGTGATCGACTGTCCCTTAGCCAGCAGGCGCACCTGGTTTTATAGCTGCCGGGTCTACGTGTTTCTGCGACGCGGGCAGAAGACGCGCGACCTTGGAAAGCTTTCGGGCGCTGGCGTCGGTTTGGCTAGCGAACCGCGGGGTTGAGGAAAGGCAGAGGACACACGATCGTGGAAAATTTCCAAATTTTTACACGAAGGGCCACGTGTGTGGTGTCGCGGCGACGCACGCAGCCGAAAACCCAAATCAGAGAACCGGCATGGCAAACATGTGTTGGGAAAATGCTATATATATATATATACAAATTCATTCTTTTATTATTTTATTATTTATCTATATTAGATTTATTGTAATCCTAGCGTGGGTGGTTTGATGTCGTGGAGCCAAATGTGTGTGGTGGGAAATTTTTATTGTATTTCGATATGCATTTGTACATCTAAAATGTTATTCCCTAGGTATTTACATTTTGTTCCTGGCGCTTTGTGGGGTGTTTTGAACACCTGTTTAAACGACAGGTTCCACTGCTCGGGATGCTCCCTGTTTACGCCCGCCGCTGTCACCTGTTCCCGTGATTGGTAGAAATATGAAGGGGAGGGAATGGGATGCGCTGAAAAAAATGTTTTCCCCGCCACCCCAACATGAAACACAAGAAAACAGAAAGGGGGGCACAGAAAAATGCTGGGCCATCTTTGTTTCAAACACTTTTTTTCCCCCGGGTCCTGTTTCTGGGTTTTGGATTACGTGCTCCTTCGTCTGGGCGGGGATCCTGGTGCGCATATCCGTCGTTCTTCAATGTAGTTCGTGGTTTTCTCTCAGAAAGTAAACAGTCGTGCCCTGGGCTTGTTGAGATGTCCACTCACTTCCACTCAGAAATGTAATCCTCTCCCGCTCTTGCGACCAAATTTCGCATTTTTAAGTGGACGTTAGCAGCATTTGGCGGTGGCAGAGCTTTATTCTTATGCGGCTGCGATCGGATTCTCTCGAGCCGCTTAGTTGGCTCGCTTTCGGGCGTTCGGATGACGTTGGCTGAAGCAGAGCCCTCTGCCGGTTGGTGAGATGCTTGACTTTGGCCGCTCTCTGTTGCGGGTGATGTTGGCCGCAGCAGAGCCCTTTGCCCGTGGGATGCAGGAGTTCCTTTCCAGGCTGCGGCGCTGCGTTGGCGAGGCCTGTCTTAGCGATGGTGGGTTTTAAGCTTCTTATATATATTCTTCTATATATTGGCCTTCGTGGCTGGGGTTTAGCGGGCTAATATTTACATTATCTTACGTGTCTACAAATATGTGTCTTACATGGCTACAAATATGTTTAATGTGGGACTTGTGAGAGCCGTTTTACGACTCTTCACAGACGATCGTTGCATCCATCCAGTAAAATACTGGGATGGGCTCGTTCGTCCATATATTGTTTTCCAATACTCATCGTGCCAGCTTAACGGTGTGAACTGCTCCGCTTAATTCGGTTCTTGGAATGGTTAAGGGTTTTTGAGGAGAAAATTTGCTTTTGGCTGTAAGTAGGGAAACATAATATGAGTTAGTGTGCTGTACGCGTAAATAGACTGCTGCTGCGTAAACTACGGATGAGCCGTCACAAAAGGCATGAATTTGATAGCCTTCACCAGAGTCGGAGGAAAGTCCGATCCAGCGTGATATAGTGATGGTGTCGGTGTCATCTAAGAAACTGAAAAAATGGCGTCCAGCGTGCCACGATATGCGAAGAAACTGCGTCTTCCCATTGCAATCCAGTGATGGTTCCATCGCACTGGGTGATCGTTGCAACATTATTTATTTTAATAAAATTCTAGCCGATATGATGATCGGGGTAATCAGTCCGAGCGGGTCGAATAATCGTGAGATATTAGATGGGATTAGTCTTTTCGTTTCGGAGGTTGAACAAGGATTTTGTATTCGAACACATCTGAAGTTCGTACCCAGTACATTCCCAATGTCTTGACCGGGTCCTCATTGTCCCATTGTAGCAGAGTTTTACCGCATCTGTGCTCGACGGGAATTTCTGGCAACAATGATGGACTGTTGCTCGGCCACTTCCTTAACCCCATGCATGCCTTTTGAAGTGCCCCAGATACTTGCTCCATTTTGTCCTTTGCAGCCTCAACTGTACAGTCCTCGGTAAGCTTATCATCGACGTAAATCTCGTGCTTCAGGACATGTTTCGCCCTCGGATATCTGCCAATTTCGTCTTCGCCAATTTTATATAGCACTCGAATTGCTGTAAACGGAGCGGATGCTGTGCCGAAAGTTACCCTTGTGAGACAAAATTCGTTGATTTCGCCGTCGGCTGCCCTCCAAAGGATCCGTTGGTACTGATGGTCGTCGTGATGTACGTTTATGCATCGATACATATTTTGGATGTTTGCTGTGAATACATGTGAATATTTTCTCCAATTCAGAATAACTGTAGCCAGGTAATTTTGCAATGCTCGTCCGACACACAGAATGTCGTTTAGCGACCGACCATTGGGAGTCTTGGCGGATGCGTCAAACGCTATCCTATGTTTGGCGGACAGGCTTTCTTCCTTGATAACCGCGTGATGTGGAAGAACACAAGAGGATATCGATATGTTGCTAGCGCTTACTTGGTGTTCTGTCGCTCGGTACTCTTCGCTTGCGTTATCTGGCTGGGATCTAACGGATCCATTCATCTGGTGATCATTTAAGGTGGCGTTCCAGGTTTAATCGTCCGATGGTCATTTCTGGTCGCAAAGTGCTTTAAGCGGCAAAACATAACGTGGAATTTTTAAGTGCCGGTTGGTTTCTTTAAAGAATTCTTCGCACCAAGACTCTTTAGCGGAGAGAGGATGGGGTTCCGGAACTGCTTCTGTTTCGCAAAACTATTTTAATATATGTTCTGTGTTTATTGCGGTGTGAGTTGCTGGTTGAGCTCGGCAGATATATGTATAATAATATATGAAGATATGTAAGTGTACACGAGATTGCGGGTCATTTGGATATCTGCTACGTGGTATATAAATAAAAGACATTTAATCGCATGCCCAAGATTTTAAAGGGTATATGTGCGCCAGATGGCAATCAATACTGCAAAAGAAGGTCGCGCTTTGTTTGAAAATTTCGTCACAGGTCTTCCTATGTATGCGGACGATTTGGTTACGCTGTGACTACAAGTTTCGGATTTCAATGTTATAGACCGACTTGGTGGAGGCTAAGTCGAATGTCAGAAACTTTTAGCATTTCTAACGCCTTTCTATGTGGATATTTTGCTTTCAATGTAGGTATTAAAGGCTTTGTTTTTGGGACTAGTCATCGACATATTTCAGGGAGGGGAAAAATAGCTTTCGAACTTTGACAACGGTTATTTTAAGACGGATTACGAATATACTAGTATGATAATAGTATATGGATGACGATTGGATCACATTCCTTGGGGTCCCACGAATGATAGAGTGGATCCTGGATCATCTGCGGTCAAAAATCACTATTTCATCCAAACCCTCCAGTTGCAGTCTTTATTTGCCCGAATTCATTTCGTTAACACATCACACAACACACAAAACATCTCCTAAATTGTAACTTTGGATTTGCATTTACTTAATATTTAATAAAAATCTTTATCCATTCTTGGAATGAGTGGCAAATTTTCTTTGTCAAAATGCACATAATTTAAAATAATGGAAAATGATGGAATGAAAACGATTAATTTAATTTGCTTACAATGCTTTAGAATCCACTTTCCAATTCGTTCCATACGACACACGGCAGCTCCCTTTCGTCGTTTGAGTGGGAGGAGTGGCCGTGAAAAAAAGTAAGTGTTCCTCTTTCTGGTTTCTTATCCATGTTTATTCCCTACGAAATATTCTCTAAATAGATTACTGGAAATAAACTTGATTTTAAATTCTTCTGCAATTTGTCTACCAAAAATCACTCAAATTTTAGCAAATTTAAATCTACGTTACTTTTCGGATTACGGTAAATTAACAGTTCCATAATTAGACTTCTTTGTTCGACTCTCTGCACTCACGAGTATTCGGTAGTCAGCTATCGGAGTTGTGCCTCTCTGGTTAGCTGGGCTAAAGTACACAACTTAATGTGTAGTTATTTGGCAAACAGTTTCGATGCTCGTATCGGAAAAGGAGCGGTGGATGTACGTTTAAGTTTTGTTGTATTGCTCATAGTCGAACACCATCCACAGCCCAGAGATTGCTGCTAAATGAGGTGAGTGTATTTTTCTGACTAGGCACCATTGCTGAATTTATTTTGCGTTCAAGTCGACTTTTGTTTGTGTTCTTTTACATTCTCCCCTTTAAGTTGTCGGCGGTTTGATCTGTCAGCTCCAAGAAGAGTATTCAACTTGCGCGCCAGTAAGTAATTACCATTTGCTAACGATTTCCGATTAGTGATCATCGTATCGCATATGACCATCCTGGATATTCACTTGACTTCCTGCTACCACGGACTGGAGACTATGAGACCGCCGATACTTTTCTAAAAAGTCAAGGTACAGTTATTGAATTTGTCTATCTGTTTGAGCGTCTTTTCTCATCCTTGATGATGGATGTCGGCCACGATGTTGTTCTCCTTTTCGATGCTCAATGTTAGTCAAATGCTTGTAATGTAACTGAGCACCGCGCCCGTTTACAGCTTGGATGTCATCTGCTATTGCAGGTAACTTACAAAAGGACGGAATATTTCGACGATTTTACCTGCTGAATGAATTCAGTCACAAGTTGGCAACGCATAAATTATATGTATTCTTGATCAGCATCACTAGACAAGCCCATTTAGCCATGATCGTCTGTCCGTCCGTTTCTACGCACACTAGTTTTCTCAGTTTCATATCTATCTGGCTGGGACTTCCCCTTAACTGCTTGCACCAAATTCTGACGTTCCCCAACACGGAAAATTTATATTGGACATGGGTGTATACAAAATATCAAACAAAAACACCTAGCCCCTACAAGCAAAAAGGCGATAATTCTATCGCCTATCTTCCAGAAGTCACTTCTAAGTCACTTCTGGAAGATAGAAAGAAGATAGTACACATTTTACAAAAACAAAATATACATATATCGCGTAGAAGTAACATCTAAGTCACTTCTGAAAGATAGAAAGACGATAGCACACATTTCGATCGCAAAGAAGAAACTTCTGAGACACTTCTGGACGATAAATAGACGATAGCACACATTTTACAAAAACAAAAAGAGTAGCGGTCGCGAAGAAGTATCTTCTGAGACCCTTCTGGACGATAGATTGACGATAACACACATTTTACAAAAACAAAAAGGGTTGCGATCGCGAAGAAGTATCTTCTGAGACCCTTCTGGACGATAGCCCACATTTTACAAAAACAAAAAGGTTCGCGATATCGAAAAAGTATCTTCTGAGACACTTCTGGACGATAGATGATACAAAACAAAGTTACGTTACCCTTTATTTCTGAAAATTCTTCTCCCTTTTTACCTATGCTATTGTATTTCGTCCGAGCGACAGTTTATTTTGCGATTTGCTCGTGGTCAGTCCAATATGTATGTTGCTTTGTTTTTCGGAAGTCACTTCGGCGACTCTTCTTGAAGTGTCTTCGGCGACACTTCCAGGAGTGACTTCGGCGATACTTTTGAAAGTGTCGCCGAAGTGACTCCGAGAAGTGCCGCCGAAGTTGCACATTTCTTCCCGACGGAAGTGACTTCCGCGATGCGAGTGCGATATCGCCAAAGTCACTTCTGGAAATTACTTAGGAGTGACTTAACAGACGCTTGTAGAAGGTACCAGAAGGGCCTTTCCCCATTGGAAATCTTGGAAATCTTGAGTAAAAAACTTGTTTTTACATGTTAGGCAATATTTTGAATTTATTTTCTATGAGGTCTTTGAGCGCTTGTAGATACGGTCCTTGGCTTATCGGAAATGCTGCTTGATAATTTTATTTTTGTCCAGTTCCGTTCACATGAGAAATTCAATAATAACCATTTCGAAAATAAACAGGAGCAAAATTTAGGTAAAAAGGGAGAGGAACTTTCAGAAATAAAGGGTAACGGCAATTATCGTGACTTTTTTTTCCCAGTAACCTTGTTTTTGTAAAATGTGTGCTATCGTCTAACTATCGTCCAGAAGGGTCTCAGAAGATACTTCTTCGCGATCACGACCCTTTTTGGTTTTGTAAAATGTGTGCTATCGTCTATCTATCGTCCAGAAGTGTCTCAGAAGTTACTTCCGTGCGTTCGAAATGTGTGCTATCGCTTTTCTATCGCTCAGAAGTGACTTAGAAGTTACTTCACCGCGATATTTATATATTTTGTTTTTGTAAAATGCGTACTATCGTCTTTCTATCTTCCAGAAGTGTCTTAGAAGTGACTTCTGGACGATTGGCGATAGAATTATCGTGCTTGCAGGGAAATGTTGCATTTTGAGTTTTGATGTTTACGACCCGTACGAGTTCATCCGAGCCGAGATGTAGCTGAATGATCCGCCCTAACTTCCATTGAGCAGGCGTAGTCCCGTCATCCTTTAGAATTACTATTGAGTTTCAGACATTCTGTGACTTCACACCTTTTTGGCCGTTTCTGCAAATGGCAAAGTCAATCCTGAGTCCATTTCTTCCAGAATCCGCGGATCATCCTTCGGTCGTTGGGAAAGGTTTCTTTAAACTTAGTTAATGGGGCTCTAAATTCTAGTGGTGCGAGCATGGCATCGCCTACTAGAAAATGTCCTGCAGTGAGTTAGCTTAGACCTTCGGGGTCTGCGGTAGGGGGGCACAGTGGCCGCGAATTCAGACATGCTTGCGTGTGGGTTTGAGTGAGCATGGATATATGCCTCCTTGTTCGCCATGAATGTTTTCCAACGGTTTGGATCCCCGTTAATCTAATGTAAGACGTGTAAGGATGTTTCTAGGCTGGGGTAGGATTCAGTCTCCCAGGATCACTCACAAAAATATTTCTAGTTCTAGGCCAAAAGGGGAAAGGAGAGATAAAACTCCCGACCAACACACCGAAGGCGATAACAACGAACGGTTTCACTGCTCGGGATGTACCCTGTTTAAGACCGCCGTTGTCACCTGTTCCCTTTTTTGGTGGAAATATGAAGAGGTGGGATTGGGATGCGCTGTAAAAAAATGTTTCCCCGCCGCCCCATCATGTAGCACAGAAAAATATGATTCAAAAATATAAAGTCTAAATTTTATTGGCTTCAGTCTATATATACACACGGGTCGCTGTGCCAAACACGTTTTTCCCCCGGGTCCCGTTTCCGGGTTTTGGCTTACGTGCTCCTCTGTCTGGGCGGGAATCCTGGTGCGTACAAGTATATCTGAAAATATCATAAAGTTACCAGCCGTGTCCTGGTCTTGTTGAGATTTACATTCACTTCCACTTTCCGCGATCGGTCTTCACTGCTGCACTCAAAAACTTAAACCTCTCCCGCCCCTGTGACCGAATTTCGCATTTTTAAGTGCGTATGGCTGCAGTCGACGTCGGCAGCATTTGGCGCTGGCCGAGCTTTAGTCTTATGCGACTGCGATCGGATTCTCTCGAGCCGCTTAGTTGCGTCCGATGGCATGGCTCGCTTTCGGTCGTTCGGGTGACGTTGGCTGCAGCAGAGCCCTCTGCCCGTTGGTGCGATGCTTGGCTTTGGCCGCTCTCTGTTGCGTCCGATGGTATGGCCTGCTATCGGACGTTCGGGTGACGTTGGCCACAGCAGAGCCCTCTGCCCGTGGGATGCAGGTGTTCATTTCCAGGCTGCGGCGCTGCGTTGGCGAAGCCTGTCTTAGCGATGGTAGGTTTTATACTTCTTTCAAATATTTTGGCCTTCGTGGCTGGGGTTTATAGGTGTAATATTTACATTGTCTTACGTGGCTACAAATATGTGTCTTACATGGCTACAAATATGTGTCTTACATGGCTACAAATATGTGTATTAGATGGCTACAAATATGTTTAATATGGGCCTTGTAAAGCCGTTTTACGACTCTTCACAATGTCCTTTGGTCCTCATTGATCATGTGAGATCATGGTTTTAATTGTCCGTTTTGCTCGTTCCATAAATTTTTGGGTGAGGTGAGTATGAGGCCGCATGCTGTACCTGGATTCCCGCAGTTTTGCAGGAAGTCTTGAAGGCCCGACTTGTAAATTGCGTCCCGTTGCCGCAAATGAACGTTTTCGGTGGTCCTATAAAGTCAGCACTCAGGGTTGAGAACGGTCCATCGGATTTCCTGGTCAGCATCTTTCCTGCCTGTTTGAGTTGACTTATCTTGAACCCTGACAGGTCGGGCATTGGCGGACATATCGAGCTGTGTCGCGGAACAACGCGGACCAATAGTACTGTTGTCAGATCCGGGTGGTCGTCTTCCGAATCCCCATGTGGCCTGCTGTGGGGTGATCATGACATTCTTCTAGAATCCTACGTCGATGGCTGCTAGAGGGGTTTCTCAGGTTCCTGTATAGTTACCCGTTCTTCTGGGCGTAGTCCGGAATCTCTTCGGGATCCTCCTTTATCTGTTTGAGCTTCGTGGTGATCCATTTGCAGTTCTCCGGGGTTTCGCTTACCAGTTGCACGGTTACTAGCGGTGGTCGGGACAGTGCGTCTGCTATGACGTTCTGTTTTCCGCGTCTGTAGGTAATGTCGAACTGGAATTGCTGCAGTTCCAAGGCCCAGGAGCCGATGCAGTCGGTCGGGTTGCCGATGGAGTTTAGTTACTTAAGGACGAGATAGCACCTCATCTTCCTAATTGCTCAAACGATCGCGAGGCATTCCTTCCCCGTGGCAGAGTAGTTCTCCTCTGTCTTTAGCTACCTCCTACTGGCGTAGGCGATTACCCGTTCGGTCCCTTCGTTTTGTTGAGTTAGTATTGCTCCAAGGCCAAAGTCACTCTCGTCTGTTTGGAGTTGAAACTTGAGGTTGAAGTCAGGGCAGGACTCAAAGGCCTGTTGTTGCGCGCCACTCCAGGTCCATTTCTTTCCCTTCTTATGGAGGGTTGACATTGACTGCACTATAGTTGCGAATTTCTCAACAAAACGACGGTACCAAAACGCTATTCCAAGGCATCGTCGGAGTTCCCTGCAGTTGGTGGGAGGTTGTAGTTCCCGGACGGCCTGTCTGTCTGTCTGTCTGTATATCTGCTTCACTGATGACGCGTCCAAAATACGCGATACTTCGCTGGAAAAACTTACATTTTGTCAGCTTAAGCATCAGGTTAGCACTTTGAAGCTTTTGGATGACTTCCCAAAGATTGGTAACGTGTTCTTCCAACGATGTCCCGATGACTATGACATGTGTGGTCCAATTTCTTTACAGTGGAAGAGCCTTCGGCCTGTACGGTGAAAGCAGTACATACACGGCTGTCTACAGCCATGGGGATCTGCCAGTAGCCGCTTTTGAGGTCCAATGTTGAGATAAACTTCGCATTCCGGAGCCGTTCCAAGATATGGCCGATCTGGGGTAATGGATTAGCACCCGGAACCGAGTGAGCGTTGACTTGCTCGTTGATGATCTTCTGCATGGCTGGATTCTTAGGAAAGTACCTCTGCTTGATAGGCTTATCATCCCTCATGACGAACTTGTGTTTCGCGATGTGGGAGCGGACATGCTGTTAAATGGTGCTTTGTGATCCGGGGTTCAAGGGGGTCTTCGGTGGTGACGGTTGCTAGGTTGGCTGATAGTTCTTTGACTTGGTTCGGCTGGCTGTGCTGGGGGTCCTGGCGTCTTGGTTCCGTTCGAAAAGGGTTCCCTTTCCGGGCTATGGCGGCATCAGCCAAAGGCTCCAGGCGAATGGGGTTATCCACGGCAGGCGCCGGTCGTACACGTTTCTGTTGCTTCAAGAGATGCTGCCGCGCCCACCGCGTTCGATTCGCTGTTTCTCGCTGGTGGTTCATACGTGTCCGTTGTTCCGAAAGAATCTGCCGCGCACACCGGAGCGCCGTTCCTCGCCGGTGAACAGGCGTTGAACCCGTGATTTCGGTCAGCCGGATCTGCGATGTTTCTGATGACAGCTTGGGGATTGTTGGTAGTCAGCAGCATATGCTAGAGCCAATCGGGCTCTTTCACATTGGATGAAGGTCTGTATTCCGCAAAGAAAGTCGATGCAGAGTATGATCTCATCCAGGATGTTTGGTATTATCAACATTGTGGTCGTAGCCGTTTCCGTTCCCAAAGCTATGCGGGTACCCAGGGCGCGGGTAACATCGGCAGTGGACCCATCTGCAAGAGAAATTCGCGTTCGCACGTCCCTTCGGTTGGTAGTGCTCCCAATGTCCTGTGCGATCCCCTCACTGATGAAACTCCTCGAAGCCCCGGTGTCTAGGGTAGCGTGGATAACCTTCCCCTTTATGGTGACCGCGGCTGCGATGCGTCCTTCCTCAAACCGTAGAGGTGGGCGAGGACCCTGTCCGTTTTCCGAAGTCGTTGGCCGGCAGCAGTCGAGGGTGCGTACGCCCCTTCTTCCGCACTCCCAGCAGAAGAGCGCCCGTTGATTGCGACATTGTCGAGTGAAGTGTCCCAATCCTCCACAGCGGTGACAGGCGTTCCTTACGTCAATTGGTCCTACAGATACTTTAGGCACCGTTCGGTTGGTTGCGAGGGTGACCGGGGGATCGGCGGGTTGAGTATTGTTTCTTGGGTTTCCGTTTCCTGAGTGCGCGGTTCCTGAGGTTTGCAGTGGTACTTGGTTATTTCTTTGAGATCTGCGCGACCCGTTGCCAGACAGCGTTGGATGCAAGGCCTGATCGCGGTCACGGGCGGTCTCGTATGCCAAAGCCCGTTGGATCAGCATGGCTAGATCTTCGAACTTGTGTCGCCGAACGAATAGTTGGTATCCTGGCATGAGATTGTTGTAGAGTCGCTCGAGCTCTTGAGCGGAAGAGAACTTTGCCCTTTGCATCAAGAGTCTCAGTTCCACCACGTACTCCTTGCAAGCTTCCCCTTGCCGTTGGTACCGGTTCCTTATAGTATCTTTAAGTAGTTGAAAATAGAGGGGAGGTAGGAACCAATCTAAAAACTCCTTCCTTGAGAACTCGGTTCCCAAGGCAACGTTGTCCTTGGTTTTTCCTTTGCGCTGTTCCAGATCTCCTGGTGGGGCTGCAGACTGTCCACGAATGTCCCTCGGCGTTGGTGCCTCCGGATATATCGTGGCTAGTTCTCGGATCCTGTCCTGCTCTGTTTGCTCGTGGTTACCTCGGGTGAAGAACGCTATAAGCCGGGTGCGCAGTTCCTCAACCGTTCCCGTTGGTTGCAACCCAAACTCCGCCGCGAGGGCTTGCAGCTCGTTGTTGGGGCGATCCGTTACTCATCTTACGCCCATAGCGTAGTATTTGCGCGATGTAGACTGTACGGATTCAATCTAAAGGCCGCTGAGAATCCTTGTAGTTGCGTGCGGGTTTGCGTGGGTTTTACGAATTAAATATACAGGTCTCCGAGGATCCTTGTAGTTGCGCGAGGATATACTTACACGGTTTACCTAACAAGGCCGCTGTGGGTCCTGGTCGGTACGCGAGAAGGTGCCAAGAATTTAATTGTTAGCTCGGATTCGTCGAGTTATTGAATAATATTTGTAAAATTATTTAATAATTATTAAAACCACGGGAGGTCTTTGTAGGTGCGCGAGGATGTACGATGAATACTAATTAAATTATTAAAATACTGGAGGTCCTTGTGGGTTTTCTTGAGAATTTTTTTTAGCTGGGTCCACTGTTGAGGTTGTATTCGCGATGACGACCAGTGATCGACTGTCCCTTAGCCAGCAGGCGCACCTGGTTTTATAGCTGCCGGGTCTACGTGTTTCTGCGACGCGGGCAGAAGACGCGCGACCTTGGAAAGCTTTCGGGCGCTGGCGTCGGTTTGGCTAGCGAACCGCGGGGTTGAGGAAAGGCAGAGGACACACGATCGTGGAAAATTTCCAAATTTTTACACGAAGGGCCACGTGTGTGGTGTCGCGGCGACGCACGCAGCCGAAAACCCAAATCAGAGAACCGGCATGGCAAACATGTGTTGGGAAAATGCTATATATATATATATACAAATTCATTCTTTTATTATTTTATTATTTATCTATATTAGATTTATTGTAATCCTAGCGTGGGTGGTTTGATGTCGTGGAGCCAAATGTGTGTGATGGGAAATTTTTATTGTATTTCGATATGCATTTGTACATCTAAAATGTTATTCCCTAGGTATTTACATTTTGTTCCTGGCGCTTTGTGGGGTGCTTTGAACACCTGTTTAAACGACAGGTTCCACTGCTCGGGATGCTCCCTGTTTACGCCCGCCGCTGTCACCTGTTCCCGTGATTGGTAGAAATATGAAGGGGAGGGAATGGGATGCGCTGAAAAAAATGTTTTCCCCGCCACCCCAACATGAAACACAAGAAAACAGAAAGGGGGGCACAGAAAAATGCTGGGCCATCTTTGTTTCAAACACTTTTTTTCCCCCGGGTCCTGTTTCTGGGTTTTGGATTACGTGCTCCTTCGTCTGGGCGGGGATCCTGGTGCGCATATCCGTCGTTCTTCAATGTAGTTCGTGGTTTTCTCTCAGAAAGTAAACAGTCGTGCCCTGGGCTTGTTGAGATGTCCACTCACTTCCACTCAGAAATGTAATCCTCTCCCGCTCTTGCGACCAAATTTCGCATTTTTAAGTGGACGTTAGCAGCATTTGGCGGTGGCAGAGCTTTATTCTTATGCGGCTGCGATCGGATTCTCTCGAGCCGCTTAGTTGGCTCGCTTTCGGGCGTTCGGATGACGTTGGCTGAAGCAGAGCCCTCTGCCGGTTGGTGAGATGCTTGGCTTTGGCCGCTCTCTGTTGCGGGTGATGTTGGCCGCAGCAGAGCCCTTTGCCCGTGGGATGCAGGAGTTCCTTTCCAGGCTGCGGCGCTGCGTTGGCGAGGCCTTTCTTAGCGATGGTGGGTTTTAAGCTTCTTATATATATTCTTCTATATATTGGCCTTCGTGGCTGGGGTTTAGCGGGCTAATATTTACATTATCTTACGTGTCTACAAATATGTGTCTTACATGGCTACAAATATGTTTAATGTGGGACTTGTGAGAGCCGTTTTACGACTCTTCACAGACGATCGTTGCATCCATCCAGTAAAATACTGGGATGGGCTCGTTCGTCCATATATTGTTTTCCAATACTCATCGTGCCAGCTTAACGGTGTGAACTGCTCCGCTTAATTCGGTTCTTGGAATGGTTAAGGGTTTTTGAGGAGAAAATTTGCTTTTGGCTGTAAGTAGGGAAACATAATATGAGTTAGTGTGCTGTACGCGTAAATAGACTGCTGCTGCGTAAACTACGGATGAGCCGTCACAAAAGGCATGAATTTGATAGCCTTCACCAGAGTCGGAGGAAAGTCCGATCCAGCGTGATATAGTGATGGTGTCGGTGTCATCTAAGAAACTGAAAAAATGGCGTCCAGCGTGCCACGATATGCGAAGAAACTGCGTCTTCCCATTGCAATCCAGTGATGGTTCCATCGCACTGGGTGATCGTTGCAACATTATTTATTTTAATAAAATTCTAGCCGATATGATGATCGGGGTAATCAGTCCGAGCGGGTCGAATAATCGTGAGATATTAGATGGGATTAGTCTTTTCGTTTCGGAGGTTGAACAAGGATTTTGTATTCGAACACATCTGAAGTTCGTACCCAGTACATTCCCAATGTCTTGACCGGGTCCTCATTGTCCCATTGTAGCAGAGTTTTACCGCATCTGTGCTCGACGGGAATTTCTGGCAACAATGATGGACTGTTGCTCGCCCACTTCCTTAACCCCATGCATGCCTTTTGAAGTGCCCCAGATACTTGCTCCATTTTGTCCTTTGCAGCCTCAACTGTACAGTCCTCGGTAAGCTTATCATCGACGTAAATCTCGTGCTTCAGGACATGTTTCGCCCTCGGATATCTGCCAATTTCGTCTTCGCCAATTTTATATAGCACTCGAATTGCTGTAAACGGAGCGGATGCTGTGCCGAAAGTTACCCTTGTGAGACAAAATTCGTTGATTTCGCCGTCGGCTGCCCTCCAAAGGATCCGTTGGTACTGATGGTCGTCGTGATGTACGTTTATGCATCGATACATATTTTGGATGTTTGCTGTGAATACATGTGAATATTTTCTCCAATTCAGAATAACTGTAGCCAGGTAATTTTGCAATGCTCGTCCGACACACAGAATGTCGTTTAGCGACCGACCATTGGGAGTCTTGGCGGATGCGTCAAACGCTATCCTATGTTTGGCGGACAGGCTTTCTTCCTTGATAACCGCGTGATGTGGAAGAACACAAGAGGATATCGATATGTTGCTAGCGCTTACTTGGTGTTCTGTCGCTCGGTACTCTTCGCTTGCGTTATCTGGCTGGGATCTAACGGATCCATTCATCTGGTGATCATTTAAGGTGGCGTTCCAGGTTTAATCGTCCGATGGTCATTTCTGGTCGCAAAGTGCTTTAAGCGGCAAAACATAACGTGGAATTTTTAAGTGCCGGTTGGTTTCTTTAAAGAATTCTTCGCACCAAGACTCTTTAGCGGAGAGAGGATGGGGTTCCGGAACTGCTTCTGTTTCGCAAAACTATTTTAATATATGTTCTGTGTTTATTGCGGTGTGAGTTGCTGGTTGGGCTCGGCAGATCATGCTTGGCCGGACTGGACCCATCCGAAGATTGTGTTTTGTGCCATGGGCTCGGCTGCTGACCCGGTTCGCAGGCCTGGCAGAAATATTTGAGTCAACAAATCTGCTCTGATTATTAGGTCGATTCGTTTGGAGCGGTAGAATTGCGGGTCTGCTAGCGCAAGGCCAATGTGTTGTTCCCACTTCCGAGAAAGGGTGCTTTGTCCGGGCAAAAATGCTGTTAAGGAATTAAGGACATAGGCAGCTCCGACTTCTAAACTGGGTGAGCTTCTGCTCGGTGGACGAATGCTGAAGCTAACGGTGCCCTTGCACTGCTGAGTCTTACTTGCTGCAACTCCTGCATTTGTGCTGTGCGTGGAAACCTTCTTAAAACGTAGCGATTTTACTGTATGTTCCGAGATTAGGGTTGCTTTGGATCCATTATCCAGTAGGTCGTTGATCGCGGCTTTTGGTCCGGTTTTTGGATTGGTGATATAGACTCGGGCGGTCGCTAGTAAAATGCTCCGTATTGGTGCTGCGTTGAATGCAGGCTGGATGTCGGAGGCGTTTGTACAGGTGTAGACTGAGTTTCTTGTGTGAGTGACGGACGCTATGGGTGGTGCATGAGCGTATGGTGACGCTGACCACATTTCTGACAGTTCCGCGTACTTGTGTACCGTGAGTGCGTGTGTGAGGTTCCCAAACAGTTAAGACGAAATTTAACCCAGATGGCAAACTCCTTTCGCTGATAAGAGTCCATGGACAAAAATGCGGGGCACCTCTGGAGGATGTGGCTGGACCCGCAATGCACGCATCGAAGGTTGCTGGGAACCCGCGCTTGCTCATTGTGACATTGGATATGACTGTTGGGGTCCGTGGACGGACGAACCTGTTGCTCAAACGAGGCGTTTCGGTCGCATCGATCGTGACGAGGCGGTCATTTATAAACTGCTCCAGGTTGGGGAATGATGGCACCTCATCTCCTTCGCCAATGTTGTAGACACAGTAAGCGAGCCAATGACTGGGTTTTTTGGCTATTTTACTGATGCGCTGAAGTGCTTAAGTTCAAGCTAAGTTGCACGGTTATGTTGGATGAATATAAATATAGTCTTGAATGAATTAAACGCACATATCAGATATTGTATGCTGGCGTGAGGTTGTTCTAAGCGCGACGTTCAGACTTTCAATTGAATTGGAGAGGCAAACAATGAAAAGATTGGAGACTGAAATACTCGCATACAATTCAAGTTATATTCGCGGATCAAATTCACGGGTGTCTTCTTTCCAATTCTCTGTGTCCAACTCTGAGGCATATTGAATTGCAGCGTGCCGAATGTAAAAAATGTAGAAAATGTATTTATTTAGTAGATCGTACATTTTCGTCACAAAAGTTTTTTGTTTGATATAAGAAGTTTTTACACTTTTTTTTTTTACACTTAACACGTGTACAAAATTTAGTTATTTGTAGCTGTTTTATCTTTAAACTAGCTAGTTTATCCAAAAGTGGTAGAAAAAAAGTTTCCTTTGTTAAGCTATTTAACATCATCTAAATATTCAGGACCTTCAAATAGAGTTTGGAACGCACAAGGTCCATGCTCAGGTAAGGTAAGATGCTCTGAACTGGTAAATGTGGCCATATTTGTTGATTAATTACTTTGACACGGGTATTTTTACAAGAATGTATCGTGGGCCAAAGGTTGAGGAGCTGTTTTGAGTAATTAGAAAGAACGATAAAATAATTTAAAATCTAATCTTAAAGTCTTGGTATGCAATTCCCTGCAGTACCAATCAGCACTTAGTGAGCACCGAATCGCTACAAAGTGCCGATTACTGAACGCTAATTCAGTGCTCAATTTGTTTGAAGTGATCAATAATTAGCACAGATTCAGTGCTTTTTTAAGCGAAAGAAAAAGCAAAGGTATAGCGTTTAGCAGATATACACATAGATATAAAATATATTTCGGTTCTATTTCATTGTTTTGAATTATTTACTATTAAATTTACAATGCGGGCGCTTTTAGGTTACCGGTGTTATTGGGGTTCTTGGCACCTCCTCCATCATCTGGAGGCTGCGTACCCTTCCGCTTCGAGCAACTCAAGTTTCTCATGCACCGCATCGCCTTCTGAAGAACCTTTTCCGGAGGCTCCGAGGGCTCCACCTGAGCGAATGCATCTAGAATTGGAAAAAAAATATGTTTGCATTAGTTGAAAAATTTGGATTTGTCTTCTTGTTTCTGTCTCCTGATTTATTTAATTTTGTTGTTAAAAATAATTGAGAAAACAAAGAAGAACGCTATATTCGAGATATCAAATACCCGTTAGTCAGCTTAAAGGAGCAAAAGGAATATGGAGATATATAAGCAGCAAAGGGATATTTTAGTAGATGTTATGTGGGCGGAAGACAGATTAAAGCGTTTAAGCCGTTTGTGGGCGTGGCACATTTTTTCTTGGGTCAGCAGAAAGGTATTTATGAGGCAAACACATTTCAGTTAAAATTTTCTTTCTGAAACTTATTCTGAACTTGCGCTGCGCAGGAAGCCCAGGAATCTATATGCCAAGTCTGAATTTTCCTGCTCCTATAGTTTTCGAGATCTCAGCTTTCATAGGGAAAGACGGATATGGCTAAACCGACTCGGCTAGTGATCCTGATGAAGAAAATATATTCTTTATGGGGTCGGAAACGCTATTTTCTTCCTTTTACATACTTTCCTACGAATCCAGAATATCCCATTTTACTCTACGCGTAAGGGGTATAAATATACAGTTGCGGAAAAAATAACACTTTTCCAGGAATTAATAATTAGAGAAGTTTGGAAGTCTTATTTTAAAAGCGTCGTTAGGAATTTGTTTAAGCACACAAAAGTAAAATTTAAAGAATTTAAACCACAACCTTTAGTTTTAAAAACAAACATCTCTTATTTTCGGTTCCTTGAAAGTTTTCCCTCAATAAGATGTTAAGAGTCTTTAACAGATTTGTAATACCATAAATTTTTTATTAATACCCACCGTTTCTTGTTTTTTACTACATAAACGAATATTTTAGACTACAATTTTTTTTAAATCACTGGTTTTGTTTATTAATTATTGTTTAATGAAAACAACAAGCAACATCATATTTTCCGCTAATCCGTTATTGCTCTGTTCTTTGACATGTCCCGTTTGTCTATGCCTGTCCCCTTGCACATGAATGCAGGGTATTTATGGACATGTTCGACTATTCAAATCGTTATGTAAAAATAAAATTTTAAAAATTCACTTATTATTAAATTATTAACGATTATTAACGATAAAATATTTTTAAATTTTTTCTTAAATTCTTGGTATGCAATTCCCTGCAGTACCAATCAGCACTTAATGAGCACCGAATCGCTACAAAGTGCCGATTACTGAACGTGAACGGGTGTTTCTGTCGATTAGGAGAAGCTGGACATCTGTTTTTCTGGCGACTCTAAGAAGCAGTGGACAACAGCAGTTTTAACAGCGAATTTTAGATTTCTGATGCTAATGTTAGCAGCACGACACACCGAGGAAGACATAAGGAGAAGCTGGTTGCGTTTATAACCGAGCTTTTATATTTCATAATTTATAAATCAAAATTAGCATTAAGTCAAAGATTGAAAGTATTTTAACGAACTGATTTCTTTGGTTTCTGCTCGCTACGGTATTTGTGCGGCTAGCTCAGTAGATTGTGTGTGTTCGTCCCACCAAATTTATATAAACGTGACCGCCCAGTAGTTCAGTGAAAAAGCACAGAATTCTCGGGTTCGGAGTGGGTTTATTGCGGGTATAACTGCAGTCGGCTTTATAACTTGCTTGTCTCGCTGTCTCCGACGGTGTGGGTTGTCTTGTCGCTCCTCGAAGATCCTTGACCGCTGATTGCTCCTGACGTGGCTGGCTCGGTGACTGCTCGGCCACGATTCAGACTCGCTATGGGGTCAGCCGTGCGGGCTTAGGGAAGCGTCACCGTTCTCAGACTAGGGTGAACAGACTGACGAGCTCTCCAGGATCACTCCTCTCGATACCCGACCTCCTGTCC
Source organism: Drosophila biarmipes (assembly GCF_025231255.1). Taxonomy (NCBI): domain Eukaryota; kingdom Metazoa; phylum Arthropoda; class Insecta; order Diptera; family Drosophilidae; genus Drosophila; species Drosophila biarmipes. Next base: position 2,100,828 of record NC_066615.1, on the reverse strand, counting down.
CTTGCTCTGTCCCTGATGGTCGCACGGGCTTCCGCTCAGATCGTGCGGACAGTCAAGGCGGAACGCCAGGAAACTGCCTTGCTTTTCACTTCGCTTCTGTGCCTCGTGTAAACGAACGTTCCACCCTAGCGTCACCCTTCCGCGTACTGTACGTGCCGTTCCTGCGGGCTCGATCCTCCTTGCGTGGCCGTTGCGATGTGGTGTCCTGCTTGCTGGTGGCGATGTCCTGCAAGCTGCTCCTGACAGGTGGCTGTAGGTCTTGACTTCTGTGCTGGGCTCGAAGGCATACGCCGATCCGGGACTTCTCTCCCTTCTGGCTCGTGACTCTCAGGGTTCTGTTGCGCCGCTCCGGGACTTCTCTCCCTTCTGGCTCGCTACTTTAGGGGTTCCGTTGCGCCGTTCCGGGACTTCTCTCCCTTCTGGCTCGCTACTCTAGGGGTTCCGTTGCGCCGTTCCGGGACTTCTCTCCCTTCTGGCTCGCTACTCTAGGGGTTCCGTTGCGCCGCTCCGGGACTTCTCTCCCTTCTGGCTCGCTACTCTAGGGGTTCCGTTGCGCCGTTCCGGGACTTCTCTCCCTTCTGGCTCGCTACTCTAGGGGTTCCGTTGCGCCGCTCCGGGACTTCTCTCCCTTCTGGCTCGCTACTCTAGGGGTTCTGTTACGCCGCTCCGGGACTTCTCTCCCTTCTGGCTTGCTACTATCGATTTCAAATCTAAGTCTAGTAGACCCTCCAGGCGTAACGCCAGGACTTCGTCGGCAGGACAGAACAGAACCTAGCCGTGTGGTGCCTCCTTAGACCTCAGCCACCTGTGTCTCAGTTCGGAGATTCCTAGTAATCCCAATCCCGAACGTCTCGACGTGACGATCTTGCTCCTCGTAGGCTCCTACGGCGCTGCTTCCGACGACTCGCCCTGGTGTGGCTCCCTCGTAGCTTGCTTGGTTGGATTTCGTTCGCTCTCGACTGACCGCTCGCTCTTGACTGTCTGATCTCGACAGAATGCTCTCGACTGAATGATTGATCCCGCTGCCAGCGCCCTGCGGGTTTATATAGGGCCTCTGGGTACCGTTATTTCCCTTTTGCACACGGCCCGCCAAAACTCTCCACATCGGGTCCAAAGTCCATGGTTCCTGTTTGACCCTCTTGTCCCTGACGCACTGCTTCCCGCCTGATGCTGCCGTCGCGCTGATCCCGGAGACGCATGCGACATGTTTGTGTGCCGCACCGCTACTGAGATGTGGCACCTTCTTTCCAAAGTCCAAAGTCCGGCGGCGTCCCGCTACTCCTTTATGCACACGGCACTCTCGCTCCGCCCGTCAAGTCTCCGCTCTCTCCTTCTCCATTGTTAGTCTCCAAACTCTCTTAGTCTCCGAACCCTCATGCTCTCCAAACTCTCTCGCCCTCCAAACTCTTGTCTCCAAACTCTCTTCCTCTCCAAACTCTCTCGCTCTCCAAACTCTCTTCCTCTCCAAACTCTCTTCCTCTCCAAACTGTCTCGTTCTCCGTTCTCGATCTCCAAACTCTCTCGTTCTACGTCCTCGACCTCCAACTCTCTCGTTCTCCGTCCTCGCTCTTCGCCGCGCCGCCACTACGCGAATTCGCCGCGTACCTCGTGAGCGGCCGGCCATCTGCTGCTGGGATTTGTGGGGAGTTATTCAACTCCTTAGTATACAAATGAATACAAATGGTGAAGCTCAACATATTTCCGAGTTTTTATTACAAAGTGTGTGAAAGACCCCCAGAGTAGACTTCTGCTCAACTTTGACGATCGGGTGCGAATCGGCACAACATTTTGGTGGCCCATGAGGGGAATATACACTCATAACTTCACCAGCTTCCAATATTTGTAAACATACTTCAATCTTTGTGCTTACTTGTGTGCAAATCTACTATTAATTTAAACCAGCAATGTTACGCAACCTTTGCCACGTACATCCCATAACGGAGCCTCGAATAACGGAGGTATCAAGAAGTCGAGGAGAATAGCGGATTCAACCCATGCCCATTGCCATCTCATGCGACACACTAGTCTCGTGAAGTTTGCGTTCCCCTTCAAAGCTTGATCGCAACACGAGCGGAACGACTAAAAAAGGTGAGTGTGTTTGTGAGAGTATTTGTGTGTGGTTTTTCAAAGCAGAGTGCAATAGGAAAACATTAAAATGGGTAAAAATGAAAGTAATGGTAGTGATTTGGCAGAACAGAGCTCGGCACCTTTGGCTGTGGTCGAGCCTTTTGCAGACGTGTACGCAATGCAGATGGACTTATCTTCCAGGTTGACCCAACTAATTAAAAATGCTAAAAAGGACGGTCAAATAAAGAAAACTAAATCCTACTATGAGTTTCGCCTCAACAAGCTCAACGAGCTTTCGAAACAATTTTACGCAAATCATCAATCGCTCATTTTACAGCAATGTCCACGATCGCATCCGTATTTTGCGGATGCTGTTGAATACAATTTTGAGCAAGCATACAGCCACATTTATTGTTCTTTCGTCGATGAATACGATACCAAGTTTCCGGTTCCAATACAGGTATCAAGTGATCAATCCATAAACAACACCCTTGTGCCCAGTCCTGTTTCCACAAATCAGCTGCCCAAATTGCCAGTACCCCACTTTTCAGGAAATTTTGCAGATTGGCCATCTTTTTATGACAGCTTTACGCAGCTAAAACATGAAAATCAATCTCTTTCAAACATTCAAAAATTTCATTTCTTGAAGCAAGCACTACCGCACGGACGAGACCAGGATATAAACCATATGGCATTAACAGAAACCAACTATGCAGTGGCATGGAACCTTGTGGTAAAACGATACAACAACCCTCGACTGCAGTTCATGTACAATATGAATGCACTGTACGGAATCGAGCCACTGTCCAAGGAGATCGCGGTGGACCTTAGGAATTTGTTAAACTTGGCAATTGTATGTATAAGTGAATTCCGACGACTACACATTGCCATTGATTCCTGTGATCATTGGTTGGTACATCACTTACTCACAAAGCTGCCTATCAGCACAACACAGGCCTGGGAACATTCCCTGGGCAACAACGTGGAAATCCCCACCTTCACAAAGCTGGAGGTGTTTCTGCACAATCGATTGGTCAGCATCGATCTAATTGAGAGTAGGAAACCAGCCGTTCCAGTTAGATCATCTATACAATCGACCAACCATCGCCAGACAACCAGACCATCGGGAAACTCCACTGTTAGGGGACACAGCTTCCACAGTACTCTTGAGTCTGGATCCATCAGGTGCTCTGAAACTGAAAAAATGGCGTCCAGCGTGCCACGAGATGCGAAGAAACTGCGTCTTCCCATTGCAATCCAGTGATGGTTCCATCGCACTGGGTGATCGTTGCAACATTATTTATTTTAATAAAATTCTAGCCGATATGATGATCGGGGTAATCAGTTCGAGCGGGTCGAATAATCGTGAGATATTAGATGGGATTAGTCTTTTCGTTTCGGAGGTTGAACAAGGATTTTGTATTCGAACACATCTGAAGTTCGTATCCAGTACATTCCCAATGTCTTGACCGGGTCCTCATTGTCCCATTGTAGCAGAGTTTTACCGCATCTGTGCTCGACGGGAATTTCTGGCAACAATGATGGACTGTTGCTCGCCCACTTCCTTAACCCCATGCATGCCTTTTGAAGTGCCCCAGATACTTGCTCCATTTTGTCCTTTGCAGCCTCAACTGTACAGTCCTCGGTAAGCTTATCATCGACGTAAATCTCGTGCTTCGGGACATGTTTCGCCCTCGGATATCTGCCAATTTCGTCTTCGCCAATTTTATATAGCACTCGAATTGCTGTAAGCGGAGCGGATGCTGTGCCGAAAGTTACCCTTGTGAGACAAAATTCGTTGATTTCGCCGTCGGCTGCCCTCCAAAGGATCCGTTGGTACTGATGGTTGTCGTGATGTACGTTTATGCATCGATACATATTTTGGATGTTTGCTGTGAATACATGTGAATATTTTCTCCAATTCAGAATAACTGTAGCCAGGTAATTTTGCAATGTTCGTCCGACACACAGAATGTCGTTTAGCGACCGACCATTGGGAGTCTTGGCGGATGCGTCAAACGCTATCCTATGTTTGGCGGACAGGCTTTCTTCCTTGATAACCGCGTGATGTGGAAGAACACAAGAGGATATCGATATGTTGCTAGCGCTTACTTGGTGTTCTGTCGCTCGGTCCTCTTCCCTTGCGTTATCTGGCTGGGATCTAACGGATCCATTCATCTGGTGATCATTTAAGGTGGCGTTCCAGGTTTAATCGTCCGATGGTCATTTCTGGTCGCAAAGTGCTTTAAGCGGCAAAACATAACGTGGAATTTTTAAGTGCCGGTTGGTTTCTTTAAAGAATTCTTCGCACCAAGACTCTTTAGCGGAGAGAGGATGGGGTTCCGGAACTGCTTCTGTTTCGCAAAACTATTTTAATATATGTTCTGTGTTTATTGCGGTGTGAGTTGCTGGTTGGGCTCGGCAGATCATGCTTGGCCGGACTGGACCCATCCGAAGATTGTGTTTTGTGCCATGGGCTCGGCTGCTGACCCGGTTCGCAGGCCTGGCAGAAATATTTGAGTCAACAAATCTGCTCTGATTATTAGGTCGATTCGTTTGGAGCGGTAGAATTGCGGGTCTGCTAGCGCAAGGCCAATGTGTTGTTCCCACTTCCGAGAAAGGGTGCTTTGTCCGGGCAAAAATGCTGTTAAGGAATTAAGGACATAGGCAGCTCCGACTTCTAAACTGGGTGAGCTCCTGCTCGGTGGACGAATGCTGAAGCTAACGGTGCCCTTGCACTGCTGAGTCTTACTTGCTGCAACTCCTGCATTTGTGCTGTGCGTGGAAACCTTCTTAAAACGTAGCGATTGGACTGTATGTTCCGAGATTAGGGTTGCTTTGGATCCATTATCCAGTAGGTCGTTGATCGCGGCTTTTGGTCCGGTTTTTGGATTGGTGATATAGACTCGGGCGGTCGCTAGTAAAATGCTCCGTATTGGTGCTGCGTTGAATGCAGGCTGGATGTCGGAGGCGTTTGTACAGGTGTAGACTGAGTTTCTTGTGTGAGTGACGGACGCTATGGGTGGTGCATGAGCGTATGGTGACGCTGACCACATTTCTGACAGTTCCGCGTACTTGTGTACCGTGAGTGCGTGTGTGAGGTTCCCAAACAGTTAAGACGAAATTTAACCCAGATGGCAAACTCCTTTCGCTGATAAGAGTCCATGGACAAAAATGCGGGGCACCTCTGGAGGATGTGGCTGGACCCGCAATGCACGCATCGAAGGTTGCTGGGAACCCGCGCTTGCTCATTGTGACATTGGATATGACTGTTGGGGTCCGTGGACGGACGAACCTGTTGCTCAAACGAGGCGTTTCGGTCGCATCGATCGTGACGAGGCGGTCATTTATAAACTGCTCCAGGTTGGGGAATGATGGCACCTCATCTCCTTCGCCAATGTTGTAGACACAGTAAGCGAGCCAATGACTGGGTTTTTTGGCTATTTTACTGATGCGCTGAAGTGCTTAAGTTCAAGCTAAGTTGCACGGTTATGTTGGATGAATATAAATATAGTCTTGAATGAATTAAACGCACATATCAGATATTGTATGCTGGCGTGAGGTTGTTCTAAGCGCGACGTTCAGACTTTCAATTGAATTGGAGAGGCAAACAATGAAAAGATTGGAGACTGAAATACTCGCATACAATTCAAGTTATATTCGCGGATCAAATTCACGGGTGTCTTCTTTCCAATTCTCTGTGTCCAACTCTGAGGCATATTGAATTGCAGCGTGCCGAATGTAAAAAATGTAGAAAATGTATTTATTTAGTAGATCGTACATTTTCGTCACAAAAGTTTTTTGTTTGATATAAGAAGTTTTTGTTATAAACATAAATCAAAACCAAACTCAGAAAGTGTTAGATGTTCTGAATCGATGGTTATTAGACAAATCATATTAGAAGGGTGTAAAAAGACTTTAAAATATCCTCTAATAACATATAGTACCTGAAGCTTTAGTTTTTTACAAGTAACACGTGTACAAAATTTAGTTATTTATAGCTGTTTTATCTTTAAACTAGCTAGTTTATCCAAAAGTGGTAGAAAAAAAGTTTCCTTTGTTAAGCTATTTAACATCATCTAAATATTCAGGACCTTCAAATAGAGTTTGGAACGCACAAGGTCCATGCTCAGGTAAGGTAAGATGCTCTGAACTGGTAAATGTGGCCATATTTGTTGATTAATTACTTTGACACGGGTATTTTTACAAGAATGTATCGTGGGCCAAAGGTTGAGGAGCTGTTTTGAGTAATTAGAAAGAACGATAAAATAATTTAAAATCTAATCTTAAAGTCTCGGTATGCAATTCCCTGCAGTACCAATCAGCACTTAGTGAGCACCGAATCGCTACAAAGTGCCGATTACTGAACGCTAATTCAGTGCTCAATTTGTTTGAAAGTGACTGCTTAAATTAACATAGGCATATCCTAGGATTAAGTAGTGCTCAATAATTAGCACAGATTCAGTGCTTTTTTAAGCGAAAGAAAAAGCAGATATACACATAGATATAAAATATATTTCGGTTCTATTTCATTGTTTTGAATTATTTACTATTAAATTTACAATGCGGGCGCTTTTAGGTTACCGGTGTTATTGGGGTTCTTGGCACCCCCTCCATCATCTGGAGGCTGCGTACCCTTCCGCTTCGAGCAACTCAAGTTTCTCATGCACCGCATCGCCTTCTGAAGAACCTTTTCCGGAGGCTCCGAGGGCTCCACCTGAGCGAATGCATCTAGAATTGGAAAAAAAATAGGTTTGCATTAGTTGAAAAATTTGGATTTGTCTTCTTGTTTCTGTCTCCTGATTTATTTAATTTTGTTGTTAAAAATAATTGAGAAAACAAAGAAGAACGCTATAGTCGAGATATCAAATACCCGTTAGTCAGCTTAAAGGAGCAAAAGGAATATGGAGATATATAAGCAGCAAAGGGATATTTTAGTAGATGTTATGTGGGCGGAAGACAGATTAAAGCGTTTAAGCCGTTTGTGGGCGTGGCACATTTTTTCTTGGGTCAGCAGAAAGGTATTTATGAGGCAAACACATTTCAGTTAAAATTTTCTTTCTGAAACTTATTCTGAACTTGCGCTGCGCAGGAAGCCCAGGAATCTATATGCCAAGTCTGAATTTTCCTGCTCCTATAGTTTTCGAGATCTCAGCTTTCATAGGGAAAGACGGATATGGCTAAACCGACTCGGCTAGTGATCCTGATGAAGAAAATATATTCTTTATGGGGTCGGAAACGCTATTTTCTTCCTTTTACATACTTTCCTACGAATCCAGAATATCCCATTTTACTCTACGCGTAAGGGGTATAAATATACAGTTGCGGAAAAAATAACACTTTTCCAGGAATTAATAATTAGAGAAGTTTGGAAGTCTTATTTTAAAAGCGTCGTTAGGAATTTGTTTAAGCACACAAAAGTAAAATTTAAAGAATTTAAACCACAACCTTTAGTTTTAAAAACAAACATCTCTTATTTTCGGTTCCTTGAAAGTTTTCCCTCAATAAGATTTTAAGAGTCTTTAACAGATTTGTAATACCATAAATTTTTTATTAATACCCACCGTTTCTTGTTTTTTACTACATAAACGAATATTTAGACTAATTTTTTTTAAATCACTGGTTTTGTTTATTAATTATTGTTTAATGAAAACAACAAGCAACATCATATTTTCCGCTAATCCGTTATTGCTCTGTTCTTTGACATGTCCCGTTTGTCTATGCCTTTCCCTTTACACATGAATGCAGGGTATTTATGGACATGTTCGACTATTCAAATCGTTATGTAAAAATAAAATTTTAAAAATTCACTTATTATTAAATTATTAACGATTATTAACGATAAAATATTTTTAAATTTTTTCTTAAATTCTTGGTATGCAATTCCCTGCAGTACCAATCAGCACTTAATGAGCACCGAATCGCTACAAAGTGCCGATTACTGAACGTGAACGGGTGTTTCTGTCGATTAGGAGAAGCTGGACATCTGTTTTTCTGGCGACTCTAAGAAGCAGTGGACAACAGCAGTTTTAACAGCGAATTTTAGATTTCTGATGCTAATGTTAGCAGCACGACACACCGAGGAAGACATAAGGAGAAGCTGGTTGCGTTTATAACCGAGCTTTTATATTTCATAATTTATAAATCAAAATTAGCATTAAGTCAAAGATTGAAAGTATTTTAACGAACTGATTTCTTTGGTTTCTGCTCGCTACGGTATTTGTGCGGCTAGCTCAGTAGATTGTGTGTGTTCGTCCCACCAAATTTATATAAACGTGACCGCCCAGTAGTTCAGTGAAAAAGCACAGAATTCTCGGGTTCGGAGTGGGTTTATTGCGGGTATAACTGCAGTCGGCTTTATAACTTGCTTGTCTCGCTGTCTCCGACGGTGTGGGTTGTCTTGTCGCTCCTCGAAGATCCTTGACCGCTGATTGCTCCTGACGTGGCTGGCTCGGTGACTGCTCGGCCACGATTCAGACTCGCTATGGGGTCAGCCGTGCGGGCTTAGGGAAGCGTCACCGTTCTCAGACTAGGGTGAACAGACTGACGAGCTCTCCAGGATCACTCCTCTCGATACCCGACCTCCTGTCCCTTGCTCTGTCCCTGATGGTCGCACGGGCTTCCGCTCAGATCGTGCGGACAGTCAAGGCGGAACGCCAGGAAACTGCCTTGCTTTTCACTTCGCTTCTGTGCCTCGTGTAAACGAACGTTCCACCCTAGCCTCACCCTTCCGCGTACTGTACGTGCCGTTCCTGCGGGCTCGATCCTCCTTGCGTGGCCGTTGCGATGTGGTGTCCTGCTTGCTGGTGGCGATGTCCTGCAAGCTGCTCCTGACAGGTGGCTGTAGGTCTTGACTTCTGTGCTGGGCTCGAAGGCATACGCCGATCCGGGACTTCTCTCCCTTCTGGCTCGTGACTCTCAGGGTTCTGTTGCGCCGCTCCGGGACTTCTCTCCCTTCTGGCTCGCTACTTTAGGGGTTCCGTTGCGCCGTTCCGGGACTTCTCTCCCTTCTGGCTCGCTACTCTAGGGGTTCCGTTGCGCCGTTCCGGGACTTCTCTCCCTTCTGGCTCGCTACTCTAGGGGTTCCGTTGCGCCGCTCCGGGACTTCTCTCCCTTCTGGCTCGCTACTCTAGGGGTTCCGTTGCGCCGTTCCGGGACTTCTCTCCCTTCTGGCTCGCTACTCTAGGGGTTCCGTTGCGCCGCTCCGGGACTTCTCTCCCTTCTGGCTCGCTACTCTAGGGGTTCTGTTACGCCGCTCCGGGACTTCTCTCCCTTCTGGCTTGCTACTATCGATTTCAAATCTAAGTCTAGTAGACCCTCCAGGCGTAACGCCAGGACTTCGTCGGCAGGACAGAACAGAACCTAGCCGTGTGGTGCCTCCTTAGACCTCAGCCACCTGTGTCTCAGTTCGGAGATTCCTAGTAATCCCAATCCCGAACGTCTCGACGTGACGATCTTGCTCCTCGTAGGCTCCTACGGCGCTGCTTCCGACGACTCGCCCTGGTGTGGCTCCCTCGTAGCTTGCTTGGTTGGATTTCGTTCGCTCTCGACTGACCGCTCGCTCTTGACTGTCTGATCTCGACAGAATGCTCTCGACTGAATGATTGATCCCGCTGCCAGCGCCCTGCGGGTTTATATAGGGCCTCTGGGTACCGTTATTTCCCTTTTGCACACGGCCCGCCAAAACTCTCCACATCGGGTCCAAAGTCCATGGTTCCTGTTTGACCCTCTTGTCCCTGACGCACTGCTTCCCGCCTGATGCTGCCGTCGCGCTGATCCCGGAGACGCATGCGACATGTTTGTGTGCCGCACCGCTGCTGAGATGTGGCACCTTCTTTCCAAAGTCCAAAGTCCGGCGGCGTCCCGCTACTCCTTTATGCACACGGCACTCTCGCTCCGCCCGTCAAGTCTCCGCTCTCTCCTTCTCCATTGTTAGTCTCCAAACTCTCTTAGTCTCCGAACCATCATGCTCTCCAAACTCTTGTCTCCAAACTCTCTTCCTCTCCAAACTCTCTCGCTCTCCAAACTCTCTTCCTCTCCAAACTCTCTTCCTCTCCAAACTCTCTCGTTCTACGTCCTCGACCTCCAACTCTCTCGTTCTCCGTCCTCGCTCTTCGCCGCGCCGCCACTACGCGAATTCGCCGCGTACCTGGTGAGCGGCCGGCCATCTGCTGCTGGGATTTGTGGGGAGTTATTCAACTCCTTACAGTATATAAATGAATACAACTGGTGAAGCTCAACATATTTCCGAGTTTTTATTACAAAGTGTGTGAAAGACCCCCAGAGTAGACTTCTGCTCAACTTTGACGATCGGGTGCGAATCGGCACAACATTTTGGTGGCCCATGAGGGGAATATACACTCATAACTTCACCAGCTTCCAATACTTGTAAACATACTTCAATCTTTGTGCTTACTTGTGTGCAAATCTACTATTAATTTAAACCAGCAAAGTTACGCAACCTTTGCCACGTACATCCCATAACGGAGCCTCGAATAACGGAGGTATCAAGAAGTCGAGGAGAATAGCGGATTCAACCCATGCCCATTGCCATCTCATGCGACACACTAGTCTCGTGAAGTTTGCGTTCCCCTTCAAAGCTTGATCGCAACACGAGCGGAACGACTAAAAAAGGTGAGTGTGTTTGTGAGAGTATTTGTGTGTGGTTTTTCAAAGCAGAGTGCAATAGGAAAACATTAAAATGGGTAAAAATGAAAGTAATGGTAGTGATTTGGCAGAACAGAGCTCGGCACCTTTGGCTGTGGTCGAGCCTTTTGCAGACGTGTACGCAATGCAGATGGACTTATCTTCCAGGTTGACCCAACTAATTAAAAATGCTAAAAAGGACGGTCAAATAAAGAAAACTAAATCCTACTATGAGTTTCGCCTCAACAAGCTCAACGAGCTTTCGAAACAATTTTACGCAAATCATCAATCGCTCATTTTACAGCAATGTCCACGATCGCATCCGTATTTTGCGGATGCTGTTGAATACAATTTTGAGCAAGCATACAGCCACATTTATTGTTCTTTCGTCGATGAATACGATACCAAGTTTCCGGTTCCAATACAGGTATCAAGTGATCAATCCATAAACAACACCCTTGTGCCCAGTCCTGTTTCCACAAATCAGCTGCCCAAATTGCCAGTACCCCACTTTTCAGGAAATTTTGCAGATTGGCCATCTTTTTATGACAGCTTTACGCAGCTAAAACATGAAAATCAATCTCTTTCAAACATTCAAAAATTTCATTTCTTGAAGCAAGCACTACCGCACGGACGAGACCAGGATATAAACCATATGGCATTAACAGAAACCAACTATGCAGTGGCATGGAACCTTGTGGTAAAACGATACAACAACCCTCGACTGCAGTTCATGTACAATATGAATGCACTGTACGGAATCGAGCCACTGTCCAAGGAGATCGCGGTGGACCTTAGGAATTTGTTAAACTTGGCAATTGTATGTATAAGTGAATTCCGACGACTACACATTGCCATTGATTCCTGTGATCATTGGTTGGTACATCACTTACTCACAAAGCTGCCTATCAGCACAACACAGGCCTGGGAACATTCCCTGGGCAACAACGTGGAAATCCCCACCTTCACAAAGCTGGAGGTGTTTCTGCACAATCGATTGGTCAGCATCGATCTAATTGAGAGTAGGAAACCAGCCGTTCCAGTTAGATCATCTATACAATCGACCAACCATCGCCAGACAACCAGACCATCGGGAAACTCCACTGTTAGGGGACACAGCTTCCACAGTACTCTTGAGTCTATTTCCATCAGGTGCTCGCTCTGCCAACAGAATCACTTTCTAAGACGGTGCCCGGACTTCCTTGCCAAGGATTGTTTCGCGATTATAGTCGACCGCTCAAAGGCATGCATCAATTGCCTTAGTGCTTCCCATTCTCTCAGTCAATGCAGCAGCAACCGAAACTGCTCGCAATGTGGTCAACGGCACCACACTTTGTTACATTTCCCGAATGCTCAACAAAGTCCTTCATTGACTCCTGGAGTATCCCGACAGCATATTTCAGACTCGGGTCGGAGCGCAGACGCGGTACAAAATGCACCATCAACGCAACTCTTCAGCGCAGTTGCCTCCCATCTGAACTCAACGACTTGCTACTGCACTGGTTCGGATCGTAAATAGCTCCACTGGGCAGTCAGCTTTAGTTCGAGCTCTCATCGACCATGGTTCGGAAGGCACCCTCATCACGGAAAACATCATCACGGAACGGCATCCTGTTCGAGCTGAGATCACGGGAATTGGTAATACGTCGCATAATCAGTGCAGGCACAGCACCGACTTCACCATAATCTCATGTTCAGGATCGGATTTTAACGCCTTCATCCTTCGGTCACTAACAGGTCATTTACCAAAACAAAATGTAAATATTAAGTCCTGTAAACATCTCCAAGGGTTATCCCTTGAAGATCCTAATTTCATCAAGTCGGGTCGCATTGACTTACTTATCGGTGTCTACATTATCCCGCAATTAATGCTTCCGGACATTCGCAAGGGGACGGTGGCAGAACCAATTGCACAAAACACACAGCTGGGCTGGATAGTTTTTGGACCAGCTGAAGCATCCCAGACGACATCAATCTCCATCCGTTGTAATTTGACAAACCTAAACAACATGGTACAGAGGTTTTTCGAATTGGATCAGGTCTGCACAACAAGACAACTCAACGCAGAGGAAAGATGGTGTGAAGACCATTTTTAACAAACTCATATCCGTCAGCCGAATGGAAAATATCTGGTTCGTTTGCCTTTAAAAACGTTGTTTGACCCCACACAGGTGATCGGCCGGTCAAGGTAAATCGCATTAAACCGTTTTCACGCCCTGGAAAGGAAACTTAATCATCGGCCAGATTTCAGTCAAAAGTATGTCAGCACTATTCAGGAGTACTTTGATCTCAAGCAGATAAAAGAGGTAAAAGGTAGTGAGGAAGAACACACTAGGATCAACGCTCAAAGGCAACTCTCAATCTCTGCGTGCACCGTTCCACATCATGCTGTGATCAAAGACGACAGTTTAACTACAAAGATGCGCGTCGTATATGACGCTTCGTGCAAAACATCTAACGGGAGGTCTTTGAATGATATTTTATGCAAAACGATCTTGGAGGAGTTATACTTAACTGGCATTTCCATCGGTATGTCTTCGTGGCCGATATAACGAAAATGTATCGCTGCATAGATATGCATGAAGAAGATGCCCAGTATCAGCGAATTTTCTGGCGCGATGAAAAGGGACTCATCAAGGAATATTTTTTGACTACAGTAACGTTTGGCACTGCCTCGGCACCCTTCACGGTGATTCGAGTCATACATCAGATTGCGTCCGACGAGCGCGAACGCTATCCTCTGGCCGAGCATGTCCTTAAAAAGGAAATCTATGTGGACGATGTTCAAACCGGCACAAGACCATCGACGGAGTTCTAAAAATTCGCAATGATGTTATCGCAGCTCTGCAATCAGCAGGCATGGAGCTCAAGAAGTGGGCATCTAACCATCCAGATATCTTAGAAAGCATCCCAACTACAGATCTCTCTAACAGTAGCATTTTTGAGATAGACAATAAGGACTCCATTAAAACTTTAGGGTTGTATTGGCATCCAAACAAAGATGGTTTTGGTTTTAATCTTAAGTTTTCTCTCAATCCTATATTCACCAAACGTTCTATACTATCCACAGTAGCACGCTTATTCGATCCGTTGGGATACCTGGCACCAGTGATCATCGCTTCGAAAATCCTGTTGAAGGAAGTTTGGAGTTTTTTTTTTGGAGCGCAATGATGAGCCCCCCGCATCATTAGATTGGCACGACCCATTGCCGCTCGCCGAGCGGTGGCGACAGCTCATTCAAGAGCTCCCCGACATTGAAGAGATCCACATCCCTCGGTGGTTAGGCTTCGATTTAAGGCATGTCTCGACGTTGCAACTACACATGTTTTGTGATGGATCATCCATGGCGTATGCAGCGTGCGTTTATCTTCGAGCTAGTTGTACGGATGGTTCTGTGCAGGTTAATTTATTAGCAGCCCGCAGTCGAGTCACACCTGTTACGCCACTAACAATTCCGAGAGTTGAGTTATCCGGAGCCCTGCTGTGCACACAATTGGCCGATTGGATTGTCAATCAACTTCAAGCATCACATCACACCATATCCGTACACTACTGGTCGGATGCAAAGATAGTGCTGTATTGGATCAGCGGTGACCCTAGGCATTGGAAGACATTTGTGTCGAATAGAATAGGAGCAATCATGGAGGCAAGCTCGCCATCGCAGTGGAGACATGTTCTTACGCAAGAAAACCCAGCAGATTGTGCTACACGCGGGCTCACCCCTTCCCAGCTGAAACACCACACGCTTTGGTGGAACGGACCACATTGGCTGCAGCTTTCGGAGGAGCATTGGCCAGTCAATCCAGTTCAGTCCCCAAAATCAGAACTTATTTCAGGAGAGCAATCCTTAAAGCACATCGAAGCCCACATTTGTATAGAAGTGCAACCATTTATTGAATCATATTCCCCCTATAATAAACTCTTATTCGTTACAGCCTACGTCAAACGATTCATTTATAATACTCGTCACAAAAAAGCGGATAGACTCACCGGCCCTATTCAGGTATCTGAATTTCAACAGGCTTTGTTCGCACTGGTGCGGATGGTTCAACAAGAAGTCTATTCGGTAGAATTATCAAGACTACGATCCAACAAATTTCTTTCCAAACACAACAAACTCAGTCAGCTATCACCCTTCTCGACGATGAGAGTTAAAGGCAGACTTAAGAATGCTTTCCAGCTCTCCATGTCTCAACGCACACCAATAATTCTTCCAAAGGCCCACCACCTGACGATTTTAGTTATAAGGAACGCTCATCACAACACCTTACATGGCGGTGTGCAACTAACTTTAGCTACAATTCATCATGTTTTCTGGATCGTCAACGGTAAACAGGCAGTAAAAAGGATTCTGCGACAGTGCGTAACCTGTTTCAAACACCGGCCGTCACCATCAAGCCAACTAATGGGAGATTTACCAGCGCACCGTGTCAATCCGCCCAAACGGGCGTTCGAAGCAACTGGAGTTATGGATTACACTGGTGCGATTGAGATAAAGTCATCCAGATTCAGAGGTCACACTTGCTATAAAGCATACATTGCAGTTTTCATTTGTTTAGCGAGCAAAGCGATTCATTTGGAAGCAGTCACGGGAATGTCAGCACAGCATTTTCTGTGGGCGCTGCAGCGCTTTATCGGACGTAGGGGTTTTTGTCAACATCTATACAGCGACTGTGGAACCAACTTTATCTCATCTGACAAGTCTCTAAAGCTGTGGACTAATAAATTCTATAAAGGAATTGAAGAGACAGTAGTTCCTGAACTTACTCGTCGAAACATTCAGTGGCATTTCAATCCTCCACATAGTCCAAACTTTGGAGGACTCTGGGAATCCAACGTAAAAGCTGTTAAAACCCATCTTTATCGATCATTTAATGGGATTCGAATGACGTACGAGCAACTGTCTACCATTCTTGTCCAGATAGAAGCGTGCTTGAACTCTCGGCCATTATGTCCCTTAACGTCTGACTTAGATGATTTGCAAGCTCTCACCCCTGCACATTTTTTAATCGGGGATTCGATGATGTCACTCCCTGAGCCTAGTCTTAAGGATTCTTCATTAAACACAGAGTTCCTGAATGGTCAAAGGATGTTTCGCCTCTTTTGGAAAAAATGGAGTGCAGATTGGCAAGTGGCGCCACGAAACTGACAATCTTCAGCGTAACGACATGATCATCATCAAGGATGATCGAACTGGTCCTTCTGACTGGAAATTAGGGCGAATCATCGACTTACATCCTGGGGCCGATGGGCTCGTTCGAGTAGCTACAATTAAGACCTCAAGACCTTTACAAGAGGTCTGTGTCAAAGATTTGTCGTTTGCCCTTGCCCAGATTTACTGAAGAGTCTAGCCCAAGTACACAACCCATGCACCTTTGAATATACCCGCATTCACTCCATAACACACTTCAACCTTTTCAGAGTTTAAGCATGGTCCAAGGTTTTGAATACTGGGTCCAGTATAGGGGGCGGCATGAACGGGTGTTTCTGTCGATTAGGAGAAGCTGGACAGCTGTTTTTCTGGCGACTCTAAGAAGCAGTGGACAACAGCAGTTTTAACAGCGAATGTTAGATTTCTGATGCTAATGTTAGCAGCACGACACACCGAGGAAGACATAAGGAGAAGCTGGTCGCTTTTATAACCGAGCTTTTATATGTCATAATTTGTAAATCAAAATTAGCATTAAGTTAAAGATTGAAAGTATACAAATGATTACAACGCTAATTCAGTGCTCAATTTGTTTGAAAGTGACTGCTTAAATTAACATACGCATATCCTAGGATTAAGTAGTGCTCAATAATTAGCACAGATTCAGTGCTTTCTTAAGCGAAAGAAAAAGCAAAGGTATAGCGTTTAGCAGATATACACATAGATATAAAATATATTTCGGTTCTATTTCATTGTTTTAAATTATTTACTATTTAATTTACAATGCGGGCGCTTTTAGGTTAACGGTGTTATTGGGGTTCTTGGCACCTCCTCCATCATCTGGAGGCTGCGTACTCTTCCGCTTCGAGCAACTCAAGTTTCTCATGCACCGCATCGCCTTCTGAAGAACCTTTTCCGGAGGCTCCGAGGGCTCCACCTGAGCGAATGCATCTAGAATTGGAAAAAAAATAGGTTTGCATTAGTTTAAAAACTTGGATTTGTCTTCTTGTTTCTGTCTCCTGATTTATTTAATTTTGTTGTTAAAAATAATTGAGAAAACAAAGAAGAACGCTATAGTCGAGATATCAAATACCCGTTAGTCAGCTTAAAGGAGCAAAAGGAATATGGAGATATATAAGCAGCAAAGGGATATTTTAGTAGATGTTATGTGGGCGGAAGACAGATTAAAGCGTTTAAGCCGTTTGTGGGCGTGGCACATTTTTTCTTGGGTCAGCAGAAAGGTATTTATGAGGCAAACACATTTCAGTTATGTAATGTAATGTAATACCATTAATTTGTTTATTAATATGCACCGTTTCTTGTTTTTTACTACATAATCGAATATTTTTGATTAAATTTTTTTTAAATCACTGGTTTTGTTTATTAATTAATGTTTAATGAAAACAACAAGCAACATCATATTTTCCGCTAATCCGTTATTGCTCTGTTTTTTGACATGTCCCGTTTGTCTATGCCTGTCCCCTTGCACATGAATGCAGGGTATTTATGGACATGTTCGACTATTCAAATCGTTATGTAAAAATATAATTTTAAAAATTCACTTATTATTAAATTATTAATGATAAGCTTATTAACTAAAAAAACAAACAAATTAACCCCCTTACAAATTATTTAAATTATTTGTATTTACATTTAATAAAAAAAAGTCTAGTTTCCCGCATTTTTCAGGAAAGACATGTCGTGAGAGGGAGAGGGAAAAAGTCCTTTTTGGGATTTTTCTCCGCGAAAATGCGCGGCTCTCATATGGCTCTTCCCAAGTCGCTGGCTGCTCTTCCGACGTCGCAGTCGACTTAGTGCTGATTGAGGGCTTAAGCTGAATTGTGGAACTGCAGGGTGCTCCCACAGATTTTTAGAAGCATCGAAAAATCGATTTTTTTTTGAGAGTTTCTTGGGAAAGAAACAATTGTTCGATTGAAATGAAACTTTCAGGTTTTGTTGTTATACATAAATTTCAAGTCTTCTCAATTTTTTCAATTGAGTATATGCAATATGAGGACAAGTGTGAACATGTCCTGCAGTGGGAAAGATGCAGGTCGCAATTTTCATCCGAGACAACCAAAACCAAAATTTTTATTTTCAATAGTGTAGCTTCTAGTTAAACATAAAAATTTGACTAAATGTAGTCAATTTCACATTTTCTTCTAAAAAAAAGAAAGTTAAAAATAACAAGAACGGAAGTTAACTTCGGCAAGCCGAAGTTTGTATACCCTTGCAGTTATAAAAAATAATCAATAATTTTATTAAATTGAATTCAAAATTCTTAAAAATATAAAATTGTATATTCCCAATATTATAAGATACGAGTAATATGTCAAAAAGCCCCAAAGCTATAATTTGTTTCACATTATTTCCGACCAATTATCCGATCGGTCCTATGACAGCTATATGATATAGTCGTCCGATTTTAATAAAATTTAATTCGAAATTCAGAACTAATTAAAAAATGTTATTTTTAAGCTTATAAGGTTATATGTTAAAAACCACCACAGATATAATATTAATTTCATATTTTCTGACTAATTTTCCAATCGTTCCTATGGCAGCTATATGATATAGTCATCCGATTTTGATAAAATTTTATTCGAAATTCAAAACCAAATCAAAAATGTTATTTCCAAGCTTAGGAGGTTATAATTTCAATATTATTTTACCACTAATTTTCCGACTGTTCTTATGGGGGCTATATGATAGAGTCGTCCGATTTTGATCAAATTTAATCTGAAAATTTTGGAGAAACATTCTTAGATAGTTGGGGTACACATTTACAAACTATGGTCAGTCTCAAACTCTTAAAAACAGCAACTAACTTTATCAAAATGTAATCTAATCTAACGAAAAACCAACACGCAGATCGATATCTATCTTTTATCGATATATCTTTTACTCTGCCAACATGTCCAGTGTGTCCTGTGTTGCAGAGATAAAAACTTTATTAGGTATAATTTAAAAATTCAAAAAAAAATTGGTTGTTTATAAAAATTAAAAAATGTATAAATACCTCACTTAATTTGGCAATGGGATCAAAAAAATTAAACAATTTTTTGGAGACTTCGAAAGCGAAAGAACGCGAAAGAGTACCTTTCTTCGCCATGGTCTCTATGGGGGGAACACTGACTCCACCACCACCAGCCATTTGAACCGGAGAATTTGGAACCGGAGAACGCGCTTGCTTTATTAGAGAGAAGGAAAGAAGGCAAGAAGATTAGGCATTGGCGTAGAAGAATAAGGAAACCTTAAACTTTTTATTAACACTACTAAAAAGATTCCTTTAACCCAAACATTGTTCACCAGCAGATTTCAAAGTTGGAACTATTTTTGCGTCTTGACAGTAAGACCATGCTATATGGTCTTAAAGGTAAGCTTTAAAATCTTCGGTCACACTACAAAGAATACGATTTTTCGACTAGTGAAATGGTATCCGATATGAGTACTAGGCTTAAATTCATAACTGGTGGCGATAGCGTTCTTTTCCATGTGCGTTTCGAAAATAATCAATTGCAGTTGAACAGCCACCTGCAGCCTTATACGAACTTCAACGCACCATTTACGGGCAGCCTCCAGACACCACCACTACCAGCGACCACAGCAGACCCCGCTACCCCCCAGCGAACATTCGGTCCATTCGAACCGATCTCGAAACAAGATAACTAAAGCTTTGTATTATTACTATTTTCGAGTTAGCCACTCCAAAAAAATTCGTTTGATTTCTGCACTATTTGTTTAAAATCAAAGTCCGATTAAATCCGACAACGGCAATTAATAAATCTCAATATTTTCTTCGATTTTCCTTTTACATTAACTTAACTTATAACCTCCTACGCTTGGAAATAACATTTTTATTTGGTTATTTGGTCAAAATCGGACGACTATATCATATGTCCCCCATAGGAACAAACGGAAAATTAGTGGTAAAATAATATGGAAAAATTATATCTTGGGTGTTTTTTAACTTATAACCTCCTACGCTTGGAAATAACATTTTTTATTTAGTGTTGAATTTCGAATTAAATTTTATTAAAATCGGACGACTATATCATATAGCTGTCATAGGAACGATCGGATAATTGGTGGGAAATAATATGAAACAAACACTGGGAGCTGTCGTAGCGGTGTCCGGTGCAGAACGAAACTTACGCCAAATTATATAAATAATAATGTTATCCTCACAGGAACCTGGTCGGTCCGAGCTCTCATTATACCCTTGCAGAGGGAAATAATGTGAAACAAATTATAGCTTTGGGGCTTTTTGACATATTATCTTATAATAAAGAGAATATAAATTTTTATATATATTTTAAGAATTGCGAATTCAATTTAAAAAAATTATTGATTATTTTTTATAACTTCGGCTTGCCGAAGTTAACTTCCTTTCTTGTTTTTTATTTATTCCAATCCGCAATATTTTTTATTGTAGATACCTCGTTGCTTGTTTTTTCGACATAAACAAATAAGAGAAGATTCTGACCCAAAAAAGATAACAAAAAGTTGTCTATTCCAAATTCCAAGACTTATCCGTATCCACATCCGAACCAAGCGCTAAGACTTCGTCGCCCCTAAAAAGGGTCACACCGGGTGCATAGCAAAAGCAGGAGACAGTGCAGCTAACAGCTTTCCAATTCTCAATGCTAAACACGGCTACTGCTATTCCGTTTACGAAAGATGTGGGGCTCAGATCGCGGACATAATAGGCCAAGCTCCCCATGTTTAAGCTGCTCCTACCCAGAATACATTTCCTCTGGCTGTGGGCTGCCTTTGTGCGATACCGAGGTTTTCAGCGGAGATAATCTGTGGTGGCTGACCTTTAGGGATCTGTTTACGCCTTTTCCACGCGAAACTTTCGGAAGTGGAGGATCTGCCAGTTAAAGTGGAACAATTTTCCCATGTGACCTGCGAGGAAAATTTCTCCGGACGACAACGAGGGACGATAATGGCAGGTATGTCGTAAGTTAGTCAGTTTAATGATATCAGTTCAGTTTAAATGATATCCTTCATGCTGGCCCAGTCTTACAGCCCGATCTAACGATCCAGATCCTGAAGTGGCGATATTTCCGATACGTCTACCATGCCGATATCGAGAAAATGTATCGACAGATATGGGTAGATCCGAAGCATTCCCCGTTACAACGCATTTTTTTCCGAAACGGCGAAGGGCACATTCGAGATTTCGAGTTACAGACGGTAACTTTTGGAGCCAATCCCGCGCCATTCCTGGCTATTCGAGTCTTGCAAATATTAGCACAGCTAAGACTCTCGGCGTACGATGAAAAGCGACGTCCAACGAGTTCTTCTTCGTCCCACCAGATCTGGCAACGGAAATTTCCCCCACGAAACGCAAATGCCTTTCTCTAACTGCCACGCTGTTCGATCCGGGAGGCTGGCTCGCTCCATTTGTTCTGTGTGCCAAAATCTTTATGCAAAAGAATTGGCTTTTAGATCATTGGTTGGGCATTGGCACACCCAGGGTGTCTATGCCGACAGAAGATTTCCAAGATCGCTTTTCCAATTTAGATAGAGCCTTGCGGGTCCTTGCGTATGTAAGCAATCACATCTGTCCGGGGTCCGTCTAGAGGCCCAGAGTTCCCCGCTGGGGAAAAGCTCATGACCATTTGTACTCAGCGTAGGTATTTTCCTGAAGAATACTGCTGCTTGAGTCAGAAGAGTCCTTCGCGGCAAGTTCAATTTTCTCCCTGAACCGTCTTAATCGGTCCAGATACTGGGTTGCGAGAATAAAGAACTTGATGAAGGCAGTAGTTAACTCCTGCAAGGTGTCCCCGACAAGTCAAATCCGACAATGGATAGACCTTCGTCGGCGCTTCCACCGCGCTTTTCCGAGATTTTCTGCAAGCCGTTAAAGAGTCGGTGACCCAGCAGCTCACCTGGCAATTCTTTCCTTCTGGGGGCACCCCATATGGGCGGCTTATCGGAGGCTGGTGTCAATAACTTTAATGCCTTATTTTACAAGTTCACCGCTATATGGAGTACACCTTTGAAGAGCTGTACACCCTCCTAGCGAAAAGTGGCAAGTTCCCACCAAAAAACTGCGCGTCGGCGAGATGGTCGTCATTAAGGATGACAATGACTTTCAAATGAGTGGCGACTCGGGAGAATAGACTCAGTTTTTCCGGGAACCGATGGCAAGGCCGCGTAGTCGACATTCGTACGGTGCGCCGCATTGTCAAACGACCAGTGACCAAGGTGGTTCTTCTTCCAGGAGAGCCGCCCAAAGCCACTTTGTAACGAACCGCGTGTCCCATAGACCATAGTCCGTAGCTATTATCCGCGTCATTGTTAGGTCTGTTTGGATAGCAGACGTACGAGAGGTTTCGAATCCTACAGAATTCATCCTCTTCGAAAGTGTCAGAGGTTCCTAAAGCTGAGCGCAGAAAAGCGGCTGCGGGCAGTGCTGATCAACAAGTACTGCCCCAACTGTCTAGCACACGAGCACTCCACTGGGAGCTGTCGTAGCGGTGTCCGGTGCAGAACGAAACTACTACACGCTGCTCCACATGCACCAGCGCAAAACGCTTGCCCATCCACCGTGCTCAGTATCTCTTTCAGCGTCATAGCGTCAACATCCTTCCCAATGCGCTGGTGGTTGTAGAAACCGGGGAGAAGGCGTTCGTCACCGCCGCACTCATCGATCCGTTCTCACCGACGAGCTCAATCGATGCGACCATGGCCGCCGCTTTTTGTCTGCCAACGACCAACGTGGGAGAGAAGAGGATCTGTACGGCGACGATTCGATCGAAAGTCGACCGCTTGCAGAGGAACGGTTCCATCCCTGCAAGCAAACGGGCAATATTTCTATCGCCTATCGTCCAGAAGTCACTTCTAAGTCACTTCTGAAAGATAGAAAGCCACACACACATTTCGATCACAAAGAAGTAACTTCTAAAACACTTCTGGACGATAGTTAGTAGATAGCAAAAATTTTACAAAAACCAACAGGGTCGCGATCTCGTAGAAGTATTTTCTCAGACACTTCTGGACGATAGATAGGTGATACAAAAACAAAGTTACTGGGAAAAAAGGACGCGATATTTGCCGTTACCCTTTATTTCTAAAAATTTCTCTCCCTTTTTACCTACGCTGTTGTTTTTCGACCGAGCGTCAGTTTATTTCGCACTTTGCTTGTGATCAGTACAGTTTTGTATAAAATTTGTGTGTTGCTTTGTTTTTCGGAATTTTTAAAATTGTATAACTCATTAAAATGTCCAACTTAACGAAGAGTGCGAATTTACGTAAAGCTGTACGATTAATTCACGATATTTTCACATTACCTGGCTCGATTGCAGTAAAATAAGTGTTCAAAGATTCTCCACCTAATTATAAAACGTAATTCGTCCAAATTTATTTTTATTTTAAATATAGAAAAAATTTTATTTTAGAAATGGTTATCATTAAATTTCTCATGTGAACGGAGCTGGACATACATAATATTATTAAGCAAGAAGTGCCGCCGTTTTGTGAAGATAACCACTACCAGAGACACTACGGTTAAAGGAGGCGACGGCGCCCATAGTTTCAGAAGGTTCTAGCTGGATCAAAGACATTTGCGATAGACGTTATAGAAATGTACCACACAGAGCTGGCAGCAAAGACGTATAATCATGGAAGATTTGCGTACGGGAAACAGTGTTGAGCGAAAACCACGACGCACCATCGGCGGGCCACATATTAATCCAAAGGACAACTGCTCGGATGGCAGTCCTATATGTTTGGCCAGGCACTCATAGAAACGCACGGTCGAGAAAATGTCAGACTTGCATGTAATTTATACCAAATCAATGCAGGTGGCTGGCAAAATGATTACCGAAGTGCCGGAGGAACCATAGCCATAGTGTGCGCAGATTTCGTTGAGCCCCTACCACGATCTGAGCACGACAACCAAATGCTTTTTATAGATAAGTGCCCGGACCACCGGCTACACAACGGAATTTCTTACCCAAAGCAGGGATCCTATATACTACGAAGAAACCGTAAAAAAATGCCAACTGAGCCTGCGGTGGATGACGTAGTATTGGCCAAGGAACCCCACCTGTCCAATGCGGCAACAGGATTCGATGCAAAACTTGCCCCAAGGTACGATGGGGCTAACCAGTATGAAGATTACGTCTCTCCAGTGATCTACAAAGTACTCCACATAAATCCAAATGAAAGAGCGGATTGTCCACGTTGGCGAGCCTAAGCAACAACAAACAAAAGCATCGAACGCAAAAACTAGTGGAAGGTAGCAGCATTATAAGTCATCCACGTGCCCCACAGAAATTACGTACATTAGGATTTCACACTGATCCAGATTGCGAGGCAACAGGATTACACGTCAGGCCTAAGAGTGAGTCATCCATACGCCACGCAGAAAGGATTTACTCTAAGATTTTACATTGATCCAGAATGCGAGGCATAAGGAATATGCGTTGAGCTTAAGCGAGAGTCATCCTTAATCTACGCAGAGAGGACTATCATAAGGGTACGACACAAGGACATGAATAAGGTTGTATGTTGAACCATGTTGAAGGCAAATGGATTCTGCCCCGGGCCAAGAAGTAAGCAAGGAAAAACAACCTAAAATGAAAAAAAATATTAAATTTCACCACACCGTGCTGCAGACTGCGGCCAAACGGTTTCCGCAGGGGTCAGGGTAAGGAAAGAACGATAGGACTCAAAGGATACGAGGATTCACAGGATAACAGCCTGAGAGAAGGAACGAGCTTCATTTCGTCTTTCAAAGAAAGAACTGCTAGGCAGCTTCCTGGCGTTAGTCTTGACTATCAGCACGAACTGAGCGAAACCCTAGTGGGTCCATCCAGGACAGATCAAGGGACAGGCGATCATTGTCTCGTATCTCGCAGCAAGCAGACCAACAAAAGCAGCTACAGCTGGTGATGTTGCCAGCTTATGTTAAGAAACAACAATAAGATGAAGGTGAATGCAAAGTAATATATCTTTGATGATATTTTTCTCAGACTAAAAGGGTATACTATATTCGTCAGAAAGTATGAAACAGGTAAAAGGAAGCATTTCCGACCCCATACAGTATATGTATTCGTGATCAAGATTACTAGCCGAGTCAATCTAGCCATGTTCGTCTGTCCGTCCGTCCGTCCGTATGAACGCTGAGATCTCGGAAACTATAAAAGCTAGAACCGTCAAACTTGGCATGCAGATTTCTGGGGTTCCTGCGCAGCGCAAGTTTGAGGTGCCACGTCACAATTTGTAGCGACTACGGATTTCATACTAGAAAAAACATGTTAACTGCAATGTATTTGTCTTATCAATACCTATCGACTGACCGAAAAAAATGTGCCACGCCCACAAACCTCCCAAAACTTTGTGTAACGCCCACAATCCGCGAAAATATGTAGCGCCTGTGGTTTTCAAACTAGAAAAAAAATGTTAACTACAATGCATTTGTCTTATCAATACCTGTCAACTGGCCGAAAAAATGTGCCACGCCCACAAACCTCCCAAAACTGTGGTTACCACAGGATTTATGTTAGAAAAAATTTATTTGCTAAAAAAATGTGCTACGCCTACTCTAACGCCCACCAACCGCTCAAAACAGTGGTGGCCACAATTGTCATGATAGAAAGAATTTTTATACCCTTGCAGAGGGTATAATGATTTCAGTCAGAAGTTTGTAACGCAGTGAAGTAGACGTTTCCGACCCCATAAAGTATATATATTCTTGATCAGCGTCACAAGACGACTCGATCTAGCCATGTCCGTCTGTTCGTCTGTCCGTCCGTTTCTACGCAAGCAAAGCTATCGGGCTGAAACTTTCCCAAAAGTCTTATTTCTATTGCAGGTAGTATATAAGTCGGAACCAGCCGGATCGGACAACTATATCTTATAGCTCCCATAGGAACTATCGGGGAAAAAATTAAAAAAAAATATATTTTTCGTGTTTTTTAATAAATACCTTTCTAAGTTTTTATTTGGTGTTGAATTTCGAATTAAATTTTATTTAAATAGGACGACAATATCATATAGCTGTCATAGGAACAATCGGATAATGTCAAAAAGCCCCAAAGCTATAATTTGTGTTCCATAAACAAATTATAGCTTTGGGGCTTTTTGACATATTATCTTATAATATTGGGTATATACTATATATTTTTAAGAATTTCGAATTCAATTTAATAAAATTATTGATTATTTTTTACAACTGCAAGGGTATATAAGCTTCGGCTTACCGAAGTTAACTTCCTTTCTTATTAAAACATTCAAACCAACATTCAAACATTACTAAAGCCCATGCTTTGCTATTCAACTTACAGAATTTACCATCTTTATGAGAATTTTCTTTTAGATTTGTTCTCTCAAAATACCATTTAGAAATGCAGTCTTAGTGGATATGGATAGGATGAATTCTTGCAACAGGAGCAAATGTCTCATAATAATCTAAAAGATACTCTTGAGTGAATCCTCCCGGTAGCTGGAGGTTGCTGCCTGTTCTATTTTTTAAAATCATTGTAATTAATTGGTCTGCCATCCCAAGGTGTGCGCATTCCAAATTCCAAATTATCTACTTTTAATTGCATACTAGGCAATTCTTTACCAATTCTTTCAGTTGGATCGGCCTTTTTGTAAGTTGTTGTCTGACTAGGCTGTTTATCTGATTCAAAATTATCAGATTTTTCATCCGTACTCTTGTTTGGGATATTTGACTCCTCCGCTTCTGAAATAATTTCAGGAGACAATTGTATATTATTCATACTATCACTCTGAATACTTTTTACCAGTTCAATACATTCATTCAGGAACTCTAAGTCATTTACACAGTCCTAGTATTCTCCATATATACCATTGCAAATTCCTAATCCGGGTGCTGTTAACTCGGTGTTTGCCAAGATGCCCTTTCCTCAACTGCATTCCATCACCAACATCGAAATGGTTTTCACTGGAAAGCTTGTTTTTGCTGCAAGGACTCGGTGCAAGCAAGCAATTTGTCCAAATTTGCCGAATCAGAGATGGTCCGCCTCGACAGACTTCCTACAGGAATTCAACTAGGCGACGGTCTACTCAGCCAACTTCAGCAAACTAACGCCACCAATGAAGAATCGGTTGTACGTCGCTACCCGATCAAGCGCTTACCAAGTTCGGCGCGTGCTGTTATCGTAGGTCTGCTTGAAAGCTCTCCCATTACCACCCTCGAGTAGCTTGCAACTTCTGCCGATGCTGTGATGGATTCCCTTAACTATGACACTGCGGATAACATGTGCGCAGTATCACAACAAAACACCCACCACGCTTTACAGGAGGAACGCATCACACAGCTGGTTAAACGCCTGGATCCAGGGACAATTTTGCTGGTACAACCGTTGGAAATCAACAAGGCAGGTCCGACGGTAGTAACCCAAATGCCTTACTACGCTACTCATTGCTCAAAGTAAACATCTAAAAAAGCTAATAATAACCATACACTGTTCGCAGCCAATGGAACAGCAACCCAATCTCGGTAAGCGGCGACCCAGCACATGACTTTTTACCATAGCCGATACGAAAATCCCAATCATTGGTTCAGACTTCTTGCAGCACTTTAATCTCCTTGAAACTCGAAATTAGTTGTTGCCGAAACACGCCTACCATACTGCGGTATGTTTAGCCAACAATCAATTGCGGAGATCAGGACACATAACATTCACTGCGAATTCTTTAAACTATTGAAAGAATTTAAAGACATCACACAGCTTAACTCACCTCCTCCTTAAGCAACAACCGCCACGTCACACACTGCATCGAAACCAAAGGCTCTCCACCATTCGCCAGGCCCAGAAGACTTACACCAGAAAAATTCCAAGCACAAGAAGTGAGTTACAGTATTTGATCAACCTTGGCGTTTGTCGTGCGTCAAAAAGCCCTCATGCCTCCCCGTTACACATGGTCCAAAAGGCTACTGGTTTATGGCGTCCGTGTGGCGATTACTGAGCTCTCAATGCCCAAACCATCCCAGATCGGTATCCTCTTATCACACATACAAGACTGCAGTCACATAATTTTCAGGAAGCTCGTATTTTCAAAGATCGATCTAAACCGAGCATACCATCAAAATCCCATCGAGGCTCAAGATATCCTCAAAATTACTCCTTTTGGAATATTCGAATTCACCCACATGACTTTCGGGCTGTGCAACGCGGCACAGACATTCCAACGATACATGCATTCCGCATTTTCAGAGATGGATTTCGTCTTCGTGTACGTCGATGACACCGCGGTTGCATCAGTTAATATGGAGCAGCACCATTACTTGTACATCCAGCATACTCTGCGCAACTGTCTCTTTGTACAGGTGCAAGCGATTTCGATGGTTCAGTACTATATCAAGTCATCGATGGCCAGTTCCAACCAATGGGATTTTTCAGTGTAAAATTAACTGAAACTCAACGCAAATATAGCACATATGATCGAGAGCTACTCGCTATATACCTCAGCATCAGGCACTTTCGGGACATGCTAGAAGGAAGAACGTTTGATATCCGCACAGATCATAAACCTTTGGTATACGCTTTTTTCCACAAACCAGAAAAGCCTCTCCACGACAACTTTGGTAATTGTATTTCAATTTGCCAATTCACAACCTCTATCGTGCACGGGGCTGAAACTGAAAACATTACAGCAGACACGCTTTCCCGCATCTCAACCATCGAACCCGAAATTATCAACTACAATCAACTCAGCATCGCACAAGCAAGTTAAGAAGAACTTAAACGGCTACTGAACGACAACACCACAGAATTGCAGTTAAAGTCAATAAGCATTCCTAACTCTAAAAACTCTATAATTTGCGATCTTTCTACTTCCAGCGTGCGACCTTTTGTTCCAGAGCCTCTCAGGAAGATCGTCATCAGCAAACTACACAACTTTTCTCACAGTGGAGATGGATCAATAATTAAACTTATCAAGCAACGCTTCGTATGGCCCTCAATGAACAAAGAGATTTTTCAATTCATTAAACACTGTATTCCTTCCCAAAAATCGAAGATTTCCAGACACGTCCGCACGCTGCTGCAGCAGTTTACGCTTCCTGCACAAAGATTCGGCCACATCAATCTGGACCTCATCGGATCAGGCCAATATAGATACTGTTTAACAATTATTGACTGTTATATACGTTGGCCAGAAGCCATCGTAATCGAGAACATGCACGCCAACACGTTAGCTTCTGCACTCATCGGCTCGTGGATTTCAAGATTTGGAGTTCCAGCCCGCATCACAACAGATCAGGGCAGACAGTTTGAGTCCCAATTGTTCCATGAATTGTTACTACTGCTAGGAATAGACCACCTTCGCACAACAGCATACCCACCCGCAAGCAAACGGAATCATCGAACGCTGGCACAGAACACCGTTATGTGCAAAATCCGTGTAAATTGGCCACAAAAACTTCCACTGATCCTGCTCGGGCTGCGTTCAGCATTCAAATAAGACATCAAAATAACATCAGCACAACTTGTGTACGGAACAACTCTTCGCCTTCCAGAAGAATTTTTTTATCAAAAGCCCAATTTCAAACCTCAAACTGACTTCGCAAAGGAACTGGGGGAAATTATGCGAGAAATACGGACTATCCAGACGGCACACCCTTTGAAGTGAAAGAAAAGCAATCAAAATACTACACCATAAACACCGCCACTCGAAGCATTAAGGTGTCTATAGACCTGCTCAAGCCCGCCTTCATCGAAACTCAGCAGCAAATTATTCCACCCTCGAATTCATCAAGTGACTTCAGCAACAGGATCGACACCGTAACGACTCCTATTGTTAACCAACCTTTAAGACCGAGTCGTACAATTAGACTCCCTGTTCGTTTTACAACATGAAGTCTGGGGAGAGTACTGTGGCGATCATGCTTTCTGCCATCTGGCATCTCTGGAAACTCCTCAGAAGATATATATCAAAAAACTCTCTCTGGTCACACACTCCTTTTAAGCACCACGCTAGAAAGCTCAAAAAGTCACTCACATGTAACAAAGTACAAAATACACATAAAATATAATTAAGCCTACCGGTTCTGCGTTTTACTTAAGTGCAGAACTCACTGTGATTTGGAAACCAACCATAATTTTATCAACAACTACGTCTCTTGCCACCGCGTCCCACAACTTATAGCAATTTTGTTCATAGCCAACAAGTATATATTTGAATGATCATGCGTTCAGAAATTCCATTTAATTGCGGTGTATGTGGAACTCTTAAATGGTAACTTATGCCTTTTACTACAATAATCTTTCAAGGATTCAAAACTTTTATGTTGATTTTGCAATTTCTGAAGAAATAAAATACATCCGATTTATAAGTCATCAAAAAGGTTTACAGTAATGTGTATATTGATCGACAAAGATAACATAATAGCTTCTTCCATCAACACTAGAAGGAGTTATCGGACCATAAACTTCGCTTAATATATTCTTTATTATTTACTTTTCAAATGGAAGTCTATCTTGCTTACCATTTATGCAGGGTTCAAATAATTAATTATTAATCCTTATATTTTTTACAAATTCTACATCTTCAAACATATTATTTCGAAAAATTTTCTAGAACCTATCCCTTGCTAATATGTCCTAATCTTTCATGCCACAAACTTAAGCTTTCATTTCTATATGAGTCAGTTGCATGTGCTTTATGGTTCAATTTAATATTAACAATCGATTCATTTCTTCAAATACTCCTTGTCCATTCATTGATATTCATACTCCCTTTAAATTCAACTTCAATTGTTAAACCTGCAGCTTGCATCTTGGAGACGGACAGAAGACTATGTGGAATATCTTTGAAGAACAGAACATTTTCGCGTGTAATGCTCGAATTAAGATTGCTGCGGAGTTGGACTGTTCCCTTTGCAGAAGCATATATTTATGCACCTTGCTTTACAATTGCAATGTCGATTGGTGAATCCAGTGTCGAATAGTTGGAGAACAGATTCAAGAGCTTTATTATGTGGTCTGAATATCTGTATAACTTTTGCCCTCCCTCAATATGTATGTGTCGGAGAGGAGACAAGTCAGTCTCTCATTAGACTAAGACCATAGGTCGTGGTAGGATATACCAGTTCTAGTATGATGTGGAGTCAGTTTGTGAACTGAGGCCGTGTGTGGCTTCGTTGTGTTGCTGGATCTGGTCTCTCTATTTTCGTTACCACTCGATACTTCTATTTGTCCCGAGTTTTAGCGTGGTGTTATGTTGAGAACTGTTGAGTAAGTGGCGGCTATGAGCAACAAAGGCAACGAAGACTCGCAGCACCATCCAGGACTTGAAATGGAGGAGCAGCAAGCTAGTGATCAAGCGACGGATGAGGGCCGGCGTGGAGAAGACTTCAATTCTCCGACATCAGAAGTGGGATTCGGCTCTAACCAAACTTTTTATAGAGAAGTATTCGCTCTGTTAGAACAACAAAACCGGAACTTTCTGGAACTGGTTAAGAAGCTACAGACGCCGGCGAATGAGTTGCAACAGACTAGCGAGATTTTCCTGCCGAAATATAATCCGGACGTTGTTGGTATGGATGCCACGCAGTGGTGCGCTATGTTCGACATCATCTTACGAGAAAAACCATTAAGTGACAGCGCTCTTATCTTAGCGTTATCTTAAAACTGGGAACCAGAGACGAAGCGAGCTAAATCTGCGGAAATCAAATGTTACCAGTGTGGAAAACTAGGCCACAAAAAGCAAGACTGTAGATCTGGATCTCAGAGTTCGACAAATGGAAAGGAGTGGCGGTTAGTGCAGCCTCGTCATGGAAGGACAAACGTAACATGTTACAGATGTCAGGAGCCGGGACACAGCCACAAATTGTCAAAAAAAAGTACAGAATGCTGGGTTGGGAGTGAGAACGGAAAAAAGAGTCGAGCTATGCGCTATAGTGGAGCCTCAATCGAGTATGCTGGTCAATGGTGAGAGATTTCCAATTACATTTGATTCGGGAGCTGAGTGCTCATTAATTAAGAAAAGCGTTTCTAATAAGTTAGTTGGTAAGAGAATTCATAACGTTATTTAGGGGATAGGCAATGCCAATAAAGTTGTTCAGCCTACTAATTTTGATAAAATTGAAACGGAAATGGTCGAAAATGAAAAAGAAACTTTAATATCATTGCTAAATCAACATTCTCTATCTTTTATCGAAGGCACACCGCAAAGTCGTGTGAATACTGCGGAAATGCATAGTCGTTTAATTGACTCGACTAAGACTGTGCAAAAGCGACCATACAGATTTAGCCCAAGCGAACGGGAGTTAGTACGTGCTAAAATTAAGGAATTGCTCAAATATAAAGTTATCAGACCTAGTAACTCACCATTTGCGAGCCCTGCATTGTTAGTAAAGAAGAAAGACGGTTCAGCAAGGCTTTGCATTGATTACAGGGAATTAAATAGAAATACCGACAAGTTTCCATTACCTTTAATATCAATATCAGGCTAGCGGGTATTACCAGATTTCAATGCATCCTGAATCAATCGAATATACTGCTTTTGTTACTCCTGATGGACAATACGAATTTCTTGCGATGCCTTTTGGATTAAAAAACGCACCTTCAGTGTTCCAGAGAGCTGTTTTAAAGGCGCTTGGCAGTCTTGCTCATTCGTTTGTAATTGTTTATATGGATGATTTATTAATTGTTTCAGAAACGAAGGAAGAAGCGTATGAACGATTGAAACTTGTATTAGATGTTTTAGTGAATGCAGGATTTTCTTTTAACATTTCAAAGTGCTTTTTCATGAGAACTACAGTGCGCTATCTGAGCTATGAGATACAAGCAGGGGAGATACGTCCGAATTCTAACAAAATAGAATCACTAGTGGCGTTGCCCCCACCAAAGTCAGTTGCTTCTTTAAAACAGTTCATTGGGTTAGCGCCATATTTTCGCCAATTCATTCCGGGGTTTTCTCAGCTGATGAAGCCGTTATATTTTCTCACATCTGAAAAGACTAGTTTTGATTGGCAAACGCAAGACGAAGAAATTCGCAGTAAAATCATAAGTGTATAAACAAATAAGCCTTTCTTGATTATTTTTGACCCTCAGTTTCCCATAGAACTGCATACCGACGCCAGGTATGGTGCTACCCTTTTGCACCGCATAAACTCTAAGCCCCATGTGGTTGAATACTTTAGCAGAGCAACCAGTCCCTGTGAGTCCAGATATACATCATATGAATTGGAAACGTTGGCTGTCGTGAATGCTGTAAAACATTTTCATCACTATCTGCATGGGAGAAAATTCGTAATTTTTACTGACTGTAACTCAATAAAATCTTCTCCAAATAAAGTCGAGTTGTCACCTAGGATTTATCGTTGGTAGGTGTCTCTACAAACATTTGAATTCGAAATTGAATACAGGGAAGGTAAAGGTATGGCACACGTCGACTTTCTATCCAGGAACCTGTAGTATCTAAAGAATAAGTTAGTATCAAATAAAATTGAAGAAAAACGAATTGACTTAACAGAAATATCGGAGAACTGGATAATGGTAGAACAACAAAAGGATCCAGAAATATCAGAAATCCTAACTAAGTTGAAGAATGACGATTTACCACTGGTAAAGAATAAGTTAGTATCAAATAAAATAGAAGAAAAACGAATTGACTTAACAGAAATATCGGAGAACTGGATAATGGTAGAACAACAAAAGGATCCAGAAATATCAGAAATCCTAACTAAGTTGAAGAATGACGATTTACCACTGGCAGTAGTTGCCACTTATGAAATTAGATCAAATGTCTTGTATAGAAAGATTCAAAGGAATTCAAAAACGCGTTGTTTACCTGTAGTTCCTCGTACTTTTCGCTGGTCAGTTATAAATCAGGTACATGAGTCTATCATGCATCTAAGGGTACGTCAGGAAAACCCCAAATGGAATTACACCCAATTCCAAAAATATGCATTCCTTGGCACACTGTTCAAATAGATATATCATGAAAATTGAGAGGGAAAAGCGATCGTAAAAAATATATCATTGTACAAATAGACGCTTTTACAAAATACGTTTATCTATTTCACACCTTTTCCTTGGAGTATAAATGCAATGAAATCCTTGATTCCCATTTTGGGCGTGCCAACACGTTTATTTGCCGATCAGGGGCGCAGCTTCACGGGCACAAAGTTTGTGCAATTTTGTTCCAGCCAAAAAATACAAGTACATCTAATTGGAACGGGCGTTAGTCGAGCCAAAGTTGAAAGAGTCATGAGTACCCTGAAGAATCTTTTGACGGCTGTTGAGACAAGCTCTAGATCGTGGCAGGATGCACTAGGGGATGTGCAGTTAGCTCTTAACTGTATAGTTAATCGTAGCACTAAGTGTAGTCCTTTAGAACATTTGGGTGTTGGGCGACCACTAGGGTTGATACCTATTAGTGATACCGAAGATGAAATTGACAAGACACAATCAAGGAAGTTCGCTTCTAAGAACATGAAGGAGGCCGCTAGATATGAGAAGCAAAATTTGATAAAAATGTGGCTAAAGTAATAAGGTTCTGTGTGGGGGACTTTGTGCTGCTTAAAAACAGCGAGAGACAACAAACAAAACTACATCCTAAGTTCAGAGGACCCTTTTTGGTGGTCGAGGTATTGGAGGGAGATCGATACGTTTTAAAGTTTACACAGAACAATAGGCGTTACAAGTACCCACACGAAAGTTTGCGAAAGTTACCGGATGTGCAAATGCCAGAAGAGTTTGATATAAATTACAAAGAACAAAGTCAGTTGGAAAAGCCTGTTGAAAAAGAGAATTCGTGAAGCCATGTGATTGACGATGAACGAGAGTTGCTTTAGAAATGTGTTTGATGAATTCGTGAAGCCAAGTGTTGGGCGATAGACGAGTGATGTGTTTGACGAATTCGTGAAGCCAAGTGTTGGGCGATGGACGAGTGATGTGTTTGATGTCATCGTGAAGCCAAGATATGGGCGATGGACGAGTAATATGATTAATGAATTTGTAAAGCCATGTGTTTGGCGAAGAATTTAAAAGTTGACTTGTAAAAGTTAAGTTAAATTAAGAAACATCATACGAATTTGAGATTATGTGGTTAAGTTTTTGGAAGCAAAAAAAAAAAAAATAATAATAATAAAAACAAGAATTATAAAGTGGAATGAAATTCAGATGTTTATTATAGACACGAGGACGTGTATATGTCAGGATGGGCGTATCGGAGAGGAGACAAGTCAGTCTCTCATTAGACCAAGACTATGGTGTGATTATAGGTCGTGATAGGATATACCAGTTCTGGTATGATGGGGATTCAGTTTGTGAACTGAGGCCGTGTGAGTTACCACTCGTTACTTCTATTCGTCCCGAGTTTTAGCGTGGGGTAATGTTAAGAACTGTTGAGTAAGTGGCGGCTATGAGCAACAAAGGCAACGAAGACTCGCAGCACCATCCAGTACTTAAAATGGAGGAGCAGCAAACTAGTGATCAAGCTACGGATGAGGGCCGGCGTGGAGAAGACTTCAATTCTCCGACATATGTAAACGATCTACATATTTCTGCATTAGCTTCATGGGCTTGTTTCTACTTATTTTGATTCTCCAAGCTTCTTTTAAAACTGAAACAATCTTGCCTGAAGAGCTCTTATGAACCGCAATGTCAAGTCGCCAAAGTGTCGCCGAAGTGACTCCAAGAATTGCAGCCGAAGTGGAACATTTCTTCCCGACGGGAGGACTTCCGCGATCCGAATGCGATGTCGCGGACGATAGTTTTCATCTCCTAGAAGTCAATTAGAAGTGTCTTCCGCGATAAAAAATGCTTGCAGGGAACGAGTGCAAGAGTATGTTAGTCTCGGTGTATTTAAATGTTTGTTGGTATTACAGCTGATCATATTTCGTCAATGATTTGGCGAGTTATTCAACTCGTCACAGACGAGTCTCGGTCAGGGCCGATACATTTTTTAACGTCTGTCTATGGACGAGTTTTGGTGTTAGGAATCAGAAGGACTAAAGACCAATTCCCACTACGGTGTGTTTTTGGTATTTTTACATGAAGCGCAATATGCGACTTGGTTGTGTTTCCATTGTATGCTAATACTGCTAAACTCCGTTTCCCGTTCTTCATCATAAATTCAACAAGAATTGGGTGACATCCCTGACCAGATCATATTCATTTTGTTGTAAGGAAAAATAATCAATCAAAATTGGTAAATAAATAAAATAAATATTTGGTAATTTTATTGCTCGTCTGCTAGTATATAATAAAAAGAAAGTAGGTGGAATGTAAAACAAATATTTTTATAAAGAATTTAATTTTATTTAATAATTAATTAATTTATTTTAATATAATATAGCGGTTCCTTCTCGATCCCCGCAATTTTCTTCATCTGCTTCTTTACTTTGGCAAATGTTGAGTAAAACCCGGAAGTGGTGGGTCCTAGCGAATGTAACTAACAATATTTTTTTGTGCCATCACCTACTTTCTTCACGAGGACACAAAGTCCCAACCGCAATTCTGCTTTATACTGGGCTGCGGTCTGCCCCAAAATGTCATTTCTTTTATTTCTTTGGAACTTGTAATTGTGTGGCATGATTTTCCAAGCCAACTTGCCACAGTTATTTAATCCTAGTTCTAGGATCGGCTTTGAGTTTCGCTAGTCCTCCTCTTTTTGCTCAGAGTTTGCAAATGCAAAAGCTAACACAGTTAAGGAGTAACTTATATGTAAGTTGGTAAAAATCTTGGGCGTTTCTCAGACCCAGCATAAGACGCCTTTAGGGGCTGTGCCTAGCCGGCCACATTTAGCCAGGGTAGAGCTTATAAGTTTCTGTTTAATTTTTATATGAATAAAGAGCGCATAGTTCCATCAAGTCAACTTCAGCGAAAGCTGCTTGATTATTGAATTGATTATCGAGCCTTAAGGGTCGTTACGAATAAAACTATTTGCTATATCGCCCTCAAATAATAAAAAAAAATATTTTTTTTTATAGTATTCGGACGCCAAAAGCACGGTTATTTATTTTAAATACTATATTATTATTTTAAAATTTCAGAGCCAAATTACTTTCAGCCATATCAACACAAATTAATATAAAAAAATAAATATCTAAAATTCCAATACCAGTGCTGCTGGAATCGCACTTTACAGTGCTTTATTTTGATGCCATTTTGGCTAGATTAGACTGCTCTTACGGCAAGGGCTTGAATAGGTCCGTCAAGGGGATCAAACTCTTCTGCAGTATTACGATGACGTTGGCTAGATTAGACTGCTCTTACGGCAAGGGCTTGAATAGGTCCGTCAAGGGGATCAAACTCTTCTGCAGTATTACGATGACGTTGAACGAAAGTTAGCCCTCGTGACAAACAAAATCGTCATGACACAAGACTCAGAAACACAAGACTGCTCAATACTGAAGTAAGGGGTGACGCCCTGCATGTATTTATTACGGGTCTAAAGACGTCCTTAAGAGAGGTCGTATTTTCAGCAAAGCCCAAAGATCTGCCAGCGACACTGGCAGTAGCTAGAAAGGCAGAGGCCACTATTGAACGAAGTATGTATGTATACTCGCAGCTACATAAGTATGCCAAGGCTGTCAGCAGAGAAATCAGAATATTGACTTCCCCAAAGAGCAACAGCGTGAGAAACAAGGAAAATATTTAGGGTCCGATCGCGGCCAAACAAAAAATCACCATTTTTTCAATAGACAAAATAAAATGAACAAAACAATTGGACTGATCGGGGTAAACCAGATCATTAATTAAGATCCATCATACATCTTAAACACATAATGCCTGTCAACTCACCATTCATTGTGAGTACCATACATGGCTCCAGCAAAAAATAAAAAACAAATACTTAATGCAGTTATGTTGGAAACAAAAGAAGCCAAGGTGTGGCCATGTCTACAACAGCTCTGCCTAAACTTATTTTACTTTATTTACATTAAGATATATTCAAATCTGTTAACGTAAAATTCTCGAGTACAACTCTGTAAAAATATTATATTCGAACCGCACGAATAGAATCGTCGATAAAGTAATCGCTTTTGCATTCTGTTTTTCGGAAGAATATGTAAAACTTAATATCTTATTGTTTCTCAATTTAATAAAGTCATTAAACGCAATTGTTGAGATTATCCTTAAATCAATCGCCGGCGATCCTACATATATTTGGCCTAAAGGCCCAATTCTTTTTGCTAGATACCCTTTTATGCTATTATAGGTTTCGATTTGCTTACGCAGACGGGGGCGGCATTAGACTTACGTATCGTCAAATTAGGTACGGAAACGTAACCGAACAGCTAGTCTTAGACTGCCCTCAAGTGAATTTCACAAATGTCGATGAAATGGTAGTCCCAAACTCAGTAAAAACAGATTTTAGAAAAATAATCTTTAAGAAGAGTGAAGTGTTTTCAAAACCTTTCCAGGAGCTTCCATTTAACAACTCGGTCATTGCTAGGATTCTTGTTTATTCTAAAATACGTATATCCGTATCCCATGGGAGCGGCTGAATTTGTTGATAAAAAATCAAACAGCTGCTAAAGAACTGTATTATTCGCCCTTCAACAGCCCAACATGAGTTGTTAACAAAAAAGGCTCCGATGCCGACGGTAACAAGAAAAAACGACTGGGGATCGATTTCAGGAAACAGAATGAACGGACCATTGGTGATCGTTACCCTATGCCAAGTATTCCTGTAATTCTAGCGAACTTAGGAAGGGCCAAATTTTTCACTACCCTAGACCTAAAGTCAGGGTACCACCAATGTGACCGAGAAAAAATCTTTCATAGGATTGGATTACCGAAGCTTTGAAGCGATTCAGCAAGACAACTAATATAATTCATATGTAAGTCGAACTTCTTCCTCACTCCAACTGTATTTCCATGCGACATTTTAGTGGGAATAACGTTTTTCAAAACCTTCAAAAAGTCAAGTTTTCTTTCATTTCCGGCCATGATCTTTAACCGACCTGTGTTATAAAAAAATGTGATGATTCTTTGTGCAAACCGTTATCTAAGCTATTTCAAATATCACTTGTACACTCTAAAGTTTGGAATGAATTTTGTATGATTCTACTTGATAAAAAAGGAAGTAAATCGGATGTTAAAAACTTCCGTGGTATTGCAAAATTGACAGCGATTTCCAAAAATTTTGAACAGCTAATTACTAATCAGCTACAGCACCAATGCAAATCAGTTAAGTCCCCGACTCAGCATGGCTTTGAGAAACGAAGGTCAACGTCTACGAATCTTCTGGAATTTACTTCAGTCATCAGAAACGCTTTAAAAAATAAGGTAGTAAAGCATTCGATTCCGTGAACCATCAGTTATTATTTAAAAAACTTATTCTAATAGGATTCTCGATCACCTTGACTAAGTCAACTTTAACATATTTATCGAACCCAAACCAGAAAGTATCTTTTTTCAGCTCAATCTATAACCTTGACAACGTGATATCTGGTGTTCCGCAAGGAAACCACCCAGGCAATTTTCATAAATGACTTGCCTCAAGAGTTCTCTCCTCTCATGTTATGATGTACGCTGACGATGTAAAACTTTGCTTGCCGTTATAGAGTCCCGAATTCCATGCCCTTTTGCAAGCCGAGTATAAGAGGTTTTTGTCTTTG
The DNA here is from genome assembly GCF_025231255.1 of Drosophila biarmipes. Lineage (NCBI taxonomy): Eukaryota > Metazoa > Arthropoda > Insecta > Diptera > Drosophilidae > Drosophila > Drosophila biarmipes. The sequence goes on along the minus strand of NC_066615.1, from coordinate 2,061,403 downwards.
TCAAACGTTGGTCAAAGGAATTAGTATGTATGTATACATTTCCTTTGTTCGTCCAGTCCTGGTATACTGGTCGTGTGTTTGGTCACATTAATATGCCAAGTTTCTGTTTCTGTTATGTTGGCAGATATTCGCTCACTTTAATCAGGTATTTTTCCTAATCAGATCGCGGCTTTCGTCGATGTGAGCAGTAGGGGATATATATAATATTTTATATTTTATAGCGTCTTTCCACAGAGATCCATTCACCGTCTCTAATCCGTTGAACTGATGCTCCATAAGGTCTTGCCGTTCATAAATTTTCAAGTTAATTCCCAATCCTAATTTGACGGACTTTTTTATGCAATAATTGACGATGTTAGTCGGTGCAACTATGAGTTCTTTTTCTTCTTGTCACAGAAAATTGAAACAATCACGCCACTAAACAATGATAACGACGAACAACCGAAAATGAAAGGCACAGAAGCACCAAGCTTGTATTGGCCACCAGCTCAGCTTTTGATGGTAGATGGTGAATGTACCCTGTCGGAATCGGAGTTTAATATTTGTCAAAAATGCCAACCGTTTGGAACGGATGGACTTTATGGGAAGGGACAATAAGGTTTGTAATTCTTACATTTCCACATTTCGATTTCCTTTGTTTGCGGTAAGTAATGTTGTTTTTTATCTCATCATTTCTTCCCATTTAAACAGTTTGCGTTTTACAGAGCGAAAATAGTTTTTACCTTGGAATGTATTTGGGGTACAATTTGAGATAGGATCAGAAAATATTGAATTAAAATAAAATATATTGCCAATGAATACTGTGATAGTAGCAAATTAATGACAAGCTATTTAAGATAACAAAAAGCATTCCACTTTCACTTCTGTTTTCATTTTATTTCGGCTAACACAAAACACAATTTTATTTTCGTTTTGACAAATAAAACTAAAAAAAATGTGAAAGATGACTATCGATGTTTGCACGATAAAGGTTTGTAGTTTTTTGCATTTTCAGGCGATATATCATTTTTCGTTCATTCTGCATTTTTAACGAAACTTTTCGACCATTTTTCCATCGTTTCTTCCTACTATAGCGTTTCCCATAGAACTCCATGCATCCGTTAAACGGATAGTCCGAAAGGTTTTGCAGTTTTGAAAATTTCCCATTAGTTCCCCGTCCAAATTTGACCGGACTCTTTTATGCGATAGTTAGGCGATGTTTTATCGGCACATCTCCAAATTTTTTTTCTTGGCAGTGAAAATTTTAACATTCAGTAGGATGACGTGAAAGCTTCTAAGTTATAGGTATGAACAATAAATGTTCTTTTTATTTTTAATAATTCATTGGTTTAAATTTTACAGTTGATAATATGCGAACCGTACTGCCTTCCTATTTTTTTTTCGATCTGTAATGGAAAATCGATAATCCAAACATCGATGAATTAATGTTTTCATCGATGTTTCTGCTCCTCTATTTTTCATCTCTAGCATTTTCTTCGGCGCGTAAGTTTTGTTTAACTGAGTTTAGGTACAAGTTTTCAGGGTGTTTATACACAGAAAGACATCAATGGACTTTGATAACGCGAAGGAGAACATTCAGCCGCTGGCCAGTGGTCGCAACGTGAGCCTGCTGCAGGCCTCGCTCAGTCAGGACGCCGCCCACGGTCAGGAGCTACTGGCTATTCGCCGACAATTAGAGGAGGAGGTGAGGACCTACACAGGCGAGGATCCCCTGGGAGCATGGTATAATTACATCTGCTGGATCGAGCAGAGCTACCCGGCAGGGGGCAGTGGCTCCGGTCTTCAGGCGGCCCTTTATCAGTGTCTCACTCAATTCGAAGAGGACAAGCGGTACCGCCAGGACAAGCGGCTTATTAAGCTCTTCATCAAATTTGTAAGCTTGTGGAAGGGCTAACTTACCAACCCATATTACCATGTCGCATTTTAGATGGAGAAACAAGAGGACCAGATCGAATTTTACCAGCAGATGTATAACAACGGGATCGGAACAATGCTCGCAGATTTTTACATTGCTTGGGCCTACAGCTACGACTTGAGCGGCAACATGCGCAAAGCTGATGAGATCTTTCGCTTGGGACTCCAGTGCCGAGCCGAGCCGCTTGATGAGCTCATGGAGGCGCACCAGCACTTTGGCTATACAGTTGGCCAGCGTTTGCTCTACACAACCGGAGAGGAAGCCAACGCGGTAAACCAGGAGCTAAACGAGAGACGGCTGGCCCTGCAATCACTGCACGGCCGCCGCGATCAGAAATCAAACATGATTACTGTGGGGAGTATCCGCACTGGACAAGCGGTCATGAGCGGCTTGCCAGGAGTTGTTCAGGTGGGTGTTATGAGACTTTCATGCTGTTGAAAATATAACTGCAAAAGCAAGGGTCGGCAAAATAATTAATATTCTTTTTGTCACATTTTATATCTTAAAAAATATTTTGTGTACCCTTGAAAATTAAATTCAGAACTAATTGGAAATACACTTAATAAATTATTTCGTTCAAACCGCTGACACTTCCACTGTAATAACAATTTTTTGAGCGACATGATAACCAAATAAAATTACCGAAAATTAGTGGTAAAATAATAAGAAAAAATTATATCTTTGGTGTTTTTTAACATTTAACCTTCTAAGCTTGGAAATACGATTTTTAAATTGTATTTGAATTTCGAATTAAATTTTATCAAAATCGGACGACTATATCATATAGCTGTCATAGAAACGATCAGAAAATTAGTGGTAAAATAATAAGAAACAAGAAAGGAAGTTAACTTCGGCAAGCCGAAGTTTGTATACCCTTGCAGTTATAAAAAATAATCAATAATTTTATTAAATTGAATTCGAAATTCTAAAAAATATAAAAATTTATATTCCCAATATTATAAGATAATATGTCAAAAAGCCCAAAGCTATAATTTGTTTCATATTATTTCCCACCAATTATCCGATCGTTCCTATGACAGCTATATGATATCGTTGTCTGATTTTCATAAAATTTATTTCCAAATTCAGAACTAATTTAAAAATTTTATTTTCAAGCTTATAAGGTTATATGTTAAAAACACAAAAGATATAATTTTTATTTCATGTTTTCCTACTAATTTTCAGATATTTCCAATGCAGCTATATGATAAAGTCGTCCGATTTTGATAAAATTTAATTCGAAATTCAAAACCAAATAAAAAATGTCACCAAATAAAAAATGTTACGCTTGCAAGAGCGTAGGAGGTTATCAGTTAAAAAACACAGAAGATATAATTTTTGAATATTATTTTACCACTAACTTTCCGATTGTTCCTGTGGAAGCTGTATGATATAGTCGTTCGATTTTGATAAAATTTAATTCGAAATTTAGAACTAATTTAAAAATGTTATATCCAAGCTTAGAAAGGTATATGTTAAAAAACACGAAAGATATAATTTTTTTAATATTTTTTTTCCCCGATAGTTCCTATGGGAACTATAAGATATAGTTGTTCGACCCGGCTGGTTCTGATTTATACTACCTGTAATAGAAAGAAGACTTTTGGTAAAGTTTCAGTCCGATTGCTCTAAAACTGAGAGACTAGTTTGCGTAGAAAGTATATATATTCTTGATCACGATCATTAGCCGAGTCGATCTAGCCATGTCCTTCTGTCTGTCCTTCCGTATGAGCGCTGAGATCTCGGAAACTACTAGAGCTAGAAAAGTCAGACTTGTCATGCAAATTCCAGGGCTTCCTACGCAGCGCAAGTTTGTTTCAGAGGGGTGCCACGCCCACTCTAACGCCCACGTCTTGCTAAAAAAATTTTTTTTGATAAAATGTATTTGTCTCATTAATATCAATTGATTCACCCAAAAAATTTTTGACACGTGCACTCTAACGCCCCCAAATAAAACGCTTAAAACTGTGCCGCTCACATAACAAAATAGCCGGTAGGTCGCGCTCTACAATATTTCTTTGCTGCTTATATGTATATCTGTGTTTTTATTTTTCTCCCTCAAGCTGATAGTCGAGGCAGTCGACTATAGCGTTCTTCCTTCTTTTATGATCAGTTCAAACCACGTAAGACAAATGTGAAATGTATGGACCGTCACATTTTGTAGCCTGTAGCTGAATAAACTGAATAAACTCACAACTTTACTTACACTAGAGGTAATGCGGAAATTATATTCAAGTTTTAGATCGTTTACTGAATGTTATCTGTTTAAATACATGTTCTGAAAAGATTAACTCATAACCCTACAGTAAGTCGTAAATTTTCATTTAATATAATTTAAATTCAAAGCGTTGTACTTACACGATTTCTGACTGCAAGCAGGAACCGGACTTTATATTATTATATGTTTAATCAAAGCCTTACTGCATCAGTATACACGAGAGTCAGTAACAAAGGACCTAATGAATACCCGAGGCTCGTAGATCATCTTGAAAACAGAGTTTTTAAATATAGCCCTTTGGCATCTAACATTCAAATAACTTGAAACTTAAGAAAACAGATTATTTGAAAACCCGATTAATATAATTTGAACATAAGAAGGGAGTGGTTTATAAAGTCAAAGGATTTACTAAAAACTGTAGATATAACGTCAGTCTTCAATTTGTTGTTAAGTCCTTCTATTACAAAATATGACAATTCGAGCAGGTTAGTCGAGTGGTCAGTGCAGGCTGGCAGTGGTCAATCTAACAAAAACATGTGATCTCAGAGATTACCAGAAATGTTGAAAACAGGAAGTTATAATGCTTTCAAATAGCTCAGAAATTGCAGACAATTTAGAAAATTCTCTATAGTTGCAAACGTCTAACTTTGCACCCTTTTTACGGAGTAGAATAATAAGAATCTTTAGAGATGGTAGGAAAATATTTGAACAAGTTTAAAAATCGGTTTACAAATGGTTCGGGAACAAAACTTAAGTAAACACATAGTAAGTCCATCTGTCCCAGGAAAATTTGTTGGCATTCTAGTTACCTAATTACTTTCCGTAATTATAAGAGAAAACTAGATAAGTGATTAAAAACCGAGTCGAAGAACTCAGCCAGTTTATCCGCTATTCCGCATCCGGTAGATGCCTCAATTGAGTTTCATCGTACCAATGAGGGCAAATCGGAGGACTTTAGCGTAGCATAAACAAAGTTACAAAACAGTTTCGGATCCTATGAAAATCCAAATTTACATCGGTTCAAATACATAGAATCAAAATTACTGTTGAGTACTTTAATATTTGTACAAGCTAACTTTTCGTTTTTTTTATGACTTATAACTTGTTTCACTAAGTGTATGTCAAAGATCAGGCCCGGCACGGAAACGCTTTCTCAAACATGTAACATACTTACCACCGATTCGAGTATATCCTTTTACTCTTTGAGTAAAGGATATTAAAACAAAACGAGTAAAATCACTTACCTCCTTAGAATAAAATTTTTTTATTAAATAAATTAGTTTACTAAGTAACTATGTACGTTACTTATGTACTTACTTGTACATGTTAATGTTTACTTAACTTTGTTATGTTTCGAACATTACAAACAAGTGGCCCTTACGACACCAAGCAATGCTAGTTACGCTCGAAGCCCTATTTCTATAGAACAAGACAACCGGCTCTGTTTCAGTTTATTTAGAATTTGCATTATAAGCCCCAGATATTTTTATAATATTTGTTGTTAATATTCGTATTCGCGTTATCATAATTTAAATTTACACCTCAAACCGGGTAAATTCTAAGCTATAACATGTTTTAAAATCTGCTAATCTGATATTTTGATGCATTAATACGCAAAAAAAGAATTTTGTTGAAGTAAGATCGGAACATTTTTTTTTGGTTCATTGTACTTCGGTACGAAAGATCATTGATCAGTGTTATCTACGCCAAGAATGAAGGGAAATTGTATTATTTTTAAAGATAGTTCGACAATGTTAACGAACTAACTTCTCAAATAAAATACAGGCAGGACGAAATCAAAGCAATTTCTAGTTTTCCACGAAATATGGGTTCTCTTTATTAAAAGTTTCATACAAACTGTTTTTCCATCATGGTTTTACGCATGCAAGCATTGCCCATGTCATTGGAATTTGGTCTCAAAGTGGAAACTCGCATAACATTCACAATTTCTTTTATGAAAATAAGTCTTAAATGGAAGTACTTTTTATTTTTTCTGCAATTTAGTGTTTACAATTTCGGCTTAAAGTTATTTCATAAGGTTATTGTATTGGATTTTGTTTAGCAAGAACTCCGTTTTTTTAAATTTTATATAGTACAAAAATTTGCTGTAACCTTATTATCCGATTAAACGAGTAAATCGTTTTCGGAATATAACATTTCAAGTACTGCCCAATGTGCATTTCTTAATTGAACTTACAATTATTAAAAACTAGTGAAATAATTTTCTAGTGCATCTATTTGGCACATTGAAATGCAGGCGATAGATTAACTCGAGACTCTAACTTTACCATAAATAAAATTTATGTTCGACGATTGGCTTATGAGGTTTATTGTTTTTTATGGATAAACTAAAAGCGAAGGTAGAATCTGTCAGACAAATAATTCCTTGTCTTTCATTCTTTAGACTGATGTTCCAAGCACGAGCGGGAGGACAAATGCCGGTCGCAACGTGAAAGTGTTTAGCGATGAAAACGCCGGGACGAAAATACCACTGCCTATATCGGAAATAGAAGTAAGGTCTAGCTTGCGTTCTATCATCGACGCAGCTCGCGGACAGGAGAATAAAAAGGAACCGATAGCCTGGAACAAGGCAAATGTAAAATGTCACAGGCATGGCCAAATCTTTGGAAGGAAAACCGTGCCGGGCCTGGGCTTTGACATACACTTAGACGAACAAGTTATGCCACCAATCACAAACTATGAGAACCGCCTGGAGCAGTCCTTCAAGTTTCCGACAAACTTTGTGTCCAAAAACAAACCTCAGGTGCCCTGGGTGACCCCAGTTACCATAGAAGACGAACCAAATGCAAATGGACTGCCTTGCTACAATAAGTGCCTACTTTATCCGCGTCCCAATCTCGAGTTCTCCCCCGAAGAGTACCGTGCATACGTCCATTTAAAACCTTGCAATCCAGAACATTCGTATGTTCAGCGGAACGATGAATGGTGGGGCGCTTGCCGGGTTCTTAGAGGAATTCGCTGCTACCCGAATTTTGCTAGGTCTTCAAAGCCGCAGCCGTGCGACGAGTTAGACAACTTTTGGAAGCCTCCTTCGGTGCCTGGCCTTCAGGTTGTCTTCGACAAACTGTACAACGACGAGAAGCAGCAGGAATACCAAACAGAGGAGCTTTTAGCAGCCAAGTGGCTGCAAAATCGTAATATGACAGTTCACGGAGACTTCGACATGGAGGAAACAGTGTGTTTGCCTGGTAACAAGATGCCACGACGGAAGAGTTTTTTTCCCTCTTCCAGAAAATCCGTGATTCCCCACCATGTATCTTTGGTTCAGGAGAATGAGATAGAAGCCACAGTAGTCGTAAGAGAAACGACTTTCCCGCCGGCACTTGTTTTATTCAAGTCAGCTGGTCCATCAGAGCAAAAAGCAGAAGCAAAAAAAATAGTATTGGAGGATTCTATCGCATATTCCGATAATAATTTCGCGGTACCAGCTCCTCCTGCACGCAAGATAGAGATCTTTGAAGACTCAGAAGAACTGCAGCCAATGGCAAAAACAAAGTCTGTAAATGCCGTTCCGCTTTTTGACATAGATGAGACGTGCTCCACGCAAATTTTTAACATGTTCATAGAGTCACAGGCTGTTAGTACACCAAAGGGCACACAGAAGCAAGCACCATCACGTCAATTTGGAACTATCCTTAGGGAACTATCAGCACCAGAGGACACAGCTTCTGCTCTTACCGTCGAATCTCCAGTGGAATTACGGAAGCAACTATCCACCATACTAGAGACCTCTGAGCATGCCACTCAAAGCTCGGCGACTAGTGTCGCTGCTACCAAGTCGACCATTACCACGTCCTTTTCGCCCGGAACGATAACTGATTGGAAAGTTACCGTCAAGAATGAAGAGGACACTCCTGGACGAATACGTCTGCAAAAAAGCGTTGGTCTGGGGCTTTTAGCAGTCGTCGTGGATCCGGAAAAAGAGGATGGCAACAACATTACCAGTCGCGAGCTATGGGAACCTAATGCTCCTAGCGTGCCGATGCTAAAGTCCTTGCGCTTCCAGGAGGATAAGACAGAGACTATTCCCAGACCTATGGTGGGCTTCCAGGAAGACAAAACTGAAACTTTGCCACAACTGCCACATGCTCCAACCCGTTTCCAGGACGATGAAACCGAAACGCTGCCACAAATGCCATCTGCCTTTCCTGAGATGTCCACGCTTCAGCACGCGGTGACTGTTGAAAAATGTTTATCGCCTCCACAAGTGCCAACTCTGGATAATGAAAACGACTTGTGTGGATTATTTGGGAAGACACCGTCCAAGACTAATGCTTTTGGCTCTCCAAACCGAAATTCTCACCACGCTGCTCGCCATCATTATCAGGATGCAATGGCCTCCCTTGCTGGGTCCACCAGCGATACCGCAGCTACGCCTAGTAGCAGCAAGCTCATGACCAACCTTTCATTTGTGCCTGAAACACAGCCAAAGGCCGAGTCAGAAAGGAAGGACGTTCAGAATAAGTTTGAAATCTTTCTAGACGAGATGCAACCAGGTAAAACTGACTCAAAAACACTAAATTTAATTGACTCCAGTTTTGTAAGGGACTGCATTTTGACGAAAACGCAGAATACCGCGGATAAAGATTCATTTAAAAACCAGGAAATCATTGGGCCGTCCCACATGATTGCTTCATTCATGAAAGATTGCACAGAACTAAGCAGCTGTCCTCCATTGATGCCAACCCCAAATGTTGCAACTAATTCCACAGAATTAACAGAATCTTCAAGAAATCATTTGGCGACTGACAAATTATGCGAGTCAATGCAACCTGACCATTTTTTTGAGCTGAACGCAGGCACAGAGATGTTTGCTACCGATATTAGTATGATTAAAAATTCCACGCTACTCGTTCCGACTGTAGTATTGAACCCTTCTGCTGGAGCAGGGGAGGTGTCGGATTTAAGCATTTACTACAAAACAACACCACTAACGCCTAAGCAGTCGCAACATTCCTGGTCGCAGTCTGAATTAGAAACACCTCGTCATGATCAATATGTCCACCCAAAGTCGATCGCAGATTTCTCTGTGTTAAACGATACATTGGCCGAAGCCAATAGGAACCCTTTCAACGCAGAGCTTATCAGTTCACTGCTGGAATCGATAGACTTCACCATTTACATCGAGAAGCTTCCCCACTGTCAGCTAGTCGGCCATGTTAAGCGACTGCACCCTAACACCCAGCTGGAGGTACAAAACGAGAAGTTCGAGGTTTCCAAGATGATTGGCAAGGGAGCTTACGGTTCAGTCTATGCAGGACGGAATCTCAAATCTGGCAGGAAGGTCGCTCTCAAGCAAGAACGACCAACTAACTACTGGGAGTTTTACATATGTTTGGAGATTCATAGCCGTTTAACAAGTGAGCAAATGGTAAGGTTCAAATGGTAACACAACCCAACACAAAATTATTCGACATAAGATTGAGTATTTATACATAATCATCGGGGATTGTTTACGTAGATTGGATCGATTTGCATAATTTAAAATTGACTTGATGGGACGGGTTCAGTTTTTATATGGCCGTGAATTGCTAGAATTTTTAAAAATATCATAAAATATTAACGTTGTTTATTTGTCAATTTAAGACAGCAGTATACTTAAAAAAAACTTAAACAGAACTTTCATTTCCATACCAATTGTCCTAAAGTAGTTATTTATATATTATTTGTATCTCTTACGCTTGCCTGTTGTGACGTCAAGGTCTTCATTTCTTTGTGTCTCGTTCTGACGTGCTACAGCCGAATAGTGACCGTAGACTAACAAAAGAAAAATACCAGCTTAAGTTTTTTTTAAGTAGACTTATTAATGGTTGTTAACGTAAACTATAGCTTGACACGTCCATTCGAGCGCATACAATCCTTCCAAAATTTTGTCTTGAATCACTTTCAATATGGGATCGGAAAAGCTTCTTTCTAGATGTTACATTTTTTAAATTAGACTACAAAAATATTGTTGGCTTGCAAAAAAGCCTTATTGATTTTTAAGGGTTATCATTTTTTGTTACTCATTTGGCTGGTCTAAATACCCTTACAGACTTTATGATTTAGAATGTGATTAAAAACAAGAAAGGAAGTTAACTTCGGCAAGCCGAAGTTTGTATACCCTTGCAGTTATAAAAAATAATGAATAATTTTATTAAATTGAATTCGAAATTCTTAAAAATATAAAAATTTATATTCCCAATATTATAAGATAATATGTCAAAAAGCCCAAAGCTATAATTTGTTTCATATTATTTCCCACCAATTATCCGATCGTTCCTATGACAGCTATATGATATCGTTGTCTGATTTTAATAAAATTTAATTCAAAATTCAGAACTAATTAAAAAATGTTATTTTCAAGCTTATAAGGTTATATTTAACATATAACACCAAAGATACAATTTTTATTTCATGTTTTCCGACTAATTTTCCGATTTCCCCATAAAGTACATATATTCTTGATCAGCATCACTAGATGAGATTTTCGGATCGTTCCTATGACAGCTATATGATATAGTCGTCCCATTTTGATAAAATTGAATTCGAAATTCAAAACCAATTAAAAAACACCGAAGATATAATTTTTGAATATTATTTTACCACTAATTTTCCGATTGTTCCTATGTGAGCTAAATGATATAGTCCTTCGATTTTAAAAAAATTTAATTCGAAATTCAGAACTAATTAAAAAATTTTATATCCAAACTTAGAAAGGTATATGTTAAAAAACAACAAAGATATACTTGTTTTTAATTTTTTCTCTGATAGTTCTTATGGGAGCTATAAGATATAGTTGACCGATCCGGCTGGTTGCGACTTATATATTACCTGCAATAGAAAGAAGACTTTTGGGAAAGTTTCAGCCCGATCGCTTTAAAACTGTGAGACTAGTTAGCGTAGAAACGGACGGACAGACGGACATGGCTAGATCGACTCGTCTTGTGACGCTGATCAAGAATAATTTACTTTATGGGGTCGGAATCGTCTCCTTCACTGCGTTGCAAACTTCTGACTGAAATCATTATACCCTCTGCAAGGGTATAAAGATAACTATAAAATACAAACAGACAGCCAGGCGAACAGGCAAACGCTATCTAGAATATATATACTTTTTACCGTCTGTGACGTCGAAAGGGTATAAAATAAGTTCTATCACTTTCGTTTTCAATTTCATACTCTCTTCTTGTGCTCTGTTTGTTGGAACGTTATGTTCTTGGTAACTTTTAGAGCTAGAGTTAAGATTTCAGATTACGATTACCTATCTTCGTACGCAGTTCAGTATGCCAATTTAACGCCCATAACGCTTAAATCTGTCTGCCGCTCACATTACCTTATTAAAATCGCGGTCAACTGGCACTTAACAATCTCGCTTTGCTGCTTGTACGAGATGTGTTCAAAAAGTAAGGTGACTTTGTACTTTCAAGGAAAACTTTTAATTTATTTATCAATATTAATGTTGTCCCCTTCAAAGTAATTCTCCTCGATACCATACACTTATGCCAACAATCCCCAAAGCACTTCCAATAAGCACTTTTCGGTATAGCCTTGAGCTCTTCCACCGATGCAGTCTTTATCTCTTCAATCGTTGCAAATCTCCTTCCTTTCATAGGTCTCTTTAGTTTGGAAACAAGAAAAAGTCACATGGGGCCAAATCCGGTGAATATGGTGACTGAGGCATTATTGTGGTGTTGTTTTTGGCCAAAAAATCTCTCACAAGCAAAGATGAGTGAGCAGGAGCATTATCGTGATGTAAAAGCCATGAATTGTTTTTCCACAATTCTGGACGTTTCTTTCGTATTGCTTCACGCAAACGGTGCATAACTTCCAGATAATACTGTTTATTGACCGTACGACCATATGGTAAGAACTCCTGATGCACCACGCCATGGTAATCGAAGAATACAGTGATCAAAACTTTGACATTTGATCGAACTTGGCGTGCTTTTTTTGCTGACATACGACTCATGCCCAAAACGTTTGAAAAAATTTCATGGCACGAGCCCAGCGATATACCGACATCTTCAGCAACTTCTCTGATAGTGATTCGACGATTTTCCAAAACAATTTTCTTCACTGCTTGAACGTTTTCATCAGTTGTTGACGTGCTTGGGCGTCCAGAGCGAGGCTCGTCATTGCCATCTTCCCGGCCATCTTGGAAGAGTTTGTACCACTTGTAAACATTTTTTTTACTCAGAACAGTTTCACCGTATGCCACTGTCAACATTTCAAGTGATTCGGAGCACTTAATTTTATTTTTTATACAAAATTTGATGCAAATCCTTTCTTCCATAATTTTCGATAACAAAAAATCGCTGAGCACGCAAAACAACTTGTTACCTTTACGCCTCTCACAACTAAACAAAAAAGGGGATTCAATTGAAACTTGTTACAGATGTTAGGGAAGAGTGTACCAACATAACAAAACAAAAAAATCGATAATCGAAAATATGTTGCCCGCGAAATTTGTAAGTCACCTTACTTTTTGAACACACCTCGTATATCTGCATCTCCCTTTTGCTCCTTTTGTAGTAACGGGTATGTGATAGTCGCGGTAGTCGACTATGGCGTTCTTCCTTGTATTTAATGCTATAGTTTTTAAGAAATGTTCAGACAAACATTTTTTTAATTCTTTTACAGATCCCAGCCTACGCACATATCGATTATGCCCTAGTGGGAAACAATTCCAGCATATATATCTCGGAATTTTCAGACTTTGGTTCACTTATCGGTGTGTGCAACAAGGTTAAGAGTGCAACAAACAGAAACATAGACGAGTATGTCGTAATGCATTTGAGCTGTCAGATGCTCGACATTTTGGATCATCTGCACGCCATGGGTATCATTCATGCCGACATAAAGCCGGATAACTTTCTGCTACTAAGGCCGTAAGCACATCAAGCCAACTACTTTAAAAACTTTGCATATCATTTTGCTTATTTCTTATGTTTTAGGCTAAGTGCTGATCCAAACGATGTGAGTCTCCAGCTTATTGACTTCGGTGTGTCAATAGACACTAAGTTCTTTCCAAAAAATCACTCATTTAATTATGTCCACCACAATGATCTGTTTAAGTGCATTGAGATGCGAACCCAGAGACCGTGGACTTACCAGCTAGATTTGTTTGGTCTTGTAAGCGTCATGCATGTGTTGCTTTTCGGGCGCTATATGGAAGTAGCTCAAAGAACTCCAAGCCCCATTTGGATGCCAAAGACAACTGTGCCCCGCTACTTTCAGCGGCAAATGTGGGAAAACATCTTCCGAACACTGCTTAACATTAGAGACTGCCGCACCATGCCGAACTTACAACAACTACGTACGCAACTGAAGTATGCGTTAGCTGAGAAGGAAAAATATGTCGGCGATGCCATAACCAAGTTCAATGCGATACTACAAAAGTAGACTGATTCACTGTTTTTTTGTATCAGCTATTATTTTCTAAACTTCACCTAAAAAAATTAAACTTAAAATAGTTATTTAAGCCATATTGTTTTCTTATTACGATTCTATTTAGCTACTGGGAAAATATATAGAATTTCCAGATTTTTTGCTAAAGTGCAACTCCATAAATTTAATATTAATTATAAACATTTTTTAAAGTAGAGCCAACTTGATATATGAAAAGGAACGACATTTTATAGTTGGTGTAGAATAAAAACGTTTTATTCCCGAATTTTGAGTGGACTGTATTCCTTATTTCATTTCCTTCGTGTCCGATGCGTTCAAAAGTAGTCTTAACGCTAAGTCCTAAAAAATCTAAGTGGTGACGCAGCACCAAAATATATCGAAAAATGGCAGTCTGTATTTCATATAACGGCGGAATAATAAGATTCAAATTCAAATAAAACTGTAAAGCGTTCATCAACATCCCGGGCCGCCCTGAAACAAGATTTCAGAACTAAGGAGAACAGCTAACTTGGTGATGGGCCGGGTCATCTCTCCAGTAGACGTCTTAAGTTTTACAGCTCCATCTGGTCCAGGATGGGCTTCCAGTACACGGGCTAATATCCAAATGTATTCCAAATGTATGGCTGATGTTTCAAGGCAAACAAAGAGACATATGTAGCCCTTAGTTTTTCGGGAATTGCGCCCTCTTTATTCTTTGAGTATGAATGGTCCAGCGTAATCACAGCCAGAGTGCTGGAAGGGAGGGTAAAGCTTCTGATATACAAATCCCTGGTAAATCGGCCATGAATTGGTGCTCCGTGAATTTACGTTGACGGAAACATTTAATGCAGTTTTGAACCAGATTTCTTATCAGGTTCCGTGCACCAGATCCAGTACTTTTGTCGAGAAATTACAAATAGTGCGGAAACTCCTGGATGAAGATTGGATATATGTTCGTACTCCAAAATCACTTTTGTGATGCGGTTCGATTTTGGAAGCAGTATAGGGTGTTTTGCATGAGCTGGTAATTGTGAGTTGTCCCGTCGTCCACCAACTCGAAGAAGGCCATCCTTGCAGATAATCGGTGAAAGCTTCACCAACTGTGAGCGGCTGTGAAGTAGCTTATTTTCTGTAAGTAGTTTGCGGTCCTCCATGAAACATCTCTGATCAGGCAAAGAATGCGAGCAGTCTGAATTTCCTCAAAGGTGAGAATCTTTCCATTTATCAGCGCTAGAGATTTAATGGCCTTGGTCTTTTGGATGAAGCGTAAGGCGTAAGCTACAACGCGTACCAGCTTTGTCCAGGACGAGGTGCGTTGAGCCAAAGTTTCGATTGGTGACAATGAGCACGCTTCCTGAGTGGTTAATGCGGTGGTCTTCACTTGTTCTTTGCCATGGTTTTCTGAAAAGGAAGAACATAACTTTTTACAGCTCAACTTTAACGCTAGCATTTCTGGATCTTGCAGCCATGAAGGTCCCATCCACCTTAAGTCGAAATGGAGAAGATCTGAAGAAAGCATTTCCGTGTGGCGCAGTCCGCCGGATTCTCCTTTGTGTTTAAGTGATGCCATGCGTTGCGCGGTAGGGCTTCGAGTATCTCTGAGGTTCTATGGTTACAAATATTTTGAGCTTAGATGACGGATGTGAAAGCCAAGCCAAGACTATGGTTGAGTTGCACCAAGCATGAACTTCAATGTTCCTTTGTTGTATTGCTTGACTGCTTAGAAGCTAAAAGCCACACAGCTCGAGACGCGGTAGAGACTGCTGTTTCAGCGGAGCAACTATGTTTTTTTCCTGCTATGAGCGAAACAGATGTGGTGCCATCTACTCGCACCACTCTGCTATAGATGACTGCGGAATATGCCTTGATGGAGGCATCAGAAAATTCGTGCAGTTCGCTGTTATTTTCATTGTTTTGGACAAACCGTGGCAAGCGAAGATCTCGCAGTATGTGTATGTCGTTGCGGCATTTATTCCACCAGTCCGCAGTTTTGTGAGGAAGCTCCGTGTCCCAGCCGAGATCGAGCCAATTCTTGGAACAGAATTTTAAACTACACCACCACTAGCGAAATAATACCCAGCGGGTCAAAGATGCGTGCCACATCTGACAGCACTTGGCTTTTGGTTTTGTCCGGATTTGTTGTGAGGCATCCCAATGAATGCCTAGAACCTTTGCTGTGGAATTGTACCCCTTTCCTTGTACGTCGGCGGCCGCGTGAGCTTTGTCGGCGATACGTAATGAATTTTAAACCCATTTTCCAAGTTCCATACCAGCACATTTCATCAATTGAATCAACTCGTTCTGATTGTGAATGAGCTCCTCCTTACTGTGGAAAGCTCGTAGTGCTTGATAGTTGTTTCATCTTCTCTCCAGACAATACGCTGATAGCAGCAATGGTTGGCAGCCACTCAGTTTTGCCGATACATCTTGACAATATCTGCTGAGAAGACAAACTGAAACATGAAACGCATTCAAATCGAGAAAAGGTTTCGTAGAATGCTGGGTCCAATGTGCAGAGCTTCGTTTAAGGACCTTCCATTCGTGTCCTTGAATGAACCATCAAATACGACCCGAAACTTTTGGGTGATTACAGGGTGATGTGGCAAGTAAAAGCTTGGCCGTTTGTCAATGTCTTTTGGCGATAGTTCTAGCATGTGGCCCAATTGAAGATAATTCCGCATAAATTGCACGTTGATCCATATTTTTCGATATCAAAAAATCGCTGAGCACGCAAAACAACTTGTAACCTTTACGCCTCTCACAACTAAACAAAAAAGGAGATTCAATTGAAACTTGGTACAGATGTTAGGGGAGAGTGTACCAACATAACAAAACAAAAAAATCGATAATCGAAAATATCTTGCCCGCGAAATTTGAAAAGTCACCTTACTTATTAAACACACCTTGTATTGTGAGTGCAGATTGGGGTCTTTCTTTAGGCGGCGTTCTACACCCTTGAATCTTGTTAGTGCTCCCTGTAATGTATCTGAAATGGTTCCTTGGAATTTTTGAACGGAGTGTGTGTCTTGACAAAGTGCTGTTCAACTTCATCGTCGTCTGGTTTCCCATGAAATTCCTGGTTGACATCCTCGAGCTCCCAAAAGCGACGTAGAGATGCGTCAATGTCAATAGACGTGTGCATTGTTGTTGTAGATGAACAGCCGGTGGTTACGATAGATGTTATGACCCGTCCAAATATTGTCGAAATGGCGATGATGTTGCCCTCATTGTCGAACATCTATTGACCGGTGAGCACTGTCCAAACGTAGTCGCTGCCCAGGAGTAAGTCGACGGCGCCAACGACTGATAGTCAGAATCCGCAAGCTCAAAGCCAGCGAATGCCTTGAGTGTTTAAGAGCCGATATCGTGTCTTGCCAATGTGGAGGTAATTTTGCTGAGTATGTGGTCGCCTAGCTTCATTGTGTGATCCGAGATACTCGACTGCAAGTCCAGGTTGCTGCAGCCTCTAGTTTTCTCAGCCTTGATAGACGAAATCCCTGACACCAAGATTCGTGACGGTGAGCCTGCCAGTCCGAGTGCCTGAACGCACCGCTCGGAGATGTACGACAGCTCCGAACGATCAGTGTGCGATCCCCTTGCGTTTTTGACAAACACTAGAGCGGTTGGCAATACACTCCTTCGTAGCTTTTGTGGCTGCGTTGCGGTTGTTGATCCGTTGCACAAGGCTTCAGCTGTGGCAGCAACTTGTGCGCGTGCAATATGGCTGATGGTGACCGTAGCATCTTCGGGAGCGCTTGGCATATGCCTTTCATCCGTGGGTGTGTTGTAGAGACAGCGGCTTGCGTACCAATAACCTCTGCGAGTAGCAGAGAGTGGTGGCGATTGTGGCAAAACCTACATGTGAATTTGGACTCAAACTTTCGCGACACATGCCCAGGCTTAAGGCAGTTGAAACACATGGATTTGGCCTTAACAAATATGCGTCTCTGATCGACTGACAATTCAGCAAACTGTGAGGAGGCGTAGACCTTGTGTTAGAGTTACACTTCACACAAGAGGTTGCTTCCATCGATAATAAAGCGTGTGGACCCACCTTAGAGTCTAAGTCTGACTCACTTTTGCTGAGCTCAAATTCCTCGCAACGTCGGTCTAAAAACTTGAGAAGATCATCCACTGACGGCATCGATCTTACCGAGAATAAAGTGTATAACCCAGCAGTCCCTTTGAGTTTGCCCTGCTGAATCCAGGCCGCGTACAATTTCTGTGGCTCCGTCCGTCATCTTGCGAAGAACTGTTACATCTGCTTTGGCGGTAAGTTGACAAATGTCTCTAGCAGAGTGTTAACAATGTGACGTGGTCTATTGTAGCGATCAATCAGGCAGGTCCAAGCAGCCTCGTCAGCTGCATCCGTAATTGGCACATGACGAATCAAGTACGTTTTTAGGTAGTGGAACTTTTGTATTGCTGTCAAATGCGGCTTGCTATGGATTGTGCTCTCGTATACGTTCTTGAAGGCTGGCCACTCCTTGTAGTCGCCAGTAAACAGCTTGATGTGGATTTTTGGCAATTCATTATGCATTACAGTTGCTGCCGAGTTTGCCCTCAAAAGCGTGGCTTGTTGCTCAGCCAAACACTCATT
This sequence comes from Drosophila biarmipes, assembly GCF_025231255.1. NCBI lineage: Eukaryota > Metazoa > Arthropoda > Insecta > Diptera > Drosophilidae > Drosophila > Drosophila biarmipes. The sequence continues at coordinate 2,043,280 of NC_066615.1, read as the reverse complement.
GAGCTACTGTTGTTGTTCCAGAAAACGAAGGGTTGCCAGATTGTCTAAGGTTGCCTTCTCTTCCATTCTCCTGAGCTTCTTTACAGGTACGAATCAGGTTACGAAATAATGTGCTTGCCTGCAAGTACTTGTCCTCGTACCTTTCGTAGTCGATGGCTGGATCGACGTACCCCTCCTCTTCGTCAAAAAAGGGCCATTTGGTGGCTGTTGGATTCGAATTCCTTCCACACGTTGTTGAGCCTATCCAATGACACATGTACTTCATCAATCTCCCATTTTGATCCCGGATCTTGCGACGCCGTTAGCAAACGCGTAATGCTTGTCTTTGCTCGGCTTCTTGCTGCCTTCAACAGTTTCAACTGATCCATGTTAATCAGTAACTAAATCTGGCGAAAAGGACCAAAGATATGGTGTAGAATAAAAACGTTTTATTTCCCGAATTTTAAGTGGACTGTATTCTTTATTTGATTTCCTTTGTGTCCGATGCGTTCAATTGTAGTCCTAACACTAAGTCCTAAAAAATCTCTAAGTGGTGATGCAGCTCAAAAATATATCGGAAAATAGCAAAGTTAGTATTTCATATACCGGGGGAATAATACAATTCAAATTTAAATAAAACTGCAAAGCGTTCATCAACAATAGTTCATTCTTGTTTGCTTGCTAAAAATACGTTCAGAAGTTATTTAAAAATCAAAATATTGAGGCTCTTTTTGAACTGAACTTTTGTCGTCTTGTTGTTTGCCTTGTTTGATTTATTGTTTTCGGCTCCTGTGCCAGATCTTACTGTATTATCTTATAACATAACAAGAAAGGAAATTAACTTTGTCAAGCCGATGTTTGTATACCCTTGCAGTTATAAAAAATAATCAACTTTTGTAATACCATGTGAAATTTTTAAGGATTATTGCTGACTTCAGTAATATTAAAAAAAAAATTATATCATTCATTTTTTCAGAGGATTTTTTTGACAGCTATATGTTAGAGTAGTCCGATTTCTATTAAATTGAATTCGAAATTTTTAAAAATATAAAAAATTATATTCCCAATTTTATAAGAAAATATGTCAAAAGCATTAATTTGTATCATAATATTTTCTCAGCAATTTTCCGACCGTTCCTATAAGAGCTATATGATATAGTCGACCGATTTTGATAAAATTTAATTCAGAACTAATTAAAAAATGTTATTTCCATGCTTAGAAGGATATATGTTAAAAAATACCGAAGACATAGTTTTTATACCCTTGCAGAGGGTATAATGATTTCAGTCAGAAGTTTGCAATGCAGTGAAGGAGACGTTTCCGACCCCTTAAAATATATATATTCTTGATCAGAGTCATTAGACAAGTCGATCTAGCCATGTCCGTCTGTCCGTCTATCCGCTATCGGGCTGAAACTTTCCTAAAAGTCTTCATTCTATTGCAGGTAGTATATAAGTCGGAACCAGCCGGATCGGACAGCTATATCTTATAGCTACAATAGGAACTATCGGGGAAAAATTTTTTTCCGACGACTATATTACCTGCAATAAAAAGAGAGCCTTTGAGAAAGTTTCAGCCTGATAGCTTTAAAACTGATAGATCAGTTTGCGTAGAAACGGACAGACAGACGGGCATGGCTAGATCGACTCGACTAGTAACGCTGATCAAGAATACTCTTTCTTCTACCTGTTCCTTTCCGACGAATCTAGTCCCTTTTACTCTACTAGTAATGGGTATAAAAATATCTATTTTGCGTCGCTTGTGATCGATTTTGTTTATCTAATGGTCCGTGATTTTCGAAGTGTGTGATACTGGCTGTACTGCATTATTTTAAAAAAGCATGACTTTCAAATTGGTATTTTCCTTTAATATTTAACCCAATAATCGATGCTTGTAAAAAGATATATTGGATTTGTCGATAAGTGTATAAAATGTAGAAGGAATCTTTTCCGATCTAAGGGGGTGTACATATTATTGACTTTCAGCCCCTCACATATGTGGGTATAAATCTAAAAAGGGAGCGATGCTACCAACAAACTCTCTTGTTTCTCCGACAGCTCGAGCAACAATCCGCTAGTTCACAAACAATTTGAAAATGTGGCTTGGCCAAGTGCATTGACCAACTTCGACACTGTTTTGACTAGAGGATTTTGTACGATACCGTGATATTAAAAAAAAAGTTGGCAGAGTCAGCCGTTCCTTCATGTGGTAACTCATCAAAGCTGACACCGAGCTAGCTATCATAAACAAAAATTTTCTGTCCCATTTTAAGCTCTTTGTTGATGTTAAAAGCAAAGAACTAATCGATGCATTAACCAACATGTCGAGCCCGGCGATGCTTTCGAACACGAAACACCTCTCTGTGTCCACCATCGATGGTAAATCAGATTCCAAAGCCTACTGCATGAATTTTGAACGTTATTAAATCATCAAACCATTAAAAGAAGTCCAATGTCTGATTGCTGTCTGTAAGAAACTTAGATGCTTAAGCAGAGATAAACTATTTGATTAATGAAGAGCCAATAGTCAAGGACATTACATATGGAATGCAAAAATAATGCTGTTTGTCGTTCTTGCAGGGACCATTGCAAGCCAAATGCTATAAAAGTGATTGCTCACAATATACGGAAAAAAGTATTTACCACATTAGATTTGGAAAAAGCGTATCAGTTCTAAAAGTCTAAGTGTTATATCCCTAGAACCGCCGTAAACGTTTAATTCGGCCTCATCGAGCCTTTGGTGCACAGAACGCGACACTAACATACCAAAGCTTCATCGACAATATTTTTCATGGCATCGATTTCGTTTATTGCTATATTGACGATGTCCTGATCATGTTTAACACACTTGAAGGTTACGAGAGACACAAGTCGCGAAAGACTGTAGCGTCGGCAGCTTTAATGTTAGAAATAAAATTGTAACTGAAATAATTGGTCCCGTCAATACCTATCGCCCACGCCCACTGTAACTGCCCTTGAGTAGTTACGAGTGTGGACGATTTGATTTGGGACGTACTTGGTACGGAATGCTTGTCTTCGACAGGCATCTCAAAAGTTGACACGGCCGGAGATTTTCATTTGGAAATCGGAGTAAACCTGTAAGAAGCGAGAAATTTCGTTATTGCTACGCGGCCTGGTAAACCCTTTCGATGCAAAGTAGAACGGTTATGTGTTTTATTGCGTGTTCTTTGCAGAATTTTTCAAAGGCGACAGCAATAAGCGGATCGTCGTATCTGACCATAGTTTGACTTTTCTTCGATGACGAAAATCGAAGATCCGGTAGGCGGTCAGGCATTGAAGTATTGTAATAATGCTTTCTCCTGAGGTTTTTATGGCCACCTTTCAGTTAGATACCATACGACATGTCTGAGAAATGTTTCTTTCTGTTTCGAAGGGTTTCAAGGATGATCTATCGAAAGCCCCTAGGAAGACGCGTTAGAGTATATGCGTTGCCATGAGCTGTTTTGGATCAATATTGCATACCAATGCAATCAAGGGAAGATGATTGCCTGGATGGAATCGTTATTTTCTTTCGTACAAGTATTGGTAAACACGTTTCACTCCGAATGTAATAGAAAATCCATCTTGTTCGATTTTCCAATTTTTAACTTGATGTTTATTAAGCGTTTTCGATGAGAAAACAATAAGCCTTTTCTTGCCGCTTGGTTTTATGAGCGAAAAACTTCACCGATGTCCAGGGAGTATGCATCTGTCACCAAAACTAATGGTAGATTTTCATCGAAATGAAAGTATGCATCAGAGAGTATGCATCTGTCGCCAAAACTAATGGTAGATTTTCATCGAAATGAGTTAGCTGCGTTGCGTTGATTCTGTGGAACTATCTTATCATTCTGAAAGAAATACACTTTTCTTCGTGCGTTGATACCGTTCTTTTAAAGAACACTGAGATCTTGGTCGATTCGCTTTAAACGTTGCTCGGATGATTATGTCCTCAAAGGTTTGAGAGGTGCTCTAAATATCTTTTGAAGATAATTGAATCATTGACAATTACCTATTGAAGGCGATGATATTGAAATAAACGCAGAGGTGTGTTGACAACCATGATACTTTTCGAATCGTCATAGTATTATTTGAAAATTGAATTGAATTAAATTTCTTCCAGTGACGTATGAAGTAAAAAGGGCATCTTTTTAATTGCTCTACGTCGATCTGTGAGTTGACTGCTCCCATAAAATCACGACGTATGCAATTAACTCCACTTGGTTTTGGTGCAAGCACAATTGGGAATGCCCAATTGCGGATAACGACCGCCCCATGTCCCCCACAGGGACAACTCACTCCCACATTTTGAATATTACAGACATTTAACAAAAACGGTAGGCAAATTCTTTACATTTGTACTCCTTTTAACCGATTCTTCTTTTTTTATCCTTCAATACCAAAACTTAATGGCAGCCGTCTATAATTTTACGTGGTTAAAGCAGAGAGTTTAAAAACTCTTTAAGCGCTGCGAAAAAAGAGCTTTACCATTCAAATATTGGTAGAGCTCGCTTGAAAACAAGGCAGACAACAAGGGATGCCATCAATGCGCGAGTTTTGCGTCACCTAATCCTAATGGGCTTCAGGAGAAAAGCCCAAACGGTTGTAATATGCGTTGTGATCTATAACATTGAGAACATAAAATTTTATAACGATAACGATAATTAACGACTTCGAATTTGCAGGTGAGTAGTGTAAAGTCAGTCTATGGTTTGTAGGGTCTCTCACTGCCGCGTGATATAGTGCGTATGTATTAGCATTTAATAGGGATACTACGGCTGATTACAGCTTCAATTGTTTCAATTTGATTTGCTTAGTTTTTTTCGGCTCATGATTTTGTTATTTATTTTCGTCTTGCTTGCAGCTGATTTTGTTACCACACTTTTGACATACGGCAATGTGAAACTTCCTAAATTCTGAAAGAAGAAAAATGTTTCCTTCTTGCATCTGTTACCGTTCTCCTAAAGAACACTAACACTGGGTCGATTAGCTTTAGACGTTGTTCGCTTGTAGTGATGCGATGATTATGTCCATACACTCTTTTTAGAAGGTTCTCTAAATATCTTTGGAAGATCTCTGGATCATTCACAATTCCCTAGGGAAGGCGATGATATTGGAATAGACAATGGCGAAAAAAGAGCTTTACAATTCATACATTGGTAGAGCTCGCTTGAAAGCAGGGCTTCAGGAGAAAAGCCCAAACGGTAAGTAAAATTTAATAGGGATGCTCACGCTTTACAGCTTCAATTGTTTGTTTGCTTTGTTTTTTTCCGGCTAATGATTTGGTCATTTTTCTTGCCATCTTGCAGCTACATTTTTATACCCTTGCAGAGGCTATAATGATTTCAGTCAGAAGTTTGCAACGCAGTGAAGGAGACGTTTCTGACCCCATAAAGTATATATATTCTTGATCAGCGTCACAAGACGCGTCGATCTAGCCATGTCCGTCTGTTCGTCCGTCTGTCCGTCTGTCTGTCCGTTTCTACGCCAACTAGTCTCTCAGTTTTTAAGTTATCGGGCTGAAATTTTCCCAAAAGTCTTTTTTTCTATTGCAGGTAGTATATAAGTCGGAACCAGCCGGATCGGAAAACTATATCTTATAGCTTCCATAAGAACTATCGGTGAAAAAATTAAAAAAAAATTATACCTTCGGTGTTTTTTAACATATAATTTTGGATATAACATTTTTAAATTAGTTCTGAATTTCGAATTAAATTTTAATTTAAAAATTATATCTTCGGTGTTTTTTAACTTATAACTTCCTACGCTTGGAAATAACATTTTTTATTTGGTTTTGAACTTCGTGATAAATTTTATCAAAATCGGACGACTATATCATATAGCTGTCATAGGAACGATCGGATAATTAATGGGAAATAATGTGAAACAAATTATAGCTTTGGGGCTTTTTAATATTGGAAATATAAATTTTTATATTTTTAAGAATTTCGAATTCAATTTAATAAAATTATTGATTATTTTTTATAATTGCCTTCCTAACTTCCTTTCTTGTTTAAACAAACTTATGATATATATACGAGTAGTGTTCAAAAAGTAAGGTGACTTAGTATTTTCAAAAAAAACTATTAATTTATTTATCTATATTAATGTTATCTCCTTCAAAGTAATCCCCCTGAGATACAATACACTTATGCCAACGGTTTTTCTAATCCTCAAAGCACTTCCCATAAGCACTTTTCGGTATAGCCTTGAGCTCTTCCAGCAATGCAGTCTTTAGCTCTTCAATCGTTGCAAATCTCCGTCCTTTCATAAGTCTCTTTAGTTTTGGGAACAAGAAAAAGTCACATGGGGCCAAATTCGGTGAATATGGTGGCTGAGGCATTATTGTGGTATTGTTTTTGGCCAAAAAATCTCTCACAAGCAAAGATGAGTGAGCAGGGGCATTATCGTGATGCAAAAGCCATGAATTGTTTTTCCACAATTCTGGACGTTTCTTTGGTATTGCTTCTCGCAAACGGCGCATCTGGAAGTTGATAATATGTTTATTGACCGTACGACCATATGGTAAGAACTCCTGATGCACCACGCCATGGTAATCGAAGAATACAGTGATCAAAACTTTGACATTTGATCGAACTTGGCGTGCTTTTTCCAAAACAATTTTTTTCACTGCTTGAACGTTTTCATCAGTTGTTGACGTGCTTGGGCGTCCAGAGCGAGGCTCGTCATGGCATCTTCCCGGCCATCTTGGAAGAGTTTGTACCACTTGTAAACATTTTTTTTACTCAGAACAGTTTCAACGTATGCCACTGTCAACATTTCAAGTGATTCGGAGCACTTAATTTTATTTTTTATACAAAATTTGATGCAAATCCTTTCTTCCATAATTTTCGATAACAAAAAATCGCTGAGCACGCAAAACAACTTGTTACCTTTACGCCTCTCACAACTAAACAAAAAAGGGGATTCAATTGAAACTTGGTACAGATGTTAGGGAAGAGTGTACCAACATAACAAAACAAAAAAATCGATAATCGAAAATATGTTCCCCGCGAAATTTGAAAAGTCATCTTACTTTTTGAACACACCTCGTACATTTGTAGGTGTAAATCGCATTTGTTGGATCTTGTGTGGAAACGGTCTCTTTTAAGGCTGCCACGCTTTTTGTAGTTTATAGCCTGCGCAGACCATCAATTCCAGGATCGTGTATTTTTGGCCCTGTATCGGTACAGTTTCAGTGACAGACTGCTGATGCGTTTTGTTCTTGTCGTTCGCCTGTTGTCCTTAACGTATTCCCTTGCATATTTGTAGTTGCCTCGTAATATCCTTGTAAATTCCTTGGATTTATCTTATTGTTTCCTTGTAGCTATTTCGTAGTATCCTTAGAGAATCCTTGGACTTATCCTTGGAGTCTTTCCGTAATATGCTTGGAGAATCCTTTCGTCGTATTCTTTGAGAATCCTTGGAGTCTTTTCCTAATATCTTTTGTTCCTTGGAGTCTCATAGTATCCATTGAGAATCCTTAGATTTTTCCTTGGACTCTTTTGGTATTGCCCTTTTAGAATCCATAGACGATCCTGTTGTGTCTTCTTGTTGGATCTGCGAGCTTGTTTTTTTGCGTTTGTTGCTAAGCTCGCTTACGTGGATGGTTCGCTCTTTCTTTATGTTTTCATGTCTTACTTTGCAGATTACTGGTGACTCAAAATCCATGACAAAATAAGGTCCGTTGTATCTTAGGGTCAATTTTGTTTCGAACTTTTGATAAATGGTGTTCCTTGGACCACACGACGTCACCCACAGCAGTTTCTTTTTGCCTGAACTGCGCTATCATTGTCTTCACCGTTCTATTTGCTCTCCGAGCCGGGTTCCCAATATGGCCAGGAAGCTCTTGAATATTCTGCTGGCACACTGTGCCGTCTGCCGTCTGATGTTCCTGTGGTCACAATCATTTGTTGCCCATGCTTGAAGTCGACACACAGTCTCCACTTGCCCGTCTTTTTTTTAATATCCCAAAAGTTCCAATCCAAACAATAAATTCACAGCCCCTGTTGGTATCGAAGGCTCATGGTCTACCAACCAACCTATTATGCTTTTGTATCCTCGTAATCTTCCTGATAGCAGCCCGGTTGTTCGCCAGTTCTTTGCTTATAAAGCTTGCTGTTGCACCGGTGTCGATTACAGCCTTGTACATGCCTTCACTAATCGTCACCGTAGCGGACAATTGCTGCTCCTCCTCGATTAGCATGCTCGTTAGTGCCGCCCCCAGTGTCCGTGACCACCTCACTTTCGGCAGGCCTCCTGGGGTCTGTGATGTGTGTCGTTTCACGAGGCCTTTGTGTTGTGCTTGCTGGCCTCTACACAGTGTTTGTGGGCTTTATCTGCTGCTGTTCTGTTGGTGTCCATTGCCGTGTGCAAATAACGGGAATAACGGGACTTCGCCGGACTTTGGACTCTGCCGTGAACTTTGGACTAGGAGAGAAAGTGCTACATCTCGGCAGCGGAGCGGCACACAGGCATGTCACATGTATCACGGGAACCAGTGGGACGGCAGCATTAGGCAGGACTTTGGTTGGAAGCTGCGCGTAAGAATAAGTGGGTCAAACTGGAGCCTCGGACTTTGAAGACGGAGTGGAGAGATTTGGCGGGCCGTATACAATGGCAGTATCATTAGTCCATCATGAGGAGTGGAACCATCAAGATCAGTCAAGGTATCATAGTGAACAGTCAGTGAACCAAATAAACTACATAAGAGCCACAACAGGCCGAGTCGTCGGAAGCAGCGCCGTGGGAGCCTAAAAGGAGCAAGATCGCTACATCGAGACGTTTGGGTTTGGGATTCCAGCAGTCTTCTTATTGAGACAGAGGTAGCTGAGGTTTAGAAGCATCACACGGCTAGGTCAAGGTGCTCTGTCTATTACTGTCAACGAAATCATAGCGTTACGCCTGGAGAGTTGGCCAGAGTTTAAGCAGTGTAGGGCTGCTACAAGATATCGTGAGCTCGTGGAGAAGCCTGTCTAAAACCAGTGTACCTCGCCCCAAGCACTACTTTGTAATGTCCCGGCGCAAGCCCAGTACGTCAAGTGGAAACTGAGCAGGTCCTGGCGCGATCAGCGACAAGGGAGAGGGGTCGATGAGTACGATACAGTAGAGCCTACGGGTATAACTAGTGAAGCCCCGGTACGGCGTTTCAGAGGCCAGATTATAACGAGCCAGAAGGGAGAGCGGTCGATCGGTACGGTCTCGAGAGGAGTTGTCTAGGAGAGCCTACGGCTTCGACTCGTAAAGTTTCGGATCGGCAGATGCCCGAGTACCAGAAGCCACACTACGTCAGCACAGTACGCAGGATATCGCCATCAGCGATCTAGCTACTACATCGCGACAGCTACGCAAGACAGATCGAGACCGCGAATACCGCACGGACAGTAAGCAAAGCGGTGGAACGTTCGTTTATACTAGGCGTAGAATTGAAGTGAAGCGCGAGGCAACTTCCTTTCGTTTAGCCTTGACTGTTTGCGCGATCTGAGCAGAAACACCAGTGGGACCATGCGGAACAGAGCAAGGCACCGGCGGTTGTGTGTCAAAAGGAGTAATCCTGGATAGTGAGGTATTCTGTTCACCCTAGTCTGAGAACGGTGACGCTGCCCTTGCGAGTCCGAGTCATTACCAAGCAGTCGCCAAGTCAACGTGTCAGGGACAAGCAGAGAGCAAGGATCTTTAGGGAGCTACAGGACTGTAGGACCAAGTCAACGAAGCGAGAGGACATCGAGGCAACTTGATGGATTACTTCGCCAATGTCGCACTGGACGGCAGGTTAGAAGAGATGAGAAGGGCTTTGATGAAGAATTACTCCGATTCCGACACGAGAGGGTCAGCCAAGAAAGGAAAACAACAGCGCTGATCTCGAGACCCAGTGAGTCAGACTATACAAGGGTAGCTAAACAGGTCCGCGAATGTTCGTTTAGGTTCGACGGGACGGAAAAACCGTTCGAGTTCCTGGAGCAGGTAGAATAGTCCGCCAACACATACGGCTTGGATTCAGACATGATTCCCCGATCGATGCCGGAATTGCGGGCGGAGTTCTTTGATAGCTTCCACGCATACTTTTTGGCGAAAAACTTTTTCACCATGCCGGCGGATCAGGTCGGGCAACGGAAGCAGGGCTTCAGCGAGTCGTTCAAAGACTATATGATCGTTATGCAGACGATGGTGAGGACAATTAACTATTCTTCGAAAGAGATCTCAAGAATCATCAAGGAAAACTGCACCCCCAAGTCTAAGGATACGGTAATGATACTAACAGATGAGTAAGAGGAACTGGAAAAAGAACGAGAATTCTCAAAGGCATTACCAACGCAAGTCAACGCAAGTTTCGGTCCAGAAATGTCACCGCGAGCTATAATAACACAAGGCTAAACTGAAAGAAGTGTTTTGGCGGCTAAGGAAAGCAGAGCTGAGGCTAATCCCGGAAAATGCTAACTTTTCAAGAAAGTTTTTTTGGTCAACGAGTGACTAGCGACGGAATAGCCACAGATCCGGAAAAGGTAGTAGACATCGCCGAACTTGAACCGGCATCAACGGTAAGAGAGCTCCGACAGGAAACTGAACGAGGCGAACAGGTAATTTTCTACTCAAGCCGAACACTTAACGGCTTTGAGAAAAAATACTTAACGACCGAGAAGTAGTTCTTGGCTATCGTCTAGGCGATCCGAACTCAAGCCGTTTGAAAAATTACCACTTTAAACTAGTAACCGACCACGTGGCGCTGAAGAGGCTTAACAGCATAGAAAGCCCTTCAGAAATGTTCGCCAGAAGGGCGCAGCAGCAGTACGACTTCGAAATAGCGTACAGCAGAGGACAACTCAAGGTAGAGGCAGACGCTTTGTCAAGGCAGCGAATACCAGAAACGCTTCCGCGGATCAAGGAGACAACGGCGGCGAAAAGATTGGGACATTCTGCAAAATTTCCCGGACTACGTGATGGAGGGTAACACCCTATACAGGAATATACTTCGTAGAGCGGGCAGCGAGGATGTCGCAGAAGATGTGCGTCCCGAAAGATCTACGGCAAACAGTGCTGAAGGCGATTGGTCTTGTAGGAAGCCGAAGGACAATAGCACTCTTGGCAGCATAGAAAGCCCTTCAGAAAGGTTCGCCAGGAGGGTGCAGCAGCAGTACGACTTCGAAATAGAGGACAGGAGAGGACAACTAAACGTAGTGGCAGACGCTTTGTCAAGGCAACCACTAGTAGAAACGCTTCGACGGATCAAGGAGACATCGGCGGGACAAACTTTTATAGTATGCAGCTGGATTCAGGAAATGCGCGGAAAGATAAGGACCCAGCCGAAGGAAGCCGAAGGACAATATCACTTTTGGCAGCCCGGTACTACTGAATTCTGGATCTGCTAACTGAATATTCGAGGGAGTTTTCCAGTCCAAAATATCGACTGTGAACTTTGATTGATCATTAGTTATGGCGAGCACCGCCAAAGCTTGGATGCAAGCCGAGTATTTCGAATTTAGAAATTTTTAAGTGTATAATAGCTGAACATCCTTAAGTCTCAACTCAATAACCCTTTAGATCCGAAAAAAAGAGTTTACAATTTCTGGCGACTAAGTTGAAGAAAATGAACAAAAGTGACCAAATATAATTGCGAGCATAAATCAAAGCGGTGCGACAAGAAACTGGAGTACCAGCATTTTTTATCAACATCAGTGGCTAGGAAACAGTTTTCGTGGAAGGGTTCTATAAAGTTGGTCGAGGATGCTGCCAGTTGGTTACAATGAAGTAGTTGTGTTGGGAGGTGAGATTGGCACGCTGAGAGTAGGTTAAAAATCTGGCATGGTATTGCCCAGACCATTACAGAAAACGCATGCACAGTTTCGTCAAAATACTTATGCCGACCAGAGCAATCCCCCTTTGCATAATCCTTCGCCCTTTCTTTGCCTTGCCAAAATAAGTCTTATTGTATGCCTGACCTTGATTTTGATTACATAAAGCCTTTACTCGGATCTTTTGCAAACTTTCTGTAACGATTTTTTTTAAGCTCATCTACAATCTCGCCCTTCTGTTGTAGTAAGGTAAGAAGGGGCAGCTTCGACGACGACAGAGCAATCGAACTGGAGCGAGCCAGCGAAAGCGGTGAATGTGGTGGTCTGGTGTTGTTGAGTTCCTCGCCTAGCTGATCCTTGATGGCGACTTTGGTCTCGACATAGCTGTCCTCCAGTTCTCCGCGTCCGCTTCCGTTGGGATCCAACGTCTCAATCTCAGATTGGACTGCCATTGCTTGTGTAAAGTAAGACTCCAGAATTCCTAGCCGTCATCGCAGTTCGGCACTGGAAAGTCCGGTGTCTTCGCCAGCGCTTGTTGTTACGAAGGTTTTAATGCGAGTTATATTCCTTTTAATGTGGGTCCGTTGGCGTTTGCAGTGCTCAATAGTTGACATCGTAGAGATTATGTAACGCAATGCTAAACGGCAATAAAATTGCGAAGTGCGGCGAGCAGCCATCCTGGTGCGAAATGAGGGCGAATACGACGAATGTAGAAGCCAACTGAAGTTTCAGTAACTACGAGAGCGAGAGCGAGCTGAAGTCTGGCAACAGCGGCAAAACTGAAGTTTGGGCAGCGATAAGAGGGACGTGAAGATTGGCAACAGCGGCGACGAAAGGCGAGCAGAAAAACAAAAGTTTACGCACCGACAAGAGCGATATGAAGTTTGGCATCAGCGGCGACGAACCGTAAAGGAACGGCAACTGCGAAAGCGACAAATTGCAAGGGCTAACTGTAAACCAGTAGCGCCAATGAGATTTTTTGTTCTTGCGGAGAGCTTTGCGATGCGATGAGAGTGAGGCTGACTGCGTTTACAGCTTCAGTGTCGACGAAATTGGGAGATGAGAAAATTAACGTCTATTGCCGGCCGTGAATTGCTTGACGATAATTTATGAATTGTTCAATTTTGTATAACTTTTCGTTGAATTATAGAGCATTTCTATAATTATAACTCATTTAAATCAGAGTATGGGGGTGCTGGAAATTCTAAGTATAGGCTGATTTAACGACCGAAAATTCAAAACCGAGACGACTTTTCTCTTTCAAAGATGATATGCTACTACTTTTATTACCGAAGGCTCGCTAAGCCGAGCAGATCGGAGAGTTATAAGAGGGCTTACAGCTGTAAATGTGTAGACATTAGGTTTATACAGTATTCTATTCCAAATCTGATCCAACACAAGAAATAGAGATATAGACTTGCAAACAGAGGGTACTTTTTGACAGCTAGCTTTTTTTACAAACTATAAAAAATTTTAACCAAAAAAATATCTTTTTGCGGACAAGTTCTGATAAACGTGTTTACTTATTTTCCATTATTTTTTATCCTTGTTTCTGATTTCTTAAAAACGGCAGTCGATAGATATTAATGAGACAAATATATTTCAGTTAAAAATTTGTTCTATCATTAAAACTTAAGGGGCCATATATTTTTTCGGATTGTGGGCGTTAGAGTAGGCGGGGCACCGCCACCTTTAATTCTACCAAATTATGGGCAAAAGATTTGTCATTCCATTTTTTTTCTACCCTAGCAGAGGATATAATGAATTCAGTCAGAAGTTTGCAACGCAGTGAATCAGACGTTTCCGACCCCATAAAGTATATATGTTCTTAATCAGCGTCACTAAACAAGTCGATCTAGCCATGTCCGTCCGAGCAGAGGTGAATGTTTTTTTGAAAGTGTCCAACCCGCAAAGTTTAGCGCGAGTGACTGAGGGCCGCCTTTTCTACGTTTGGCGTTACCGTAAAAGAAAGGAAATATAGCCAGGAAGTTAGCTGCGGATCAGGGTGAGTTAAAGAGATCGGAATATTCGGGGTGACGTTAAGCGTATTTCGAAGGCTACTGGTAGTCCACAAGAGGTCTTGCGCGGCCGGCGTTTGTTTGAGCGAAATCTATTATTCGGAATCTATCAAGCTGCCGGAAAGATTGGGTCGAGAAACAGAGGAAAATCTCCGCTCAGGGTCGCGACAACAGCGTTTGCCTTTGGGCAACGCATAAATCCATTGCGTTTGTCTAAGTTCTTAATCAAAAGCTTTTGCTTGGTTCTTAGTTTGAGCAAGAGCGGGAGAGCAATCGCTTGATCGCGCTGTAAAACGTCGGTCCGTCGCGGAGCCGCGGCGGAGTTTCGCCATGGAAACGTAAACTTGCCGTGAAAATGCCCGGGATCTTGAAAAGGAAAGAAAAGGGGGGAAATCGAAAAAGTTAAGTCCTTCCGGCTAGATGTGAAAATTGTGAAAGACGTACAAAAGAAAAATTATTATGTAACGCAAGTTAGTTTAAGTGAAGCCTAAAAAAATGACAAATCATATAGTGGATGGCGGCGAAGTAGTATAAAGTCAAGCAGTTATTTTTGGAGGTTCATTTCGGTTGTAGAATTTTTAAATAGATTTATGTTTTGGTTCGCGTTGTTTTGTATTATCTATAAATTGTCCGCAGATAGCCGCGAACGTCTCGGCGAAAGCGCTTTCATCGATGGATGTTCCTGCAAGCGGTGAAAGTCTTAATTTTTGCATTTGAATGATAGTAAAAAAACACAAGGCGGCGTTAAGAAAAGAAGAGAAAAATCTAAATCCCACTGCACTTAAATGCCCTGCAATCAGGCAGATCGAGAATTCAAGATATATTTTGATTCAATGAGTATTCCTAGCATTTTTAATCATATCAGGTTGCAATTTAAATTGTATTTCCGCCACAGCAAAGGGATAACTATCGCCCAGTTTTGTAGTGACTTTAATTGTAGTTTAAAGTTTCGTGATTGCATTTCAAACTAAATCTATCTCATTTAATCGTACCCATATTTTAATTATAAAATTCTGCATGTTTAGTATTAAGATAGATAATCATGTTTATTTATTTTCTTCGCTGGTAATAAAACCTTTATAATGAACTGAATTAAAAGTCTGTTGCCGCAGCTAGAATGATTCCGCGATTGGGTAGCTTGCGATCGAAGGGGTCGTTCGGACGCATGTAAAGGAATGACCAATGGTTGGGTGGGTATTAAGGGACCTCGGAAACATCTAGTGAGGTCAGTTTGAGATTCAGCCAGAGTACATGGGGAATTTTTGGACTTTCTTTTTGTTTTTTATGTGGTGTTGCTCATTCCCGAGTTTAGCTTGTCCAGCACGCGCTATTAGATTTCGTTTACCATTATTAATAGGCACTTCATGGAGTCAAGCATTTACACCCACTTCCACAGCCGACAAGCAGCCGTCACCTAGATGATATGTGTATTTAATTATATATTTTGGCGGTCTAGCTTTTATTGTTTCCAAGATCTCAGCATTCATACGGACAGACGGACAGACAGACAGAAAGTGTGAAAGTCTTAATTTTTGCATTTGAATGATAGTAAAAAAACACAAGGCGGCGTTAAGAAAAGAAGAGAAAAATCTAAATCCCACTGCACTTAAATGCCCTGCAATCAGGCAGATCGAGAATTCAAGATATATTTTGATTCAATGAGTATTCCTAGCATTTTTAATCATATCAGGTTGCAATTTAAATTGTATTTCCGCCACAGCAAAGGGATAACTATCGCCCAGTTTTGTAGTGACTTTAATTGTAGTTTAAAGTTTCGTGATTGCATTTCAAACTAAATCTATCTCATTTAATCGTACCCATATTTTAATTATAAAATTCTGCATGTTTAGTATTAAGATAGATAATCATGTTTATTTATTTTCTTCGCTGGTAATAAAACCTTTATAATGAACTGAATTAAAAGTCTGTTGCCGCAGCTAGAATGATTCCGCGATTGGGTAGCTTGCGATCGAAGGGGTCGTTCGGACGCATGTAAAGGAATGACCAATGGTTGGGTGGGTATTAAGGGACCTCGGAAACATCTAGTGAGGTCAGTTTGAGATTCAGCCAGAGTACATGGGGAATTTTTGGACTTTCTTTTTGTTTTTTATGTGGTGTTGCTCATTCCCGAGTTTAGCTTGTCCAGCACGCGCTATTAGATTTCGTTTACCATTATTAATAGGCACTTCATGGAGTCAAGCATTTACACCCACTTCCACAGCCGACAAGCAGCCGTCACCTAGATGATATGTGTATTTAATTATATATTTTGGCGGTCTAGCTTTTATTGTTTCCAAGATCTCAGCATTCATACGGACAGACGGACAGACAGACAGAAATGTCTAGATCGACTTAGTTAGTGATCCTGAACAAGAATATATAGACTTTATGGGGTCGGAAATGCTTCCTTCTACCTGTTACATACTTTCCGACAAATCTAGTATACCCTTTACTTTACCCTCTTATCGAGGTAAAAATATAGTGACGACCGCACCCTCAACAATCAAAAATTCTGATATCAACTTCTTTGACAAAAATGTAATATATGATCTACTAAATAAAAACACTTTCTATATTTTTTATATTCGGCACGCAGCAATTCAATATGCCATTGCTTAGTTGTTTGATTTTATTTAATTGTTCCGAATGTAAAAAATATACAGAAGTTGATATCAGAACTTTTGATTGTTGAAGGTACGGTCGTCACAATATTTTACCTCGTTAACAGGGGTTTTTGTTTAATATAAAGTATCACCAACAAAAGTTTTAATATATACTTTTGTGACGAAAATTTATAAATAAATACATTTTTAAATTTGGCAAGCTGCACTTTAATATTCCTTTGCTTAGTTGTTTGGTTTTGATAAAGCAAGCCAAATGTAAACATTTTTTTATTTATTTATTTTTTTTTCAAATGCGGAGGGTTAACGTGATAATCAAGACATAGTTTCCTTGGATCCATACAAATCGACTTGTTCCAATAAAAAGTTACTGCCCCGTGACATATCGAATGGCAGAAAAGCATGTTCATAAGTTTAAGAATACTCCCTTTTGTGATTATAAGTAGAATGCCTCGGGTTCCAAGTATTTAAAAAGATGTCTTAAAGTGATAAAATAAACGTATAAAACGAAAAGCGTTTAAAAAGATTTTAAAAAGGTACTCGTATTCCTTCCACTGAAGCTAGCTACAATCCTTAAAAATTTTACATAGTGTTACTAAAGTTGATTATTTCTTATAGCTGCAAGGGTATACAAACTTCGACCTTTCTTGTTATCCATCCATTTAATGGGTTATACCTAACTAAACATTCGTGAAGGAGGTCCTCTGTTCTAATACAATTCTCCCATCAATAGGACCAGTTTTCATTGATTCGTTTTGATATGAACGATCAACCACAATAATACAGGCCTTCAATTTCAAATCATCTCGGGTCAAAGATAGTTGTGATTCACGATTACAGTATTTAGATAGTATTCATTTCATGTAGGTGGGTATACTGATTCTTTCTATAATCGACATTCAGATTATTATATGGATATGACTTAGAATTCAAGTGAACTTTCAAGTTTGACAAATTCGTTTTGATAAGTTCTCCATTTACTGTAAATCTTATTCTTGTGACAATTTCACATTCAAGCTGTGTTGGCTGCCATGTCCCAATTTGGGGTTTACTTATGAACCACCACTTTTAATATTAATATTATGCAACGTGAAGTTGCATGGAGAGTTTCCCAGGTTACATTTCTAGTTTGATCAGACGCATCGCCAATATACTTACTTAGTATCAAGTACTTACTTAGTATTAGTACCTTATAAACCTCAAAAAATGCCAACAAATTTTTTAATGGCACACAATTAATTAATTAATTATTAATTAATTATTAATTTTTTTTTGTACTTTATTAATTTATGTTTGACATACACTAGTCGGCATAAGTTTTTTGACGAAACAAAATTTAAATATACTCGTAACTTGAATTTGCTTCATTTAACTTTTGGCATCAATGGAAATGTAATTTAAATGCCGTTTGAATAATGCTTAATATCTATTAAAAGGGACAATTTTTTGTAAAAGTTTACTTTTCAAACTTTTTTTATCGCCTTGCTGATTTTCCAAAAGAGGTAGAACGTTTTGGGACAAACTGACAAACAAATTAAAATTTTAATTTTGAGAAGATCTTGTTTTCCGTTTATAGTATTCTTTATTACTCTAGCTTCCGATCTCAATGGCTACGCTTTCTCGAAAGTTCTCCTTCTCTTGTATTCCTCCATATCCAGGGATGGGACATCTATACTTTTCAACTAGGGATAGCACACAATACATAACCAGGTGATGAAGAATAAAAAAGTTGTATTTTCCGAATTTTAAGTGGACTATATTTCCTTTAGTGCATTTTCTTGGTGTCCGATGCGTTCAGTTGTAGTCTTTACACTTAGTCCTAAAAAATCTCTAAGTGGTAACGCAGCACCAAATATTGTAAGTGTCAGGTGTGTAGCATAGCGGTCGCGAGTTCACCACAGCACTGATCTAAGAAATCGGAGTTTGCATCTGTTCAAGGTTAGAAAAGTTTTTCCCACAATACGACGCATATGCAATTTTATGGAGCGTACTGATGACTCCCATTTCCCTCCCCAATGAGGCGAATGGGGAAGTATAAAACTCCACTTGATTCCATCATTGGCGGGGGATGGCGTTGATGCTCCT
Organism: Drosophila biarmipes; assembly: GCF_025231255.1. NCBI lineage: Eukaryota > Metazoa > Arthropoda > Insecta > Diptera > Drosophilidae > Drosophila > Drosophila biarmipes. The sequence continues at coordinate 2,024,788 of NC_066615.1, read as the reverse complement.
GCGAATATAAAAGTTACTGCATGTCATCTAAGGACCGTTTGGCACCGACAAAATTCGTCCCATTATCGCTGATGATCTGTGAGCACTTTCCTCGAAGGGACATGAAAAACTGAAGACATGCCAAGAATGTGTCTGTGCTAAGGTCGGTGGCTAGTTCCAAATGTATGGCTTATGTTACAAGGCAAACAAAAAGGCATAGCCCTTAGTTTTTCGGGAATTGCGCTCTCTCTCTCTCTCCTTTGCTTAAGTAATCAAAGCCTAAGTGCTGGAAGGGTAAAGCTTCTGTTATACGAATGTCTGGTAAATCAGCCAAGAAGTGGTGCCCCGTGAGTTTACGTTGACGGAAGCATTTAATACAGTTGTGAGCCAGATCAGGTTCCGTGCACCAAAGATCTAGTACATTTGACGAGCAATTACAAAAAGTTTAGAAACTCCTGGATGAATAATGGGTGTATGGTCGTGCTCCAAAGTAGTTTTTGTGATGCGGTTCGACTTCGAAAACAGTATGAGATGTTTTACATCAGCTGGTAATTGTGAGTTGTTCAGGCGTCCACCAACTCGAAAAAGGCCATTTTTGCGGATAGTCGGCGCGAGCTTCAAAAACTAAGAGCGGCTGTGAAGTGGCTTATTTTCCGTCAGCAGTTTGTGGTCCTGTATGAAACATCTCTGAGCCTTTTTCAGGCAAAGAATGCGAGCAGCCTGAATCTTCTTAAAGGTGATCATTTTTCATTTGTCAGCGTTAGAGATTTAATGGCCTTGGTCTTTCGGATGAAGCGTAAGGCGTAAGCTACAACGCGTACCAGCTTTGTCCAGGACGAGATGCGTTGAGCCAAAGCATCTATTGGTGACAATAAGCACGCTTCCTAAGTAGTTTATGCGATGGTCTCTACTTCTTGAACAGAATTTTGTAGAGCTCAACTTCACCGCTAGTATTTCTGGATCTTGCAGCCGTGAAGGTCCCATCCACCATATGTCGAAATGGAGGAGATCTGAAGCAAGCATTTCCGTGCGGCGCAGTCCGCCGGATTCTCCTTTATGTTTAAGTGATGCCATGCGTTGCGCGCTATTTTGAGCTTAGATGGTGGATGTGAAAGCCAAGCCAAGACTATGGTTGAGTCGCACCAAGCATGTTCTTCAATGTTCTTGTGTTGTATTGTTTGACTGATAAGAACAGTCGGCTCAGTAGCAAAAGGCCACACAGCTTGAGACGCGGTAGAGACTGCTGTTTCAGCGGAGCAACTATGTTTTTTTCCTGCTATGAGCGAAACAGATGTGGTGCCATCTACTCGCACCACTCTGCTATAGATGACTGCGGAATATGCCTTGATAAAGGCATCAGAAGTTCGCTTTTATTTTTATTGTTTTGGGCAAACCGTGGTAGGAGAAGATCTCGAAGTATGTGCGGCATTTATTCCAGTAGTCCGCAATTTTCGGAGGAAGCTCCGTGTCCTAGCCGAGATCGAGCAGCCTCTGGCGACAGAATACCCAGCGGGTCAAAGATGCGTGCCACATCTGACAGCACTTGGCGTTTGTTGCTGTCCGGATTTGTTGTAAGGCAGACTTTGTAGGATAACATATCCTCTTCTGGATCCCAATTAATGAGCAGAACTTTTGCTGTAGAATTGGACTCTTTTGCTTGTACGTCGGTTGCCGCGAGAGCTTTGTCGGTGATACGTGATAAATTTGAAACCTATTTACTAAGTTCCATACCTGCACATTTCATCAATTGAATCAACTTATTTTGATTGTGAATGAGCTCCTCCTGGGTATGTGCTCCCGTCAGTACGTCGTCCAAATAAAACGGCACCATTTTGATCGACGTAAGCTACGTCGTATTCGGATCGTGGGATCTTGGTAAGCCTCTCTCCTCTCCAACATACCAAGAATAAATATTTAAAGTGCCTGGAAAAATATTATTAGAGAGTAAAGTTCGTCAGTCGCCAGTCCACACTGCCTCACAAGCTTAGCTGTCGCTTGATCGCAATACGATCGGGCTGTGCTTCGGCCATTTTCCCTCCCCTTCACACATTCGTGTGCCAATGGATCGTCGCGGGCGGCGCAAAAGGATCCCCTATTCTCAAGGTTGTCCGTCGAAAGTTATGTAATTATTCTTGACTATTCCACTTCTTACTTCAGCACAAATTTGGTCTCAAATAAGTTATACGTTGGTCTCTTTATAAGTTATTGATTAATATATGCATGTCGGCATATGCTGTAGATAAGGAATATAAAGTTGGCTAAAGCGTAAGTAATAATTATACTTGACAATTATTTTTATTAGCGGAGAGTATCGAATTTACCAGGTGCGCACATCAGCAAAACGCTGAACATTCATGACTACAAACGTCGCTCAGAGGGCTCTTGAAATTGTATATACAACTACAAGGCTGATAATCGCCGCTGAAATATTAATAACAGCCTATTAAAAAACTGTTTGGACTGCACGAACATTTATATATGTATGCTTTAAGAAAGGAACCGGGTTCCCCTTTTAAGTTCTGCGCGATGAGATCTCGACGCTCCGGATCCTGGGACTTGCAAAATATTATATTTGATATATATGTAAATATACGTGCACTAAAAGACTGCTGCTCTTAAGAATACCAATTCACAAATAATATATATATGCCTGATGCACGCGTCGTTCGTAACGCTGGTGGTGAGACTCGTCTTCGCTAATTGTTTATCAGGACTAGCACTACCGATTCACTTGATTTAAATGTATTTCAATGTATTTTTGAATGCTTCCCATGTTTTTGATTTGCACTTGTGTTTTGGTTGTATTAAATAAGGCTATTTGCCTTTTGTATGAAAAAGTTCACTTTAACTTAGATTGATTTGATTTACATTGCACCACCACTTTTTCGAAGTATGCTGTTGGTCACTAAGCCTCTGATCGGGTGACTCCTACAGCTGAACAATCTTCGGAAGTACGAAGATTTCGAGTACCGCGGCTACAAGCATCCCAGTATGTCAAATGACGTCCTAGTGGTTCATATTCCCTCCTTCTTTGAGTATAATGACGGCGATGGTCCGACACATGAAAATCTTTTGAGCTATAGGTGTCCTCCTCAAGGGCTGCTGGTGGCTGATCCTGGAGGAGAGGATTCCGTGGACGACTGCCCCTGGAAAGGTCGTCTTTCCTCGGAGCCGGCGGCTTCCCTCAGCAAGACACCAGAATGGATTCTCCCTCTTTTTTCTAATCGTCTAACGTCTTTTATACCCTAGTAGAGCTTTTTCTTAGCTGCCAGTTTGAAGCGGATAAAATAGGTGTTCCCACCTAGGGTTACTATATCTCGGTATCCAATATCTTTGGAGTCAACGGCCGACTGTTGCACTTCGACAGCTACCGGGGTATGGTTACCAGTAGGTTGCTCGTGGCCGTTGTTCTGGCCACGTGACACCAGTAATTTGCCGAATTGTAATTTCTTTTGACATTACTAGCGTGGTTAGTCAAATGCATCCCTCCCTCCGACTTAAGATTCGTCGCTGAATCTTTCTATATGCAGGGCGTATGTAAATTGCTTGATAGGAACTGTTTCATTTTATCTTCATACAATACGCTGATAGCCGCAATGGTTGGCAGCCACCCAGATTTGACGATACATTTTGTTTATATCTGCTGAGAAGACAAACTGAAACATTTTAAAACGCATAAAAATCGAGAAAAGGTTTCGCAGAATGCTGGGTTCAATGTGTAGAGCTTCGTTGAAGGACCTTCCATTCGTGTCCTTGAATGAACCATCAAATACGACCCGTAACTTTTCGCTGATTACAGGGTGGTGTGCAAGTTAAAGGTCGGCCGTTTGTCAATGTCTTCTGGCAATAGTACTCGCATGTGGCACAACTGAAGATAATCCCGCAAAAGTTGCACGTACTGTGATCTTTCATCTGGTTTTCCATGAAATTCCAGGTTGACTTCCTCGAGCTCCCAAAAGCGTCGTAGAGGTGCATTAATGTCAATAGACTGTAAGTTAACAACCAACTCCCAGCCTAGGCTGAGCAGGCCAATCCTTATGCCTTTATTTACATTAATCATTTATCATGTTTGTAATTCTCTAGTATTAATCACTTTTTATTATTATTATCATTATTATTATTATTATTACTATTATACTTGTCCCTCATGCATGGTCCACCCTAAATTGGGTCCACCTTATTGGCCATAGAGCTGAGCCGGCACATTGTGCCATTCCTTTTCATTGGCTGACAGTGATCGTATGACTTCTGCAAAATGTGCAAGGTCAGCGGTCTGTGCCACGGGCATCCGGCTGTGCATGAGCTTTTGTTCAGTCTTAAGTTTTTAGTTTTAATTTGGATTTGAAATAAAGAGCACTAGCTCAATAATTAAACTCCGGCCTTAGCCGTTATCTTTATATTGATTATTAAATTGGGTTATCGTGCCTTAAGGGCCGTAACAACGGAGATAAGTATCTCCCACCATATCTTCGGAAGAAGTAAGGAGTCGAAGCGACCACCCGACTCTCCAGTGGCTGCCAACCTTGGTGGTCACCAATACCCAACCAGCGGCAGCAATCCTACTGCCGGTCCCCCACGGATATTCAACCAGCCGGCTCTACCCCTGCCACGGAGGCTCCGCCAGCCGACGCAGACAAATAAATAATTGTCGCCCAACGGATTAATATTATTACTAATATTCGAATTCCACCCCTGAAGTTGTACGTTATGTAAGTAGGTGAGCGCCGACAATAGCCAAAATCTACGAATACACAACACACAAATACCAGCGCATACAATTTCCTATGCCCAGCAATAGGATTTTTTTTACGTAAATATATACAAAAGTGACTCGATCTTCAATTTTTGATTCAAATTTTTAGAGAGTGCGTAAAGAAAAAATAATAAATTATTCAAATATTAAATTACAAAATACTTCCATGCATGCGTGTTGATTTAATTTTGTTCGACCTAGATTTTTTAAGTACATTGTAAATAAAAGAAACCATACGTCTCAAATAACGTACACTGTGCCAAGGCAACCAATATTTATACGAATTAATTATGCAAAGGAATATTTTATTTCTTCTATAACGTTGGTCTCTATATGTGTTAAGAAGGCCCAGTCGTTTTTCTCCTTGTGTTTTGCTACAATTCTACCCACTGTGCTTATATTGAATTTTATACTAAAGTTGTCCAGTGTGTCTGTGCTAATTATACATCCCGTCAAATTGACCTACACTTGTTGTCACCGTTCTGTATTTTAATTTTGTTCTTGGGACAAATTAATCCAACATTTTTGTGTTTTAGGTGACGATACATTTATTTTCGCTACATTTTTCGGCTTTATATTACCAAAGTGGCCCGTCGAAACCTCTTGTCTTGGGCCCAATCGTCAAAGCCTCGCAGCTCCCCGCGCCCCTTAACTGCCAATGAGTTGGGAGTATAGAGAAGTAAAACAGGAAATTGTTAGCGACGATAGTGAAGAGAGCGAAGAAGTAGGGTTTCGCCCCGAAGTTAGGGACACAGATCAACCAGAAATGAACGCAGAAATGATCCAAGCGCTTGTCGCAAACGCGGTCAGCGCCGCTCTTAACGAGCAGGAAGGGCGTTTAAGAAACGCTTTCGCCACAGAATTGGAAGCGGTTAGAACACAGGTTAGCGCGCTGTCAGTGCAAGCGCCGCAAGTGGAGGTCTATGAAAGAGTAGTACCAGACCCTGCAGTAAGATGCGATGTCAAGTTAGACATAGTAAAATCTCTGCCGACGTTCAGTGGAAGTCACGACGAATACGTTTCGTGGAGACAGGCGGCATCAGATGCCTACGAAATATTCAAGAAATACGCCGGAAGCGAGGCACACTACGAGGCCGTTGTCATAATTAAAAACAAAATTTGCGGACCTGCTCGGTCATTACTCACGTCCCATAATACGGTGTTAAACTTCGATGCAATTATAGCAAGACTAGATTGCACATATGCGGACAAAACGTCCTTGAGAGTGCTACGGCAAAATCTAGAAATGGTTCGGCAAGGAGAGTCCGACCTTATGGCATATTATGACGAGGTTGAGAGGAAACTCACCCTCGTCACCAACAAGATAGTCATGTCTCATAATATGGACACGGCAACGATCTTGAACAAGGAGGTTAGGGACGACGCCCTACATGCCTTCATTGCAGGGCTGAAAATACCTCTCAAATCACTCGTGCTGCCAGCACAACCTAAGGACCTTCCGTCCGCACTAGCCTTAGCGCGAGAAGCCGAGAACAGCATCGAAAGAAGTGCGTTCGCGGCATCCTACGCGAAGGCCATAGAAGACAAGGCCCCTTTTTACGAGGGCAACAGACGCAATAATAAGGGTCAGGGAAAGCAATGGTGAAGTGAGGACAAAAATCCGCACTTCGTCCCTAAACAAAACCAAAATAAGTCTCATAGGGACAATCCCTGGCCAAAGCACAGGGATCCTGAACCATTAGACCAGAATAAAGTTCAACCCATGGAGGTAGACCCTTCAACGGCTAGATTCAGACAAGAAACCAACTGGGGGAAGCCTCAAAGTAACAATAATTATAAGAGGCAGAACTCGTCCCAGCGGCAATCGGGCCAAAGACGCCAACGCGTTAACAATATTGCCCAATCCCAACAGGAAGTAACAGATTATACCGCCACAGCTGAGGCTGAGGTTGCCACCATCGAGGAAGATAGTGACCCCGCCGACCTTAATGACCTCCTCTATTTTTTAGGGAACGCTCCCGACTGCCGTTCGTCGAGCGACAGTTGGCTGGCAAATCAATAAAAATTCTCATCGACACCGGGGCGGCAAAAAATTACGTGAAGCCCGTAAAGGAGCTAAGAAACGTAATGCCGGTCGAAACCCCCTTTACTGTGAGCTCTATTCACGGCTCCAGTAATGTCAAAAACAAGTGCATAATGCGCATTTTTGGACTAGACGTTCCATTTTTCCTCTTGGATACATTGAGCACGTTCGATGCTATAATAGGCTTCGATTCGCTAACGCGAGCAGGAGTAGCATTGGACCTAAGTAACGGCGTAATAAAATACGCAAACGCCACCGAAAACCTCAAATTTTTTGACTGTCAAAATGTCAACTTCACAAAAATTGATGACATAGTGGTTCCAAGTTCGGCTAAAGCCGAATTCAAAAAAACTATCCTGAAAAGAATTAAGGTGTTTTCGACCCCTAACGAGGCGCTCACCTTCAACACATCGGTCATAGCTACTATTCGGACTACGAGTGACGAACCTGTCTACTCCAAGTTATACCCCTATCCTATGGGGGCAGCAGACTTTGTAAACAACGAAATCAAAGAGCTACTGCAAAATGGCATTATCAGGCCGTCCAGATCCCCATACAACAGCCCTGCCTGGGTGGTTGACAAAAAAGGAACTGATGATAATGGCAGTAAAAAGAAGCGATTAGTAATCGACTTCAGGAAACTGAACGAGCGAACAGTCGCCGATCGCTATCCCATGCCGAGTATACCCATGATTCTAGCGAACTTGGGAAAAGCCAAATTCTTTACCACCCTGGACCTGAAGTCAGGGTACCACCAAATATACCTGGCTGAAAAGGACCGAGAGAAGACCTCGTTCTCTGTCAATGGTGGGAAGTACGAATTCTGCCGACTACCCTTCGGCCTAAAAAACGCGGGGAGTATTTTCCAAAGAGCCATCGACGATGTGCTGCGGGAAGAAATCGGCAAAATATGCTACGTCTACGTTGACGATGTTATCATCTTCTCCGAAAATGAAACGGAACATGTCAAGCATATTGACACGGTGCTTAAGCGCCTACTCGATGCCAACATGAGGGTGGCACGAGAAAAAACTAAATTTTTTAAAGAGAGCGTTGAGTTTCTAGGGTTCATTGTCACCAGGGGAGGAACAAAAACAGACCCAGAAAAGGTTAGGGCAATAAAAGAATTCCCAGAACCAAAAAACCTGTTTAGCCTCAGGTCCTTCCTAGGCCTGGCGAGCTTTTACAGAAGCTTTGTAAAAAACTTTGCATCTATTGCTAGACCCCTGACCGCCATCCTCAAGGGGGAAAACGGGACGGTTAGCAAGAATATGTCGAAAAAAGTAGCTGTCAGGTTTAACGAAACCCAGCGAAATGCATTCGACCACCTGCGTAACATTTTGGCATCCGAAGATGTCATATTGACATACCCTGATTATAAATCACCGTTTGACTTAACCACTGACGCCTCAGCGAGTGGAATAGGCGCGGTACTATCGCAGAATAAAAGACCTATTACCATGATTTCACGCACGCTGAAAGACTGCGAGCTGAACTACGCCACCAACGAAAGAGAATTGTTGGCGATAGTCTGGGCAATAGGCAAACTCCAAAATTACCTGTACGGTAACAATGAGGTACGGATCTTCACAGACCACCAACCTCTCACGTATGCGGTGTCCGACAAAAATACCAACGCTAAAATCAAGCGATGGAAAGCGTTCATTGACGAGAACAACGGGAAGGTGTTTTACACACCCGGAAAACAAAACCTGGTAGCTGACGCACTATCGAGGCAACCCCTGAATATCTTAGAAGACGTGGCCCAGTCTGACGCGGCCACGGTGCATAGTGAGCTTTCGCTCTCTTACACCATAGAGTCCACAGACAAACCTCTTAACTGCTTTAGGAACCAAATTATTTTGGAAGAAGCGGACCAACCGCTTCGGCGAGATTTCATAATCTTCGGAAACAGAACTCGCCATATCATCAATTTTAATAACAAGGACTGGCTCGTTGAATCTGTCAAAGAGATCATCAACGCCAACGTGGTGAACGCGATTCACTGCGATTTCCCCACCCTGGCGCGCATCCAACATACCTTGAGGCAGGAATTCCCTGCGACAAAATTCTGGCATTGTAAAACCTTTGTCAGTGACATTACCAACGCTAACGAACAATTAGAAATCACTAATACTGAACACAATCGCGCCCATAGGGCTGCCCAGGAGAACGCAAAACAAATTCTCCGGGATTATTACTTCCCGAACATGTCAAAATTAGCTAGCGAAGTGGTCGCAAATGGCAAGGTCTGCAATAAAGCCAAATACGACCGCCACCCCAAGAAACAGGAATTGGGAACTACGCCCATCCCATCATACGTTGGGGAAATGTTGCATATTGACATTTTTTCGACCGACAAAAAAATTTTTTTAACTTGCATTGATAAATTTTCCAAATTCGCTATCGTACAGCCCTTGATTTCTAGGGCAATAATAGATGTACGAGCACCTATTCTTCAATTAGTAAATTTTTATTCTAATACCAAGACCATATACTGCGACAATGAGGCCTCCTTTAATTCGGAGACAATCACATCATTGCTGAAAAACCAATACAGCATCGACGTTGTCAATGCGCCACCGCTACACAGTAGCTCCAATGGCCAAGTTGAGAGATTTCACAGTACCCTGGCGGAAATTGCCAGATGCCTCAAAATTGATAAAAAAATTGAGGATACTGTGGAACTAATATTGAGGGCTACTATAGAATACAACAGGTCGCTACATTCGGTCACAGGGTCTAAGCCGGTAGAGGTCATCCACGCCAGCAGCGATGAGATGAGGCTGGCAATTAAAACCAAGATTGACAAAGCACAACAATCCAACCTAGACAGGGTTAACCCTTCTAGGCAAAACAGAGTCTTCGAAGTCGGTGAGAGAGTACACCTTCGCAATAACAAAAGATTAGGGAATAAACTGACACCGCTTTATTCAGAAGAACGTATAGAAGCAGATCTGGGAACATCTGTTCTCATTAAGGGGAGGGTGGTCCATAAGGACAACATTAAGTAGGCACTCCACGCGCCACATTCGCCCTTATACTAAACCCCAATCTTTGCTAAACTTCCACAGGCTCGCCATTATATCCATCATACTGCTGTCCACCGCGAGCGCGAGAATCACTGATTTCTCACACGCTAAATACATCCCGGTGCTAGATGGCAACGTCTTAATATGGGAACAGTACGGCCTGGTCAGGCACTCGACAAATCTGTCTGAGTTTGCCAGCATAATCGACTCCACAGTCAGAATGCTGGAACTGTTCCCACAGTCCCATATGAGGAAGCTGCTGGAAGGGGACATTGAGCATGCGCAAAACCTATTGGAGGAACTTAAGATACACCATAGAATGGCCAGGAGCCTTGATTTTTTGGGCTCAGTACTTAAGGTCGTGGCGGGTACACCCGACGCGGACGATTTAACTAGAATCAACACCAATCAAGCTTCACTTATCGAGGCTAATAATAGACAAGTTATAATTAACACAGAGACACAAAAACGCATCAACCTACTCACAGACACAGTAAACAAGATCCTCAAGGAGAAGAAGGACGGGCTGGTTGACTCAGGCCATTTGTATGAAACACTCCTTGCCAGGAATAGGATGTTAATATCAGAAATCCAAAATTGTATGATCACCATCACTCTTGCTAAAAATAACATCATCAATCCCACTATTTTTAATCATAACGACTTAAAGGCTATTTTCGACGAACAGCTAACAGAGGTCCCAATAGTTAGCCTTATGGATGTATCTAAGATTAAAATTCTTCAAAATAATGTTCTTGTCCACGTTATAGTCCAGTATCCTAGAGTTAAGCGTATTTGTAAAAAGGTACTGCTCTTCCCTGTCGCACACCACCATACTATGCTACGAATAGAAGACAACATCGTGGCGGAATGTGGTGACGGAGTCCTAGCAGTTTCGGATTGCACTTCTACCAGCTTGGCCACATTTTGCAAAAAAACGCCCCACGACACCTGCGCCATGCAATTACATGCGGGCGGCGCGGCTACATGCCGGACTCGGCCCAGCAATCTGGAACCCCTTACAATTGTGGACGACGGAATAATTATCGTTAATGAGAAACTGACGAGGATTTCCATCGATGACGGTCCATTAACAACCATAGTGGGGACCCATCTCATCACCTTTGAGGAAAAGGCGGTGATCAACGACTCCGTATATTTGAACCTCAACCACGCAGTGAATATGAGCCCGGGTATTGCAGCCTCCCCCTTAATCAACATCACAGGACACGATCATATACTGAGTCTGCCGTTGCTACAGCGGATGAATGAGCATAACCTGCGTTTAATGCAGGAGCTCCGGAATGACGTGTCGGATGGAGGTTCCCCGAGGATTTGGTTCGCCGTAGGAGTTGCCGTCAGCCTCACGTTATGCGGCTTGGTCCTGCTCCAACAACACTGCGGGAGTAAACGAGAGGCAGCCCAGCTACAAAAGTCCATCGACGAACTGGCTGCCGCCGAGGACGGCGTCTAATTTAAGGGGGGAGTAGTTAACAACCAACTCCCAGCCTAGGCTGAGCAGGCCAATCCTTATGCCTTTATTTACATTAATCATTTATCATGTTTGTAATTCTCTAGTATTAATCACTTTTTATTATTATTATCATTATTATTATTATTATTACTATTATACTTGTCCCTCATGCATGGTCCACCCTAAATTGGGTCCACCTTATTGGCCATAGAGCTGAGCCGGCACATTGTGCCATTCCTTTTCATTGGCTGACAGTGATCGTATGACTTCTGCAAAATGTGCAAGGTCAGCGGTCTGTGCCACGGGCATCCGGTTGTGCATGAGCTTTTGTTCAGTCTTAAGTTTTTAGTTTTAATTTGGATTTGAAATAAAGAGCACTAGCTCAATAATTAAACTCCGGCCTTAGCCGTTATCTTTATATTGATTATTAAATTGGGTTATCGTGCCTTAAGGGCCGTAACAACGGAGATAAGTATCTCCCACCATATCTTCGGAAGAAGTAAGGAGTCGAAGCGACCACCCGACTCTCCAGTGGCTGCCAACCTTGGTGGTCACCAATACCCAACCAGCGGCAGCAATCCTACTGCCGGTCCCCCACGGATATTCAACCAGCCGGCTCTACCCCTGCCACGGAGGCTCCGCCAGCCGACGCAGACAAATAAATAATTTGTACATTGTTGTTGTAGATGAAAAGCCGGTGGTTAAGATAGGTATTATGAACCATCCAAATATTGTCGAAATGGCGATGATATTGTCCTTATTTTCGAACATATTTTGACCGGTGAACACGGTCCAAACGTAGTCGCTGCCCAAAAGTATGTCGACTGGCACCAACGACTGATAGTCAGAGCCCGTAATCTCAAAGCCAGCGAATGCCTTGTGTGCTGACGCGGCGATATCATGCCTTGCCTATGTGGAGGTAATTTTGTTGAGTTTGCGGGCACATATCTTCATTGTGTGATCCGAGATCTCTGACTGCAAGTCCAGTGTGCTGTAGCCTCTAGTTGTTTCAGCCTTGATAGACGAAATCCCAGTCCGAGATCCTGAATGCAATATTCCGAGATGTACGAGAGTTCCGAACCAGTTTCCAAAAGCACATGGCAATGCACTCTTTCTTAGCCCTTGTCGCTGTGTTGTCGATCCGTTGCCCAAGGAATCAGCTGTGACAGCCACTTGTGCCCGTGCAGTATGGCTGATGGTGACCGTAGCGTCTTCGGAAGCGCCAGTGACCTTGATGAGGATTTTTGGCAGTTTATTATGCATTATAGTTGCTGTCGAGTTTGCACTCAAAAGCGTGGCTTATTTCTCAGTCAAACGCTCATTGACCTGCTGTTGTTGTTCCAGAAAGCGAACTAGGTTTTCGTTTCCCACTCCCACGCCATAGGTGCGTCCTCGTCAGATTGTATAAAGTTGCCTTCCCTTTCTCCTGAGCTTCTTCACAGATGCGAATGAGGTTGCGAAATAATGTGGTCGCCCGCAAATACCTTTCGTTGTCGATGGCAAAAAAGGCCATTTGGTAGCTAATGGATTCGAATTCCTTCCAAACGTTGTTTAGCCTATCCAATGACAATGTGGAGCTCCCATTTTGACCCCGCACGTGGATCATGCGACGCCGTTAGCAAACGCGTAATGCTTGCCTTCGCACGACTTCTTGCTGCTTTCAACAGTTTCAACTGATCCATGTTAATCAGTAACTAAATCTGACGAAAAGGACCAAAGATATGGTGAAGAATAAAATAGTATTGTTTCCCGAATTTTGAGTGGACTGTATTTCTTTTATTGCATTTTCTTGGTGTCCGATGCTTCAGTTGTTGTCTTAACACTAAGACCTAAAATATCTATAAGTGGTGACGCAGCACCAAAATAAATTAAAAATGGCAATGTTAGTTTTTCATTTACCGGAGGGAAAATAAGATTTAAATTCAAATAATGGATGCAATGCTTTTATCAATACCAGGGCTACACACATAATATAACTAACTTAAAACTACTTTGGCCATGTTTTTATTACTACACATAGTGAGAATACAATTACAAGGTGGGTTTCAAAGTAACAGGACTTTTTTAATCTAGCGCCCACTAGTGGCGCCATCTATATGTCAACTGGTGCGTTAGAATCTGCTATCGTTTATCAACTTCCAGTAAAAATTTCATGACATTGAACATTGACATCTATTGGAAGTTTGGCTATTGCGTTTTAAGTGTCAGTATGTTTTTGTCATCGGTGCGAAAATGAGCTTCGAACGAAGAGCCAACATTAAATTTTGTTTTAAAATTGGTAGAACTTTTACCGAAACGTTTCAATTGATAAAACAAGTTTATGGCGATGATTGCCTGTCCCGTAGCAGGGTGCACGAGTGGTTTCAACGTTATCAAAGTAGTTGTGAGTCCATAATTGACGATGAAATTGTGGGCCAACCAAAATCCGTGATCACCGAAAATTCCATCAAAACTGTGCGTAAATTAAAAAAAAAGCCGAAATCATTGAAATTCATGGAAATAGAATTGAAAATCTCCAAAACATAGATTTATCGCATTTTGACCGAACATTTGGGCTTACAAAAGGTGTGTGCACGGTTTGTTCCGCACAAATTGACTGACGTCCAAAATTGCTCAGAATTCAAGATTCGAAAGACATCATTAAAGAGGCAAAAAAGACCCGAGCTTCCTTTACTAGATTGGAACACAATATTAAAACTTTACAAATTTTTACATTTCTACCGCTCTTTCTCCCAAAACCAACTGATTTTCTCAAAGTCGATTGATGTCACTCGTAGCAATCAGACGATTACTGTAGATTTTAACTTCTTTGTGAATATATAGTAGTCGCCTTCGCACACCCTCCTGCTGCTCTTCGTCACTACTACTGCCGTCCTCAGTGATATACTCTTAAAATATATGGATAAGATATGTGCAAATAAGTAGCCGTATATAATAATTTATTATAACCATATGGATTGAAGGAGAACAACATGTGATTACTTACTGATCTTATGTGAATACTGATTTCAGAAATTTAATCGTTGGTGATCATAATTTTTACTTCTTAAGGATCCGAAAAAATTTGTTTTTTTTTTTTTTGGTTTTGTTGTCACTTTGGCACTGGAAAATGAAAAACAACCCTAAACTGAAATCAAAACCTTAATTTTCTGAGCCAAAAACTAGCCAACTCATACTAATTTAAGGTTTTTATTTTACTGATTTTTATTTCAAATGAAAAAAGAAAAGTGAGTACCTTATTATAACCGTTACTCGTAAAGTAAAAGGGTATACTAGACTCATCGGAAATTATGTAACAGACATAAGAAATCGTTTCCGAGCCCATTAAGTGTATATATTCTTGTTCAGGATCGCTAGCCGAATAGATCTAGCCGTCTGTCCGTCCGTTCGAATGAACGCTGAGATCTCGGAAACTATAAATGCTATATGGGTCCGATTTGACATGCAAATTCCTGGGCTAACTGCGCATCACAAGATTCTTTCGTCAGGGTGCCACGCCCACTCTACCGCCCACAATCCCAATTCACTGTAGCGCTTACAGTTTTTATGTAAGACAAAAAAAAAACTCTAACGCCCACAAATGGCCAAAACGCTTAGATCTGTCTGCCGCCCACATAACATATACTGAAAAAGCGGGTAGGTGACGATTTACAATGCCGCTTTGTTGCTTATTTATTTCTATTACTCTTTTGCTCCCTTAAGCTGAGTAACGGGTATATGATAGTCAAGGCATTCGACCACAGGGTTTAACCTTGTTTTTATTATCAGCATTAACATTATAATTATAAAAAAAAAACAACTACTGCTGGTTTGGAACAGATTTAGCAAGCTTAATCGTCCGTTGAGTCAGAGTTGAAAACATGGCCTGCTCTGTTTTTGTTTTCGTCTTTGGTGGAGGAATTCAATTAAAGTCCGCTAAAAGCGCTTCTACAATACCCCCAAACAAGATCACGCAAATGGAGGAAAGAAAAAACCTAAAAAGCGGGATCAACCATTGGAGGAAAGCCTTTTACTGTGCTATTTTTTAATATCTTTTGCATGAAACCTGCCTATATAATGCCTTAAATATAGTAGTCTAGTAGCTAGTTACGAGTTCTCTTAATTCGAGCTTAAACAAACTACTGCCTTTTCTCGTTTCAAGTTGAAACTTTGAGAGCTAGAACTCAACGAGTATACAATAAAGCTGAGGTATTTATCCTAGTTTGTTTGTTGAATATATAAGATTAAATTGCAGCAATTACTGACCTGTTAACTCTTTCCGATACAATCACCTTAGGAATGCCAACAGTAAATCCTCTTTTACATACTGTGAACTTCTTAACTTCAAACGCAAGTTTTGAGAAATGATCAAGCACTACGAAAACTCATATATGGCCAAGAGAGCGGTATGGTCTTAGGTAAGTTATGTAAAGTTTTTAAAAAAATTGTTAAAATTTGGTTTAGGGATATAATTGGGGTTCTTCAAGCACTCACATATTTCACAGCCATTCACATAAGCCTTAACGTCCGCTACTAGATTGCGCCAGTAGCTACGAACTCGATACAGAGTCTTATTTATACCACAGCTAGGGGTGGTCATGGGGTATATGCAGAACCGTGAAAACCAAAACTCGTCCAACTGACAAGTCTTTTGAGAACGTACGAGAGGGATCATCTTAAACGATTCTGTCTGCGTTTTCTATGTTTTATCTCAAAGCTTAATCCTTGGAGCCTTAGCACCCATCTTGCTAATCTGCTCCTCAAGTCTGTCTGGGACATGAGCCATATTAATGATACATGATAATGATAATGATTAATGATACTCTATGGTAAATGTAAGGCCAACGTACGCTCGAAATTTCTTTATAGAACTGATTGCAGCCCAACATTCTTTCTTTGTAATGGAATCATTTTTCGTTAAGTTATGCTGACCAAGAATATATATATACTTTACGGGTTCGGAAACGTCTTCTTCACTGCGTTGCAAACTTCTGACTGAAATTATTATACCCTCTGCAAGGGTATAAAATGGCAAATTTTTGGTTTAAGTTTTCGGACGACGGATTCATGCATCCAAAAAAATACTAAAATACCGCTCAAGAAATAATTAATTTTATATATTTCTTGAGCTTTCAAGCTGTTCGGCATCAACGCCAAAAAGCTATTACCACTATGTAAACAATATTTTAATATTATCGGAATTTGTTAACCACCAAAGTATTCTAAGATACAAAGTAATGTAGTCTATTTTTGTTTTTTGCACATATTACACCTGTTGAAAAACGTCCTTTCTTAAGACGTTGGGCCAAATACGGATGAACCCAACAAGATCTAGGTCGCTTTTTATTGTCTTCGTCCATAATAACTACTGCTATAACAACAGTTGCTGTTACATCATTACTTTCTATTCGCTCTAATAATCATTTTATTCGTTGTTTAAAATTTTTTGTTTAACATTTTTTATTTTTATTTAAGCCAGTCTGACCGTAAATTTATACGCACACATTTATCAACACTGGACCCTCAAGAAATAATGGTCTGAAAATAGTACATTTTTTTGGCCAGTTTTTGTTAGGTTGAGTATTAAGCCTAACTTAAGAAAGCTGCTAGGCTATGCGCCATAAGCGATTGAATCGAGGAAGGCAAAAAGCTCGATAACCGAAAGAACGCGCAATGAATGGGGCACGACAGCTTAAGTAAGACCGAATGAATATAAACTTGGTTATCCACTTGTTATTTATTTCTAGGTGTCACAGATTCCACAAATCCAAAGCCTAGATGACGGCAAAGAACTAGTGATTTCACACGGAGGCGCCAATGTTTGCTCAGGAAGCCCCCTGGATTTATTAGCTGTCATCTGTGTAATTTGTTCGCTAATTTCCAGTGCTTTTCAATTCCACTATGTTACCAACTCTCATTCTTCTGATCTTTCTCATAAAGTACGTTGATACCTAGAACTTTACCTAGTATTTTATATAATGGAGTACTTTATAATTTTGTAATTTTACAATGAGAATGCTTGGTATGTAATTAGCTGTTCTACGATCCGACTCGCAGCCTTAGACAGTCAAAATTTACCACTATCCATTTCATATTTTCTATGATAATAGAACCCTTCTTAATAAAACTTCCATACAAACTTGTGTTCTACCACCCACAGGTTTCGCGGTTAAGTTCCGAATAAAATGTACAGTGGCCAATCGTTTAAAAACAAAACAAAAAATAAAAAATGAATGAAAACTATATTTTAGTAATGTCGTTATGTATTGAGAGTGCAGAAAAAATATTTAGGATAAGTCAAATAACGGAGGCCACATAATTGAATATGTGGCTAAGCATCGGTTTTTTGTATTCATTTCCTAAGATTAACTTTGGGTGGATTTGGCTCGTTTTCGAAGACCCACACGGAGTGATTGCTGTTTTTGCTCGGGCTCATAATTAGAAGACCAAACCTCTGTACACTTCTGTCACATTTTAGCCTTATTCCTGTGCACTACGGTTTGCATACAAATGCTAGCAAAAAACAGAAAATTACTTTATTCAAAGAAACAGTAAGTGTTTTTTATTCAATTTCTGCGACCATGGAAAGAAATGAGTGCAAACAAGAAGTTAAAATACATGGGCACGGTGGCATGTTTTACGATGTATTTTATCGGTGCTAGCTATATAAAGTTCCCATCCTACGCTAATTGCATAGTCGACTCGTGTCCATCAGCCATCATTGATTTTCCAGGCGCTAATATTTTTATGTCTCTCTTTGAATCCGCATTAAGCCTGAGATCCGGGGTCCTTAGATAGTCTTCGGCATCCCAGAGCTGCAGGTCAGTGGTGCCCCAAATTAGGTACACCAGGTTGCCAAAGAAAAAAACAACGGCGGTCATGGCAAACACGATCTGCCACTGACTTCTCGAACCCTAAGTAAATAAAGAGAAATGTAAGTGAAATAAATAACATTCTTTTCGACTATTGTGAGTAATAAAAAAGCGTATTGTTTCCAGCTTCGCTTGCGGAGTAATTGCTATCGGATATCTATAAGCAAATATAATAATACTAAATGCAGTTTTTATACCCTTGCAGAGGCTACAATGATTTCAATTAGAAGTTTTCACTGCGTTGCAGAAAGAGACGTTTCCGATCCCATAAAGTATATCTTGCTCAGCATCGATCGATCTAGCCATTTCTACGCAAACTAGTCTCTCAGTTTTAAAGCTATCGGGCTGAAACTTAATTTCGTATTAAATTTTTATGAAAATCGGACGACTATATCATATAGCTGCCTTAGGAACAATCGGGAAATTAGTGGGAAAATAATATGAAAGAAGAACCTTTGGCAAGCCGAAGTAGTGTACCCTTGCAGTTGTAAGAAATATTCAACTTTAGTAACCCCATGCAACATTTTTGAGGATTGTTGCTGACTTTAGTGATATTTAAGAAAAATGATTTCATTCATTTTTTAGACCAATTTTTTGACATCTATATGTTAGAGTAGTCCGATTTTTATTATATTGAATTCAAAATTCTTAAAAATATAAAAAATTATATTCCCAATATTAAAAGATAATATTTCAAAAAGCCCCAAAGCTATAATTTGTTTAATATTATTTTCCCGCCTATTTTCCGATCGTTCCTATGACAGCTATATGATATAGTCGCCCGATTTTAATAAAATTTAATTTGAAATTCAGAACTAATTAAAAAAAAATGTTATATTCAAGCTAAGAAGGTTACATGCTAGGAAACACCAAAAATATAATTTTCAAAAAAATTTTCCCCGATAGTTCCAATGGGAGCTATAAGATATAGTTGTTCGATCCGGCTGGTTCCGACTCATATACTACCTGACATAGAAAGAAGACTTTTGGTAAAGTTTCAGCCCGATAGCTTCAAAACTGAGAAACTAGTTTGCGTAGAAAGGGCGGACAGACGGACATGGGTAGATCGCCGAATATATATACTTTATGGGGTCGGAAACGTCTCTTTCACTGCGTTTCAAACTGCTGACTGAAATCATTATACCCTCTGCAAGGGTAGCAAAAAAATGAATTGACAAATCTTTTGCCCATAATTTTGATAACGCGATATTCAGACAAGGCATTTTTGACTGGCATTCAAGGTATGTCAAAATACTTTTCTAACGACTCATAGCAAAGCCTTCAGCTATAGTAGTTCAAAAATTACTGGTGTACAGAATTAAGATAATTATAGCTGTTTTATGGCCAATTTAGATAGTTTTCCAAATCCAAAGTCTATATCTCTATCTGTTTTAAAACACACAAAGTGTTTAATTTCTTAAAAATAATAATAATAATAATAATAAGTGAGATAAGAACTAGGCTTGTATTATATAATATTTATAAAATTAACGAAATAATTATAAAAAAGTAAACAAGTGTATCAGGATTTAGCCGCAAATAGATATTTTTTAGTTATAATTTTTGTAAGTTTGTAAAAAAATATTATACAATATAAAAGTAAAATAAATATTAAGTTATTAGTGGGTAATTATCCCCACCGGCCCAACATTTAAAACCTTTACACTTTTAACACTTTTTCTCCCAAACCAATTGATTTTTTTAAAGTCAATTCTTTTATTTTTCGAAACATTCGGAGGATAGTAGTCGCCTTCGCACACCCTCCTGGTGCACTCCGTGGACTGCCGACCACAGTGATGTATCAAGCAAAACACTTCTTAACGAAATAACCCTTACGTCTCGATCGCGCACCAAACGTACAAAAGTTCTGATATCGACTTTTATGACGAATAATGCTTGTTAATTCGGCTAAATAAATACACTTTCTAAATAGTCGTTGGCAGTCGATCGCAGCAACCCCTTACCTCGTTAAAGGTGTTTTTCTTTGATATCAGACGTTTTTGTTATGCTTTTGCATAATAATAATTTAAGTCAGAAATTTGCTACGCAGTGAGTGAGACTTTTCTTAACCCATAAAGTGTATATATTCTTGATCAGCATCAAAAGACTAGTCGACCTCGCTATGTCCGTCTGTCCAATTCTACGCAAACTAGTCTTGAAGCTTTCAGGACAAAACCATTCCAAAAGTCCTTTTTATATTGCATGTAGTATAAGTATAAGTAGTATAGTATAAGTATAAAAAGATGGATGGGAAGAAAACAAAAACTATTTTAAAAAATTACAATGTTGATGTTTTTTAAATATTAACTTCTACTCTTGAGAATATCATTCGTTATTTATTTCAGAATTTTGAAAAAAAAGAAAAAATTAGACGACTATTTCCTACATCTGCCTTAGGAACGATCGATTAATAAATGTCAAAGTAATACAAATACCGATAAGTTTCATTTTCGGCAAACATATATGGTTGTAAATTGAAATGAGACGGAATCTTACTTTTCTGTAGTTAGTTTTTAGTTAAGGATTGTTGGTAGCTTTAGTAATATTAAAAAATAACTTTTATTATTTCTCTGACCGCTTCCTTAACAGCTTTATGTTATAGTAGTCTTATTTATAAATATATATATATAAACACCGAAGCTGTAATTTGTTTCATATTATTTTTCCACCAATTTTCCGGTCGTTCGTATGGCGTCTATATGTTATAGTCGTCCGATTTTGATAAAATTTAATTCGAAATTAAAAACTAATTAAAAAATGTTATTTCCAAGCGTGGTAGGTTATATGTTAAAAAACACCAAAGATATAATTTTTTTAAATTGTTTTTCCGATAACTTCATTGGCAGCTATAAGATCTAGTTGTCCGATCCGACTGGTTCCGACTTAAATACTACCTGTAGTAGAATGAAGACTTTTGGGAAAGTTTCAGCCCGATAGCTTTAAAACTGAGAGAATAATTTGCGTAGAAACGGACAGACGGACGGACAGACGGACATGCCTAGATCGACTCGCCTAGTGACGCTGATCAAGAATATATATACTTTATGGAGTTGAAAACGTCTCCTTCACTGCGTTGCAAACTTCTGTCTGAAATCATTATACCCTCTGCAAGGGTATAAGAAGCTTTTAACATACAATGCTTGCACGGGAACGACATGCAAGGGTATAAAACTTCGGCAAGCATTCCTTTCTTGTTTTAAAAATAATTATAGAATGTGATTTACATTCGCTTTTGCTGTTATCCTCATATTTGAGGTTTGTTAAAAGCATTACATAATAAGTAATCTCAAGGGCTACACGATTAAAAATTTAAAACGAAATCGTTAGATTTAATTTTGAGAACATGGTTTAAAGTGGCTATAAAAATAAACTTTTCATAATAACTCTAAATCTTTTATGTTCAGACAATTTCCCTATGAGAAGAGTATTTAGCACATTAAGTTATTATAGCCATATAGCACGTCTGTCTAGCATTACTTGGTTAGTTACTATTAGCCTTCAAAATCTGACTTTGTTTATTTCCCGCTAAAGCAGGGGCTTTTTCTAAAAGTGGTAGAACAAAAGTTTTCCATCTCGAGCTACTTCATACACATTTATTGTCTCCAAGACCCAAAAATAAAAAAGGGTTGCATAAAAACTAACAAACAAAGACAAACATTTTCATTTTGGGAAGAGGAAGAAATTTTTTCCCGATAGTTCCAATGGGAGCTATAAGGTATAGCTTTCCGATTCGGCTTGTTCCGACTTATATACTACCTGCAGTAGAAAGAAGACTTATGTGGAAGTTTCAGCCCGATAGCTTAAAAACTGAGAGACAAGTTTGCGTAAAAAGACGGACGGAAATGGCTAGATCATTGTATTATACTGATTTCAGTCAGAAGTTTGCAACGCAGTGAAGGAAACGGTTCCGACCCCATTAAGCTATCATAACTATCATTGGAACAATTCGAAAATTGGTGGAAAAAGAATATAAAACAAATTATTGCTTTAGGTGCTTTTTGACATATTATCTTATAATATTGGGAATATAATCTCTTATATTTTTAAGAATTTCGAATTTAATTTAATCTACAATTCAATCTAATATACAGATGTAAAAAAATTGTCTTAAAAAAGAATGAAGTAATTTTTTTTTTAATATCACTGAAGTCAGCAACAATCCTTAAAAATTGTACATGGTGTTACTAAAGTTGATTATTTCTTACAACTGTAAGCGCATTCAAACTTCGACTTGCCGAACTTAACATCCTTTCTTGTTTTTGGAATTACTTTTGAACAAAACATCGGATTTCAACAAATGAGGTGTCGTTCGACGCGTTATTATCCCCCTATCTCCAGCAGCTCCTATTTTGTAAATTTTCGTTTTTACACTTTCACCGCCTTTTCCCCAAATAAATTAAAATTTCTGAAGTCTTGGTATGCAATTTTCTTATTATTTGTGTTTCTTTTTTAAATTGGTGCATCACTTGTTACGCACGGACCATCAAAGGACATAATAGTAATAGTGGTAAAATTCAAGGATTTACGTTATCGAAGGTCGTTTATATGAGCAAAATA
This sequence comes from Drosophila biarmipes, assembly GCF_025231255.1. Classification (NCBI taxonomy): domain Eukaryota; kingdom Metazoa; phylum Arthropoda; class Insecta; order Diptera; family Drosophilidae; genus Drosophila; species Drosophila biarmipes. Next base: position 2,002,098 of record NC_066615.1, on the reverse strand, counting down.
GTTTTGTGCTACGAGTAACAATGGCGTTAATAGTCAGTACTTACTGGATCGGTAACAATGACGCCAACTAATAGCGGCGTTAAAAGCGGAAATAAATTTCCAATGCCGTTTACAATAGCCATTAGCATGCCTGAGTGGTTGGGCGACATGTCGATGATGGTCAAGATGCTGCCTATTCCAGACCCGGCGTTTAAGCCAGCATTTATTGTCATCAGAGCGAGAGCCAGACTGGTCTGACTTTTGTCCAGAAAGCCAATCCCGATAAGAGCCGTCGCCGGTCCCCAATACGAAACCGTGTTAATTGTCTTGCGTAGCGTGGTTAAGGACATCCAATGTCGAGACATGGACACGTCAGCGAAGACTAGGTATACATAGGACATAGCCCACATGGCTAGAAAGGGCAAAGCCGAGTAGAGTGCATTGCTTTTAATGTCCATTTCCAGGATGCCGTGCAAATAGGATGGAGTTTGCAGCTGCATGGTGGAATTCGCCCACCCCTGAGCGCCCCGCACTATTAGAAGTGCATAGAATGGAACGGAAGTCCAGATGGCTCGCCAAGGAATGGGAATCTTTTGGGCGTGGAAGCCATCGCCCCGCTTTGTTGATCGTTCAATGTGCTCTCGTTCCCGGTCACCAATCAGACGGGAGCTAGGGGCGTTATTTGAGCCGAAAGTCACCCAGAGAAGACACCACAGTCCACAGGTGGCAGCCGACACGTAGAAAATTCCCGGCCACCCCATGGAGCTGTTTGCTATTAGACCACTGCTAGCCATGGCTAGAACTGACCCACAGTCAGCCCCTGAGTAAGCAAAGGCGCCCAGCCGGTTGCGATCCTCCGGCGGAGACCACTTGGCCAGGTGCTCGTGAACACATGGAAATATTAGACCTTGGAAGAGGCCCTCCACGATGCGTATGGTGCAGAAGGCTTGCCAGCCGCCCCATGCCACACAGTATGGCGTTAGACCGCTCAGGACGGCCGTGCCCAGCGTTGGGATGAGCAGCACCACTTTAGCCCCAAAGCGCCGAACCAGAAAACCGGCAGGAAATTGGGTGACGATGTAGCCCCAGTAAAAGCTAGACAGGATGTACGACTGCTGCGCTACTGTCCAATTGAACTCCTGAAAATTGAATTTCAGAGGTTACTGAGCGACGAAGGCGCCGATCAAATAGCACTCACCGGAAAGTTGTCATTGGTGGTGGCTGCATCCGTCATGGCCACTACGCCCACGCTAACGCCGAGCCGTGCTGTGTAATTTACCACGATGGCCAGAAAGAGCAGAAAGGCTTGTAGGTGACGTATGCCAATAACAGGACCTAGATATACGCGAAAGAAAGAATTAACCTTTAATAATTTCAAAACGAAATCACATAACTACAAAGAAAACAGAACACGCTAGAGTCAATGTTATAGACCATTTAATAGCAGTTACTCAGCTACAGGAAGTGCCTCGAAGATAGAAATATGCAGCAAAGCGAATGTTTATAATTGCGCATCCAAAACTGAGCCACGCCAAACCTCGATTTCTAATATGCTTACAACTTTCTAAGGATTGTACGATTTTGACTTAGCATAGTATAATTTACAAGTCCTTTGAAATTTTGCGCTAAACAGATTTAAGCGTGGCCGTAAGAATGCTATATAAGAACCTCATAAATCTAGATTCCAAATCCCAACATTCTTATAGTTTCAGAGATATTTGCGTCAATACGTAGTAGTAATCCTGATCGAGAATGTATAGGGGAGGGTAGGGTATACTGACGAACGGTTTCTAAGTCATTTTTCCAAATATTAATATTTCTCAAAAGTCTAAAAACAAAAAGTTACTGACATCTATTGATTATATTCCCGTAAAAGTGATTTTTCCTCCAATGAAATACAAATTTAAGATTAAGCCCAAAAATGTACTCTGCATTTCTGGTCGTAAATTGAACAAATTAAGTTGTTTTTTGTTATCGGATTTAGAAAAGAAACAAATAACGATATAATGTTAGCAAATACCGAAGCAAAATAAATCTTCATAGCCTACAAAATGTTCGTCACGATAATCTACAGGGTACTTTTGAAAATATGGTCTTTTATACGGCTCAAAAAAATATATATAATGCAGCAAAGCGATATTTTAGGGCGCCACCTAACGGCTATTTCAGTAGATATTATGTAGGCGGCTGACAGATTTAAGCGTTTAAACCGTTTGTTGGCGTTAGAGTGGACGTGGCACCCCGCTGACAAACAAACTTGCGCTGCGCAGGAAAATTTTTTTTAATTAATATTTATTTATTTTTTTGACCGTTTTGTTTATAGCTACGTGTATGCTGGATTCGTCAAATTTGTATTAAATTGAATTAAAAATTCTTAAAAATAAAATAGCGTTTCCGACCCCAAAAAGTATATATATTCTTGATAAGGATCCCTAGCCGAGTCGATCGATGTCCGTCCGTCCATATGAACTCTGAGATCTCGGAAACTATAAGAGGTAGAATATTCATACATGGCATACAGATTGCTGGGCTTCCTATGCAGCGCAAGTTTGTTTGTTTGTTTGTTTGTTAAAATCACAAAGTATATTAATCGTCAATAAGCCCTCCTTAGACTGCGAAAGTTCCTGAGTATACTTAACATCCTTCATATCTTCTTGATGCTGCTTCACTCTCCCTTTCGTGCCCTTGCAGAAATTGATAATTTGGCATGTCTATGGTGTGAGATCCTTCTGCAACAAAGCTAAGATATTGCTTGATTAAATTTAGTAATGTTTTAGAACAGTCCGGCTTCTTATAGGGTTGAAGTTGATGGGAAGTCGGGTTTATATCGTCTGACTTTTCTCTTGAAATTTGTTAATTCGGTCAGCTGCAGGGAACTGTTATTTATGGCAATTGATTCCCGATGTGCCAAGCCTAGTGCCTTGCGCCCGAGGTTTAATAGGTCGAAGTCTTGGAAATTCAGTAGTTATTAGCTTAGAACACAGGTAAACCCTTAAGGTGAGGTCAATGGGTCCAGGTTGCCAAAAATCAAGATCTGCAGGGAAGGCACACTCTTAGGAATGTTAAGAGAGTGTGCAATCGGTAATGATGGCTGTTCGAAAATGACTGTGGAAATAATAAATACCTCTACTGGTGATTCAAAACCAGAGGTACATGACGATAGCTTTAGTATTGACTTGGTCGCTGTTGTTATCTTTCTTCCGATTCCCGATATTTCAATCGGTAACGACATTTCCTTAAGAGAGAGCAGATTCTTGAGAAAAGATTCACCTGAGACCCGAAATCCATTACAGCGCGACCGGTAGGTCCTTCTAATGAGACCTTGGCGGTCGCAAGCAGAACCTGTCCTCTGGGGTTTTCGTTGGTTTATGCGCCGGCCACTAGATAGCTAGTAAGTCCTTTGTGTAACATTGAATGATGCCGCTGATGGCAGTTTCGACAAGTAGACAGTGACGCAAAGTTTTCAACTTTATGAGCTGAATACAAACAATTTGTGCATGCCCCTACTTGAATAATAGCCTGGCGCCGCATTTTGGCGTCCATTTCGTGAAAACGGCCTTAAAGTGATGTGGTTCTAGGTGACAAATCTTGCAGCTTTCTTCGTTGCGGACTGGCTGATGGCGGAGTGTTGTAGTAGATTGTCCACCTATCGTTTCCAGCATGCAAGCGGGCCGCTAATTAAACGACAGTACACTCCCTAACGTTGGAATTTCTATTGCTGAATTTTCCAATAATGTTAGAGCCTGTTGGTCTGTAAAGGCTTTCGCACTGTGTCATGTACTGCTCAAAGCTGTTGCGCAGATCCTTTGATTGGCACGTAATCAACGGTTCCTCATATTGCCGAAAAGATTAAAATTTTTCCTTTTTGGTACCTGGCTTTAAGTCGTTGCCAGGTGTCGTCGTATCTGCCTTGGGAGAAGGCAGTATCTGTCAAAATGTTTCTTTCTTCGCCGCAGAGTGATCCTTGTAGAATATGCAGCTTTTAGCTGGCTCAGTATGGTTTATATACACTTATTTCACAATTAGATCGTGAATCAGGGGCCAATCTAGATATTCGCCATGTTAGTCGGCAATACTGATTGGCGGTAGAGGAAGATTTAGGCTCAATAGAGAGTCGTTTTCTCGAAGCATGGATATATAGTATATTTTTCATATAAGGTCTGAAATCGCCTCAGGCGTGTTATGGAGATCATTATAGGCCTGTCTCAATAATTCTCATTGGACCCCCAGTTGGCGTTGTAAAGCTGGGGTGATGGTTAGCGCATTTGATGCAAGAATAAGAGATAATTATAATTCGTTGCAACGCCTCTGTAGCTGAATAACCACGCCGATCAATAAGTCACTCTAGATTTGCTTGACTAACTGGTCCATTGTGTTGTTTTGTATTCGCCGAAGTGCCTTTTGAGGTCTGCTTGCTGGCGCCATATTGTCTTTGATTGCTAGCTGATATTTCTCTACCATCTCCTATAATGCTGTGAGACTTGAGGTCACAGAGCTGCTGCCAGAGATCGCTCAACTGATTTAGCTTACTAGAATATTAATTTGCTGCGTATCCTGTGAAGCTGGATAAGCTATGGTATCCTGTGAAAGGATACGGGCAAAAGGTAGGAATTTTTTGTTAATACGCTCAACCTGATTAATGTGTGTGGTACGTACTCCAGACAAATGAAGCATATTCCAATCTGGACCTAATGAGTGATGAAAATAGGCTTGATTTCATGTACGGATCATTAAATTTCGTCGAATTTCATTCGAAAAATTCATACATAGCGTATGCTTTTGGCATACATGTGATTAATGAAAGTAAATTTGGCATGAAACATAACTCCTAGGTCCAGGGACTTTTTTCTTAAGGAAAGAATATGGGAACCAATGGAATATGAGCAAAGGATATTAATTACTCGCTTGCTGTACCTAACGTAGAAACATTTTGACAAGTTTGGAGGAAATTTTTTATGTGAAGACCAATTCCCTACTCTCACTAGGTCGTTTTGAAGAAGTTCACCATCAGAGATTGAGTTCACAAACCTAAATATTTTAAGATCTTCCGCAGATAACAGGAATTTAGAGCTTTTTATGCAATGGCTTATATCATTTATGAAGATGATGCAAAGGAACGGACACAATACACTTCCCTGAGGAAGGCCAGAAGTTGTGTAGCGGCTACTGAAGCACCAGAAAAAATATCCTTTAGGTTTTTAAGCTTAGCTTAGATTCAAGCCATAAATATTAATAAGCCCGGCCTACTTAGTTTTTTTTGGAAATGCCAACTGACCGTACTAGAGTAGAGCTGCTAAGCTCTTTCAAACCACAGCTGTTAGTAAGCTCGGCTTACTTAGTATTTTTTTGTTAGAGATGCCAACTGACCATATCGATAGTAATCAGTTGTGTTAGAGTAGGGCTGCTTAGCTTTGTGGCGATCATGCTTTCTGCCATCTGGCATCTCTGGAAACTATATATCAAAAAACACTCTCTGGTGACACACTCCTTTTAAGCACCACGCTAGAAAGCTCTAAAAAAGTAGAGATCTAATTTCATCACATTTTAACCACTCACATGTAAAAAAGTACAAAATACACATAAACCATAATTGAGGCATACCAGTTCTGCGTTTTACTTAAGTGCAGTACTCACTGTGGTTTGAAGACAAACCATGATATGGTGACCCCGACGATTCGAACATCTGGAATTAAAAGGAACGCACCTCGACTTACCCAGAACTTTAACATTACCTCAAACAATGCCGGATAACGAAGACATCGTCGACGCGCAGGAACCATTCTTGATCCGGGTGCTGTTAACTCGCTATTTGCCAAGGTGCCTTTCCCTCAATTACATTCCATCACCAACATCGAAATGTTTTTCACTAAAGTGAAAAGCTGGTTTTTGCTGCAAGGCCTTGGTGCACGCAAGGAACAAGAGAAATACGCAGCAGTAATCGCGAATGCTGATCCCAAATACCTGGATCAAGTGCACGACCTTGTCAATAACCCACCACAAACCAACCCGTACTCAACCCTTAAGCAAGCAATTTTGTCCAAATTTGCCGAATCAGAGATGGTCCGCCTCGACAGACTTGCTACAGGAATTCAACTAGGCGACGGTCTACTCAGCCAACTTCAGCAAACTAACGCCACCAATGACAAATCGGTTGTACGTCGCTACTGGATCAAGCGCTTACTAAGTACTGCGCGTGCTGTTATCGTAGGTCTGCTCGAAAGCTCTCCCAACACCACCCTCGCGCACCTTGTAACTGCTGCCGATGCTGTGATGGATTCCCCTAACAACACACAGCTGGTTAAACGCCTGGATAACAATGACCAGATGCTACAGCAGATCAACAACAAGCTAAGGCACCTCCCTGGCACCACCAATCAGCAACGCGGCCGCAACTGCAATCGATCGCCCAGCAACAACAGCTTCCGGAGTAACACACCATCCAGGGACAATTCTAACGCTCAATTTTGCTGGTACCACAACAAGTACGCGGACATTGCGCAACGTTGCATCCAAGCGTGCGCTTTCCATGCCAACAACAGTTCTAAAAACTAAGCTCCACCGTTGGAAATTAACAGGGCAGGTCCGACGGTCGTAACCCAAATGCCTTACAACGCTACTCATTGCTTAAAGTAAAAATCTGCAAAATTTCATCCTCCAAACGTCTCTTCGTTCCGGATTCCAAATCCGGTAAAAGTTTTCCCAACCACACTGGAACAGACGTATCTGTTATACCACCAAAAACCATTAATCGACACATTATAGCTATTACTAACCATTCTCTATTCGTAGCCAATGGAAGAGCAATCCAATCTCGGTTTGCCAACAATCAATTGCGGAGATCAAAACATATAGCATTTACTGCGAATTCTTTAAACTACTGAAAGAATTTAAGGGCATCACACAGCTTAACTCATCTCCTCCTCAAGCAACAACCGCCAACGTCACACACTGCATTGAAACCAAGGACTTTCCACCATTCGCCAGGCCCAGAACACTTACACCAAAAAAATTCCAAGCAGCAAAAAGTGAGTTCTAGTATTTGATCAACCTTGGCGTTTTTCGTGCGTCAAAAAGCTCTCAATGCCCAAACCATCCCAGATCGATATGCTCTACCACACATACAAGACTACCCTAACATATTTTTCGGGGTCATGATCGAAAAATGGGAGTTATCTGCAGGAGGGTGATTCCGTACAGAGACTGTGTGCCCTGAGGGTTTGCTGTGCGTTCCGCACGGTATCCAATGACGCGGCACTAGTTATTTCAGGAGTAATACCGATGGACCTGCTATCAGTGGAGTCAGTGGGTATCCGCGCAGGTAGCACAGGCGTCGAAACTGTCGAATCCCTACGAAAAAGGTGCAGACAACTCACCATTGCAAAGTGGCAGGAGAGGTGGGCAAATAGCAGCAAAGGACGATGGACGCATAAGCTTATCCCAGAACTGCAGAGATGGCTGGGAAGGAAGCATGGACATGTGGACTTTTACTTAACGCAACTGCTGACAGGACATGGATGCTTTAAATACTACTTGAATAGGTTTAAGCATGAACGTTATCCGGATAATGAAGACGCAGAGCACGTATTTTTTGTCTGTCCGAGATTTGAAAATGAACGTCGAGATCTGAGCATAAGGGTTGGGAGGACGCCAGCCGTTTGTAACCTGGTGGAAATTATGCTTGAATCAGAAGTAAATTGGTCCGCTGTATGTAACATGGCCACAATAATTCTTAAAAAACTGCGCATCGCAGAAAGGCTGCGAAATTCCAATAGGATAGTATCCTAGAGAGCCCTTAGGGCATTCCCCCCCCGGCGAAGTAATACCTAACGGCAGTACCGCCGGGGAAGCGGGGAGGGGGTGGAGTTTTTACTGGGTTAGAGTCCCAGACACTAACAAAAAAAAAAAAAACATATTTTTCGGAAGCACGTATTTTCAATGATCGATCTAAGCCGATCTGATCACCTTCTACAGGCGACTCTTGCCAAATGCAATTAAACATCAGGCACCGCCTAACCACCTTATCCCTGAAAGATTGACATTACTCCAATCACTGGGAATACCGCCACCATCAACGATTGAATGTAAGCGAACTATTGCAGAGGCAACATTACTTGTACATCCAGAACACTCTGTGCCACTGTCTCTTTGCAAGTGCAAGAGGGCCAGTTCCAACCAATGGGATTTTTATACCCTTTCAGAGGGTATACGGATTTCAGTCAGAAGTTAGCAATGCAGTGAAGGAGACGTTTTCGACCCCATAAAGTATATATTCCTGATCAGAGCATCAATAGACGAGACAATACAGCCATGTCCGTCTGTCTATCCGTCTGTCTGTCCGTCTAGCAGTCTGTCACTTCTACGCAAACTAGTCTCTCCGTTTTAAAGCTATCGGGCTGAAACTTTACCAAAAGCCTTCTTTCTATTGCAGGTAGTATATGAGACGGAAACAGCAAGATCAGACAACTATATCTTATAGCTCCCATAGGAACTATCGTGGAAAAAATTAAAAAACAAGAAAGGAAGTTAGCTTCGGCAAGTCGAAGCTTGTATACCCTTGCAATTTTAAGAAATAATTCTAAAGTTAATTATTTCTATTATAAATAATTTTTTCATATTATTCTCCCACTAATTTCAAGATTTTTCCTATGACAGCTATATGATAGTCTTCCGATTTTGATCAAATTTAATTCGCAATTCAGAACTAATTTAAAAGTGTTATTTCCAAGCATAGACGGTTATGTGTTAAAAAACACCGAAGATATAATTATTTCATATTATTTTACCACTAATTTTCCTATCTTTACTATGGCAGCTATATGATATCGTCGCTCGATTTTGATAAAATTTAATTTGAAATTCCGAATTAATTAAAAAATGTTATTTCTTAGCTTAGAAGGTTATATGTTAAAAAATGCCGAAAATATAATTATTTTTTAATTTTTTCCCCGAAATTTCTTATGGGAAAGTTTTAGCCCGATAGCTTCAAAACAACAAGAAAGGAAGTTGAGTTCGGCAAGCCGAAGTTTGTATAAAATAGCTGACATAGAAACGATCGGAAAATTGTTGGGAAAATAACATGAAACAAATTATAGCTTTGGGGCCTTTTGACATATTATCTTATTATATTGGGAAAATAACTTTTTATATTTTTAAGAATTTTGAATTCAATTTAATAAAAATCGGATTATTCTAACGTACAGATGTAAAAAAAATGGTCTGAAAAAAGGAAGGAATTAGTTTTTTTATATATCACTGAAGTCAGCAAACAATAATTTAAAATTTCACATCGTGTTACTAAAATTGAATTTTTCTTATAACTGCAAGGGTATAAAAACTTTGGCTTGCCGAAGTTACTTTCCCTTCTTGTTCAGTGTAAAATTAACTAAAACCTAACGCAAATATAGCACATATGATCGAGAGCAACTCGCTATATACCTCAGCATCATCTATCGAACATGAAATTTGTGACTACAATTCTCAGCCTCGCACAAGCAAGTTGCGAAGAACTTAAACGGCACCACAGCATTGCTGTTAAAGTCAATAAGCATTCCCAACTCTAAAAACTCGATAATTTGCCAATTTGCTACTTCCAGCATGCGACCTTTTGTTCCAGAGCCTCTCAGGAAGATCGTCATCAGCAAACTACACAATATTTCTCACAGTGGAGGTGGATCAACAATAAAACTTATCAAGCAACGCTTCGTATGGCCCTCATTGCACAAGGGGATTTCTCAATTCGTTAAGCAGTATATTCCTTGCCAAAAATCGAAAATTTCTAGACACGTCCGCTCGCCGCTGCAGCAGTTTACGCTTCCTGAACAAAGATTCGACCACATCAATCTGGACCTCATCGGACCATTACCCCAATTAGGCTAATATATATATACACGTTGGCCAGAAGCCATCGCAAACCAGGACATACACGCCAAAACGCTAGATTTTTCACTCATCGGCTCGTAGATCTTAAGATTTGGAGTTCCAGCTCGCAGCACAACAGATCAGGGCAGACAGTTTGAGTGCTAATTGTTTCATAAATTGTCACGACTGCTAGGAATAGATCACCTTCACACAACAGCGTACCACCCGCAAGCAAACGGAATCATCGAATCATCATCATGGCACAGAACTCTAAAGGCAGCCATTATGTGAGAAAACCGTGTAAATTGGCCACAAAAACTTTCACTGATCCTGCTCGGGCTGCGTTGAGTATTCAAACAAGCACACATCACAAGCACATCAGCACAACTTGTGTACGGAACAACCCTTCGCCTTCCAGGAGAATTTTTTTTATCAAAAGTCCAATTTTCAACCGCAAACAGACTTCGCAAATAAACTGGAGGAAATCATGCGAGAAATACGGCCCATCCAGACGGCACAGCACGATACTTCTAAGGCATTTGTTTTTAAAGATCTGAAACAGGCAGCCCACGTCTTCCTACGCAACGACACCGGCGATCTCTTTAACCCCCTTACGACGGACCCTTTGAAGTAAAAGAAAAGCAATCCAAATACTTCACCATAAGCACTGGCACTCGAAGCATTAAGGTGTCTATAGACCGACTCAAGCTCGCTTTTATCGAAACTAAGCAGCCAATTATTCCACCCTCGAATCCATCAAGTGACTTTAGCAACAGGATCAAAGACACCGTATAGACCCCTAATGTTAACCAATCTTCAAGACCTCGTCGTACAATTAGACTCCCTATTCGTTTTACAACATGAAGTCTGGGGGAGTACTGTGGCAATCCTGCTTTCTGACATCTAGCATCTCTCGAAACTCCTCAAAAGATATATATAAAAAGCTCTCTCTGGTCACACACTCCTTTTAAGTACCACGCTAGAAAGCTCTTAAAAAGTACAGATCTAAATTTCATCACATTTCAAGTAACAAAGTACAAAATACACAGAAACCATAACTTAAGCCTACCAGTTCTGCGTTTTAATTAAGTGCAGAACTCACTGCGGTTTGAAGACAAACCATAGCTTCGTTTCAAACCACAGGTGTTAGTAATAGATGTTAGGGCTGGATGAACAGGGCTGGCATGATCAGCTGTACCAGGGGATCTTTAAAAAGCTTAGATACCACCATGGTAATTATCACCTGCCATGATTTTCACTGGTAGCCTAGGCCAACATTTTCCGGTTCCGCTCTATTTACTTTCAATCGAGCAACCGCTTAAATGCACTTAAAAATTTAATTCCCAGTCCCAAACAAGTTCGAAATTTTAACTTGGGTACGCGTGCATCTCGTTAGTATTGCGATTCGATAGTGAACAAGAAAGGAAGTTAACTTCGGCAAGCCGACGTTTGTATACCCTTGCAGTTTTAGAAATAAACAAGTTTAGTAAATAATTTTTATACCCTTGCAGAGGGTAGAATGATTTCAGTCAGAAGTTTGCAACGCAGTGAAGGAGACGTTTCCGAAACCATAAAGTATATATATTCTTGATCAGCATCACTAGACGAGATGACATAGCCATGTCCGTCTGTCCGTGCGTCTTTCCGCCGTTTCTACGCAAACTAGTCTCTCAGTTTCAAAGCTATCGGGCTGAAACTTTCCCAAAAGTCGTCATTCTATTGCAGGTAGTACGATATATAAATCGGAACCAGCCGGATCGGAAAACTATATCTTATAGCTCCCTTAGGAACTATCGGGGAAAAAATTAAAAAAAATTGTATATTTAGTGTTTTTTAATATGTACCTTTCTAAGCTTGGATATAACATTTTTAAATTAGTTTTGAATTTCGAATTAAATTTTATCAAAATCGGACGACTATACCATATAGCCCCCATAGAAACGATCGGAAAATTAGTGGTAAAAAAATATTGAAAAATTATATCTTCGGTTTTTTTTTAACATATAACCTCCTACGCTTGGAAATAACATTTTTTATTTGCTTTTGAATATTGAATTAAATTTTATCAAAATCGGACGACTATATCATATAGCTGTCATATATCTTATAGCTCCCATAGGAACTATCAGGAAAAAAATTAAAAAACAAGAAAGGGAGTTAACTTCGGCAAGCCAAATTTTGTATACCCTTGCTGTTATAAGAAATAATAAAATTTAGTAACACCGTAGAATTGTTGCTGACTTTAGTGATATTAAAAAAAAAATTATTTCATTCTTTTTTTCAGACAATTTTTTTGACACCTATATTTAAGAGTAGTCCGATTTTTATTAAATTGAATTCGAAATTCTTAAAAATATAAAAAATTATATTCCCAATATTAAAAGATGGTATGTTATAAAGCCCCAAAGTTATAACTTGTTTCATATTACTTTCCTATTAATTTTCCGATCATTCCTATGACAGCTATATAATACAGTCCTCCAATTTTGTTAAATTAAAAAAAAAAAAAATAAAAAATGTTATTTCCAAGCTTAGAAGGTTATATGTTAAACAACACCAAAGATATAATTTTTCCATATTTTCCGACTAATTTTCCGATCGTTTCAATGACAGCTTTATGATATAGTCGTCCGATTTTGATAACGTTTAATTCGAAATTTAAAACCAATTAAAAAATGTTATTTTCAAGCGTAGGAGATTATATGTTAAATAACACGAAGACATACTTTTTTTTAAATTGTTTCCCCGATAGTTCCTAGGAGAATGGTTCCGACTTATATACTTCCTGCAATAGAAAGAAGACTCTTTGTAAAGTTTCAGCCCGATAGCTTTAAAACGGTGAGACTAGCTTGGGTAAAAACGGACGGACAGATGGCCAGACGGACATGGCTAGATCGACTCGTCTAGTGACACTGATAAAGAAAATATATACTTTATGGGGTCGGAAACGTTTCCTTCATTGCGTTGCAAACTTCTGACTAAAATCATTATACCCTCTACAAGGGTATAACAAATAATAAGTACTTACAAAGGAAAAATAAAAAAAAAATTATGAATTTAATCAAAAATATTTGATTAACCCTTATTAAATTAAAACAAACAAATAAAATTAAACCTGACCCTCGAGCAACATGCGAGGGGGCAACATGCGAGCACAATGACATATGAACGTGTCATTGGGGTGTTACGATTTCTCCCTTTGTTTTCTTTTCTTGTGTCCTTAAATTATATTTTTCCGAATTTATTTATATTTCTTCCGTCTTAGTTATCTTGCTTATAATTTTGTCGCAAGCACGCTCACTTCCTGTTTCGAACTTGTATGAACAATCAACGATATATCATAACCATGTATCCACGATTCATTTTGAGTAAATCAGTGCGACGGTTCTTTTGGTCAAAACTTTGTAATTTTTGCTCAAACATCTCTGCCACGCCCGCACGCCTAAAGCGTACCATCATAACAAAACAATAAAATCAATAAACAGAAATGGTTAGCCTGCAATATTTAAAAAGTCATCCTACTTAAAAAAAAATTAATTAATACAAGATAAAAGTAGAAATACGATTTTGTTTCAAAATCAAAAGCTGTTTAATGCAGCTGTTAATTAAGTTCACCGGAACCAAAATGCTCTATGCAAGAAGAACGCTATAGCCTCGACTATCAGATACCCGTTACTCAGCTTGAGGAGGAAAAATAAAAATGGACATATTATATAGCAGCAAAAAATATTGTAAAGCTAATAATTATAATAATAACCTACCGGCTATTTTAGTAAATGTTTGGGTAAATCGATAGGTATTGATGAAAAAAAAATACGTTTTAGCCAAAAAAATGTTTCTAGAATGACAATTGTAGCCACCACAGTTTTGAGCGGTTAGTGGGCGTGCCACATTTTTTTTCAGTTAAAAATTTTGTTACACAGAGTTAAAGTGGGCGGAGCACCACGGGAATCAGCACTCCAAGTCCTACGGTTCTAGCTTTTATAGTTTCCGAGATCTCAGCGATCATACCGACAGACGGGCATGGCTAGATCGACTCGGCTAGTGATCCTGACCAAGAATATATATACTTTATGGGGTCGGAAACGCTTCCTTCTACCAGTTACATACTTTTCGACGAATCTAGTGTACCCTTTTACTCTACGATTAACGGGTATAATTAAAATGCACAACCAACAGCAGCCCTGACTGAGTCTTATTGCCCAGCGATCGCGGGAATCAAGAAACTTTCCAAGTTTGTTGAGCTCAACTAGGCACATCTTACAAATACTACCCGTGTAAGCATTGTATGAAAAAAGCTTTTCGTTTTTATTAAACTAAGTAACATTTGAATTGCCAAAAATCGCAATATAACAGTCTGTATTATTCGAAATTATTTATCCTGTGGTTTGGATACAGACTTTATTTACATTTTATTAAATATTTTTTTTGATTATTCATATGGAAGATAGAGGATAGTTTTCCGATCCGGCTCGTTTCGATTTACAACTACCTGCAATAGAAATAAGACTTTTGGGAAGGTCTATCCCGATAGTCTTAAAAATAAGAGACTTGTTTGATAGAAATAAATATGACTAGGTCGATTCGTCTGGTGACGGTGATCAAGAGTATGTATATTTTATGGGGTCTTTTCATGCCACAAGGAAGTTTAACTTCTGGATGATTTCTACAGATATCACATCTCGCTCACTAGGCTTAAGTAGTTCTCTTTTTAAAGTGTTCCAATAAACACCCACGCTCGTCGCGTAAAAACCCGTGTTTTTCGTACCCATTTTTCAAAAGGTTTACTGAAGTTTACCAAACAAGACACCTCCCGCCCCAACATTTTGGTCCGGTTGAACCCGGACTTCATAATTCGCGGCTTTTTCCCTTCTGGAATTTTCTCGGATCTTTCCCGGTGGCTTGAACGCTTTATTAAGTTCCACTTATTATTATTATTTGCCGGTCATACAGCAAGTTTTTCGAATTTTACTTCGACAAACTTTTGGTATTATATATTGTCTAAATCCTAAATGTACCTCAATACGGTTATTTGTGCTCGACAATATTCCAGTTTACATTGATCACAATTCCTGTGAGAAAAAAATGATATTCTACAATTCAACCCATATGTTCAAAAAATACTCGTATATTTTTAAAATCCATTGTGTGTAAAATATAACCCAGACACCGTTAAAAATGGATGATTCTTTTTCTTTAAGAATTGAACTCTTTTCTTTTACTATTTTTCCGCTGCGTGCTTATACATATAGTACTTCTAATGCAGTCCTTATACCACAACTTCTAATAGAGACCATTTCAACTACTTTTCTGGTCGTACAATTACTGCTAAACATTTCTAAACATAAAAAAAGCCCTAATATTGGCACGTTTACTTCATCAACGTCATCTGCAATTAAATAGTGTAGGTGACAAAAAGGCGCACCGACCAAATAAAATAATCGAATTCTTACCGGAAACCTTTTCGTCCATTTAACGGTATTCCGCAATTTTTACCCCACATACATAAATCTTCCTTTTCCCCAGTGCACTGTGGGTTTAGGCTCGCAATAAATGTTCATAATAAGCCAAGAAACACTAAATTCCGTAATTTTTTACAATAGACCGACCCCTCGATCAAATTAATAATTGTTCAACTTGCCTGCTCGAGCGTATATATTTACGGATTTGGATTGGTTCCAAAGGACTCTGAGGCAGCCTTAAAGGAACTTCAACGCACCAATACAAGATTATTATTGAGAATTGGGTTTTTTTTATCTTACATTTTTGTGTCTAATCAAACTTTTTACAGTAATTTCAAATTCATCCGACGCTCCTATGACGTGTCAATTCCACCCAAACTTCAATCGTATACAGCTCACATCCTTTTCAAAGCTCCCAAATTTTTCAGACTTTGGGCTAATTATTCCATTTTACATGGCAGACGTTCCAGAGGTATTATGTACCACCAATGCCGAATCTGCCAAAATATCTATTCTCTACTTTCTGCGGCTTAGCGCTCCAAAACGTCTACAGGAATAATATACAGGTCAATTTCTTGGCCAACAATCATTCCAAATAGTCTCATCCATGCGGACGACCAAGGTTCTTCCTACGCGTATCCTCGCGGGGGGGCTCCGCTTTCCCCCTCCATCTCTGCCCTATGTCTCCGCACTGCTAGGGTTAAGTAATTCTAACTCTCCGCTCCGACAGGATAGGAAACGTTTCCTTTCTTGATTTGCAAACTTTGGACTCAATCCTGTACAGCTTACATCCTTTGCAAAGCTCCCAAAATTTTCGGACTTTGGGCTCATTATTCCGTTTTGAATGGCAGACGTTCCCGAGGTATTATGTACCACCAATGCCGAATTTTCCAAAATATCCATTCTCTCTGTAGGCGCTACAGATTTTCGCGGATTGCGGGCCTTAGAGTAGGAGTTGTGCCTCGCTGAAACAAACTTGCGCTGCGCTGGAAGCCTAGGGATCTTTATGCCAGCTCTGACTGTTCTAGCTCTTATAGTTTTCGAGATCTCAGCGTTCATACGGACAGACGGACCATGTCCGTCTCGGCTAGTTATCCTGATCATACTTTATGCATTCCTTCTACCTGTTACATATACGAAAAATCATATTAAATCATATTAAGAAAAATCAAATATACTCTTCAACTCTACGAGTAACGGGTATCACAAGGAGATACGAAAAATATGTCCTAGAAAAACTTTTAAAAAATTTACTCTGTTTCAAATATTTTCGACTTCCTTATCGCGATCTAGGGGTCAAATGTCACCTTCTTATGTTTTTTTGATTGTAAGCTAGTGCTATTTTCAAATTTCATTTCATTTTTTACAAAATTGTTGTTTAATCATCTTTTGTTAGGCATTCAGAATGCGGTTCCGCAGAGTTTTTCATCAACACTAATTGAATCTAAAAATCTTCTTTATTTAATGGAGGTTTAAGCTAATATAAATATTAAACTTGTTTTCGATTGAGATTTCTTGGCACCCAAACTCTTGAGATGGCATTCGCAAGTAAACTTTAATTACGGTAGTTAGTTGCCCGCTTTGATGTCTTGAGTGGCACTCTTGTGTTCTGCTCCGCTGCCGAGATGTGGCACTTCCTCTCGCGGTCCAAAGTTTACGGCAGAGTCCAAGGTCCGGTGAAGTTTCGTTATTCCCTTCTACACACTGCACTTTAGCACTCAGGAATTGTTTATTTTATTTTCCCTTTCTTTTAACATTGACACTTAACCTCTCCCTTATTCAATGCAGATTTCCATCTATATAGAATGAATCCTTTATTATCATTATCGTGGTATTGCTAAACTGAGTTCTATTCCTAAACTTTTCGAAAAAATATTACATGTCAATTGCAGCATCATTACCGGTCTATTTTTTTACCTTGTCAGCATGGCTTCACTAGAAGTCGCTCTACTTCTGCAAGCCTACTTCAATTTACGTCTTTAATTACTAGAGGTTTTCTGACACATCATTAAACTGATGTAATTAATGTGATTTCTCTAAAGCTTTTAATTTAGTGCACCAATTGTTCCCTTTTGGGTTTTCTCGCAACCTACTAGAGTGTATATTTTCCTGTCTTTGTAATAAAACTCAATCGCTCTGTGTTATTAATACAATTTTCAAAATTATTAGCGTTACTTCTGGAGTGCCAAAGGGTTGCCACCTGAGTCATTTACATGTTGGCTTAATTATTAATGATATACCTTAAAATCAACTTAAATCCATCAACTTTTTTATGTATCAACTTTTCAAGGTATGCTTGTCCATGTGTTTACCTAATTCATGTAATGACCTTCGATTGCCCTTTTATCATGCGAGGTTGCGCCTGCTGGACTTAACAACCCTGAACTATAATGGAAAGCGTCATGGAGATAAGTTTTTGCTTAAATTATTAAATTAAATTATTATTAGTTCCCGCAATTGGAATGTACCCTGTAGAACAGTTCGTCGTTTTCGTCCGTTGTCCCTGCCAATTTGTAGGTCCAATTATGCCCTTCATGATCCTTTTCGTGTTCTTTGCTTTACGTCTTAATCTTTGCACGTCTTACGTCTTAATCTTAATGCAACTTATTACAAAAAAAAATCTTTGAATTCTTTGCCAACGCTGAAGAAAAAAAATGGGCATTCCATTAAGAAATGTGGTTTACTTCTATATTCGTATATTTACGTGAACAAAAAATGTATTGCGCCAACCGCAAGCGCGTTGTCCTCGCACATCATGCAAATTTACCTACACTTTAAGAGGCGCTCATTTTGAGCGCTCACCACGTGCCATTTTTGCAGTATTTTACGTCGCGGGAGAGCCCGGACAGTCGGAGTGCCCTAACCTCTTTCGTCGTCGCCACCCAAAGAGTGGAGCATCCGAATCTCAATCTCCTATTAAGATCGCACATTCGATGGCCCAAATCTCCATCTCGTTTCATAGGTGCCTAGAAGAGGTGCTTCCTAAATGCATCCCGTACTTTCATATCGTCGGTTAGGCACGCATAGAGCGGTGCGATCACAATTTCATCTTACGTCGTTGGAGTACCCGGATCAGAACAACATAATTAGGCAATCAAGGAACTCCCCAAAATGCGTGTGAAATATTTTAAATGGATACATCGAAAAGCAAATAGACGTCATTAATATTTCATTATATATCGAGAGAGTTCAACGATTAAAGTGTATCAGTTAAAGCCTAATTAATGCCAAATGACGATCGGTTTGACAGAAAGAGAAATCATTCTACCTACGCAAATAATAGTTTAAATTTTTTAACAAGCCAAGTTAGAATGCTGCCACAAATGAAACTCCAGAAATTGCACGGCAACTTTGACGAGTTCAAAAATTATAAAGGTTTGTTTAACAGCTTGGTTCATAACGACAAGTCGCTGCCAGATCACAGAAGCAAACTAAGAACGTAAAGACTTGTGCGGCACTAACTGGGGCTCATTACAATCCGTGTCTAATACGCTTTAAAAGTAAGTATCGCTTGTTCGAAGTACCAACGATGAAAAGAACAACTAAGTTACGATTCCACTTCGTTACGAAAATATTGCTTAGAGGCGCTTAATGAACGTTATTAAGCCTTTGCGGTTAAAGAATCCAACGCGTTTTTGGAGCTGAAAACAACTACATCGATTTCTTTACGTTTTACGTACTGAAATTAAACAACTTAATTGGCTGTACAAGGTGCAAGAAGCTCAGGAGTCTACATGCCAAACTAGAACATTCTGGTGTTCGGAAATGGCTAGATCGACTCGGCTTGTGATCTTGATCAAGAATATATACCTTATGGGGTCGGAAACGCTTCCTTCTTCTTTTTCTTCTAAGTGATATAAAAATACATTACTTTCACATCCGAAAAAAGGCTTTTCATGTATTTATCAATTCCTTAACTTACCTTACAACTTTACTCCAAAGTCTTTAGTACATAACTCCGCTAGAATTTAAACGTCGACCTTTTTCAGGAAATATAGTTTTTTTTATTCACATTAAGGAAGGGTATGTTATTCTAATTTGTCATGGTCCAAACTTTTAAATCGTTCCCCTGAAAAATATCTTGTTTTTAGTCGGTGAACACTGTTTCTCGAAATCTAATTTAACGACCATACTGATATTTTGTAAACAATTTCTGTATTCAAAGTGTTTCCAAAAATCAAGAAAGAAAACTCGAAGTAGTTTTTAAATGTAACTACTTTATCGTAACTAATAGGAATTTTTTGTTTTTCCTGATAATCGAGTAACGAGCTATGTTGTTTACGCAAAACGGATCATTTTTTTTTTCAATGAAATTTTATGAAAACATAATTTAAATATTGTACCCTGAAATTATAACAAAAGTAATTGAACATGATCATGAATTCATGAAACTATTAATTTTTTTAGCCGAATTAACCATTTCCGCCCACAGCAGAACAATGCAATAATTCTTCGTCGCCTTGGAAGTCAAAATCTGACAGCTTCCCAAATTTCTCTAAGCATAATAGCTTGCCGATTCTCCGAGCTGATAACAACTATTGCTATTCCGTTTATAAAAGGTGTGGGTGCTCAGATCGTGGAAACGATAGTGGAAGCTCTAACCGTTTAAGCTGCCCATTCCTACATTTTTTCTGGATGTCGGCGGTAATTATCTTCGTTGGCCACCTTTAGGTATCTTTTTACGACAATTTATAGTAATTATAATAAAGAAAAATAAAAATTGTAATTTTAAAGTCTCCCCTTACCAGGGATGTCCTTCGCTCATCCATGGCCAACCTAATTAAGCGGAGAGCTTCGCAAGTTGGCATCAGCTGCGTGATTGCATCTTATTCCGCAACATCAAGGGGTACCACTTGCAATAAAATCTTGACGATGACTTTTCGGAAACTGAAACGTCTGCAGAGGACTCTGCTCATTGTTCGCGAGTTAAAAAATGATTTAGATTTTGCTTGTTAAGGAAATAGACCTCCAACCACATAGAAATATATGCTCATATCAAAAGCGATCATTTACTGAACATAGACTGGATGAAATCCATATATTTATGCACTTCATACTGAACTGTGCCAAGGGTGAAACAGCTGTCTCCATATCTAATCGTTCCAAAAAAAAGGTCGGTATCCGTCGTGGAATCTATCCTCTCAAGAAAGCGATAAGTATTGCGTGAACTGCATCGCCTACGAGCCTCTCGAGGGAATTGCGGTAGCGGTGACCGGTGGAAAATTTGCAACCGGAACCACCACAAGATGCTCCATACATGAGCATGCTTCCCAAAAAGTTGCATTTCCCAATAGCGAGCCGATCCTCAGTGATCGCGCCTGCAAGACTTGCAACTTGCCTATCGCAGTGATAATCATCATAGCCACCAAAGGTGGTGGCGGCACTTTTCCAGCGTCAACGTCATCCCGACCGCTCTGGTGATTGTCGAGATCGGTGAGAAGTCCTTCGACACTGTCGCACTCCAACAAGCTCAATGGCCTCCGCTTTTCATTCGCCGACGACCGGTTTGGGAGATAAGATGTTCTAAAATTTGACCCAGGGGAGACCAAGCTGGAAGTGGTCGAGCCCTCATCCGAGCGCTCAGAGAGAACTTCGTGGAGAAATGCTGGGATCGGCCGTTTGTGGGTGAGCGGTGTCATAGCCCCTTAATAATCACACTGGTCCTGGGCACCGACGTCTATCCCAAAGTGATTTCACGGGGGAAAGCCAGTGGAATCCCCTCCGGAGCCTGCAGTCAATTATAAGGATATAATCGACTGGCCACTTTTGCAATGCTAGTTTCACCCCAATAGCTTTAAAACTGATAGACAAGTTGGCGTAGAAACGGAACGAATTTTTGATAGGTGGGCATGGCTAGATCGACTCGTCTGGTGATGCTAATCAAGAATATAAATCTTTTCTGCGGTCGAGACATTTTCCAAACTTCGTTGAAACTTCTGACTAAATCATTATATAAAAATAAAGAGAAAACAACGTGTAATTGTGAAGCTTTGTAAAACTATAATAAAACTAATAAAATCTATAAATCAAGTAGTGTTAACCAACCAGTGTTACCATAGTGGTGACCCCGATTTTGAACAAATACGCTTTAATTTAGCCAAAATAAGGCACATTTTAAAATTGCACAGAATTTCAGAGTTTTAGTAACAGTCACACACACACAAAGCTGAAGCGACGCCATACAACCTGCGCTCGCTCCTAGAAGGTTAAACTTTGGCAACGACGCCAGCCTTAACATGACCGACGAGTCGCAACAGTTGCTGGACACGATCAGAGAACTGCAAGCCCAAGTGGAGGCATTGCAGGTTAACTCTTCTTCAGCGCAATCAGCTACCACGGCTCGCACGGCACAATTCGCCAACCGAAATTTACAAGCAACAACCCGCAATCGTGGTTCGCCCAAGTGGAACGTTCATTTCGTCTGCACAGCGTCAACAACGATGACGACAAATTTGACTACATCACCGTAAATTTGGATTCAGACGTTGTTTTGACTCTGGAGAATTTGTATGTATGATAATCTAAAGTCTCGGTTGCTCGATAATTTGCGGAGTCAGCCGAATCTCAGCTATGCCGTCTACTTCAAGACACCTTTGCTATCGCCTTAAGCAACGTAACCGCAGGCACTACGGTAAATGCGGTGACTCCTCCGGATGCGCTCAAGAGTATTACCGAATCCCTACGTCAACTAGTTAATTAGATCGACACAATCCAAGGTGAGCTCAAAAGGCAAGCAAGAGACCGTTCTATCAGCCAGCCACGTGGTTCGTCTCAGTATCGTTCTGGTTCTCAGCCGCGCACTCAATCTCCGAATGACTGCCTTGCCCAGCCGCAGCAGTCAGATGATCAGCAAGAGTTTTACTATTACCATCGTCGTTTTCGAACTGGTGCACGCAAGTGTAAATCTCCTTGCTCCTTTGCACATCCTTTAAACTAATGCAGCTATCGCCTTCAGGGCTGGAGGGTGGCAGCCAAACAAATAGCGGCGAACATGCAGTCCAACCTAACATGTTCTCAGAAATCCGTCTTCACATAACCGATCGCAACTCACACCACAAATTTTCTCATAGACTCGGGCTCTGTGGTCTCAGTTATGCCACGCTCACGAGCTATGCAAAACGTCAAACAAAGCGATCTAATATTATATGCAGCAAATGAAATGAATGGTGGTTGACCTGAACCTGAACCGTTCCTTCATGTGACCTTTTATCGCAGCTGACACCGAGTTAGCTATCATAGGCGCCGATTTCTTGTCCCATTTTAACTTGCTCGTCGACATCAAGGGCAAAAAACTGATTTATGCAAACACCAATTTGTCGAACCCGGTTTTGATTTCGGACGCTAAACATAACTCTGTGTCTACCATTAATACTAAATACAGATTTTTAAATCTCCTGTAGGAATTCGTGGATTTCACCATACCAGCACATAGGACAAGCATCCGACATGATGTAAATCACTACATAGAAACCACTGGAAGTCCAATATCCGCTGGCCCTTGACGTCTGTCTGGTGAGAAGCTAATCACCGCGAAAGTAGAAATAAACTTATTAATCAATGAAGGCATTTATCGCCCTTCCAAGAGCCAATGGTCAAGCAAAAAGGTACATATGGTCAGCAAAAAAGATGGTGGTTGGCGTTCCTGCGGGGACTATCAGCTGAATGCTATAACGGTACCTGACCGTTATCCAATTGCTCACATCCATGACTTCTCGGAGCAGCTACACGGGAAAAAAATATTTTTTACACTCGATCTTATCAAGGCGTACTATCAGTTTCCAGTGGCTTAGTGTGATATTCCTAAAACCGCCGTTTGCACTCCATTTGGCGTAATCGAGGACCTCTATATGCCATTTGGTCTAAAGAAAGCTACGCAAACCTTCCAAAGATTCATCGACAATATTTTTCGGGGCATCGATTTCGTTTATTGCTATATAGACGATATCCTGATCATTTCTAACACACCTGAGGAACACGAAAATCATCTTCGTGCCGTCTTGGAGATCCATCGTAGCCATGGACTCAGCATCAAGTGTCAGCTGGGACAGGACGAGGTGCAGTTTTTGAGTTCCATCATCAATAAGCACAGAATCAAACCTCCAAGTCATAGAGCTCCTGAGGAATGTTAAAAAAAACGACCAACGCTTGGTTGAATGGACTCCAGATCGTATCGCCGCCTATGAGGCATGCAAGCAAAGTGTTATAGACGCGGTGATGTTGGCTCATCCGAGTACAACTTAATAACTCGTCCTGGTATGTGATGCTTCTGATTTCGCTATCGGAGCCGCATTAGAACAGGCAATCGACGGCCACACGCAACCATTTGGTTTTTTCCTCAAAGAAACTCACGGACACTGAGAAAATATACAGCACCTACGATCGGGAATTGCTCTTCATTTATGAAGCCATAAAATAAAGTATTAGCATTGCCTCGAAGGTCGCATATTTTGCATCAAAACGGACCACAAGCCTCTCGTTTATGCTTTTAGGCAACGGCAGGAAAAAGCGTCACCAAGGCAACTCCGTCATCTGGGATATATTTCGCAGTTTACGACTGAAATCGTTCACGTCAAAGGAGCTGAAAACACAGTTGCAGATGCTTTCTCTAGGCTCTGTGCAATCAACATGCCAGTGTCAGTCACTCTACAGGAACTCGAAGAGGCACAAGCAGTTGATTCCGAGCTTCCGAACTTACTGCAAGGAACCACTTCTCTTCGACTGAAAAAAATCCGTTACGATTACAATGTTTTGTTGTATTGTGATGTTTCAACGAACACCGTTCGGCCGTACGTACCCACTACTCTTCGCAACAAAATGTTATCTTTTTTCCACAGCCTTTCGCATTTGAGCGGAAGATCGACGCTGCAACAAATAAAGCAAAAATTTGTATGGCCGGCATGATCAAATAGAGCCGGACCTGGCTGCTATGTCATCGTGCTGAAATCAACCGGCACAACCTGAAAGCTATGGCAGGCCAGAATCCAATTAATAACATCGTGACGTCGTCACAAGGGAGGGAGTACTGTGGCGGTCCAGGCCTAAAAGCGACGCAGCGGATGAAAATGTACTAAGACCAAAAATTATAAATTGAATAAGCTTGACTGGTCTCACTCTCTCTGCCGCCGTCAAGATTCGAGAAAACAACGTGTAATTGTGAAACTTTTTAAAACTATGGATTCTGGCTTGCCATAGCTTTCAGGTTGGTCCAGTTGAGCATCACTTCTAAGTATAAAAGCGGACTTATTTCTGTACACAGACACTGCTACTTCTTTTCCGTCGACACTTAACGTACTCGGTCATTATTCCGATGTACAACTTTAAATGGGCCCGTGTATGGTAGCTCCAAAGGATGTTTGACGGCATCGGTGCTAATAAATACGTGGAAGCACTTGTCTATTCCTTTAAGACGAAATTTTTGGTTGCTATGGTGTGCAGCTGTTCGCGAAAAATACTAATAAAAGTGGCAGGATCTGGTCTTGCATCTATGTCTTCGAAGAATTCGTTTGGCAAGCGTACCGACGTACCGTAGAGCATCTCGGCAGCCGATGAGTTCAGATCCTCCTTAAAATACGTCCGAAGTCCTAGCAAATCGACAGGTAACAGTTCTGGCCAAGGATTGTTGGGGTGACACATAATAGCTGCCTTGAAAGACCTGTGCCGTCTTTCGACCATGCCGTTTGACTGCAGGTAATACGCAGTCGTATGGATGTGTTCACTTCCCATAAGCTTAGCCAGTTCCTTGAAAAGCGCAGACTCAAACTGAGTGCCTTGATCAGTCGTTATGGTCTTAGGTGTTCCAAAACGCGCAGCCCATTGTGACCAAAATGCGTTCGCCCCCGTCTCAGCAGTGACGTTTGTGAGAGGGATAGAT
Source organism: Drosophila biarmipes (assembly GCF_025231255.1). Classification (NCBI taxonomy): domain Eukaryota; kingdom Metazoa; phylum Arthropoda; class Insecta; order Diptera; family Drosophilidae; genus Drosophila; species Drosophila biarmipes. Next base: position 1,976,928 of record NC_066615.1, on the reverse strand, counting down.
TCGGGCCAGCGGGTGAATCTGTCTATCATGGTAAGGCAGTACAAAAAGTCTTTATGGAAAGGCATGATGACGATATCCAGATGCACGTGATTGAATCTGTCGTTGGGAACTGTTATCTTCTCTGGAGTAAGATGATTGTGCCGGTTGATTTCAGCACGATGACATAGCAGCCAGGTCCGGCTCTATTTGATCATGCCGGCCATACAAATTTTTGCTTTATTTGTTGCAGCGTCGATCTTCCGCTCCAATGCGAAAGGCTGTGGAAAAAAGATAACATTTTGTTGCGAAGAGTAGTGGGTACGTACGGCCGAACGGTGTTCGTTGAAACATCACAATACAACAAAACATTGTAATCGTAACGGATTTTTTTCAGTCGAAGAGAAGTGGTTCCTTGCAGTAAGTTCGGAAGCTCGGAATCAACTGCTTGTGCCTCTTCGAGTTCCTGTAGAGTGACTGACACTGGCATGTTGATTGCACAGAGCCTAGAGAAAGCATCTGCAACTGTGTTTTCAGCTCCTTTGACGTGAACGATTTCAGTCGTAAACTGCGAAATATATCCCAGATGACGGAGTTGCCTTGGTGACGCTTTTTCCTGCCGTTGCCTAAAAGCATAAACGAGAGGCTTGTGGTCCGTTTTGATGCAAAATATGCGACCTTCGAGGCAATGCTAATACTTTATTTTATGGCTTCATAAATGAAGAGCAATTCCCGATCGTAGGTGCTGTATATTTTCTCAGTGTCCGTGAGTTTCTTTGAGGAAAAAACCAAATGGTTGCGTGTGGCCGTCGATTGCCTGTTCTAATGCGGCTCCGATAGCGAAATCAGAAGCATCACATACCAGGACGAGTTATTAAGTTGTACTCGGATGAGCCAACATCACCGCGTCTATAACACTTTGCTTGCATGCCTCATAGGCGGCGATACGATCTGGAGTCCATTCAACCAAGCGTTGGTCGTTTTTTTTAACATTCCTCAGGAGCTCTATGACTTGGAGGTTTGATTCTGTGCTTATTGATGATGGAACTCAAAAACTGCACCTCGTCCTGTCCCAGCTGACACTTGATGCTGAGTCCATGGCTACGATGGATCTCCAAGACGGCACGAAGATGATTTTCGTGTTCCTCAGGTGTGTTAGACATGATCAGGATATCGTCTATATAGCAATAAACGAAATCGATGCCCCGAAAAATATTGTCGATGAATCTTTGGAAGGTTTGCGTAGCTTTCTTTAGACCAAATGGCATATAGAGGTCCTCGATTACGCCAAATGGAGTGCAAACGGCGGTTTTAGGAATATCACACTAAGCCACTGGAAACTGATAGTACGCCTTGATAAGATCGAGTGTAAAAAATATTTTTTTCCCGTGTAGCTGCTCCGAGAAGTCATGGATGTGAGCAATTGGATAACGGTCAGGTACCGTTATAGCATTCAGCTGATAGTCCCCGCAGGAACGCCAACCACCATCTTTTTTGCTGACCATATGTACCTTTTTGCTTGACCATTGGCTCTTGGAAGGGCGATAAATGCCTTCATTGATTAATAAGTTTATTTCTACTTTCGCGGTGATTAGCTTCTCACCAGACAGACGTCAAGGGCCAGCGGATATTGGACTTCCAGTGGTTTCTATGTAGTGATTTACATCATGTCGGATGCTTGTCCTATGTGCTGGTATGGTGAAATCCACGAATTCCTACAGGAGATTTAAAAATCTGTATTTAGTATTAATGGTAGACACAGAGTTATGTTTAGCGTCCGAAATCAAAACCGGGTTCGACAAATTGGTGTTTGCATAAATCAGTTTTTTGCCCTTGATGTCGACGAGCAAGTTAAAATGGGACAAGAAATCGGCGCCTATGATAGCTAACTCGGTGTCAGCTGCGATAAAAGGTCACATGAAGGAACGGTTCAGGTTCAGGTCAACCACCATTCATTTCATTTGCTGCATATAATATTAGATCGCTTTGTTTGACGTTTTGCATAGCTCGTGAGCGTGGCATAACTGAGACCACAGAGCCCGAGTCTATGAGAAAATTTGTGGTGTGAGTTGCGATCGGTTATGTGAAGACGGATTTCTGAGAACATGTTAGGTTGGACTGCATGTTCGCCGCTATTTGTTTGGCTGCCACCCTCCAGCCCTGAAGGCGATAGCTGCATTAGTTTAAAGGATGTGCAAAGGAGCAAGGAGATTTACACTTGCGTGCACCAGTTCGAAAACGACGATGGTAATAGTAAAACTCTTGCTGATCATCTGACTGCTGCGGCTGGGCAAGGCAGTCATTCGGAGATTGAGTGCGCGGCTGAGAACCAGAACGATACTGAGACGAACCACGTGGCTGGCTGATAGAACGGTCTCTTGCTTGCCTTTCGAGCTCACCTTGGATTGTGTCGATCTAATTAACTAGTTGACGTAGGGATTCGGTAATACTCTTGAGCGCATCCGGAGGAGTCACCGCATTTACCGTAGTGCCTGCGGTTACGTTGCTTAAGGCGATAGCAAAGGTGTCTTGAAGTAGACGGCATAGCTGAGATTCGGCTGACTCCGCAAATTATCGAGCAACCGAGACTTTAGATTATCATACATACAAATTCTCCAGAGTCAAAACAACGTCTGAATCCAAATTTACGGTGATGTAGTCAAATTTGTCGTCATCGTTGTTGACGCTGTGCAGACGAAATGAACGTTCCACTTGGGCGAACCAAGATTGCGGGTTGTTGCTTGTAAATTTCGGTTGGCGAATTGTTGCTCGTGCCATGCGAGCCGTGTTAGCTGATTGCGCTGAAGAACAGTTAACCTGCAATGCCTCCACTTGGGCTTGCAGATCTCTGATCGTGTCCAGCAATTGTTGCGACTTGTCGGTCATGTTAAGGCTGGCGTCGTTGCCAAAGTTTAACCTTCTAGGAGCGAGCACAGGTTGTATCGGCGTTCGACGGGCATACACTTGTTGATGTGTTGGTGGCGTCGCTTCAGCTTTGTGTGTGTGTGATTGTTACTAAAACTCTGAAATTCTGTGCAATTTTAAAATGTGCCTTATTTTGGCTAAATTAAAGCGTATTTGCAGTCTGTTCAAAATCGGGGTCACCACTATGGTAACACTGGTTGGTTAACACTACTTGATTTATAGATTTTATTAGTTTTATTACAGTTTTACAAAGTTTCACAATTACACGTTGTTTTCTCGAAGCTTGACGGCGGCAGAGAGAGTAACCCCAGTCAAGCTTATTCAATTTTTGATTTTTGGTCTTAGTACGGCATCAGCGTTCTTTTCCATTTGAACCTTCCACCGACTAAGTCGTGGAGTGCTAATACAAGGCGCTAATACAAGGCGAGTTCCAAAATAAACAGGACTTTATTAATCTAGCGCCCTCTAGTGGCGCCATCTCTTTTTCAACTGGTGCGTTTAAATCTGCTATCGTTTATCGACTTCCAGTAAAAATTTCATGATATTTCATCTATTGGAAAAGAGGTTATTGCGTTTTAGGTGTCAGTATGTTGTTGTCATCGGTGCGAAAATAAGCTTCAAACAAAGAGGCAATATTAAATTTTGTTTTTAAATTGGTAAAACTTTTACCGAAACGTTTCAATTGATGAAACAAGTTTATAGCGATGATTGCCTAACCCTTAGTAGAGTGGTTTCAACTTTTTCAAAGTGGCCATGATCACCAAAAATTCCATCGAAACTGTTTCATAAAAAATCAGCCGAAATCATCATGGAAATTCATAGAAATAGAATTGAACATCTCCAAAACATCGATTTATCGCATTTTGACCGAACATTTGGGCACGGTTTGTTCCGCACAAATTCACTGACGTCCAAAAATTGCTCAGAATTCAACATTCGAAGGACCTCATTACAGGGGCAAAAAAATACCCGAACTTCCTTTACAAGATTGTGACTAGTGACAAATCGTGGTGTTTTCATTATGATCCCGAAACGGAACGCCAGAGTGCTGAATGGAAGGCGCCGGACGAGCCGAAACCCAAAAAATCGCGACTGGAGAAGTCAAAAGTGAAGACAATGCTGATATGTTTTTATGATTTCAAGGGTATTGTCCACAAAGATTTTGTTCCACCCAGCCAAAACGTTAATGCGGTATTCTACCTTGGAGTTTTGAAGCGTTTGGTGCGCCGTATTCGACGTTTTGGGCCCGAATATCGCGAAGATGAAAGTTGGCTTTTGTTGCACGATAATGCGCCGTCTCATCGATCGACGCTTGTGTCCGACTATTTGACCAAAAATCACATTTCAACCATCAACCACTCCCCGTATTCACCTAATATGGCACCATGCGACTTCTACCTTTTCGGAAAAATGCATTTGCCGATGAAAGGAAAGAGTTATGCATACTGGCGGCCATACCGGGCAACGAGCTAAAACACTCGTTCGAAATGCTTTTGGATCGTGCATAACGCTGTATTGAAGCAGAAGGAGAATATTTGGAATAAAATAATATGATTTTGCCGGAAAAACTATTTGTTCGGTTTTTTTTTTTTTTATAAAGTCCTGTTTATTTTGGAACTCACCTTGTAGTCTTGGGGCGAGCAGGCATGTTCGTATGAACGCGAAAATCTCTTAAAACTGTCTGCCGATCACATAACATATACCGAAAAAGCCGGTAGGTGCCGTTTTTTGTATAATGATTTGCTGTTTCTTTGTATAATGATTTCAGTCAAAAGTTTGCAACGCAGTGAAGGAGACGTTTCCGACCCCATATATATATATCAGCGTCACTAGACGAGTCGATCTAGCCATGTCCGTCTGTCTGTCCGTTTCTACGCAAACTAGACACTCAGTTTTAAAGCTATCGGGCTGAAACTTTCCCAAAAGTCTTCTTTCTATTGAAGTCGGAACCAGCCGGATCGGAAAACTATATTTTATAGCTTCCATATCGGCGAAACAATTAAAAAAAATTAATTATGAAAAAATTATATCTTTGGTGTTTTTTATGTATAAAACACCAAAGATATAATTTTTTCATATCGTTTCCGATCGTTCTAAGCTTGGAAATAACATTTTTATATTTTTAAGAATTTTGAATTCAATTTAATTAAAACGGTCTAAAAATAAGACTGAAATAATTTTTTTTTAATATCACTGAAGTCAGCAACAATCCTTGAATTTGTAATAGTGTTTCAGACCCTCGGTAAGCTGCCAAAACTCCGGCATTGTTTCCCCATTTTTAAAGAAGAAAAATAATTGCATGGAAGCTTACCCCATTTTAAAAAAATTTAAAAAACAAAAAAGTTTTTGTTGCAGCATTTTCAGCCGGCTTCGGAAAAAACGCTTTTTTTGATAATGCCACTTGAAAATTGGTGAGTGTTTGTTTTCTATAAAATGAATTTTATAATAGGTGGCGATTTCAAGTTAATTTAAAATTTTTTTTTTTTAATTTTTTTAACAATACATGAGTGTGCTAATGAAGAGGAAAGGAAAATTTTTTGAGATTTGACAATTTAATTTGTTTTTCATATATGTAATACTGTTTATGCAATGGCAGAATATGAAAGAGTAAAGACAATCAAAAAATTGAGTGAAACCCAATACCGAAGTTTTTGATTAGCAGAATTCCCCTCAACGCGCCAATATCGTAAATGGCTTTGCGTACAATGTTTTGATTTGGCATGCAAATGAGAACAGTAATATTGTAAATACGAATCTAAAGTAAAAAAGGTTTTAAGTAGAGTAAATTAAATTAGCAGGCCGATCTTAATCTATTTATTGCACCTACTCCTATTTATAAGAAATTATTTTTGCTATTTATTATATTTTATGCTATTTATAATACTATGATATATTATCTTTTTTTATCTCTAAACTGTCCCATTATACTCGTTCTTCGTTTCAGTCCTTATTTTGGTGATTTTAATTTTGCTAAGATTTAAATTTGTTAGTTGTCCTCGGCGGGCATCAGACCCCCTTTCGCTACCGCGAGTATGGAAGGGTGTGCTGAATGCCGCTTCTTTAACAGATGAGGTGAAAAAGCGGTAGACTTGATCGCAGGTGTAGGGGGCCTTACGCCCGACAATAAACCAAGTGTAGTAGAGCTTTTCCTCCCCGGCCTTAGTTTTGGTTTGTCTTTGCACGCAAATGAGTTTTGATAATAATCGAATGGGCAATGACGCGCTAAAGTAAAGATCCACTCCTCTAGCCAACGAGCCAAGGCCGAATAACATTTTTGCAAGCGCTAAACCCAATTATTTATCTATCTATATATTAATGGATGTCCGTTACAACATACTATGGACATTACTATCCACATCATCGAGATCTCATCGCCAAGAGTTGCCTTAACGGCGACATTTGTCGGGGTCACTTCGTCATTCCTGAAGAAGACGCCGAAGTCACTTCAAAAAGTGTCTCTAAAGTAACTTAGATCGGAAATGCTGCTTACTAATTTTATTTATTTCCAACTCTGTTGACATTTAACAATACAAAATAAAAGCCATTTCTACAAAAAAAAATTTGTTCAGCTATAATAAAACAAGAAAGGAAGTTAACTTTGGCAAGACCAAGTTGGTATACCCTTGCAGTTAAAAGAAATAATAAATTTTAGTAACACCATGTACAATTTTCAAGGATTGTTGTTGACTCAGTGATATTAAAAAAAAAAAAATAATTTCATTCCTTATTTTAGACCATTGGTCAGAGATTCCGAGGACCCGAACAAATGTTCAAGAGAAGCTATGAAAAACATTAAAACAAATTATCACAAAAAACATAGATAGAACATAACTCTAATTCTACAGAAAATTTAAATGATACAAATTAAATAAAATATAGTCAAAAGTAAATGCATATGTATGTACTTTATATTCAATATTTGAAAAGGTGAAACTCGTTGGGAAAATCAAGTATTTCCAAAGTGATTTCCCTGGGACGTTTCTCTTGCAGGGGACAACAAATGAGTATTAGGAACGAGGGCAATCCGAAATTCCTTTGCATTTTTCCCTGTAAAAAAACGGAAATTCTATACGATTTTCTATATGGGGCGTCCCTTGTTTTTCCCCTGTACAAGCGGACTTGCCCAGGACACCGCCATCAGCAAGCAATACACCACATCGCAACATAAACGAAAGGGTGAGGCTAGGGTGGAACGTTCGTTTACACTGGGCGTATAAGCGAAGTCAAGCGCGAGGCAGCTTCCTGGCGTTTGCCTTGACTGTCCGCGCGATCTGAGCAGATATCCCAATGGGACCATCCGGGACAGAACAAGGCACAGGCGGTCGTCTGTCAAAAAGAGTGATCCTGGAGAGCGCGTCATTTTGCTCACCCTAACTGAGAACGGTAACGCTTCCCGATAATAATTCTACCCGAAATAAACCCATTACGAACCCGGTAATTCTGTGCTTTCTCACTGAGCTATTGGGCTCACACGTTCTACTCTGCTCGTAGCGAGCAGAACGTACAAAATCAGTTCGTTACAATATTAAACAATTTAAAAAATTCAGAAAGCGAAGCAAGTTTTTTACACCAAGTTGACACAAAGCTGGAGTGTAAAATGTGTTCTATCTATCGCCCAGAAGTGACTCAGAATTTACTTCTTTGCGATCCCGACCCTTATTGTTTTTTGTAAAATGTGTCTATCTATCATCCAGAAGTGTCTCAGAAGTTAATTTTTTTCGATCTCGACCCTTTTAGATTTGCATAATGTGTTCTATCATCTTTTTATCATTCAGAAATGACTGAGAAGTGACATGACTGTGTACTATCATCTTTCCGTCTCCCAGAAGTTACTAAGAATTTACTTCTGGACAAAAGACAATAGAACTACGTCTAACATATCAGACGTCAAAAAGCTTTTTAAAATTTATAAATTTAAAAATTGTGTGTTTTTGGTTACACTTTTAAGGTCACGAACAGCCGTATATTTTTGGTCTTCGTAAAACTTAAAAATATAGTATTTTACCTAAAAATATTTGGTAGCTAAAACGTTTAAGCGTTTATTTTGACAGACGTTTCAAAACAACTTACAAATGCTTGCCATGATAAAACTTTATTTAAAACAACACTAATGAAACCTATAAACTATCTGCATAATACAATTTTATGTTAACTTTGGGTTATTTTTAAATAAAAGCATTTTAAACCGTCTTGAAAAAACTAGCTACAAACAAGGAAAAACGCGTGCCTCGACTATAAGATACCCGTTACTCAGCGTATTATCAGCGGATTATAGGCGTTAGAGTGGGCGTGGCATTCCGCTAAAATAAATTTGCGCTGCGCAGGAAGCCCAGGAATCTGCACGTCGTTTTGCTGTTCTACCTTTTATAGTTTCAGAGATCTCAGCGTTCATACGGACAGACGGACATGGCTAGATCGACTCAGCTAGTGATCCTGATCAAGAATATATATACTTTATGGGGTCGAAAACGCTTTCTTCTACCTTTTACATACTTTCCAACGAGTCGGTATACCCTTTTAATATTTATAAAAACCATTTGCAAACCGTCAGCCTGACAGTGGTATTTTCTTTAAAATACCTAAATTCGGAGTAGTTAGTGAAATGTTGTGTTAACAAATTACTTCTAGAAAGCACAGAATTCACGGGTTCGTAATGGGTTTATTGCGAGGACAATTATTGCGAATAGAATTATAACTGTAATAAATAATAAAATCTATTTCTGGTACAAATTTATTGTTAAAAGAAGTTGTAGTTATTGAGAAAAATTAGAAAAACAAGCTGGCTTTGCAAAAAGTTGGCAGTACTGTCGTGAAAAAGTCATATTTTTCGGCGGATAAGAAGATAAAAGTAATTTTTTTTCCTTATAAATTTAAACTAAATAACGTTGATACTTTTCAGAAGTAAACATAGGTAAGCAGCACAAGACGCAGCACATTGCGAAAGGATTTACTCGGGGCGACCGATTATGAATTTTGGGCAAAGAATGCTTTCTATCAAGGGAAAAACATCCCACAATATTTTGCAAACTGTGGTTCTAGAAAGGGCCGAGTCCGAGTCCTTCCCAATTACTCTTTGAAAGGAGCTAACTGCATAACATCTACATCCTACCCTTTCGAAGTTTTTGTCTTCATAGGTGTTATAGAGTAAGAATTCAGGCAGATGGCATTTTGATTTGCTTTTAAAATTCTTGACAATTTACAAATGTAAATAAACCAATTCAGCAGCCGCAAGCAGGTGCTCAGGGCTCCAGTATGCATAGGTGTTATAGAGCAAGAATTCAGGCAGATGGCATTTCGATTTTCTTTTAAAATTCTTGACAATTTACAAATGTAAATAAACAAATTCAGCAGCCGCAAGCAGGTGCTCAGGGCTTTGAATTTAAAATTTAAGCATTAATTAAGTTTAAAACTTATTGGAAAATAGTCAACATAAGTCAATTAAAAGTAGAAAACTATTCAATATTCGATATTTAACGTATATATCAAGCCCTGGTAATTTTTCAGTAATTTTTGCGAAAAAAGGAAGTAGCTAATATTACTGTGGCACCTACGGTTTGGACGGCCTGGTTTTCAAACCAACCGTCCCCAAATCCATCTCCGGTTTCTGTGACATCCCTGATTGATGTTAGACCCAACTAAATAAAAATTGTATATTGGGGTACTATTGTTATTAAATTTAATTGAGCCGTAAATCACTACATTAAATATTTCATGCCTTATACGCCCTAAAAATATATTTAAAAAGAACCCAAAAACCAATACAATCATTCGCGATAGTTGATGCCTTAAATATGGTGCGATGGCTCAAGTGGCAAGGCGTCTGTTTCTAACGCGAGAGGTCCCCGGTTCGGATACCCGCTAGGGCGGTATAGAGGAGAGGAAGTCAAAAGTTCTTAGGAGACATATTACATATATAGTTCCTTAGCAATTTAAAAAAATAGTATTGTATTGATAAGTTATCAGATTTGCTTATTAGAAAATAAAAATAAATTAAATGTGTTTGGGCAGGACTCGAACTTCGATGCCTAAGAACACAATTGTTTCGGGACGCACCGCCTGTTCCGCTTAGCCAAGTCCATATGATTTAAAATTGTTGCAAAATGATTTTGAGTGTTAGAAAAATTATTGAGATTCTATGTATACTAGTTTCAGGCAGCCAATTAGCTAAGATCTAGGGCAGAAACGCCCATATTTTAGGGCATTTTTATTAACAATATCTATCTTAATGCAAAAAATGGTCGGAATCGGATATGTTTAGCAAATAAATAAATCGCCTATCAGTGGCGCCGTTGTAGTGTGCAATTGTAAACAGTCGCTTCGCTGCATATCTCTATCGCTTTCTTGACAGAGTAACGGGTATTTGAAAGTCTGTGGCATCGACTTTATAGTTTCCTCTTATTGGTTTTTTTTTTGGGTCTGCCGACGTCAGCGAAGAAGTCGGCGCAGCATAAAATACCATAGTCTTATATATTTGTTGTATACAACGACATGTGAATTGAAGAGCATTATTTTATTAATCTAATTTTGATTTCTGAATTTACCAAGTGATTTCAGGGGGAGGTGCCACCTGCAGTGACAGCTCTAAGGATAAATAAGTGTAAGGCATAAGTGAAATCACAAATGATTTGAAAAATGTTCTTTTGCATTTTTATATGGTATGTCACGCATGAAAGACGATATGACACGAGAGATTCAAAAGTGAAACTTTATTTCCGGATCTTCCTAACTGCGCGGCAAAGCGAAAAGCGTTGTCGGAGCTAAAAAGGAGCAGAGTGTGCTGTTCTTTTTGTCTTCCCCTCTTTTACTCTAATAAACTTAATAACAATTTCATTTATCTAGTCCGATTAGGTTTAATTAAAATAGCTGAAAAAAATCGCTTGCATTTCCCCTCTCTCTATGCTGATCTCTATTCATTAACATGAGAAATAAAATGATTTATGATCGTTTACCCAGTCGTGCAGCTAAAAGTGGCGGTCATAACTTCACAGCGCTGTAAATCTTTCTTTTTTCCCATAAGTCTACGACATCCTCTCGTATGTGGAAAGCCGTGTGCGTAATGCGTTTTTTGTTTGCGAGTTTGCTAAAATGCTTAGCACTTTGTTATTTTGAAGCTGACTAACATGTATCTGGTAGTTGCGACACTCGGCAGTAGCGTTCTTTCTGGTTATTTCTGTTTTTTAATTATATTTTTATTTACCTTTTAAATCGATGCTCATTTTGCGGACGCACAAATGCTCTTAGCGCACTTATTAGTTTTACTTTACGCTAAAGCACAAAAAAAAATCAAATCAAATCAAAAAATCAGACTGGCTTACAGCACACACTTCCGACCGCGTCGATAATTTAAATACGTGTGAACGTATAATATAAAGCTCCACCCTACACCGTATATAACTGCAATTAGACATCAAGATTGGAGCTCTGTTTTATACATTTTATCAAAATGCCGATTACTTAAAGCGATAACTGGATACTACCTGCCGCATTAAAAACTTGATATCGTCGACAAGCTGCTACTATAACAAACATCAAATTTTATCTCTTGAATGTCGGTTAATTCAGCTTAGTCATTCCATACAATTGTTAAGAAAAAATATTAAAAATATTATATTGTTACAAATATGTGCTTTTACCTGAACTATATAGGCAAACAAAAACACCTCTTAAAGTGTTAGGGAATGAGAAAATGGTCTATATCATAATTTGCGACGAAAACTTATGAGTATAACACGTTTAACTAAATTAATACATTTGTTTGATCGTTCGGCACGCTTAACAAACTATTGGTGCTGTTTGCCGACACAGGCATTTTTACTGCAGAGCGGCGAATGTGCAACTTTAGGGAATGGCATTTATTTAGGCGAACAAAACACACAAACTTTGATTTTAGTAGTTTTGTCTGACTGCGATAAGAAGTTCTTTTGCTTGATATCAGAAAACTAGTCATAACTGTGCCAAATGTTGAGGAATCTCCAGGGCTATAGAGTTTTTAGTTAAAACAGTGTCGTTTCTGAGAAATGTAATAAAATTCTGTTGGACATTATTTCTTAACTATGGCACTTAGACAAATCTCTTTAGCAGATGCACCTTCATAAAACATTTTCAAAGACACATATCTGTAGCTTTAGTCTTTTAAATTTGGCTATTGGTCAGCCACGCGCGTTTTGTCACCGTTTTGTTGATCAAAAATTTTTAAGGGTGACTGCTAACAATCTAAAGGCCTTTTAATCAAGGGCCGCAACAGATCAAGATTTCTAAAGTTTTACTTTTACACACTCATTGCCTTTCTCCCTCTTATTGTCACTGTATCCCTGCAGATGTCCTTTAATTCTGAAAAAATAAACGAATGACGAGTGACATGTCAGCATACACAAGTAAAGAACAAGTGACACACCATATAATAATGAAAATTCTTCAAAGTCATTCAGGGTTTAACAGGATCCTTATACTCATGTCACCTGCAAGTGACACGTCCCAAGTGATATTTCTTCGGAAATGCTGAATATTTCCATAGAGTTTTCACCTATCAAAATGTTGCATATTTACCTTTTCGAACTGTGTAAAACGCTACAGACGAGTCGATCTAGCCATGTCCATCTGTCCGCCCGTTTCTACGTAAACTAGTCTCTCAGTTTTAAGGCTATCGGTCTGAAACTTTCCCAAAAGTCTTTATTCTATTGCAGGTAGGATATAAGTCGGAACCAGCCGAATCGGACAACTATATCTTATAGCTCCCACAGGAACTATCAGGGAAAAAATTAAAAAACAAGAAAGGAAGTTAACTTCGTCAAGCCGAAGTTTGTATACCCTAGTAGCTATAAAAAACAATCAATAATTTTATTAAATTGAATTCGAAATTCTTAAAAATATCAAAATGTATATTCCCAATATTATAAGATAATATGTCAAAAAGCTCCAAAGCTATAATTTGTTTCACATTATTTCCCACCAATTATCAGACCGTTTCTATGACAGCTATATGATATAGTCGTCCGATTTTAATAAAAGTTAATTCCAAATTCAGAACTAATTAAAAAACGTTATTTTCAAAATTAAAAGGTCATATGTTAAAAAACACCAACGATATAATTTTTATTTCATGTTTTCCTACTAATTTTCCGATCGTTCCTATGGCAGCTATATGATATAGTCGTCCGATTTTGATAAAATTTAATTCGAAATTCAAACCAAATAAAAAATGTTATATCCAAGCGTAGGAGGTTATAAGTTAAAATAAAATTTCATTGAAAAAAAATGATCCGTTTTGCGTAAACAGCATAGCTCGTTACTCGATTATCAGGAAAAACAAAAAAATTCCTTTTAGTTACATTTAAAAACTACTTCGAGTTTTCTTTCTTGATTTTTGGAAACACTTTGAAGTCTAAACTTTGATACAGAAATAGTTTACAAAATGTCAGTATGGTCGTTAAATTAGATTTCGAGAAACAGTGTTCACCGACTAAAAACAAGATATTTTTCAGGGGAACGATTTAAAAGTTTGGACCATGACAAATTAAAATAACATACCCTTCCTTAATGTGAATAAAAAAAACTATATTTCCTGAAAAAGTCGACGTTTAAATTCTAGCGGAGTTATGTACTAAAGACTTTGGAGTAAAGTTGTAGGGTAAGTTAAGGAATTGATAAATACATGAAAAGCCTTTTTACGGATGTGAAAGTAATGTATTTTTATATCACTTAGAAGAAGAAGAAGGAAGATCACAAGCCGAATCGATCAAGCCATTTCCGAACACCAGAATGTTTTAGTTTGGCATGTAGACTCCTGCCAATTAAGTTGTTTAATTTCAGTATGTAAAACGTTAAGAAATCGATGTAGTTGTTTTCAGCTCCAAAAACGCGTTGGATTCTTTAACCGCAAAGGCTTAATAACGTTAATTAAGCGCCTCTAAGCAATATTTTCGTAACGAAGTGGAATCGTAACTTAGTTGTTCTTTTCATCGTTGGTACTTCGAACAAGCGATACTTACTTTTAAAGCGTATTAGACACGGATTGTAATGAGCCCCAGTTAGAGCCGCACAAGTCTTTACGTTCTCAGTTTGCTTCTGTGATCTCGCAGAGACTTGTCGCTATGAACCAAGCTGTTAAACAAGCCTTTATAATTTTTGAACTCGTCAAAGTTGCGTCAAAACGAGATGGAGATTTGGGCCATCGAATGTGCGCTCTTAATAGGAGATTGAGATTCGGATGCTCCACTCTTTGGGTGGCGACGACGAAAGAGGTTAGGGCACTCCGACTGTCCGGGCTCTCCCGCGACGTAAAATAGTGCAAAAATGGCACGTGGTGAGCGCTCAAAATGAGCGCCTCTTAAAGTGTAGGTAAATTTGCATGATACATTTTTTGTTCACGTAAATATACGAATATAGAAGTAAACCACATTTCTTAATGGAATGCCCATTTTTTTTCTTCAGCGTTGGCAAAGAATTCAAAGATTTTTTTTTGTAATAAGTTGCATTAAGATTAAGACGTAAGACGTGCAAAGATTAAGACGTAAAGCAAAGAACACGAAAAGGATCATGAAGGGCATAATTGGACCTACAAATTGGCAGGGACAACGGACGAAAACGACGAACTGTTCTACAGGGTACATTCCAATTGCGGGAACTAATAATAATTTAATTTAATAATTTAAGCAAAAACTTAACTCCATGACGCTTTCCATTATAGTTCAGGGTTGTTAAGTCCAGCAGGCGCAACCTCGCATGATAAAAGGGCAATCGAAGGTCATTACATGAATTAGGTAAACACATGGACAAGCATACCTTGAAAAGTTGATACATAAAAAAGTTGATGGATTTAAGTTGATTTTAAGGTATATCATTAATAATTAAGCCAACATGTAAATGACTCAGGTGGCAACCCTTTGGCACTCCAGAAGTAACGCTAATAATTTTGAAAATTGTATTAATAACACAGAGCGATTGAGTTTTATTACAAAGACAGGAAAATATACACTCTAGTAGGTTGCGAGAAAACCCAAAAGGGAACAATTGGTGCACTAAATTAAAAGCTTTAGAGAAATCACATTAATTACATCAGTTTAATGATGTGTCAGAAAACCTCTAGTAATTAAAGACGTAAATTGAAGTAGGCTTGCAGAAGTAGAGCGACTTCTAGTGAAGCCATGCTGACAAGGTAAAAAAATAGACCGGTAATGATGCTGCAATTGACATGTAATATTTTTTCGAAAAGTTTAGGAATAGAACTCAGTTTAGCAATACCATGATAATGATAATAAAGGATTCATTCTATATAGATGGAAATCTGCATTGAATAAGGGAGAGGTTAAGTGTCAATGTTAAAAGAAAGGGAAAATAAAATAAACAATTCCTGAGTACTAAAGTGCAGTGTGTAGAAGGGAATAACGAAACTTCACCGGACCTTGGACTCTGCCGTAAACTTTGGACCGCGAGAGGAAGTGCCACATCTCGGCAGCGGAGCAGAACACAAGAGTGCCACTCAAGACATCAAAGCGGGCAACTAACTACCGTAATTAAAGTTTACTTGCGAATGCCATATCAAGAGTTTGGGTGCCAAGAAATCTCAATCGAAAACAAGTTTAATATTTATATTAGCTTAAACCTCCATTAAATAAAGAAGATTTTTAGATTCAATTAGTGTTGATGAAAAACTCTGCGGAACCGCATTCTGAATGCCTAACAAAAGATGATTAAACAACAATTTTGTAAAAAATGAAATGAAATTTGAAAATAGCACTAGCTTACAATCTAAAAAACATAAGAAGGTGACATTTGACCCCTAGATCGCGATAAGGAAGTCGAAAATATTTGAAACAGAGTAAATTTTTTAAAAGTTTTTCTAGGACATATTTTTCGTATCTCCTTGTGATACCCGTTACTCGTAGAGTTGAAGAGTATATTTGATTTTTCTTAATATGATTTAATATGATTTTTCGTATATGTAACAGGTAGAAGGAATGCATAAAGTATGATCAGGATAACTAGCCGAGACGGACATGGTCCGTCTGTCCGTATGAACGCTGAGATCTCGAAAACTATAAGAGCTAGAACAGTCAGAGCTGGCACAAAGATCCCTAGGCTTCCAGCGCAGCGCAAGTTTGTTTTAGCGAGGCACAACTCCTACTCTAAGGCCCACAATCCGCGAAAATCTGTAGCGCCTACAGAGAGAATGGATATTTTGGAAAATTCGGCATTGGTGGTACATAATACCTCGGGAACGTCTGCCATTCAAAACGGAATAATGAGCCCAAAGTCCGAAAATTTTGGGAGCTTTGCAAAGGATGTAAGCTGTACAGGATTGAGTCAAAAGTTTGCAAATCAAGGAAGGAAACGTTTCCTATCCTGTCGGAGCGGAGAGTTAGAATTACTTAACCCTAGCAGTGCGGAGACATAGGGCAGAGATGGTGGGGGAAATCGGAGCCCCCCCGCGAGGATACGCGTAGGAAGAACCTTGGTCGTCCGCATGGATGAGACTATTTGGAATGATTGTTGGCCAAGAAATTTACCTGTATATTATTCCTGTAGACGTTTTGGAGCGCTAAGCCGCAGAAAGTAGAGAATAGATATTTTGGCAGATTCGGCATTGGTGGTACATAATACCTCTGGAACGTCTGCCATGTAAAATGGAATAATTAGCCCAAAGTCTGAAAAATTTGGGAGCTTTGAAAAGGATGTGAGCTGTATACGATTGAAGTTTGGGTGGAATTGACACGTCATAGGAGCGTCGGATGAATTTGAAATTACTGTAAAAAGTTTGATTAGACACAAAAATGTAAGATAAAAAAAACCCAATTCTCAATAATAATCTTCTATTGGTGCGTTGAAGTTCCTTTAAGGCTGCCTCAGAGTCCTTTGGAACCAATCCAAATCCGTAAATATATACGCTCGAGCAGGCAAGTTGAACAATTATTAATTTGATCGAGGGGTCGGTCTATTGTAAAGAATTACGGAATTTAGTGTTTCTTGGCTTATTATGAACATTTATTGCGAGCCTAAACCCACAGTGCACTGGGGAAAAGGAAGATTTATGTATGTGGGGTAAAAATTGCGGAATACCGTTAAATGGACGAAAAGGTTTCCGGTAAGAATTCGATTATTTTATTTGGTCGGTGCGCCTTTTTGTCACCTACACTATTTAATTGCAGATGACGTTGATGAAGTAAACGTGCCAATATTAGGGCTTTTTTTATGTTTAGAAATGTTTAGCAGTAATTGTACGACCAGAAAAGTAGTTGAAATGGTCTCTATTAGAAGTTGTGGTATAAGGACTGCATTAGAAGTACTATATGTATAAGCACGCAGCGGAAAAATAGTAAAAGAAAAGAGTTCAATTCTTAAAGAAAAAGAATCATCCATTTTTAACGGTGTCTGGGTTATATTTTACACACAATGGATTTTAAAAATATACGAGTATTTTTTGAACATATGGGTTGAATTGTAGAATATCATTTTTTTCTCACAGGAATTGTGATCAATGTAAACTGGAATATTGTCGAGCACAAATAACCGTATTGAGGTACATTTAGGATTTAGACAATATATAATACCAAAAGTTTGTCGAAGTAAAATTCGAAAAACTTGCTGTATGACCGGCAAATAATAATAATAAGTGGAACTTAATAAAGCGTTCAAGCCACCGGGAAAGATCCGAGAAAATTCCAGAAGGGAAAAAGCCGCGAATTATGAAGTCCGGGTTCAACCGGACCAAAATGTTGGGGCGGGAGGTGTCTTGTTTGGTAAACTTCAGTAAACCTTTTGAAAAATGGGTACGAAAAACACGGGTTTTTACGCGACGAGCGTGGGTGTTTATTGGAACACTTTAAAAAGAGAACTACTTAAGCCTAGTGAGCGAGATGTGATATCTGTAGAAATCATCCAGAAGTTAAACTTCCTTGTGGCATGAAAAGACCCCATAAAATATACATACTCTTGATCACCGTCACCAGACGAATCGACCTAGTCATATTTATTTCTATCAAACAAGTCTCTTATTTTTAAGACTATCGGGATAGACCTTCCCAAAAGTCTTATTTCTATTGCAGGTAGTTGTAAATCGAAACGAGCCGGATCGGAAAACTATCCTCTATCTTCCATATGAATAATCAAAAAAAAATATTTAATAAAATGTAAATAAAGTCTGTATCCAAACCACAGGATAAATAATTTCGAATAATACAGACTGTTATATTGCGATTTTTGGCAATTCAAATGTTACTTAGTTTAATAAAAACGAAAAGCTTTTTTCATACAATGCTTACACGGGTAGTATTTGTAAGATGTGCCTAGTTGAGCTCAACAAACTTGGAAAGTTTCTAGATTCCCGCGATCGCTGGGCAATAAGACTCAGTCAAGGGCTGCTGTTGGTTGTGCATTTTAATTATACCCGTTAATCGTAGAGTAAAAGGGTACACTAGATTCGTCGAAAAGTATGTAACTGGTAGAAGGAAGCGTTTCCGACCCCATAAAGTATATATATTCTTGGTCAGGATCACTAGCCGAGTCGATCTAGCCATGCCCGTCTGTCGGTATGATCGCTGAGATCTCGGAAACTATAAAAGCTAGAACCGTAGGACTTCGAGTGCTGATTCCCGTGGTGCTCCGCCCACTTTAACTCTGTGTAACAAAATTTTTAACTGAAAAAAAATGTGGCACGCCCACTAACCGCTCAAAACTGTGGTGGCTACAATTGTCATTCTAGAAACATTTTTTTGGCTAAAACGTATTTTTTTTTCATCAATACCTATCGATTTACCCAAACATTTACTAAAATAGCCGGTAGGTTATTATTATAATTATTAGCTTTACAATATTTTTTGCTGCTATATAATATGTCCATTTTTATTTTTCCTCCTCAAGCTGAGTAACGGGTATCTGATAGTCGAGGCTATAGCGTTCTTCTTGCATAGAGCATTTTGGTTCCGGTGAACTTAATTAACAGCTGCATTGAACAGCTTTTGATTTTGAAACAAAATCGTATTTCTACTTTTATCTTGTATTAATTAATTTTTTTTTAAGTAGGATGACTTTTTAAATATTGCAGGCTAACCATTTCTGTTTATTGATTTTATTGTTTTGTTATGATGGTACGCTTTGGGCGTGCGGGCGTGGCAGAGATGTTTGAGCAAAAATTACAATTAATTACCAAAAGAACCGTCGCACTGATTTACTCAAAATGAATCGTGGATACATGGTTATGATATATCGTTGATTGTTCATACAAGTTCGAAACAGGAAGTGAGCGTGCTTGCGACAAAATTATAAGCAAGATAACTAAGACGGAAGAAATATAAATAAATTCGGAAAAATATAATTTAAGGACTCAAGAAAAGAAAACAAAGGGAGAAATCGTAACACCCCAATGACACGTTCATATGTCATTGTGCTCGCCTATTGCCCCCTCGCATGTTGCTCGAGGGTCAGGTTTAATTTTATTTGTTTGTTTTAATTTAATAAGGGTTAATCAAATATTTTTGATTAAATTCATAATTTTTTTTTTATTTTTCCTTTGTAAGTACTTATTATTTGTTATACCCTTGTAGAACGTATAATGATTTTAGTCAGAAGTTTGCAACGCAATGAAGGAAACGTTTCCGACCCCCGTTCCGGGACATTTTGCTCGTAGCATTGCACAGCCCGTACGGCATGACCTTAAATTGGTAGAGTGGTACTCAATCTTTGGCAAACGTCTTAAAATGACACTAATTTGGGGAAGTGGGTATGCATTCTTTTCGGTGAAACTGTTGAGCTTACGGCAATCCAGACAAATTCCAAATTTTCAAAGTTTCGTTACCATTACGATTGGAGAAGACCAAGCACTTTCTGATTCCTCGATCACCCTCAATAGTATCATTTTATGGATTTCGGCGTACATAGCCTTCTCTACCACGGGAGGGACAGGGAAATTACGTTGTTTTATTGGCTTAGCCATACCCACATCGATCGAATGCGTTATTAAATTGGTCTGGCCGAAACCTTCTTGACCAAATGAGGGGAAACAATTGATTACGTTTGTTATTTTCGCTCTCTCAGCCTCGGTTTTGTCCTTTCCGTTACTATCTTTAGCTCGGAAATATTTAAACATTTTGGAAACAGATTGTACAGCCTCCAGAAATCTAATCCCAAATATAAATTTTGCTTCAGTAAGGGTATTACGTAAATCGTCAGTGGCTCTTTAACGTTACTATATTCAAAATCCAATTTTATTCGTCTATCTGTTGGGATTTTCCATCTGCAGAAGATGCATAAGCTTTTATCGTTTTACAATCGTACTTGCCTAATACCTCACAAGACAACTGTCCTCCGATACAACTATTCACTGCGCCGTAATCTAATAATCCATAAACGGCACGATTGAGAAGACGAATTGGCAAGAATGGGCAAGGATCCCTAGGCCTTTAAGAAGCTTAGGTACGCTACACCGAGCTTACATTCCCTAACATTCGTCCAAAATTCTTTTATTCGCTTCGAACTACGATTTTTAAGCTGTTCCAATTCGCTGTGTGGTCAACGGTCATGATAGCCACGGTCCTAGCTCAGGGATTTTGCTGTGTAGCAAAGAGCTAGCCTCGAGCGTATCCCGAATATAGTTTCAAATCGGCCAAATCGTCGACGACAAATCTCTCTTAGTTCCGAGACTGATCTAGTCGCGATATTTAAAAGTTCTTATTTCGGGAAGTAGGTTGTTCTTAAGGACCAGTACATATTAATGCGGCGTACATGGAAGTTCTAACTGATCAACTAGTCCTGATATAGTCTCATAAAAGCAATCGAATGCTTTATTTGGCTTTTCCTTAGTGTTCCTTATCAGTTCCTCTATATCCCCATCATCCCCTACTTGGTCTAAACTGTTGACGTAAGGCTGAACAAAATGCATTCCAGTCAACTTCGCCGTGTGCTTTGTGATATTACCAATAGAACTCGTTGGCTTTTCCTTAAAAAAATAGTCTTGCATTTTTACAAAGTACCTTGAATTTTTCTTCTAACGTTTCATTCGTGAGTGTCTCTATTCTGTATATAAAATTGTTGACAGGCACCCCTACTCCATAATATTTAATTTTCCATCCATTAAGTATATCCACAACTTCATCCGGTCGCTTAAGTAAGTCAGACGTGGTGCTTATTTGAGAACCAGAAGAGACCATAAGAGGCCGGGAATTTTCCGGGACCTCATTCGCTAAATCGGACTGACTATTCATACTTTCTATGTCTCGGCCAGCAGGTTGCTGAATGTTATTTATTTATTTTATTTTATTGCTCATCGCAACGCTACAAGCATGAAGCATACTCATAAATTAAAGCGCTAGTCACAATTGTAAAATTTGATTTGAACCTTTATGCAAATAATTACTAATCTTAACAAATACAATTTGAATATATAATCAGTTTCATTATTACTATTATTATATTAATTATTATTATTTAAACAAATTTTTAGTTTTTAATATTTAATTTTATTTATTCTTATTATACCCTTGCAGAGGGTAGTATGATTTCAGTCAGAAGTTTGCAACGCAGTGAAGGAGACGTTTCCGAACCCATAAAGTACATATATTCTTGACTTTTGGGAAAGTTTCAGCCCGATAGCTTCAAAACTGAGAGACAAGTTTGCGTAGAAACGGACGGACAGACGGACATGTCTAGATCGACTCGTCTTGTGACGCTGATCAAGAATATATATAATGTATGGGGTCGGATACGTCTCCTTCACTGCGTTGCAAGCTTGTGACTGAAATTATTATACCCTCTGCAAGGGTATACAAATTATATCTTTCGTGTTTTTTAACATATACCTTTCTAAGCTGGGATATAACATTTCTAAATTGGTTCTGAATTTCGAATTTAATTTTATCAAAATCGGACGACTATATCATATAGCTGCCATAGGAACAATCGGAAAATTAGTGGTATAATAATATTGAAAAATGATATCCTTGTTGTTTTTGAGCATATAACCTTTTACGCTTGGAAATAACATTTTTTATTTGGTTTTGAATTTCTAATTAAATTTTATAAAAAACGGACTACTACATCATATAGCTGCCATAGGAACGATCGGAAAATTAGTAGAAAAACATGAAATAAAAATGAAATATTTTGTGTTTTTACCATATAACCTTATAAGCTTGAAAATAACATTTTTTAATTAGTTCTGATTTTTGAATTAAATTTTATTAAAATCGGACGACTATATCATATAGCTGTCATAGGAACGATCGGATAATTGGTGGGAAATAATGTGAAACAAATTATATTTTAGAAACGGACGAATAGACGGACGGACAGACGTACACGGCTAGATAGACTCATCTAGTGATGCTGATCAAAAATATATATACTTTATGGGGTCGAAAAAGTGTTCTTCACTGCTTTGCATACTTCTGACTAAAATCCTTATACCCTCTGCAAGGGCATAAAAATGCCGGTAATATCCAATTTTTTTTCGTTTTCTTTGGAAGGGGAGGTGGGGTTGTTCCAGACGCCCACTTCATTATGTGAGTTTCCTAAGGTCTATAGTATCATAATACAAAAAACCGCAGTAAAAAATATCTTTTGGTAAACTGCTTATATTAAATGCCAGATAAAGTGAACATTCACCCCATGGTGTAATGTAGCCTTTTCAATATTACGCAAATTTTAAGATAACACTATTGAAAGAGCTCAAATCGATATGTAATTAAAAAAAAAAAAGAAATATTACAAGCCCTTTTTTTGTTATCTAAAAAACATTGTTTTTCTTTTTAAATAATTCTATTGCTTTGTCAAAACATTATTTTAAATTAGTGTCGGCTTGTTTGTTGGGTCACCAAACTTGGTTGAAGAACCACATATTAATATATTAACCAGCTAGATCCAAAAAAAACTTTAGTTATATGACCATTATAGTAAAAAAACATTAATTACTACACCAATTGTTGGGGTAATTACCTGGTAAGGTAATTATTTTTAGATCTTTTGCAATACGAGTATATTTGAGCTTTTGCGCTCGTCAACTCGAGTACTTCAAGAATTTTTTTATGCAAGTGTAGAGTGACCGTCTTTTATTCGGTGATACATGCGAGATTTCCATAACAGTTTAGTATTTTTCTTACATAACACAATGACATAACATTAACATATCAAATTCAAATTAATATAATGCATCAACATCCTCCTCCCAAGTATTGGAGTCTCGGCAATAAAAATTGGCCATTCTAAAGGGTCACCACTGAAAAACGGAAGTTCCTGTTTAATTGTTTGCCTAGCCATAAAACTAACAATGGCATTTGAATTAAGGTCATCAGGCTGATCTGTTTGATCTGTTTCGTTGAGAAGACTTAACCCACTCATACTCATCGCCGATGTTGTCATCTTGGTCGTCTTGGCTGCTGTTGTCTTCTTCAATTTCTGTCATTTGCATCTGCATCTCCAGTTCCAACTGTTTCTCCTCGAACTCAAGCTGCATCCGTTTAGCTTTCAGCTCTTGTTGCTTCTGTAGATGCTCCATTTGAAGTTGAAGTTTTTGGGCTTTAACGGATCATTGAGGTGCCTGGTCGCGGCGTGTCCTCAATTTCCCTGGACGTATTGTCGTCATTCTTCTGCTTTTTGAGACGTGTCTTAGGCATCTTTTTGAGGTTGTGTTTGTCCAGTTCCAAATTTTACAGGTACACACACTTGTCGTCGTCAATGTATGTGTGAAGACTGTTCTGTGCATGTCCGAGATCACGCTCGGTAATACATACACTTTTAAATTTTGGCTGATGAAATTGCGCTCTAGTTTCGCGTAATCCATGTGCCGTTCAGGAGGCTAAGAAGGACCATTTGTTGGGGTAATTACCTAGTAAGGGTAAGGGTACCGATTAAGATGATGGGGCTCGAAAGACCGACTTCTAACCCACACAAGCCACTGTCGTTATAGTCGTCGAAAAATTCGTTTGAAGAAAACACCTGTTATATGCTGATCACTTATTTTTGGATCTTTTGCAATATATTTGAGCTTTTGCACTCGTCAACTCGTGTACTTAAAGAATTTTTTTATGCAAGTGGCGTCTCTTTTTGCCGACTAGTATCTGTTCTTAAATCTAGTTTAATTATTTTTACAGCAGGTCTCTTATAAATATGGTCTTTAATTTTTACATCAAAAATTCTCACACGCCGTTTTGACAATTATGCATTTTGACCAAACAATTCTAGGAAGGTTGGATTCCATTATCAGAACTACATCACCTTCTTTTAAACCATTACTGTCTTTGGTTCATTTACGACTAAATAGTAAAAATTGTCTATATTCTTTTTTCCATTCACCCAAAAAAATGTCTGCAAGTCTTTGTGACGATTTTCACATATTTAACAGTCTCAAATCACCATCATTGGTGTCAGTGTAAAAGGATTCGCGATAATTAGAACCAATTAACAAGTCATTTGGCGTTAATGGTTCCGACATGGAGTCTGAAGAAACAATCAAAAGTTGTCTACTGTTAATCATGAATTCGATCTCACAAAACAAAGTTTTCAAAGTGAACTCTCTAGGGTATCTCTCTTTTAGTAGAACTTCTAAATATTTATTGACTGACTGTATGAGCCTCTTCCAAGCTCCTCCCATGTCAGGGGACAATAGCGGGATAAAGTACCAAGTGCAACCTTTCGTGGTTAAAAACTGAGTAAACTTGTCATTTGGCCACTGTTCTATGATTTCTTTTATGTCCTTGTCAGCGCGTCTGAAATTGGTTCCGTTGTCTGAATATAATTCTGTCGGAAATCCTCGCCTACATCCAAATTGTCTAAATACATGCATAAACGCATTGCAGGATAGGTCTTCTGCAATCTCAAGATGAACTGCTCGTGTTGTCATGCATGTGAAAATAACACCTAACGCCCAAAATAATCAATACCTACTTTCAAAAAGGTTCTTTCGGTTGGCTTTATACGGCAACTTGGAAGCTGACCCATTAGAGGTGGTTGCGGCCTGGCTTTTTTGTTTTTACATTGCTGACAATTTCGAATGATGTTCTTTACTGTACTTCTACATTTTGTAATCCAAAACCTTCGGCGGATGTTGGCAATTACAGTTTCGGTTCCCATATGACAATTTTCGACGTGATAGTACTGAACGAGTAATTTAGTGATTGGATGATCTCTGCTTAAGATAATCGGATTTTTAGAGTCGGTACTCATCTCCTCTTCACTTAAATTATTTAGTCTGCCTCTGAGTCTTAATTATCGCTAGAGAAAAATAGGGGTAGACTATGCAGACTGCTTGTAGTTGATAGAGGTTCATTACATTTAAGTTTTCCAATTTCCTGATAATAACTGTCTTGTTGTATGCTAAGAAAGATTAATTTTTCCGCTTTGAAAAGTTCTGTGGCTGTTAGCTCATTATTGATAGATATTGTCAAATTTGGTCTTAGCTTTGTCGAGTATCTCAAAACCCAGGCTGTTGTTCTTAAGAATCTCATCCAATTGGAGAACCTTGAGACGTCCGGTAATATAAATGACTGCTTTTGAATGGTAGTGTGATTCACAAACTCTTTATCGCTATCATCAGAACTGTCTGGACTTAGAGGGATTTTACCTAATGGCCACTGATCTTGATTTTTTCTAAGGAATGGCGGTCCTGTCAGCCATAACTCTTTTGATGAGAAGTCAAAGGATGAGATCTTTGTTGCTTTATCAGCGGGGTTCAGTTTTGAGGGTACATGTCGCCATTCACTTCAATTTGTCAATTCTTGTATCTCTCCCAAGCGCTGAGCCACAGAAGTCTTGAAGTTTTTGCTGCTCGTTTTCAGCTAGTATAAGACTATCTCGTAATACTCGGCAATAAAAATTGGCCATTCTAAAGGGTCACCACTGAATAACGGAAGTTCCTGTTTAATTGTTTGCCTAGCCATAAAACTAACAATGGCATTTGAATTGAGGTTATCAGGCTGATCTGTTTGATCTGTTTCTTTGAGAAGACTTAACCCACTCACGTGTCCTGATGCCGTTGTCATACTCATCGCCGATGTTGTCATCTTGGTCGTCTTGGCTGCTGTTGTCTTCTTCAATTTCTGTCATTTGCATCTGCATCTCCAGTTCCAGCTGTTTCTCCTCGAACTCAAGCTGCATCCGTTTAGCTTTAGGTTTCAGCTCTTGTTGCTTCTGTAGATGCTCCATTTGAAGTTGAAGTTTTTGGGCTTTAACGGATCATTGAGGTGCCTGGTCGCGGCGTGACCTCAATTTCCCTGGATGTATTGTCGTCATTCTTCTGCTTTTTGAGACGTGAGAACTTCAAGAATTTTTTTATGCAAGTGGCGTCTCTTTTTACCGACTAGAGTGACCGTCTTTCATTCGGTAATACATGCGAGATAACAGTTTAGTATTTTTCTTACATAGCACAATGACATAACATCAACATATCAAATTCAAATTAATATAATGCATCAACATCCTCCTCCCATGTATTGGAGTCGTGGTAAATTAAAAATAGACTTTAATTTTTACATCAACAATTCTCACACGCCCATCATTTGATGGATACGCTTTGACAATTATGCCTTTTGACCAAACATTTCTAGGAAGGTCGGATTCCATTATCAAAACTACATCACCTTCTTTTAAACCATTACTGTCTTCGGTGCATTTACGACTACATAGTAAAAATTGTCTATTTTCTTTTTTTCAAAAAATTTCTGCAAGTCTTTGTGACGATTTCCACATATTTAACAGTCTCAAATCACCATCATTGGTATAAGTGTAAAAGGATTCGCGATAATTAGAACCAATTAACAAGTCATTTGGCGTTAATGGTTCCGACATGGAATCTGAAGGAACAATCAAAAGTGGTCTACTGTTAATCATAAACTCGATCTCACAAAACAAAGTTTTTAAAGTATACTCTCTAGGATATCTCTCTTTTAGTAGAACTTCTAAATATTTATTGACTGACTGTATGAGCCTCTTCCAAGCTCCTCCCATGTCAGGGGACAATAGCGGGATAAAGTACCAAGTGCAACCTTTCGTGGTTAAAAACTGAGTAAACTTGTCATTTGGCCACTGTTCTATGATTTCTTTTATGTCCTTGTCAGCGCGTCTGAAATTGGTTCCGTTGTCTGAATATAATTCTGTCGGAAATCCTCGCCTACAACCAAATTGTCTAAATACATGCATAAACGCATTGCAGGATAGGTCTTCAGCAATCTCAAGATGAACTGCTCGTGTTGTCATGCATGTGAAAATAACACCTAACGCTTTACATGGCTTCTATTTTGTGTAACTTCTATAGGCCCAAAATAATCAATACCTACTTTCAAAAAGGTTCTTTCGGTTGGCTTTATACGGCAACTTGGAAGCTGACCCATTAGAGGTGGTTGCGGCCTGGCTTTTTTGTTTTTACATTGCTGACAATTTCGAATGATGTTCTTTACTGTACTTCTACATTTTGTAATCCAAAACCTTCGGCGGATGTTGGCAATTACAGTTTCGGTTCCCATATGACAATTTTCGAAGTGATAGTACTGAACGAGTAATTTAGTGATTGGATGATCTCTGCTTAAGATAATCGGATTTTTAGAGTCGGTACTCATCTCCTCTTCACTTAAATTATTTAGTCTGCCTCTGAGTCTTAATTATCGCTAGAGAAAAATAGGGGTAGACTATACAGACTGCTTGTAGTTGATAAAGGTTCATTACATTTAAGTTTTCCAATTTCCTGATAATAACTGTCTTGTTGTATGCTAAGAAAGATTAATTTTTCCGCTTTGAAAAGTTCTGTGGCTGTTAGCTCATTATTGATAGATATTGTCAAATTTGGTCTTAGCTTTGTCGAGTATCTCAAAACCCAGGCTGTTGTTCTTAAGAATCTCATCCAATTGGAGAACCTTGAGACGTCCGGTAATATAAATGACTGCTTTTGAATGGTAGTGTGATTCACAAACTCTTTATCGCTATCATCAGAACTGTCTGGACTTAGAGGGATTTTACCTAATGGCCACTGATCTTGATTTTTTCTAAGGAATGGCGGTCCTGTCAGCCATAACTCTTTTGATGAGAAGTCAAAGGATGAGATCTTTGTTGCTTTATCAGCGGGGTTCAGTTTTGAGGGTACATGTCGCCATTCACTTCAATTTGTCAATTCTTGTATCTCTCCCAAGCGCTGAGCCACAGAAGTCTTGAAGTTTTTGCTGCTCGTTTTCAGCTAGTATAAGACTATCTCGTAATACTCGGCAATAAAAATTGGCCATTCTAAAGGGTCACCACTGAATAACGGAAGTTCCTGTTTAATTGTTTGCCTAGCCATAAAACTAACAATGGCATTTGAATTGAGGTTATCAGGCTGATCTGTTTGATCTGTTTCTTTGAGAAGACTTAACCCACTCACGTGTCCTGATGCCGTTGTCATACTCATCGCCGATGTTGTCATCTTGGTCGTCTTGGCTGCTGTTGTCTTCTTCAATTTCTGTCATTTGCATCTGCATCTCCAGTTCCAGCTGTTTCTCCTCGAACTCAAGCTGCATCCGTTTAGCTTTAGGTTTCAGCTCTTGTTGCTTCTGTAGATGCTCCATTTGAAGTTGAAGTTTTTGGGCTTTAACGGATCATTGAGGTGCCTGGTCGCGGCGTGACCTCAATTTCCCTGGATGTATTGTCGTCATTCTTCTGCTTTTTGAGACGTGAGAACTTCAAGAATTTTTTTATGCAAGTGGCGTCTCTTTTTACCGACTAGAGTGACCGTCTTTCATTCGGTAATACATGCGAGATAACAGTTTAGTATTTTTCTTACATAGCACAATGACATAACATCAACATATCAAATTCAAATTAATATAATGCATCAACATCCTCCTCCCATGTATTGGAGTCGTGGTAAATTAAAAATAGACTTTAATTTTTACATCAACAATTCTCACACGCCCATCATTTGATGGATACGCTTTGACAATTATGCCTTTTGACCAAACATTTCTAGGAAGGTCGGATTCCATTATCAAAACTACATCACCTTCTTTTAAACCATTACTGTCTTCGGTGCATTTACGACTACATAGTAAAAATTGTCTATTTTCTTTTTTTCAAAAAATTTCTGCAAGTCTTTGTGACGATTTCCACATATTTAACAGTCTCAAATCACCATCATTGGTATAAGTGTAAAAGGATTCGCGATAATTAGAACCAATTAACAAGTCATTTGGCGTTAATGGTTCCGACATGGAATCTGAAGGAACAATCAAAAGTGGTCTACTGTTAATCATAAACTCGATCTCACAAAACAAAGTTTTTAAAGTATACTCTCTAGGATATCTCTCTTTTAGTAGAACTTCTAAATATTTATTGACTGACTGTATGAGCCTCTTCCAAGCTCCTCCCATGTCAGGGGACAATAGCGGGATAAAGTACCAAGTGCAACCTTTCGTGGTTAAAAACTGAGTAAACTTGTCATTTGGCCACTGTTCTATGATTTCTTTTATGTCCTTGTCAGCGCGTCTGAAATTGGTTCCGTTGTCTGAATATAATTCTGTCGGAAATCCTCGCCTACAACCAAATTGTCTAAATACATGCATAAACGCATTGCAGGATAGGTCTTCAGCAATCTCAAGATGAACTGCTCGTG
This sequence comes from Drosophila biarmipes, assembly GCF_025231255.1. Taxonomy (NCBI): domain Eukaryota; kingdom Metazoa; phylum Arthropoda; class Insecta; order Diptera; family Drosophilidae; genus Drosophila; species Drosophila biarmipes. The sequence continues at coordinate 1,947,470 of NC_066615.1, read as the reverse complement.
TTGTCATGCATGTGAAAATAACACCTAACGCTTTACATGGCTTCTATTTTGTGTAACTTCTATAGGCCCAAAATAATCAATACCTACTTTCAAAAAGGTTCTTTCGGTTGGCTTTATACGGCAACTTGGAAGCTGACCCATTAGAGGTGGTTGCGGCCTGGCTTTTTTCTTTTTACATTGCTGACAATTTCGAATGATGTTCTTTACTGTACTTCTACATTTTGTAATCCAAAACCTTCGGCGGATGTTGGCAATTACAGTTTCGGTTCCCATATGACAATTTTCGAAGTGATAGTACTGAACGAGTAATTTAGTGATTGGATGATCTCTGCTTAAGATAATCGGATTTTTAGAGTCGGTACTCATCTCCTCTTCACTTAAATTATTTAGTCTGCCTCTGAGTCTTAATTATCGCTAGAGAAAAATAGGGGTAGACTATACAGACTGCTTGTAGTTGATACAGGTTCATTACATTTAAGTTTTCCAATTTCCTGATAATAACTGTCTTGTTGTATGCTAAGAAAGATTAATTTTTCCGCTTTGAAAAGTTCTGTGGCTGTTAGCTCATTATTGATAGATATTGTCAAATTTGGTCTTAGCTTTGTCGAGTATCTCAAAACCCAGGCTGTTGTTCTTAAGAATCTCATCCAATTGGAGAACCTTGAGACGTCCGGTAATATAAATGACTGCTTTTGAATGGTAGTGTGATTCACAAACTCTTTATCGCTATCATCAGAACTGTCTGGACTTAGAGGGATTTTACCTAATGGCCACTGATCTTGATTTTTTCTAAGGAATGGCGGTCCTGTCAGCCATAACTCTTTTGATGAGAAGTCAAAGGATGAGATCTTTGTTGCTTTATCAGCGGGGTTCAGTTTTGAGGGTACATGTCGCCATTAACTTCAATTTGTCAATTCTTGTATCTCTCCCAAGCGCTGAGCCACAGAAGTCTTGAAGTTTTTGCTGCTCGTTTTCAGCTAGTATAAGACTATCTCGGAATCTGTCCACATGAAAGTTGAGACTATTCTGAGATTTCTTTAATAGCTTTGCTTAGCCTAGCTCCTAGTTAGGTTCCTTGAAGCTCTAGTCTAGGAATGGACATTGATTACTATTTGGCTGTTACACTGGAAGCGTAGGTACGCGCAAGATGCGTATGCGTATTTTGATGCATCGCAAAATATATGTAACTGAACATTACAATGACTTATGATAAGTGTAGTCAACTGCCTTGGAATGTAAAAATCGTTTATTTTATCTAAGCTGTTACACAATGCCTTCCATATTTGAAATTGATCGTCTGTAAGGTAGTCGTCCCAATGGATTCCGCTATCCCAAATGGCTTGTAGAAGGATTTTATTTGATATCAAAAGGTTTGAAAGAAACCCTAAGGGATCAAAAATGGACATAGTTATTTGTAATATTTCTCGCTTAGTTGGTCGTCTGAGATTGTTAAGAAGTTCAAAATGGGACTTAGAAAACTTTAAATTGTATGTGAATATGTCTTTTTTGTGATCCCAAATTAAACCTAGAACTCTCACTTCGGTTAAATTCTTTTCTGTGACTTGTTTCGATGGAGTGTTGTCTGTTACCTGATTTAAAACTTCTGGAGAATTAGATATCCAATTTCGCATGTCGAATCCCCCTGCCTTGTGTACATATGTTACGTCCTTAATTAATTTTACGGCTGTACTAATGTCTGGAGCTCCACCCAAATAGTCATCCATATAATGTTTTGTTATTATGTCCTTACAGGCTTGGTCATAGTCATTTTAAAAATCTAAGGCGTTTCTGTTTCTGACCTGTTGGGCGATACTTGGGCTACATTTAGTGCCAAAAAATAGAAGTTGTATTTCGTACACCTCCGGTTCGGATTGTCGGTTGTCGCCTCATCATAGGATTCTTTGTACGCAACGGTCTGACTCCTGTACTTTTATTTGGAGAAACATCTCTGTGATATCTCCGACAAATGCAAATTTGTGGTTTCGAAAATTCATTAGAACTGTTGACAATTGGCTGGACCTGGACCTGGCAAAAGGAAATCATTAAGACAATAACCATGGCTTTTGGAGGCCGCGTCGAAAACTATTCTAAGTTTGTCTGGCTTGTTGCTTTTTAGAACTCCAAAGTGTGGCAAATAGTAGGTCAAGGGAAGTAGGTCAAGAATTTAATTTTATCAAAATCGGACGACTATATCATATAGCTGCCATAGGAACAATCGGAAAATTAGTGGTAAAATAATATTGAAAAATGATATCCTTGTTGTTTTTGAGCATATAACCTTTTACGCTTGGAAATAACATTTTTTATTTGGTTTTGAATTTCTAATTAAATTTTATAAAAAACGGACTACTACATCATATAGCTGCCATAGGAACGATCGGAAAATTAGTAGAAAAACATGAAATAAAAATGAAATATTTTGTGTTTTTACCATATAACCTTATAAGCTTGAAAATAACATTTTTTAATTAGTTCTGATTTTTGAATTAAATTTTATTAAAATCGGACGACTATATCATATAGCTGTCATAGGAACGATCGGATAATTGGTGGGAAATAATGTGAAACAAATTATATTTTAGAAACGGACGAATAGACGGACGGACAGACGTACACGGCTAGATAGACTCATCTAGTGATGCTGATCAAAAATATATATACTTTATGGGGTCGAAAAAGTGTTCTTCACTGCTTTGCATACTTCTGACTAAAATCCTTATACCCTCTGCAAGGGCATAAAAATGCCGGTAATATCCAATTTTTTTTCGTTTTCTTTGGAAGGGGAGGTGGGGTTGTTCCAGACGCCCACTTCATTATGTGAGTTTCCTAAGGTCTATAGTATCATAATACAAAAAACCGCAGTAAAAAATATCTTTTGGTAAACTGCTTATATTAAATGCCAGATAAAGTGAACATTCACCCCATGGTGTAATGTAGCCTTTTCAATATTACGCAAATTTTAAGATAACACTATTGAAAGAGCTCAAATCGATATGTAATTAAAAAAAAAAAAGAAATATTACAAGCCCTTTTTTTGTTATCTAAAAAACATTGTTTTTCTTTTTAAATAATTCTATTGCTTTGTCAAAACATTATTTTAAATTAGTGTCGGCTTGTTTGTTGGGTCACCAAACTTGGTTGAAGAACCACATATTAATATATTAACCAGCTAGATCCAAAAAAAACTTTAGTTATATGACCATTATAGTAAAAAAACATTAATTACTACACCAATTGTTGGGGTAATTACCTGGTAAGGTAATTATTTTTAGATCTTTTGCAATACGAGTATATTTGAGCTTTTGCGCTCGTCAACTCGAGTACTTCAAGAATTTTTTTATGCAAGTGTAGAGTGACCGTCTTTTATTCGGTGATACATGCGAGATTTCCATAACAGTTTAGTATTTTTCTTACATAACACAATGACATAACATTAACATATCAAATTCAAATTAATATAATGCATCAACATCCTCCTCCCAAGTATTGGAGTCTCGGCAATAAAAATTGGCCATTCTAAAGGGTCACCACTGAAAAACGGAAGTTCCTGTTTAATTGTTTGCCTAGCCATAAAACTAACAATGGCATTTGAATTAAGGTCATCAGGCTGATCTGTTTGATCTGTTTCGTTGAGAAGACTTAACCCACTCATACTCATCGCCGATGTTGTCATCTTGGTCGTCTTGGCTGCTGTTGTCTTCTTCAATTTCTGTCATTTGCATCTGCATCTCCAGTTCCAACTGTTTCTCCTCGAACTCAAGCTGCATCCGTTTAGCTTTCAGCTCTTGTTGCTTCTGTAGATGCTCCATTTGAAGTTGAAGTTTTTGGGCTTTAACGGATCATTGAGGTGCCTGGTCGCGGCGTGTCCTCAATTTCCCTGGACGTATTGTCGTCATTCTTCTGCTTTTTGAGACGTGTCTTAGGCATCTTTTTGAGGTTGTGTTTGTCCAGTTCCAAATTTTACAGGTACACACACTTGTCGTCGTCAATGTATGTGTGAAGACTGTTCTGTGCATGTCCGAGATCACGCTCGGTAATACATACACTTTTAAATTTTGGCTGATGAAATTGCGCTCTAGTTTCGCGTAATCCATGTGCCGTTCAGGAGGCTAAGAAGGACCATTTGTTGGGGTAATTACCTAGTAAGGGTAAGGGTACCGATTAAGATGATGGGGCTCGAAAGACCGACTTCTAACCCACACAAGCCACTGTCGTTATAGTCGTCGAAAAATTCGTTTGAAGAAAACACCTGTTATATGCTGATCACTTATTTTTGGATCTTTTGCAATATATTTGAGCTTTTGCACTCGTCAACTCGTGTACTTAAAGAATTTTTTTATGCAAGTGGCGTCTCTTTTTGCCGACTAGAGTGACCGTCTTTCATTCGGTGATACGAAATTTCCATAGCAGTTTAGTATTTTTCTTATCAACACATCAAATTCAAATTAATATAATGCATCAACATTCTCCTCCCAAGTATTGGAGTCGTGGTAAATTAAATATAGACGACGGCAATATTTAGAGTTTACAATGTATCTGTTCTTAAATCTAGTTTAATTATTTTTACAGCAGGTCTCTTATAAATATGGTCTTTAATTTTTACATCAAAAATTCTCACACGCCGTTTTGACAATTATGCATTTTGACCAAACAATTCTAGGAAGGTTGGATTCCATTATCAGAACTACATCACCTTCTTTTAAACCATTACTGTCTTTGGTTCATTTACGACTAAATAGTAAAAATTGTCTATATTCTTTTTTCCATTCACCCAAAAAAATGTCTGCAAGTCTTTGTGACGATTTTCACATATTTAACAGTCTCAAATCACCATCATTGGTGTCAGTGTAAAAGGATTCGCGATAATTAGAACCAATTAACAAGTCATTTGGCGTTAATGGTTCCGACATGGAGTCTGAAGAAACAATCAAAAGTTGTCTACTGTTAATCATGAACTCGATCTCACAAAACAAAGTTTTCAAAGTGAACTCTCTAGGGTATCTCTCTTTTAGTAGAACTTCTAAATATTTATTGACTGACTGTATGAGCCTCTTCCAAGCTCCTCCCATGTGAGGGGACAATAGCGGGATAAAGTACCAAGTGCAACCTTTCGTGGTTAAAAACTGAGTAAACTTGTCATTTGGCCACTGTTCTATGATTTCTTTTATGTCCTTGTCAGCGCGTCTGAAATTGGTTCCGTTGTCTGAATATAATTCTGTCGGAAATCCTCGCCTACATCCAAATTGTCTAAATACATGCATAAACGCATTGCAGGATAGGTCTTCTGCAATCTCAAGATGAACTGCTCGTGTTGTCATGCATGTGAAAATAACACCTAACGCCCAAAATAATCAATACCTACTTTCAAAAAGGTTCTTTCGGTTGGCTTTATACGGCAACTTGGAAGCTGACCCATTAGAGGTGGTTGCGGCCTGGCTTTTTTCTTTTTACATTGCTGACAATTTCGAATGATGTTCTTTACTGTACTTCTACATTTTGTAATCCAAAACCTTTGGCGGATGTTGGCAATTACAGTTTCGGTACCCATATGACAATTTTCGACGTGATAGTACTGAACGAGTAATTTAGTGATTGGATGATCTCTGCTTAAGATAATCGGATTTTTAGAGTCGATACTCATCTCCTCTTCACTTAAATTATTTAGTCTGCCTCTGAGTCTTAATTATCGCTAGAGAAAAATAGGGGTAGACTATACAGACTGCTTGTAGTTGATAAAGGTTCATTACATTTAAGTTTTCCAATTTCCTGATAATAACTGTCTTGTTGTATGCTAAGAAAGATTAATTTTTCCGCTTTGAAAAGTTCTGTGGCTGTTAGCTCATTATTGATAGATATTGTCAAATTTGGTCTTAGCTTTTTCGAGTATCTCAAAACCCAGGCTGTTGTTCTTAAGAATCTCATCCAATTGGAGAACCTTGAGACGTCCGGTAATATAAATGACTGCTTTTGAATGGTAGTGTGATTCACAAACTCTTTATCGCTATCATCAGAACTGTCTGGACTTAGAGGGATTTTACCTAATGGCCACTGATCTTGATTTTTTCTAAGGAATGGCGGTCCTGTCAGCCATAACTCTTTTGATGAGAAGTCAAAGGATGAGATCTTTGTTGCTTTATCAGCGGGGTTTAGTTTTGAGGGTACATGTCGCCATTCACTTCAATTTGTCAATTCTTGTATCTCTCCCAAGCGCTGAGCCACAGAAGTCTTGAAGTTTTTGCTGCTCGTTTTCAGCTAGTATAAGACTATCTCGTAATACTCGGCAATAAAAATTGGCCATTCTAAAGGGTCACCACTGAATAACGGAAGTTCCTGTTTAATTGTTTGCCTAGCCATAAAACTAACAATGGCATTTGAATTGAGGTTATCAGGCTGATCTGTTTGATCTGTTTCTTTGAGAAGACTTAACCCACTCACGTGTCCTGATGCCGTTGTCATACTCATCGCCGATGTTGTCATCTTGGTCGTCTTGGCTGCTGTTGTCTTCTTCAATTTCTGTCATTTGCATCTGCATCTCCAGTTCCAGCTGTTTCTCCTCGAACTCAAGCTGCATCCGTTTAGCTTTAGGTTTCAGCTCTTGTTGCTTCTGTAGATGCTCCATTTGAAGTTGAAGTTTTTGGGCTTTAACGGATCATTGAGGTGCCTGGTCGCGGCGTGACCTCAATTTCCCTGGATGTATTGTCGTCATTCTTCTGCTTTTTGAGACGTGAGAACTTCAAGAATTTTTTTATGCAAGTGGCGTCTCTTTTTACCGACTAGAGTGACCGTCTTTCATTCGGTAATACATGCGAGATAACAGTTTAGTATTTTTCTTACATAGCACAATGACATAACATCAACATATCAAATTCAAATTAATATAATGCATCAACATCCTCCTCCCATGTATTGGAGTCGTGGTAAATTAAAAATAGACTTTAATTTTTACATCAACAATTCTCACACGCCCATCATTTGATGGATACGCTTTGACAATTATGCCTTTTGACCAAACATTTCTAGGAAGGTCGGATTCCATTATCAAAACTACATCACCTTCTTTTAAACCATTACTGTCTTCGGTGCATTTACGACTACATAGTAAAAATTGTCTATTTTCTTTTTTTCAAAAAATTTCTGCAAGTCTTTGTGACGATTTCCACATATTTAACAGTCTCAAATCACCATCATTGGTATAAGTGTAAAAGGATTCGCGATAATTAGAACCAATTAACAAGTCATTTGGCGTTAATGGTTCCGACATGGAATCTGAAGGAACAATCAAAAGTGGTCTACTGTTAATCATAAACTCGATCTCACAAAACAAAGTTTTTAAAGTATACTCTCTAGGATATCTCTCTTTTAGTAGAACTTCTAAATATTTATTGACTGACTGTCTGAGCCTCTTCCAAGCTCCTCCCATGTCAGGGGACAATAGCGGGATAAAGTACCAAGTGCAACCTTTCGTGGTTAAAAACTGAGTAAACTTGTCATTTGGCCACTGTTCTATGATTTCTTTTATGTCCTTGTCAGCGCGTCTGAAATTGGTTCCGTTGTCTGAATATAATTCTGTCGGAAATCCTCGCCTACAACCAAATTGTCTAAATACATGCATAACCGCATTGCAGGATAGGTCTTCAGCAATCTCAAGATGAACTGCTCGTGTTGTCATGCATGTGAAAATAACACCTAACGCTTTACATGGCTTCTATTTTGTGTAACTTCTATAGGCCCAAAATAATCAATACCTACTTTCAAAAAGGTTCTTTCGGTTGGCTTTATACGGCAACTTGGAAGCTGACCCATTAGAGGTGGTTGCGGCCTGGCTTTTTTGTTTTTACATTGCTGACAATTTCGAATGATGTTCTTTACTGTACTTCTACATTTTGTAATCCAAAACCTTCGGCGGATGTTGGCAATTACAGTTTCGGTTCCCATATGACAATTTTCGAAGTGATAGTACTGAACGAGTAATTTAGTGATTGGATGATCTCTGCTTAAGATAATCGGATTTTTAGAGTCGGTACTCATCTCCTCTTCACTTAAATTATTTAGTCTGCCTCTGAGTCTTAATTATCGCTAGAGAAAAATAGGGGTAGACTATACAGACTGCTTGTAGTTGATACAGGTTCATTACATTTAAGTTTTCCAATTTCCTGATAATAACTGTCTTGTTGTATGCTAAGAAAGATTAATTTTTCCGCTTTGAAAAGTTCTGTGGCTGTTAGCTCATTATTGATAGATATTGTCAAATTTGGTCTTAGCTTTGTCGAGTATCTCAAAACCCAGGCTGTTGTTCTTAAGAATCTCATCCAATTGGAGAACCTTGAGACGTCATCAGAACTGTCTGGACTTAGAGGGATTTTACCTAATGGCCACTGATCTTGATTTTTTCTAAGGAATGGCGGTCCTGTCAGCCATAACTCTTTTGATGAGAAGTCAAAGGATGAGATCTTTGTTGCTTTATCAGCGGGGTTCAGTTTTGAGGGTACATGTCGCCATTAACTTCAATTTGTCAATTCTTGTATCTCTCCCAAGCGCTGAGCCACAGAAGTCTTGAAGTTTTTGCTGCTCGTTTTCAGCTAGTATAAGACTATCTCGGAATCTGTCCACATGAAAGTTGAGACTATTCTGAGATTTCTTTAATAGCTTTGCTTAGCCTAGCTCCTAGTTAGGTTCCTTGAAGCTCTAGTCTAGGAATGGACATTGATTACTATTTGGCTGTTACACTGGAAGCGTAGGTACGCGCAAGATGCGTATGCGTATTTTGATGCATCGCAAAATATATATTTAACTGAACATTACAATGACTTATGATAAGTGTAGTCAACTGCCTTGGAATGTAAAAATCGTTTATTTTATCTAAGCTGTTACACAATGCCTTCCATATTTGAAATTGATCGTCTGTAAGGTAGTCGTCCCAATGGATTCCGCTATCCCAAATGGCTTGTAGAAGGATTTTATTTGATATCAAAAGGTTTGAAAGAAACCCTAAGGGATCAAAAATGGACATAGTTATTTGTAATATTTCTCGCTTAGTTGGTCGTCTGAGATTGTTAAGAAGTTCAAAATGGGACTTAGAAAACTTTAAATTGTATGTGAATATGTCTTTTTTGTGATCCCAAATTAAACCTAGAACTCTCACTTCGGTTAAATTCTTTTCTGTGACTTGTTTCGATGGAGTGTTGTCTGTTATCTGATTTAAAACTTCTGGAGAATTAGATATCCAATTTCGCATGTCGAATCCCCCTGCCTTGTGTACATATGTTACGTCCTTATTTAATTTTACGGCTGTACTAATGTCTGGAGCTCCACCCAAATAGTCATCCATATAATGTTTTGTTATTATGTCCTTACAGGCTTGGTCATAGTCATTTTAAAAATCTAAGGCGTTTCTGTTTCTGACCTGTTGGGCGATACTTGGGCTACATTTAGTGCCAAAAAATAGAAGTTGTATTTCGTACACCTCCGGTTCGGATTGTCGGTTGTCGCCTCATCATAGGATTCTTTGTACGCAACGGTCTGACTCCTGTACTTTTATTTGGAGAAACATCTCTGTGATATCTCCGACAAATGCAAATTTGTGGTTTCGAAAATTCATTAGAACTGTTGACAATTGGCTGGACCTGGACCTGGCAAAAGGAAATCATTAAGACAATAACCATGGCTTTTGGAGGCCGCGTCGAAAACTATTCTAAGTTTGTCTGGCTTGTTGCTTTTTAGAACTCCAAAGTGTGGCAAATAGTAGGTCAAGGGAGTGAAATTAGTTTTCTCAGCAGAAGTCAATTTCCTCATATACCCATTTTGTATGTAGGAGTCAAAGGTTTGTTTATATTTTTCCCGTTCTCCGGGTTTTTGGTCATTTTTCTTTCGCATAACAACAATCTGCAGTATGCATTTTTGTAACTTTCAGGTAGTTTAATGTCGCCACTTTTCCAAAATAGACCACATTGAAATCTGTCATCGATTCGTTTGAGGGTTTTGTAAAGAATTTCCAAACATCTTCTGTCGTCAAGTGATGTCGGATAGTCATGAGGTGTTAATAACTCATTCTCAAAGGACCAATAGTATTTAACCAGATTGTGTAGAATGTCCAGGTCATCGTTAGGGTTGTCGTAACCTACGCAATTAAATACATGGCATGGATAATTTCTATCTGGAATTTCTGTAATCATTCCCACTGTTCCATGTACAACCCAAAACAGCGCCGTTTTGCTAACGACAGGTCCTTGAAATGATTGAAATTTCAATTTCCGAGATACTATGATTGACCAATTGTCTTGACCAATCAAAATCTTTGGATGCGCGTTTTGGTAGGAACAAAAGGAAAAGTCTTTCAAAAACTCGTAGGTCTCAGACATGTCGCTTATTGAAAGGGTTTGTAGGGGTAAATTTGGGCATGATACGGTCTTAACTTTTCGAAGAGTAAATACTTTGGAGGTCTGTTCCTTACCTCGGATACCCACACTAACTACCTTTGAGTTGGCTTGTTCATATACCTTTTTATTTGTCCACTGCATTTTTAAAGGACTAGTCGGTCCTTCTAGTTGTAGGTCAGTCGCTAGTAGTTCATCGATCAATGAAATTATCGAGGCTTCGTCAAGTAAAGCGTATGTCTCGATTGCTTTTTGTGGACCTTTTAGTGTGACTGGAATGACCTTTAGTAATACTTTGTTACAACCGAAATTAATGTTGCAGTTCATGTCGGGAATTGTCTTGTTTTGGTCAGAATTACTAGGCATATCAAGGGAAGCGCTTGCTGTGTTGTCTATGCAACAAAAAATTGTGGTTAAACTTACAATTTTCTGCCCTACAAGTCCTTTTGCGTTTGCAGTCTTTCATAATGTGATTTCTACCCAGACAAGATATACATAACTTATTGTGAGATGTAAATTCCCAACGCTTGTCGACACTCAAGATTTAAATTTTGTACAATCTGTTATGTGATGATCAGTAGACTTACAATAGTTACAAAAGTATTTGGATTTTTCAAATGTCTTGACTGGACTTGAGACTGTTAGTGTTGTGTCTTTTGACTTATTCTGACCGAATCCGAGCAATGTCGCTGCTTTTATGGTTTGACCTAACCATTCGTGAAATAGTATAATCTTCGGATCGTCAAACCTTATTTTTTGAAAATGTTTTATAAATGAAATTCTTTGAGAAACCTCAATTTTTTCTAGAATTTCCTCAAACAGCAAATTGTTACGAATCTGATCAATATCATTGAAGGACAGTAAAGTTTGAATGAGATTTGTAATCATATCTTAAAAAGTGATGAGTCTGTCATATTTATCCTCTTTGATTACAGGAAAAGCTCGAATTTTATCTATCATCATTTTCACGACATGACTACAGTCTCCGAATCGATTTCTTAATATGTAAATTATCTCATTAACATTTTGTGGCACTAATAGAAGTGACTGTACACATTCTTTGGCTCGACCTGTCAGTGCTTTTCGCAAGCGATTGATGTTTTCGTACTCGGTGAATATACACATTTGAGAACTGTTCTCATACTCGGCAATAAAAATTGGCCATTCTAAAGGGTCACCACTGAATAACGGAAGTTCCTGTTTAATTGTTTGCCTAGCCATAAAACTAACAATAGCATTTGAATTGAGGTCATCAGGCTGATCTGTTTGCTTTCGTTGAGAAGACTTAACCGACTAACGTGTCCTGGTGCCGTTGTTGTATTCATCGCCGATGTTGTCATCTTGGTCGTCGTGGCTGCTGTTGTCTTCTTCAATTTCTGTCATTTGCATCTGCATCTCCAGTTCCAACTGTTTCTCCTCGAACTCAGGAGGCTAAGAAGGAGGCCGTTCAGGAGGCTAAGAAGGACCATTTGTTGGGGTAATTACCTGGTAAGGGTTATACCGATTAAGGATTATGGGGCTCGAAAGACCGACTTCTAACCCACACAAGCCACTGTCGTTATAGTCGTCGAAAAATTCGTTTGAAGAAAACACCTGTTATATGCTGATCACTTATTTTTGGATCTTTTGCAATATATTTGAGCTTTTGCACTCGTCAACTCGTGTACTTAAAGAATTTTTTTATGCAAGTGGCGTCTCTTTTTGCCGACTAGAGTGACCGTCTTTCATTCGGTGATACGAAATTTCCATAGCAGTTTAGTATTTTTCTTATCAACACATCAAATTCAAATTAATATAATGCATCAACATTCTCCTCCCAAGTATTGGAGTCGTGGTAAATTAAATATAGACGACGGCAATATTTAGAGTTTACAATGTATCTGTTCTTAAATCTAGTTTAATTATTTTTACAGCAGGTCTCTTATAAATATGGTCTTTAATTTTTACATCAAAAATTCTCACACGCCGTTTTGACAATTATGCATTTTGACCAAACAATTCTAGGAAGGTTGGATTCCATTATCAGAACTACATCACCTTCTTTTAAACCATTACTGTCTTTGGTTCATTTACGACTAAATAGTAAAAATTGTCTATATTCTTTTTTCCATTCACCCAAAAAAATGTCTGCAAGTCTTTGTGACGATTTTCACATATTTAACAGTCTCAAATCACCATCATTGGTGTCAGTGTAAAAGGATTCGCGATAATTAGAACCAATTAACAAGTCATTTGGCGTTAATGGTTCCGACATGGAGTCTGAAGAAACAATCAAAAGTTGTCTACTGTTAATCATGAACTCGATCTCACAAAACAAAGTTTTCAAAGTGAACTCTCTAGGGTATCTCTCTTTTAGTAGAACTTCTAAATATTTATTGACTGACTGTATGAGCCTCTTCCAAGCTCCTCCCATGTGAGGGGACAATAGCGGGATAATGTACCAAGTGCAACCTTTCGTGGTTAAAAACTGAGTAAACTTGTCATTTGGCCACTGTTCTATGATTTCTTTTATGTCCTTGTCAGCGCGTCTGAAATTGGTTCCGTTGTCTGAATATAATTCTGTCGGAAATCCTCGCCTACAACCAAATTGTCTAAATACATGCATAAACGCATTGCAGTATAGGTCTTCAGCAATCTCAAGATGAACTGCTCGTGTTGTCATGCATGTGAAAATAACACCTAACGCTTTACATTGCTTCTATTTTGTGTAACTTCTATAGGCCCAAAATAATCAATACCTACTTTCAAAAAGGTTCTTTCGGTTGGCTTTATACGGCAACTTGGAAGCTGACCCATTAGAGGTGGTTGCGGCCTGGCTTTTTTGTTTTTACATTGCTGACAATTTCGAATGATGTTCTTTACTGTACTTCTACATTTTGTAATCCAAAACCTTTGGCGGATGTTGGCAATTACAGTTTCGGTACCCATATGACAATTTTCGACGTGATAGTACTGAACGAGTAATTTAGTGATTGGATGATCTCTGCTTAAGATAATCGGATTTTTAGAGTCGATACTCATCTCCTCTTCACTTAAATTATTTAGTCTGCCTCTGAGTCTTAATTATCGCTAGAGAAAAATAGGGGTAGACTATACAGACTGCTTGTAGTTGATAAAGGTTCATTACATTTAAGTTTTCCAATTTCCTGATAATAACTGTCTTGTTGTATGCTAAGAAAGATTAATTTTTCCGCTTTGAAAAGTTCTGTGGCTGTTAGCTCATTATTGATTGATATTGTCAAATTTGGTCTTAGCTTTTTCGAGTATCTCAAAACCCAGGCTGTTGTTCTTAAGAATCTCATCCAATTGGAGAACCTTGAGACGTCCGGTAATATAAATGACTGCTTTTGAATAATAGTGTGATTCACAAACTCTTTATCGCTATCATCAGAACTGTCTGGACTTAGAGGGATTTTACCTAATGGCCACTGATCTTGATTTTTTCTAAGGAATGGCGGTCCTGTCAGCCATAACTCTTTTGATGAGAAGTCAAAGGATGAGATCTTTGTTGTTTTATCAGCGGGGTTTAGTTTTGAGGGTACATGTCGCCATTCACTTCAATTTGTCAATTCTTGTATCTCTCCCAAGCGCTGAGCCACAGAAGTCTTGAAGTTTTTGCTGCTCGTTTTCAGCTAGTATAAGACTATCTCGTAATACTCGGCAATAAAAATTGGCCATTCTAAAGGGTCACCACTGAATAACGGAAGTTCCTGTTTAATTGTTTGCCTAGCCATAAAACTAACAATGGCATTTGAATTGAGGTTATCAGGCTGATCTGTTTGATCTGTTTCTTTGAGAAGACTTAACCCACTCACGTGTCCTGATGCCGTTGTCATACTCATCGCCGATGTTGTCATCTTGGTCGTCTTGGCTGCTGTTGTCTTCTTCAATTTCTGTCATTTGCATCTGCATCTCCAGTTCCAACTGTTTCTCCTCGAACTCAAGCTGCATCCGTTTAGCTTTCAGCTCTTGTTGCTTCTGTAGATGCTCCATTTGAAGTTGAAGTTTTTGGGCTTTAACGGATCATTGAGGTGCCTGGTCGCGGCGTGTCCTCAATTTCCCTGGACGTATTGTCGTCATTCTTCTGCTTTTTGAGACGTGTCTTAGGCATCTTTTTGAGGTTGTGTTTGTCCAGTTCCAAATTTTACAGGTACACACACTTGTCGTCGTCAATGTATGTGTGAAGACTGTTCTGTGCATGTCCGAGATCACGCTCGGTAATACATACACTTTTAAATTTTGGCTGATGAAATTGCGCTCTAGTTTCGCGTAATCCATGTGCCGTTCAGGAGGCTAAGAAGGACCATTTGTTGGGGTAATTACCTAGTAAGGGTAAGGGTACCGATTAAGATGATGGGGCTCGAAAGACCGACTTCTAACCCACACAAGCCACTGTCGTTATAGTCGTCGAAAAATTCGTTTGAAGAAAACACCTGTTATATGCTGATCACTTATTTTTGGATCTTTTGCAATATATTTGAGCTTTTGCACTCGTCAACTCGTGTACTTAAAGAATTTTTTTATGCAAGTGGCGTCTCTTTTTGCCGACTAGAGTGACCGTCTTTCATTCGGTGATACGAAATTTCCATAGCAGTTTAGTATTTTTCTTATCAACACATCAAATTCAAATTAATATAATGCATCAACATTCTCCTCCCAAGTATTGGAGTCGTGGTAAATTAAATATAGACGACGGCAATATTTAGAGTTTACAATGTATCTGTTCTTAAATCTAGTTTAATTATTTTTACAGCAGGTCTCTTATAAATATGGTCTTTAATTTTTACATCAAAAATTCTCACACGCCGTTTTGACAATTATGCATTTTGACCAAACAATTCTAGGAAGGTTGGATTCCATTATCAGAACTACATCACCTTCTTTTAAACCATTACTGTCTTTGGTTCATTTACGACTAAATAGTAAAAATTGTCTATATTCTTTTTTCCATTCACCCAAAAAAATGTCTGCAAGTCTTTGTGACGATTTTCACATATTTAACAGTCTCAAATCACCATCATTGGTGTCAGTGTAAAAGGATTCGCGATAATTAGAACCAATTAACAAGTCATTTGGCGTTAATGGTTCCGACATGGAGTCTGAAGAAACAATCAAAAGTTGTCTACTGTTAATCATGAACTCGATCTCACAAAACAAAGTTTTCAAAGTGAACTCTCTAGGGTATCTCTCTTTTAGTAGAACTTCTAAATATTTATTGACTGACTGTATGAGCCTCTTCCAAGCTCCTCCCATGTGAGGGGACAATAGCGGGATAAAGTACCAAGTGCAACCTTTCGTGGTTAAAAACTGAGTAAACTTGTCATTTGGCCACTGTTCTATGATTTCTTTTATGTCCTTGTCAGCGCGTCTGAAATTGGTTCCGTTGTCTGAATATAATTCTGTCGGAAATCCTCGCCTACAACCAAATTGTCTAAATACATGCATAAACGCATTGCAGTATAGGTCTTCAGCAATCTCAAGATGAACTGCTCGTGTTGTCATGCATGTGAAAATAACACCTAACGCTTTACATTGCTTCTATTTTGTGTAACTTCTATAGGCCCAAAATAATCAATACCTACTTTCAAAAAGGTTCTTTCGGTTGGCTTTATACGGCAACTTGGAAGCTGACCCATTAGAGGTGGTTGCGGCCTGGCTTTTTTGTTTTTACATTGCTGACAATTTCGAATGATGTTCTTTACTGTACTTCTACATTTTGTAATCCAAAACCTTTGGCGGATGTTGGCAATTACAGTTTCGGTTCCCATATGACAATTTTCGACATGATAGTACTGAACGAGTAATTTAGTGATTGGATGATCTCTGCTTAAGATAATCGGATTTTTAGAGTCGATACTCATCTCCTCTTCACTTAAATTATTTAGTCTGCCTCTGAGTCTTAATTATCGCTAGAGAAAAATAGGGGTAGACTATACAGACTGCTTGTAGTTGATAAAGGTTCATTACATTTAAGTTTTCCAATTTCCTGATAATAACTGTCTTGTTGTATGCTAAGAAAGATTAATTTTTCCGCTTTGAAAAGTTCTGTGGCTGTTAGCTCATTATTGATTGATATTGTCAAATTTGGTCTTAGCTTTTTCGAGTATCTCAAAACCCAGGCTGTTGTTCTTAAGAATCTCATCCAATTGGAGAACCTTGAGACGTCCGGTAATATAAATGACTGCTTTTGAATAATAGTGTGATTCACAAACTCTTTATCGCTATCATCAGAACTGTCTGGACTTAGAGGGATTTTACCTAATGGCCACTGATCTTGATTTTTTCTAAGGAATGGCGGTCCTGTCAGCCATAACTCTTTTGATGAGAAGTCAAAGGATGAGATCTTTGTTGTTTTATCAGCGGGGTTTAGTTTTGAGGGTACATGTCGCCATTCACTTCAATTTGTCAATTCTTGTATCTCTCCCAAGCGCTGAGCCACAGAAGTCTTGAAGTTTTTGCTGCTCGTTTTCAGCTAGTATAAGACTATCTCGTAATCTGTCTACATGAAAGTTGAGTCTATTCTGAGATTTCTTTAATAGCTTTGCTTAGCCTAGCTCCTAGTTAGGTTCCTTGAAGCTCTAGTCTAGGAATGGACATTGATTACTATTTGGCTGTTACACTGGAAGCGTAGGTACGCGCAAGATGCGTATGCGTATTTTGATGCATCGCAAAATATATGTAACTGAACATTACAATGACTTATGATAAGTGTAGTCAACTGCCTTGGAATGTAAAAATCGTTTATTTTATCTAAGCTGTTACACAATGCCTTCCATATTTGAAATTGATCGTCTGTAAGGTAGTCGTCCCAATGGATTCCGCTATCCCAAATGTCTTGTAGAAGGATTTTATTTGATATCAAAAGGTTTGAAAGAAACCCTAAGGGATCAAAAATGGACATAGTTATTTGTAATATTTCTCGCTTAGTTGGTCGTCTGAGACTGTTAAGAAGTTCAAAATGGGACTTAGAAAACTTTAAATTGTATGTGAATATGTCTTTTTTGTGATGCCAAATTAACCTAGAACTCTCACTTCGGTTAAATTATTTTCTGTGACTTGTTTCGATGGAGTGTTGTCTGTTAGCAAATTTGTGGTTTCGAAAATTCATTAGAACTGTTGACAATTGGCTATATAGATCTGGACCTGGCAAAAGGAAATCATTAAGACAATAACCATGGCTTTTGGAAGCCGCGTCGAAAACTATTCTAAGTTTGTCTGGCTTGTTGCTTTTTAGAACTCCAAAGTGTGGCAAATAGTAGGTCAAGGGAGTGAAATTAGTTTTCTCAGCAGAAGTCAATTTCCTCATATACCCATTTTGTATGTAGGAGTCAAAGGTTTGTTTATATTTTTTCCCGTACTCCGGGTTTTTGGTCATTTTTCTTTCGCATAACAACAATCTAGAGTATGCATTTTTGTAACTTTCAGGTAGTTTAATGTCGTCACTTTTAAAAAATAGACCACATTGAAATGTGACAGGTCCTTGAAATGATTGAAATTTCAATTTCCGAGATACTATGATTGACCAATTGTCTTGACCAATCAAAATCTTTGGATGCGAGTTTTAATAGGAACAAAAGGAAAAGTCTTTCAAAAACTCGTAGGTCTCAGACATGTCGCTTATTGAAAGGGTTTGTAGGGGTAGATTTAGGCATGATACGGTCTTAACTTTTCGAAGAGTAAATACTTTGGAGGTCTGTTCCTTACCTCGGATACCCATACTAACTACCTTTGAGTTCGCTTGTTCATATACTTCGTTATTTGTCCACTGCATTTTTAAAGGACTAGTCGGTCCTTCTAGTTGTAGGTCAGTCGCTAGTTGTTCATCGATCAATGAAATTGTCGAGGCTTCGTCAAGTAAAGCGTATGTCTCGATTGCTTTTTGTGGACCTTTTAGTGTGACTGGAATGACCTTTAGTAATACTTTGTTACAACCGAAATTAATGTTGCAGTTCATGTCGGGAATTGTCTTGTTTTGGTCAGAATTACTAGGCATATCAAGGCAAGCGCTTGCTGTGTTGTCTATGCAACAAAAAATTGTGGTTAAACTTACAATTTTCTGCCCTACAAGTCTTTTTGCGTTTGCAGTCCTTCATAATGTGATTTCTACCCAGACAAGATATACATAACTTATTGTGAGATGTAAATTCCCAACGCTTGTCGACACTCAAGATTTAAATTTTGTACAATCTGTTATGTGATGATCAGTAGACTTACAATAGTTACAAAAGTATTTGGATTTTTCAAATGTCTTGACTGGACTTGAGACTGTTAGTGTTGTGTCTTTTGACTTATTTTGACCGAATCCGAGCAATGTCGCTGCTTTTATGGTTTGACCTAACCATTCGTGAAATAGTATAATCTTCGGATCGTCAAACTTTATTTTTTGAAAATGTTTTATGAATGAAATTCTTTGAAATTGTTACAAATCTGATCAATATCATTGAAGGACAGTAAAGTTTGAATGAGATTTGTAATCATATCTTAAAAAGTGATGAGTCTGTCATATTTATCCTCTTTGATTACAGGAAAAGCTCGAATTTTATCTACCATCATTTTCACGACATGACTACAGTCTCCGTATCGATTTCTTAATATGTCAATTATCTCATTAACATTTTGTGGCACTAATAGAAGTGACTGTACACATTCTTTGGCTCGACCTGTCAGTGCTTTTCGCAAGCGATTGATGTTTTCGTACTCGGTGAATTTACACATTTGAGAACTGTTCTCATACTCGGCAATAAAAATTGGCCAATCTAAAGGGTCACCACTGAATAACGGAAGTTCCTGTTTAATTGTTTGCCTAGCCATAAAACTAACAATGGCATTTGAATTGAGGTTATCAGGCTGATCTGTTTGATCTGTTTCTTTGAGAAGACTTAACCCACTCACGTGTCCTGATGCCGTTGTCATACTCATCGCCGATGTTGTCATCTTGGTCGTCTTGGCTGCTGTTGTCTTCTTCAATTTCTGTCATTTGCATCTGCATCTCCAGTTCCAACTGTTTCTCCTCGAACTCAAGCTGCATCCGTTTAGCTTTCAGCTCTTGTTGCTTCTGTAGATGCTCCATTTGAAGTTGAAGTTTTTGGGCTTTAACGGATCATTGAGGTGCCTGGTCGCGGCGTGTCCTCAATTTCCCTGGACGTATTGTCGTCATTCTTCTGCTTTTTGAGACGTGTCTTAGGCACCTTTTTGAGGTTGTGTTTGTCCAGTTCCAAATTTTACAGGTACACACACTTGTCGTCGTCAATGTATGTGTGAAGACTGTTCTGTGCATGTCCGAGATCACGCTCGGTAATACATACACTTTTAAATTTTGGCTGATGAAATTGCGCTCTAGTTTCGCGTAATCCATGTGCCGTTCAGGAGGCTAAGAAGGACCATTTGTTGGGGTAATTACCTGGTAAGGGTAAGGGTACCGATTAAGATGATGGGGCTCGAAAGACCGACTTCTAACCCACACAAGCCACTGTCGTTATAGTCGTCGAAAAATTCGTTTGAAGAAAACACCTGTTATATGCTGATCACTTAGTTTTGGATCTTTTGCAATATATTTGAGCTTTTGCGCTCGTCAACTCGTGTACTTAAAGAATTTTTTTATGCAAGTGGCGTCTCTTTTTGCCGACTAGAGTGACCGTCTTTCATTCGGTGATACGAAATTTCCATAGCAGTTTAGTATTTTTCTTATCAACACATCAAATTCAAATTAATATAATGCATCAACATTCTCCTCCCAAGTATTGGAGTCGTGGTAAATTAAATATAGACGACGGCAATACTTAGAGTTTACAATGTATCTGTTCTTAAATCTAGTTTAATTATTTTTACATCAGGTCTCTTATAAATATGGTCTTTAATTTTTACATCAAAAATTCTCACACGCCGTTTTGACAATTATGCATTTTGACCAAACAATTCTAGGAAGGTTGGAATCCATTATCAGAACTACATCACCTTCTTTTAAACCATTACTGTCTTTGGTCCATTTACGACTAAATAGTAAAAATTGTCTATATTGTTTTTTCCATTCACCCAAAAAAATGTCTGCAAGTCTTTGTGACGATTTTCACATATTTAACAGTCTCAAATCACCAGAACCAATTAACAAGTCATTTGGCGTTAATGGTTCCGACATGGAGTCTGAAGAAACAATCAAAAGTTGTCTACTGTTAATCATAAACTCGATCTCACAAAACAAAGTTTTCAAAGTGTACTCTCTAGGGTATCTCTCTTTTAGTAGAACTTCTAAATATTTCTTGACTGACTGAGGCTCTTCCAAGCTCCTCCCATGTGAGGGACAATGGCGGGTTAAAGTACCAAGTGCAACCTTTCGTCATTTGGCGTTAATGGTTCCGACATGGAGTCTGAAGAAACAATCAAAAGTTGTCTACTGTTAATCATAAACTCGATCTCACAAAACAAAGTTTTCAAAGTGTACTCTCTAGGGTATCTCTCTTTTAGTAGAACTTCTAAATATTTCTTGACTGACTGTATGAGCCTCTTCCAAGCTCCTCCCATGTGAGGGACAATGGCGGGTTAAAGTACCAAGTGCAACCTTTCGTGGTTAAAAACTGATTAAACTTGTCATTTGGCCACTGTTCTATGATTTCTTTTATGTCCTTGTCAGCGCGTCTGAAATTGGTTCCGTTGTCTGAATATAATTCTGTCGGAAATCCTCGCCTACAACCAAATTGTCTAAATACATGCATAAACGCATTGCAGGATAGGTCTTCAGCAATCTCAAGATGAACTGCTCGTGTTGTCATGCATGTGAAAATAACACCTAACGCTTTACATTGCTTCTATTTTGTGTAACTTCTATAGGCCCAAAATAATCAATACCTACTTTCGAAAAGGTTCTTTCGGTTGGCTTTATACGGCAACTTGGAAGCTGACCCATTAGAGGTGGTTGCGGCCTGGCTTTTTTGTTTTTACATTGCTGACAATTTCGAATGATGTTCTTTACTGTACTTCTACATTTTGTAATCCAAAACCTTCGGCGGATGTTGGCAATTACAGTTTCGGTTCCCATATGACAATTTTCGACGTGATAGTACTGAACGAGTAATTTAGTGATTGGATGATCTCTGCTTAAGATAATCGGATTTTTAGAGTCGGTACTCATCTCCTCTTCACTTAAATTATTTAGTCTGCCTCTGAGTCTTAATTATCGCTAGAGAAAAATAGGGGTAGACTATGCAGACTGCTTGTAGTTGATACAGGTTCATTACATTTAAGTTTTCCAATTTCCTGATAATAACTGTCTTGTTGTATGCTAAGAAAGATTACTTTTTCCGCTTTGAAAAGTTCCGTGGCTGTTAGCTCATTATTAATAGATATTGTCAAATTTGGCCTTAGCTTTGTCGAGTATCTCAAAACCCAGGCTGTTGTTCTTAAGAATCTCATCCAATTGGAGAACCTTGAGACGTCCGGTAATATAAATGACTGCTTTTGAATGGTAGTGTGATTCACAAACTCTTTATCGCTATCATCAGAACTGTCTGGACTTAGAGGGATTTTACCTAATGGCCACTGATCTTGATTTTTTCTAAGGAATGGCGGTCCTGTCAGCCATAACTCTTTTGATGAGAAGTCAAAGGATGAGATCTTTGTTGCTTTATCAGCGGGGTTCAGTTTTGAGGGTACATTTCGCCATTCACTTCAATTTGTAAATTCTTGTATCTCTCCCAAGCGCTGAGCCACAGAAGTCTTGAAGTTTTTGCTGCTCGTTTTCAGCTAGTATAAGACTATCTCGGAATCTGTCCACATGAAAGTTGAGTCTATTCTGAGATTTCTTTAAAAGCTTTGCTTAGCCTAGCTCCTAGTTAGGTTCCTTGAAGCTCTAGTCTAGGAATGGACATTGGTTTATGTGGCTCTACTCTCCACTTAGCTGAAATCAGGGTGGTTTCTATTTGGCTGTTACACTGAAAGCGTAGGTACGCGCAAGATGCGTATGCGTATTTTGATGCATCGCAAAATATATGTAACTGAACATTACAATGACTTACGATAAGTGTAGTCAACTGCCTTGGAATGTAAAAATCGTTTATTTTATTTAAGCTGTTACACAATGCCTTCCATATTTGAAATTGATCGTCTGTAAGGTAGTCGTCCCAATGGATTCCGCTATCCCAAATGGCTTGTAGAAGGATTTTATTTGATATCAAAAGGTTTGCAAGAAACCCTAAGGGATCAAAAATGGACATAGTTATTTTTAATATTTCTCGCTTAGTTGGTCGTCTGAGACTGATAAGAAGTTCAAAATGGGACTTAGAAAACTTTAAATTGTATGTGAATATGTCTTTTTTGTGATGCCAAATTAAACCTAGAACTCTCACTTCGGTTAAATTCTTTTCTGTTCCTTGTTTCGATGGAGTCTTGTTTGTTATCTGATTTAAAACTTCTGGAGAATTATATATCCAATTTCGCATGTCGAATCCTGCCTTGTGTACATATGTTACGTCCTTAATTAATTTTACGGCTGTACTAATGTCTGGAGCTCCACCCAAATAGTCATCCATATAATGTTTTGTTATTATGTCCTTACAGGCTTGGTCATAGTCATTTTAAAAATCTAAGGCGTTTCTGTTTCTGACCTGTTGGGCGATACTTGGGCTACATTTAGTGCCAAAAAATATAAGTTGTATTTCGTACACGTCCGGTTCGGATTGTCGGTTGTCGCCTCGCCATAGGATTCTTTGTACGCAACGGTCTGACTCTTGTACTTTTATTTGGAGAAACATCTCTTTGATATCTCCGACAAATGCAAATTTGTGGTTTCGAAAATTCATTAGAACTGTTGACAATTGGCTATATAGATCTGGACCTGGCAAAAGGAAATCATTAAGACAATAACCATGGCTTTTGGAGGCCGCGTCGAAAACTATTCTAAGTTTGTCTGGCTTGTTGCTATTTAGAACTCCAAAGTGTGGCAAATAGTAGGTCAAGGTAGTGAAATTAGTTTTCTCAGCAGAAGTCAATTTCCTCATATACCCATTGTATGTAGGAGTCAAAGGTTTGTTTATATTTTTTCCCGTACTCCGGGTTTTTGGTCATTTTTCTTTCGCATAACAACAATCTAAGTATGCATTTTTGTAACTTTCAGGTAGTTTAATGTCGTCACTTTTCCAAAATAGACCACATTGAAATGTGTCATCGATTCGTTTGAGGGTTTTGTCAACAATTTCCAAACATCTTCTGTCGTCAAGTGATGTCGGATAGTCATGAGGTGTTAATAACTCATTCTCAAAGGACCAATAGTATGTAACCAGATTGTGTAGAATGTCCAGGTCATCGTTAGGGTTGTCGTAACCTACGCAATTAAATACATGGCATGAATAATTTCTATCTGGAATTTCTGTAATCATTCCCACTGTTCCATGTACAACCCAACCCAGCGCCGTTTTGCTAACGGCAGGTCCTTGAAATAATTGAAATTTCAATTTCCGAGATACTATGATTGACCAATTGTCTTGACCAATCAAAATCTTTGGATGCGCGTTTTGGTAGGAACAAAAGGAAAAGTCTTTCAAAAACTCGTAGGTCTCAGACATGTCGCTTATTGAAAGGGTTTGTAGGGGTAAATTTGGGCATGATACGGTCTTAACTTTTCGAAGAGTAAATACTTTGGAGGTCTGTTCCTTACCTCGGATACCCACACTAACTACCTTTGAGTTGGCTTGTTCATATACCTCTTTATTTGTCCACTGCATTTTTAAAGGACTAGTCGGTCCTTCTAGTTGTAGGTCAGTCGCTAGTTGTTCATCGATCAATGAAATTATCGAGGCTTCGTCAAGTAAAGCGTATGTCTCGATTGCTTTTTGTGGACCTTTTAGTGTGACTGGAATGACCTTTAGTAATACTTTGTTACAACCGAAATTAATGTTGCAGTTCATGTCGGGAATTGTCTTGTTTTGGTCAGAATTACTAGGCATATCAAGGGAAGCGCTTGCTGTGTTGTCTATGCAACAAAAAATTGTGGTTAAACTTACAATTTTCTGCCCTACAAGTCCTTTTGCGTTTGCAGTCTTTCATAATGTGATTTCTACCCAGACAAGATATACATAACTTATTGTGAGATGTAAATTCCCAACGCTTGTCGACACTCAAGGATTTAAATTTTGTACAATCTGTTATGTGATGATCAGTAGACTGTTTCCTCAAGCAGGAAATTGTTACGAATCTGATCCATATCATTGAAGGACAGTAAAGTTTGAATGAGATTTGTAATCATATTTTAAAAAGTGATGAGTCTGTCATATTTATCCTCTTTGATTACAGGAAAAGCTCGAATTTTATCTATCATCATTTTCACGACATTATTACAGCTTTAAATAGCTCTATCAGCGGGGTTCAGTTTTGAGGGTACATGTCGCCATTCACTTCAATTTGTAAATTCTTGTATCTCTCCCAAGCGCTGAGCCACAGAAGTCTTGAAGTTTTTGCTGCTCGTTTTCAGCTAGTATAAGACTATCTCGTAATCTGTCTACATGAAAGTTGAGTCTATTCTGAGATTTCTTTAATAGCTTTGCTTAGCCTAGCTCCTAGTTAGGTTCCTTGAAGCTCTAGTCTAGGAATGGACATTGATTACTATTTGGCTGTTACACTGGAAGCGTAGGTACGCGCAAGATGCGTATGCGTATTTTGATGCATCGCAAAATATATGTAACTGAACATTACAATGACTTATGATAAGTGTAGTCAACTGCCTTGGAATGTAAAAATCGTTTATTTTATCTAAGCTGTTACACAATGCCTTCCATATTTGAAATTGATCGTCTGTAAGGTAGTCGTCCCAATGGATTCCGCTATCCCAAATGGCTTGTAGAAGGATTTTATTTGATATCAAAAGGTTTGAAAGAAACCCTAAGGGATCAAAAATGGACATAGTTATTTGTAATATTTCTCGCTTAGTTGGTCGTCTGAGACTGTTAAGAAGTTCAAAATGGGACTTAGAAAACTTTAAATTGTATGTGAATATGTCTTTTTTGTGATGCCAAATTAAACCTAGAACTCTCACTTCGGTTAAATTCTTTTCTGTGACTTGTTTCGATGGAGTGTTGTTTGTTATCTGATTTAAAACTTCTGGAGAATTAGATATCCAATTTCGCATGTCGAATTCTGCCTTGTGTACATATGTTACGTCCTTAATTAATTTTACGGCTGTACTAATGTCTGGAGCTCCACCCAAATATTCATCCATATAATGTTTTGTTATTATGTCCTTACAGGCTTGGTCATAGTCATTTTAAAAATCTAAGGCGTTTCTGTTTCTGACCTGTTGGGCGATACTTGGGCTACATTTAGTGCCAAAAAATATAAGTTGTATTTCGTACACGTCCGGTTCGGATTGTCGGTTGTCGCCTCGCCATAGGATTCTTTGTACGCAACGGTCTGACTCCTGTACTTTTATTTGGAGAAACATCTCTTTGATATCTCCGACAAATGCAAATTTGTGGTTTCGAAAATTCATTAGAACTGTTGACGATTGGCTATATAGATCTGGACCTGGCAAAAGGAAATCATTAAGACAATAACCATGGCTTTTGGAGGCCGCGTCGAAAACTATTCTAAGTTTGTCTGGCTTGTTGCTATTTAGAACTCCAAAGTGTGGCAAATAATAGGTCAAGGTAGTGAAATTAGTTTTCTCAGCAGAAGTCAATTTCCTCATGTACCCATTGTATGTAGGAGTCAAAGGTTTGTTTATATTTTTTCCCGTACTCCGGGTTTTTGGTCATTTTTCTTTCGCATAACAACAATCTACAGTATGCATTTTTGTAACTTTCAGGTAGTTTAATGTCGTCACTTTTCCAAAATAGACCACATTGAAATGTGTCATCGATTCGTTTGAGGGTTTTGTCAACAATTTCCAAACATCTTCTGTCGTCAAGTGATGTCGGATAGTCATGAGGTGTTAATAACTCATTCTCAAAGGACCAATAGTATGTAACCAGATTGTGTAGAATGTCCAGGTCATCGTTAGGGTTGTCGTAACCTACGCAATTAAATACATGGCATGAATAATTTCTATCTGGAATTTCTGTAATCATTCCCACTGTTCCATGTACAACCCAACCCAGCGCCGTTTTGCTAACGACAGGTCCTTGAAATGATTGAAATTTCAATTTCCGAGATACTATGATTGACCAATTGTCTTGACCAATCAAAATCTTTGGATGCGCGTTTTGGTAGGAACAAAAGGAAACATGTCGCTTATTGAAAGGGTTTGTAGGGGTAAATTTGGGCATGATACGGTCTTAACTTTTCGAAGAGTAAATACTTTGGAGGTCTGTTCCTTACCTCGGATACCCACACTAACTACCTTTGAGTTCGCTTGTTCATATACTTCGTTAATTGTGCACTGCATTTTTAAAGGACTAGTCGGTCCTTCTAGTTGTAGGTCAGTCGCTAGTTGTTCATCGATCAATGAAATTGTCGAGGCTTCGTCAAGTAAAGCGTATGTCTCGATTGCTTTTTGTGGACCTTTTAGTGTGACTGGAATGACCTTTAGTAATACTTTGTTACAACCGAAATTAATGTTGCAGTTCATGTCGGGAATTGTCTTGTTTTGGTCAGAATTACTAGGCATATCAAGGGAAGCGCTTGCTGTGTTGTCTATGCAACAAAAAATTGTGGTTAAACTTACAATTTTCTGCCCTACAAGTCCTTTTGCGTTTGCAGTCTTTCATAATGTGATTTCTACCCAGACAAGATATACATAACTTATTGTGAGATGTAAATTCCCAACGCTTGTCGACACTCAAGGATTTAAATTTTGTACAATCTGTTATGTGATGATCAGTAGACTGTTTCCTCAAACAGCAAATTGATACGAATCTGATCCATATCATTGAAGGACAGTAAAGTTTGAATGAGATTTGTAATCATATTTTAAAAAGTGATGAGTCTGTCATATTTATCCTATTTGATTACAGGAAAAGCTCGAATTTTATCTATCATCATTTTCACGACATTACTACAGCTTTAAATAGCTCTATCAGCGGGGTTCAGTTTTGAGGGTACATGTCGCCATTCACTTCAATTTGTAAATTCTTGTATCTCTCCCAAGCGCTGAGCCACAGAAGTCTTGAAGTTTTTGCTGCTCGTTTTCAGCTAGTATAAGACTATCTCGTAATCTGTCTACATGAAAGTTGAGTCTATTCTGAGATTTCTTTAATAGCTTTGCTTAGCCTAGCTCCTAGTTAGGTTCCTTGAAGCTCTAGTCTAGGAATGGACATTGATTACTATTTGGCTGTTACACTGGAAGCGTAGGTACGCGCAAGATGCGTATGCGTATTTTGATGCATCGCAAAATATATGTAACTGAACATTACAATGACTTATGATAAGTGTAGTCAACTGCCTTGGAATGTAAAAATCGTTTATTTTATCTAAGCTGTTACACAATGCCTTCCATATTTGAAATTGATCGTCTGTAAGGTAGTCGTCCCAATGGATTCCGCTACCCCAAATGGCTTGTAGAAGGATTTTATTTGATATCAAAAGGTTTGAAAGAAACCCTAAGGGATCAAAAATGGACATAGTTATTTGTAATATTTCTCGCTTAGTTGGTCGTCTGAGACTGTTAAGAAGTTCAAAATGGGACTTAGAAAACTTTAAATTGTATGTGAATATGTCTTTTTTGTGATGCCAAATTAAACCTAGAACTCTCACTTCGGTTAAATTCTTTTCTGTGACTTGTTTCGATGGAGTGTTGTCTGTTAGCAAATTTGTGGTTTCGAACTGTTGACAATTGGCTATATAGATCTGGACCTGGCAAAAGGAAATCATTAAGACAATAACCATGGCTTTTGGAAGCCGCGTCGAAAACTATTCTAAGTTTGTCTGGCTTGTTGCTATTTAGAACTTCTCAGCAGAAGTAAATTTCCTCATATACCCATTTTGTATGTAGGAGTCAAAGGTTTGTTTATATTTTTTCCCGTACTCCGGGTTTTTGGTCATTTTTCTTTCTCATAACAACAATCTAGAGTATGCATTTTTGTAACTTTCAGGTAGTTTAATGTCGTCACTTTTCCAAAAAAGACCACATTGAAATGTGTCATCGATTCGTTTGAGGGTTTTGTCAACAATTTCCAAACATCTTCTGTCGTCAAGTGATGTCGGATAGTCATGAGGTGTTAATAACTCATTTTCAATGGACCAATAGTATTTAACCAGATTGTGTAGAATGTCCAGGTCATCGTTAGGGTTGTCGTAACCTACGAAATTAAATACATGGCATGAATAATTTCTATCTGGAATTTCTGTAATCATTCCCACTGTTCCATGTACAACCCAACTCAGCGCCGTTTTGCTAGCGACATGTCCTTGAAATGATTGAAATTTCAATTTCCGAGATACTATGATTGACCAATTGTCTTGACCAATCAAAATCTTTGGATGCGAGTTTTGGTAGGAACAAAAACTCGTAGGTCTCAGACATGTCGCTTATTGAAAGGGTTTGTAGGGGTAGATTTAGGCATGATACGGTCTTAACTTTTCGAAGAGTAAATACTTTGGAGGTCTGTTCCTTACCTCGGATACCCACACTAACTACCTTTGAGTTCGCTTGTTCATATACTTCGTTATTTGTCCACTGCATTTTTAAAGGACTAGTCGGTCCTTCTAGTTGTAGGTCAGTCGCTAGTTGTTCATCGATCAATGAAATTGTCGAGGCTTCGTCAAGTAAAGCGTATGTCTCGATTGCTTTTTGTGGACCTTTTAGTGTGACTGGAATGACCTTTAGTAATACTTTGTTACAACCGAAATTAATGTTGCAGTTCATGTCGGGAATTGTCTTGTTTTGGTCAGAATTACTAGGCATATCAAGGGAAGCGCTTGCTGTGTTGTCTATGCAACAAAAAATTGTGGTTAAACTTACAATTTTCTGCCCTACAAGTCCTTTTGCGTTTGCAGTCTTTCATAATGTGATTTCTACCCAGACAAGATATACATAACTTATTGTGAGATGTGAATTCCCAACGCTTGTCGACACTCCAGGATTTAAATTTTGGACAATCTGTTATGTGATGATCAGTAGACTTACAATAGTTACAAAAGTATTTGGATTTTTCAAATGTCTTGACTGGGCTTGAGACTGTTAGTGTTGTGTCTTTTGACTTATTCTGACCGAATTCGAGCAATGTCGCTGCTTTTATGGTTTGACCTAACCATTCGTGAAATAGTATAATCTTCGGATCGTCAAACTTTATTTTTTGAAAATGTTTTATGAATGAAATTCTTTGAAATTGTTACAAATCTGATCAATATCATTGAAGGACAGTAAAGTTTGAATGAGATTTGTAATCATATCTTAAAAAGTGATGAGTCTGTCATATTTATCCTCTTTGATTACAGGAAAAGCTCGAATTTTATCTATCATCATTTTCACGACATGGCTACAGTCTCCGAATCGATTTCTTAATATGTCAATTATCTCATTAACATTTTGTGGCACTAATAGAAGTGACTGTACACATTCTTTGGCTCGACCTGTCAGTGCTTTTCGCAAGCGATTGATGTTTTCGTACTCGGTGAATTTACACATTTGAGAACTGTTCTCATACTCGGCAATAAAAATTGGCCATTCTAAAGGGTCACCACTGAAAAACGGAAGTTCCTGTTTAATTGTTTGCCTAGCCATAAAACTAACAATGGCATTTGAATTGAGGTTATCAGGCTGATCTGTTTGAACTGTTTCTTTGAGAAGACTTAACCCACTCACGTGTCCTGATGCCGTTGTCATACTCATCGCCGATGTTGTCATCTTGGTCGTCTTGGCTGCTGTTGTCTTCTTCAATTTCTGTCATTTGCATCTGCATCTCCAGTTCCAACTGTTTCTCCTCGAACTCAAGCTGCATCTGTTTAGCTTTCAGCTCTTGTTGCTTCTGTAGATGCTCCATTTGAAGTTGAAGTTTTTGGGCTTTAACGGATCATTGAGGTGCCTGGTCGCGGCGTGTCCTCAATTTCCCTGGACGTATTGTCGTCATTCTTCTGCTTTTTGAGACGTGTCTTAGGCATCTTTTTGAGGTTGTGTTTGTCCAGTTCCAAATTTTACAGGTACACACACTTGTCGTCGTCAATGTATGTGTGAAGACTGTTCTGTGCATGTCCGAGATCGCGCTCGGTAATACATACACTTTTAAATTTTGGCTGATGAAATTGCGCTCTAGTTTCGCGTAATCCATGTGCCGTTCAGGAGCCTAAGAAGGACCATTTGTTGGGGTAATTACCTGGTAAGGGTAAGGGTACCGATTAAGATGATGGGGCTCGAAAGACCGACTTCTAACCCACACAAGCCACTGTCGTTATAGTCGTCGAAAAATTCGTTTGAAGAAAGCACCTGTGTTATGCTGATCACTTATTTTTGGATATTTTGCAATATATTTGAGCTTTTGCGCTCGTCAACTCGTGTACTTAAAGAATTTTTTTATGCAAGTGGCGTCTCTTTTTGCCGACTAGAGTGACCGGCTTTCATTCGGTGATACGAAATTTCCATAGCAGTTTAGTATTTTTCTTATCAACACATCAAATTCAAATTAATATAATGCATCAACATT
Source organism: Drosophila biarmipes (assembly GCF_025231255.1). Taxonomy (NCBI): domain Eukaryota; kingdom Metazoa; phylum Arthropoda; class Insecta; order Diptera; family Drosophilidae; genus Drosophila; species Drosophila biarmipes. Next base: position 1,916,539 of record NC_066615.1, on the reverse strand, counting down.
CTCCTCCCAAGTATTGGAGTCGTGGTAAATTAAATATAGACGACGGCAATATTTAGAGTTTACAATGTATCTGTTCTTAAATCTAGTTTAATTATTTTTACAGCAGGTCTCTTATAAATATGGTCTTTAATTTTTACATCAAAAATTCTCACACGCCGTTTTGACAATTATGCATTTTGACCAAACAATTCTAGGAAGGTTGGATTCCATTATCAGAACTACATCACCTTCTTTTAAACCATTACTGTCTTTGGTTCATTTACGACTAAATAGTAAAAATTGTCTATATTCTTTTTTCCATTCACCCAAAAAAATGTCTGCAAGTCTTTGTGACGATTTTCACATATTTAACAGTCTCAAATCACCATCATTGGTGTCAGTGTAAAAGGATTCGCGATAATTAGAACCAATTAACAAGTCATTTGGCGTTAATGGTTCCGACATGGAGTCTGAAGAAACAATCAAAAGTTGTCTACTGTTAATCATGAACTCGATCTCACAAAACAAAGTTTTCAAAGTGAACTCTCTAGGGTATCTCTCTTTTAGTAGAACTTCTAAATATTTATTGACTGACTGTATGAGCCTCTTCCAAGCTCCTCCCATGTGAGGGGACAATAGCGGGATAAAGTACCAAGTGCAACCTTTCGTGGTTAAAAACTGAGTAAACTTGTCATTTGGCCACTGTTCTATGATTTCTTTTATGTCCTTGTCAGCGCGTCTGAAATTGGTTCCGTTGTCTGAATATAATTCTGTCGGAAATCCTCGCCTACAACCAAATTGTCTAAATACATGCATAAACGCATTGCAGTATAGGTCTTCAGCAATCTCAAGATGAACTGCTCGTGTTGTCATGCATGTGAAAATAACACCTAACGCTTTACATTGCTTCTATTTTGTGTAACTTCTATAGGCCCAAAATAATCAATACCTACTTTCAAAAAGGTTCTTTCGGTTGGCTTTATACGGCAACTTGGAAGCTGACCCATTAGAGGTGGTTGCGGCCTGGCTTTTTTGTTTTTACATTGCTGACAATTTCGAATGATGTTCTTTACTGTACTTCTACATTTTGTAATCCAAAACCTTTGGCGGATGTTGGCAATTACAGTTTCGGTACCCATATGACAATTTTCGACGTGATAGTACTGAACGAGTAATTTAGTGATTGGATGATCTCTGCTTAAGATAATCGAATTTTTAGAGTCGATACTCATCTCCTCTTCACTTAAATTATTTAGTCTGCCTCTGAGTCTTAATTATCGCTAGAGAAAAATAGGGGTAGACTATACAGACTGCTTGTAGTTGATAAAGGTTCATTACATTTAAGTTTTCCAATTTCCTGATAATAACTGTCTTGTTGTATGCTAAGAAAGATTAATTTTTCCGCTTTGAAAAGTTCTGTGGCTGTTAGCTCATTATTGATAGATATTGTCAAATTTGGTCTTAGCTTTTTCGAGTATCTCAAAACCCAGGCTGTTGTTCTTAAGAATCTCATCCAATTGGAGAACCTTGAGACGTCCGGTAATATAAATGACTGCTTTTGAATGGTAGTGTGATTCACAAACTCTTTATCGCTATCATCAGAACTGTCTGGACTTAGAGGGATTTTACCTAATGGCCACTGATCTTGATTTTTTCTAAGGAATGGCGGTCCTGTCAGCCATAACTCTTTTGATTAGAAGTCAAAGGATGAGATCTTTGTTGCTTTATCAGCGGGATTCAGTTTTGAGGGTACATTTCGCCATTCACTTCAATTTGTAAATTCTTGTATCTCTCCCAAGCGCTGAGCCACAGAAGTCTTGAAGTTTTTGCTGCTCGTTTTCAGCTAGTATAAGACTATCTCGGAATCTGTCCACATGAAAGTTGAGTTTATTCTGAGATTTCTTTAAAAGCTTTGCTTAGCCTAGCTCCCAGTTAGGTTCCTTGAAGCTCTAGTCTAGGAATGGACATTGGTTTATGTGGCTCTACTCTCCACTTAGCTGAAATCAGGGTGGTTTCTATTTGGCTGTTACACTGAAAGCGTAGGTACGCGCAAGATGCGTATGCGTATTTTGATGCATCGCAAAATATATGTAACTGAACATTACAATGACTTATGATAAGTGTAGTTAACTGCCTTGGAATGTAAAAATCGTTTATTTTATTTAAGCTGTTACACAATGCCTTCCATATTTGAAATTGATCGTCTGTAAGGTAGTCGTCCCAATGGATTCCGCTATCCCAAATGGCTTGTAGAAGGATTTTATTTGATATCAAAAGGTTTGAAAGAAACCCTAAGGGATCAAAAATGGACATAGTTATTTGTAATATTTCTCGCTTAGTTGGTCGTCTGCGATTGTTAAGAAGTTCAAAATGGGACTTAGAAAACTTTAAATTGTATGTGAATATGTCTTTTTTGTGATGCCAAATTAAACCTAGAACTCTCACTTCGGTTAAATTCTTTTCTGTGACTTGTTTCGATGGAGTGTTGTCTGTTATCTGATTTAAAACTTCTGGAGAATTAGATATCCAATTTCGCATGTCGAATCCCCCTGCCTTGTGTACATATGTTACGTCCTTAATTAATTTTACTGCTGTACTAATGTCTGGAGCTCCACCCAAATAGTCATCCATATAATGTTTTGTTATTATTTCCTTACAGGCTTGGTCATAGTCATTTTAAAAATCTAAGGCGTTTCTGTTTCTGACCTGTTGGGCGATACTTGGGCTACATTTAGTGCCAAATAATAGAACTTGTATTTCGTACACGTCCGGTTCGGATTGTCGGTTGTCGCCTCGCCATAGGATTCTTTGTACGCAACGGTCTGACTCCTGTACTTTTATTTGGAGAAACATCTCTTTGATATCTCCGACAAATGCAAATTTGTGGTTTCGAAAATTCATTAGAACTGTTGACAATTGGCTATATAGATCTGGACCTGGCAAAAGGAAATCATTAAGACAATAACCATGGCTTTTGGAAGCCGCGTCGAAAACTATTCTAAGTTTGTCTGGCTTGTTGCTTTTTAGAACTCCAAAGTGTGGCAAATAATAGGTCAAGGGAGTGAAATTAGTTTTCTCAGCAGAAGTCAATTTCCTCATATACCCATTTTGTATGTAGGAGTCAAAGGTTTTTTTATATTTTTTCCCGTACTCCGGGTTTTTGGTCATTTTTCTTTCGCATAACAACAATCTAGAGTATGCATTTTTGTAACTTTCAGGTAGTTTAATGTCGCCACTTTTCCAAAATAGACCACATTGAAATCTGTCATCGATTCGTTTGAGGGTTTTGTCAACAATTTCCAAACATCTTCTGTCGTCACGTGATGTCGGATAGTCATGAGGTGTTAATAACTCATTCTCAATGGACCAATAGTATTTAACCAGATTGTGTAGAATGTCCAGGTCATCGTTAGGGTTGTCGTAACTTACGCAATTAAATACATGGCATGAAAAATTTCTATCTGGAATTTCTGTAATCATTCCCACTGTCCCATGTACAACCCAATCCAGCGCCGTTTTGCTAGCGACAGGTCCTTGAAATGATTGAAATTTCAATTTCCGAGATACTATGATTGACTAATTGTCTTGACCAATCAAAATCTTTGGATGCGAGTTTTGGTAGGAACAAAAGGAAAAGTCTTTCAAAAACTTGTTGGTCTCAGACATGTCGCTTATTGAAAGGGTTTGTAGGGGTAGATTTAGGCATGATATGGTCTTAACTTTTCGAAGAGTAAATACTTTGGAGGTCTGTTCCTTACCTCGGATACCCACACTAACTACCTTTGAGTTCGCTTGTTCATATACTTCGTTTTTTGTCCACTGCATTTTTAAAGGACTAGTCGGTCCTTCTAGTTGTACGTCAGTCGCTAGTTGTTCATCGATCAATGAAATTGTCGAGGCTTCGTCAAGTAAAGCGTATGTCTCGATTGCTTTTTGTGGACCTTTTAGTGTGACTGGAATGACCTTTAGTAATACTTTGTTACAACCGAAATTAATGTTGCAGTTCATGTCGGGAATTGTCTTGTTTTGGTCAGAATTACTAGGCATATCAAGGGAAGCGCTTTCTGTGTTGTCTATGCAACAAAAAATTGTGGTTAAACTTACAATTTTCTGCCCTACAAGTCTTTTTGCGTTTGCAGTCTTTCATAATGTGATTTCTACCCAGACAAGATATTCATAACTTATTGTGAGATGTGAATTCCCAACGCTTGTCGACACTCAAGGATTTAAATTTTGGACAATCTGTTATGTGATGATCAGTAGACTTACAATAGTTACAATAGTATTTGGATTTTTCAAATGTCTTGACTGGATTTGAGACTGTTAGTGTTGTGTCTTTTGACTTATTCTGACCGAATCCGAGCAATGTCGCTGCTTTTATGGTTTGACCTAACCATTCGTGAAATAGTATAATCTTCGGATCGTCAAACTTTATTTTTTGAAAATGTTTTATGAATGAAATTCCTTGAGAAACCTGAATTTTTTCTAGAATTTCCTCAAGTAGCAAATTGTTACGAATCTGATCAATATCATTGAAGGACAGTAAAGTTTGAATGAGATTTGTAATCATATCTTAAAAAGTGATGAGTCTGTCATATTTATCCTCTTTTATTACAGGAAAAGCTCGAATTTTATCTATCATCATTTTCACGACATTACTACAGCTTTAAATAGCTCTATCAGCGGGGTTCAGTTTTGAGGGTACATGTCGCCATTCACTTCAATTTGTAAATTCTTGTATCTCTCCCAAGCGCTGAGCCACAGAAGTCTTGAAGTTTTTGCTGCTCGTTTTCAGCTAGAATAAGACTATGTCGTAATCTGTCTACATGAAAGTTGAGTCTATTCTGAGATTTCTTTAATAGCTTTGCTTAGCCTAGCTCCTAGTAAGGTTCCTTGAAGCTCTAGTCTAGGAATGGACATTGATTACTATTTGGCTGTTACACTGGAAGCGTAGGTACGCGCAAGATGCGTATGCGTATTTTGATGCATCGCAAAATATATGTAACTGAACATTTCAATGACTTATGATAAGTGTAGTCAACTGCCTTGGAATGTAAAAATCGTTTATTTTATCTAAGCTGTTACACAATGCCTTCCATATTTGAAATTGATCGTCTGTAAGGTAGTCGTCCCAATGGATTCCGCTACCCCAAATGGCTTGTAGAAGGATTTTATTTGATATCAAAAGGTTTGAAAGAAACCCTAAGGGATCAAAAATGGACAAAGTTATTTGTAATATTTCTCGCTTAGTTGGTCGTCTGAGACTGTTAAGAAGTTCAAAATGGGACTTAGAAAACTTTAAATTGTATCTGAATATGTCTTTTTTGTGATGCCAAATTAAACCTAGAACTCTCACTTCGGTTAAATTCTTTTCTGTGACTTGTTTCGATGGAGTGTTGTCTGTTATCTGATTTAAAACTTTATGTTACGTCCTTAATTAATTTTACGGCTGTACTAATGTCTGGAGCTCCACCCCAATAGTCATCCATGTAATGTTTTGTTATTATTTCCTTACAGGCTTGGTCATAGTCATTTTGAAAATCTAAGGCGTTTCTGTTTCTGACCTGTTGGGCGATACTTGGGCTACATTTAGTGCCAAATAATAGAACTTGTATTTCGTACACGTCCGGTTCGGATTGTCGGTTGTCGCCTCGCCATAGGATTCTTTGTACGCAACGGTCTGACTCTTGTACTTTTATTTGGAGAAACATCTCTTTGATATCTCCGACAAATGCAAATTTGTGGTTTCGAAAATTCATTAGAACTGTTGACGATTGGCTATATAGATCTGGACCTGGCAAAAGGAAATCATTAAGACAATAACCATGGCTTTTAGAGGCCGCGTCGAAAACTATTCTAAGTTTGTCTGGCTTGTTGCTATTTAGAACTCCAAAGTGTGGCAAATAATAGGTCAAGGGAGTGATATTAGTTTTCTCAGCAGAAGTAAATTTCCTCATATACCCATTTTGTATGTAGGAGTCAAAGGTTTGTTTATATTTTTTCCCGTACTCCGGGTTTTTGGTCATTTTTCTTTCGCATAACAACAATCTAGAGTATGCATTTTTGTAACTTTCAGGTAGTTTAATGTCGTCACTTTTCCAAAATAGACCACATTGAAATGTGTCATCGATTCGTTTGAGGGTTTTGTCAACAATTTCCAAACATCTTCTGTCGTCAAGTGATGTCGGATAGTCATGAGGTGTTAATAACTCATTTTCAATGGACCAATAGTATTTAACCAGATTGTGTAGAATGTCCAGGTCATCGTTAGGGTTGTCGTAACCAACGCAATTAAATACATGGCATGAATAATTTCTATCTGGAATTTCTGTAATCATTCCCACTGTTCCATGTACAACCCAAAACAGCGCCGTTTTGCTAACGACAGGTCCTTGAAATGATTGAAATTTTAATTTCCGAGATACTATGATTGACCAATTGTCTTGACCAATCAAAATCTTTGGATGCGCGTTTTGGTAGGAACAAAAGGAAAAGTCTTTCAAAAACTCGTAGGTCTCAGACATGTCGCTTATTGAAAGGGTTTGTAGGGGTAAATTTGGGCATGATACGGTCTTAACTTTTCGAAGAGTAAATACTTTGGAGGTCTGTTCCTTACCTCGGATACCCACACTAACTACCTTTGAGTTCGCTTGTTCATATACCTCTTTATTTGTCCACTGCATTTTTAAAGGACTAGTCGGTCCTTCTAGTTGTAGGTCAGTCGCTAGTTGTTCATCGATCAATGAAATTGTCGAGGCTTCGTCAAGTAAAGCGTATGTCTCGATTGCTTTTTGTGGACCTTTTAGTGTGACTGGAATGACCTTTAGTAATACTTTGTTACAACCGAAATTAATGTTGCAGTTCATGTCGGGAATTGTCTTGTTTTGGTCAGAATTACTAGGCATATCAAGGGAAGCGCTTGCTGTGTTGTCTATGCAACAAAAAATTGTGGTTAAACTTACAATTTTCTGCCCTACAAGTCCTTTTGCGTTTGCAGTCTTTCATAATGTGATTTCTACCCAGACAAGATATACATAACTTATTGTGAGATGTAAATTCCCAACGCTTGTCGACACTCAAGGATTTAAATTTTGTACAATCTGTTATGTGATGATCAGTAGACTGTTTCCTCAAACAGCAAATTGTTACGAATCTGATCCATATCATTGAAGGACAGTAAAGTTTGAATGAGATTTGTAATCATATTTTAAAAAGTGATGAGTCTGTCATATTTATCCTCTTTGATTACAGGAAAAGCTCGAATTTTATCTATCATCATTTTCACGACATTACTACAGCTTTAAATAGCTCTATCAGCGGGGTTCAGTTTTGAGGGTACATGTCGCTATTCACTTCAATTTGTAAATTCTTGTATCTCTCCCAAGCGCTGAGCCACAGAAGTCTTGAAGTTTTTGCTGCTCGTTTTCAGCTAGTATAAGACTATCTCGTAATCTGTCTACATGAAAGTTGAGTCTATTCTGAGACTTCTTTAATAGCTTTGCTTAGCCTAGCTCCTAGTTAGGTTCCTTGAAGCTCTAGTCTAGGAATGGACATTGATTACTATTTGGCTGTTACACTGGAAGCGTAGGTACGCGCAAGATGCGTATCCGTATTTTGATGCATCGCAAAATATATGTAACTGAACATTTCAATGACTTATGATAAGTGTAGTCAACTGCCTTGGAATGTAAAAATCGTTTATTTTATCTAAGCTGTTACACAATGCCTTCCATATTTGAAATTGATCGTCTGTAAGGTAGTCGTCCCAATGGATTCCGCTATCCCAAATGGCTTGTAGAAGGATTTTATTTGATATCAAAAGGTTTGAAAGAAACCCTAAGGGATCAAAAATGGACATAGTTATTTGTAATATTTCTCGCTTAGTTGGTCGTCTGAGACTGTTAAGAAGTTCAAAATGGGACTTAGAAAACTTTAAATTGTATGTGAATATGTCTTTTTTGTGATGCCAAATTAAACCTAGAACTCTCACTTCGGTTAAATTCTTTTCTGTGACTTGTTTCGATGGAGTGTTGTCTGTTAGCAAATTTGTGGTTTCGAAAATTCATTAGAACTGTTGACAATTGGCTATATAGATCTGGACCTGGCAAAAGGAAATCATTAAGACAATAACCATGGCTTTTGGAAGCCGCGTCGAAAACTATTCTAAGTTTGTCTGGCTTGTTGCTTTTTAGAACTCCAAAGTGTGGCAAATAGTAGGTCAAGGGAGTGAAATTAGTTTTCTCAGCAGAAGTCAATTTCCTCATATACCCATTTTGTATGTAGGAGTCAAAGGTTTGTTTATATTTTTTCCCGTACTCCGGGTTTTTGGTCATTTTTCTTTCGCATAACAACAATCTAGAGTATGCATTTTTGTAACTTTCAGGTAGTTTAATGTCGTCACTTTTCCAAAATAGACCACATTGAAATGTGCCATCGATTCGTTTGAGGGTTTTGTAAAGAATTTCCAAACATCTTTTGTCGTCACGTGTTGTCGGATAGTCATGAGGTGTTAAGAACTCATTCTCAATGGACCAATAGTATTTAACCAGATTGTGTAGAATGTCCAGGTCATCGTTAGGGTTGTCGTAACCAACGCAATTAAATACATGGCATGAAAAATTTCTATCTGGAATTTCTGTAATCATTCCCACTGTCCCATGTACAACCCAATCCAGCGCCGTTTTGCTAGCGACAGGTCCTTGAAATGATTGAAATTTCAATTTCCGAGATACTATGATTGACTAATTGTCTTGACCAATCAAAATCTTTGGATGCGAGTTTTGGTAGGAACAAAAGGAAAAGTCTTTCAAAAACTTGTTGGTCTCAGACATGTCGCTTATTGAAAGGGTTTGTAGGGGTAGATTTAGGCATGATACGGTCTTAACTTTTCGAAGAGTAAATACTTTGGAGGTCTGTTCCTTACCTCGGATACCCACACTAACTACCTTTGAGTTCGCTTGTTCATATACTTCGTTATTTGTCCACTGCATTTTTAAAGGACTAGTCGGTCCTTCTAGTTGTACGTCAGTCGCTAGTTGTTCATCGATCAATGAAATTGTCGAGGCTTCGTCAAGTAAAGCGTATGTCTCGATTGCTTTTTGTGGACCTTTTAGTGTGACTGGAATGACCTTTAGTAATACTTTGTTACAACCGAAATTAATGTTGCAGTTCATGTCGGGAATTGTCTTGTTTTGGTCAGAATTACTAGGCATATCAAGGGAAGCGCTTTCTGTGTTGTCTATGCAACAAAAAATTGTGGTTAAACTTACAATTTTCTGCCCTACAAGTCTTTTTGCGTTTGCAGTCTTTCATAATGTGATTTCTACCCAGACAAGATATTCATAACTTATTGTGAGATGTGAATTCCCAACGCTTGTCGACACTCAAGGATTTAAATTTTGGACAATCTGTTATGTGATGATCAGTAGACTTACAATAGTTACAATAGTATTTGGATTTTTCAAATGTCTTGACTGGATTTGAGACTGTTAGTGTTGTGTCTTTTGACTTATTCTGACCGAATCCGAGCAATGTCGCTGCTTTTATGGTTTGACCTAACCATTCGTGAAATAGTATAATCTTCGGATCGTCAAACTTTATTTTTTGAAAATGTTTTATGAATGAAATTCCTTGAGAAACCTGAATTTTTTCTAGAATTTCCTCAAGTAGCAAATTGTTACGAATCTGATCAATATCATTGAAGGACAGTAAAGTTTGAATGAGATTTGTAATCATATCTTAAAAAGTGATGAGTCTGTCATATTTATCCTCTTTTATTACAGGAAAAGCTCGAATTTTATCTATCATCATTTTCACGACATTACTACAGCTTTAAATAGCTCTATCAGCGGGGTTCAGTTTTGAGGGTACATGTCGCCATTCACTTCAATTTGTAAATTCTTGTATCTCTCCCAAGCGCTGAGCCACAGAAGTCTTGAAGTTTTTGCTGCTCGTTTTCAGCTAGAATAAGACTATGTCGTAATCTGTCTACATGAAAGTTGAGTCTATTCTGAGATTTCTTTAATAGCTTTGCTTAGCCTAGCTCCTAGTAAGGTTCCTTGAAGCTCTAGTCTAGGAATGGACATTGATTACTATTTGGCTGTTACACTGGAAGCGTAGGTACGCGCAAGATGCGTATGCGTATTTTGATGCATCGCAAAATATATGTAACTGAACATTTCAATGACTTATGATAAGTGTAGTCAACTGCCTTGGAATGTAAAAATCGTTTATTTTATCTAAGCTGTTACACAATGCCTTCCATATTTCAAATTGATCGTCTGTAAGGTAGTCGTCCCAATGGATTCCGCTACCCCAAATGGCTTGTAGAAGGATTTTATTTGATATCAAAAGGTTTGAAAGAAACCCTAAGGGATCAAAAATGGACATAGTTATTTGTAATATTTCTCGCTTAGTTGGTCGTCTGAGACTGTTAAGAAGTTCAAAATGGGACTTAGAAAACTTTAAATTGTATCTGAATATGTCTTTTTTGTGATGCCAAATTAAACCTAGAACTCTCACTTCGGTTAAATTCTTTTCTGTGACTTGTTTCGATGGAGTGTTGTCTGTTATCTGATTTAAAACTTTATGTTACGTCCTTAATTAATTTTACGGCTGTACTAATGTCTGGAGCTCCACCCCAATAGTCATCCATGTAATGTTTTGTTATTATTTCCTTACAGGCTTGGTCATAGTCATTTTGAAAATCTAAGGCGTTTCTGTTTCTGACCTGTTGGGCGATACTTGGGCTACATTTAGTGCCAAATAATAGAACTTGTATTTCGTACACGTCCGGTTCGGATTGTCGGTTGTCGCCTCGCCATAGGATTCTTTGTACGCAACGGTCTGACTCTTGTACTTTTATTTGGAGAAACATCTCTTTGATATCTCCGACAAATGCAAATTTGTGGTTTCGAAAATTCATTAGAACTGTTGACGATTGGCTATATAGATCTGGACCTGGCAAAAGGAAATCATTAAGACAATAACCATGGCTTTTAGAGGCCGCGTCGAAAACTATTCTAAGTTTGTCTGGCTTGTTGCTATTTAGAACTCCAAAGTGTGGCAAATAATAGGTCAAGGGAGTGATATTAGTTTTCTCAGCAGAAGTAAATTTCCTCATATACCCATTTTGTATGCAGGAGTCAAAGGTTTGTTTATATTTTTTCCCGTACTCCGGGTTTTTGGTCATTTTTCTTTCGCATAACAACAATCTAGAGTATGCATTTTTGTAACTTTCAGGTAGTTTAATGTCGTCACTTTTCCAAAATAGACCACATTGAAATGTGTCATCGATTCGTTTGAGGGTTTTGTCAACAATTTCCAAACATCTTCTGTCGTCAAGTGATGTCGGATAGTCATGAGGTGTTAATAACTCATTTTCAATGGACCAATAGTATTTAACCAGATTGTGTAGAATGTCCAGGTCATCGTTAGGGTTGTCGTAACCAACGCAATTAAATACATGGCATGAATAATTTCTATCTGGAATTTCTGTAATCATTCCCACTGTTCCATGTACAACCCAAAACAGCGCCGTTTTGCTAACGACAGGTCCTTGAAATGATTGAAATTTTAATTTCCGAGATACTATGATTGACCAATTGTCTTGACCAATCAAAATCTTTGGATGCGCGTTTTGGTAGGAACAAAAGGAAAAGTCTTTCAAAAACTCGTAGGTCTCAGACATGTCGCTTATTGAAAGGGTTTGTAGGGGTAAATTTGGGCATGATACGGTCTTAACTTTTCGAAGAGTAAATACTTTGGATAGTCATGAGGTGTTAAGAACTCATTCTCAATGGACCAATAGTATTTAACCAGATTGTGTAGAATGTCCAGGTCATCGTTAGGGTTGTCGTAACCAACGCAATTAAATACATGGCATGAAAAATTTCTATCTGGAATTTCTGTAATCATTCCCACTGTCCCATGTACAACCCAATCCAGCGCCGTTTTGCTAGCGACAGGTCCTTGAAATGATTGAAATTTCAATTTCCGAGATACTATGATTGACTAATTGTCTTGACCAATCAAAATCTTTGGATGCGAGTTTTGGTAGGAACAAAAGGAAAAGTCTTTCAAAAACTTGTTGGTCTCAGACATGTCGCTTATTGAAAGGGTTTGTAGGGGTAGATTTAGGCATGATACGGTCTTAACTTTTCGAAGAGTAAATACTTTGGAGGTCTGTTCCTTACCTCGGATACCCACACTAACTACCTTTGAGTTCGCTTGTTCATATACTTCGTTATTTGTCCACTGCATTTTTAAAGGACTAGTCGGTCCTTCTAGTTGTACGTCAGTCGCTAGTTGTTCATCGATCAATGAAATTGTCGAGGCTTCGTCAAGTAAAGCGTATGTCTCGATTGCTTTTTGTGGACCTTTTAGTGTGACTGGAATGACCTTTAGTAATACTTTGTTACAACCGAAATTAATGTTGCAGTTCATGCCGGGAATTGTCTTGTTTTGGTCAGAATTACTAGGCATATCAAGGGAAGCGCTTTCTGTGTTGTCTATGCAACAAAAAATTGTGGTTAAACTTACAATTTTCTGCCCTACAAGTCTTTTTGCGTTTGCAGTCTTTCATAATGTGATTTCTACCCAGACAAGATATTCATAACTTATTGTGAGATGTGAATTCCCAACGCTTGTCGACACTCAAGGATTTAAATTTTGGACAATCTGTTATGTGATGATCAGTAGACTTACAATAGTTACAATAGTATTTGGATTTTTCAAATGTCTTGACTGGATTTGAGACTGTTAGTGTTGTGTCTTTTGACTTATTCTGACCGAATCCGAGCAATGTCGCTGCTTTTATGGTTTGACCTAACCATTCGTGAAATAGTATAATCTTCGGATCGTCAAACTTTATTTTTTGAAAATGTTTTATGAATGAAATTCCTTGAGAAACCTGAATTTTTTCTAGAATTTCCTCAAGTAGCAAATTGTTACGAATCTGATCAATATCATTGAAGGACAGTAAAGTTTGAATGAGATTTGTAATCATATCTTAAAAAGAGATGAGTCTGTCATATTTATCCTCTTTTATTACAGGAAAAGCTCGAATTTTATCTATCATCATTTTCACGACATTACTACAGCTTTAAATAGCTCTATCAGCGGGGTTCAGTTTTGAGGGTACATGTCGCCATTCACTTCAATTTGTAAATTCTTGTATCTCTCCCAAGCGCTGAGCCACAGAAGTCTTGAAGTTTTTGCTGCTCGTTTTCAGCTAGAATAAGACTATGTCGTAATCTGTCTACATGAAAGTTGAGTCTATTCTGAGATTTCTTTAATAGCTTTGCTTAGCCTAGCTCCTAGTAAGGTTCCTTGAAGCTCTAGTCTAGGAATGGACATTGATTACTATTTGGCTGTTACACTGGAAGCGTAGGTACGCGCAAGATGCGTATGCGTATTTTGATGCATCGCAAAATATATGTAACTGAACATTTCAATGACTTATGATAAGTGTAGTCAACTGCCTTGGAATGTAAAAATCGTTTATTTTATCTAAGCTGTTACACAATGCCTTCCATATTTGAAATTGATCGTCTGTAAGGTAGTCGTCCCAATGGATTCCGCTACCCCAAATGGCTTGTAGAAGGATTTTATTTGATATCAAAAGGTTTGAAAGAAACCCTAAGGGATCAAAAATGGACATAGTTATTTGTAATATTTCTCGCTTAGTTGGTCGTCTGAGACTGTTAAGAAGTTCAAAATGGGACTTAGAAAACTTTAAATTGTATCTGAATATGTCTTTTTTGTGATGCCAAATTAAACCTAGAACTCTCACTTCGGTTAAATTCTTTTCTGTGACTTGTTTCGATGGAGTGTTGTCTGTTATCTGATTTAAAACTTTATGTTACGTCCTTAATTAATTTTACGGCTGTACTAATGTCTGGAGCTCCACCCCAATAGTCATCCATGTAATGTTTTGTTATTATTTCCTTACAGGCTTGGTCATAGTCATTTTGAAAATCTAAGGCGTTTCTGTTTCTGACCTGTTGGGCGATACTTGGGCTACATTTAGTGCCAAATAATAGAACTTGTATTTCGTACACGTCCGGTTCGGATTGTCGGTTGTCGCCTCGCCATAGGATTCTTTGTACGCAACGGTCTGACTCTTGTACTTTTATTTGGAGAAACATCTCTTTGATATCTCCGACAAATGCAAATTTGTGGTTTCGAAAATTCATTAGAACTGTTGACGATTGGCTATATAGATCTGGACCTGGCAAAAGGAAATCATTAAGACAATAACCATGGCTTTTAGAGGCCGCGTCGAAAACTATTCTAAGTTTGTCTGGCTTGTTGCTATTTAGAACTCCAAAGTGTGGCAAATAATAGGTCAAGGGAGTGATATTAGTTTTCTCAGCAGAAGTAAATTTCCTCATATACCCATTTTGTATGTAGGAGTCAAAGGTTTGTTTATATTTTTTCCCGTACTCCGGGTTTTTGGTCATTTTTCTTTCGCATAACAACAATCTAGAGTATGCATTTTTGTAACTTTCAGGTAGTTTAATGTCGTCACTTTTCCAAAATAGACCACATTGAAATGTGTCATCGATTCGTTTGAGGGTTTTGTCAACAATTTCCAAACATCTTCTGTCGTCAAGTGATGTCGGATAGTCATGAGGTGTTAATAACTCATTTTCAATGGACCAATAGTATTTAACCAGATTGTGTAGAATGTCCAGGTCATCGTTAGGGTTGTCGTAACCAACGCAATTAAATACATGGCATGAATAATTTCTATCTGGAATTTCTGTAATCATTCCCACTGTTCCATGTACAACCCAAAACAGCGCCGTTTTGCTAACGACAGGTCCTTGAAATGATTGAAATTTTAATTTCCGAGATACTATGATTGACCAATTGTCTTGACCAATCAAAATCTTTGGATGCGCGTTTTGGTAGGAACAAAAGGAAAAGTCTTTCAAAAACTCGTAGGTCTCAGACATGTCGCTTATTGAAAGGGTTTGTAGGGGTAAATTTGGGCATGATACGGTCTTAACTTTTCGAAGAGTAAATACTTTGGAGGTCTGTTCCTTACCTCGGATACCCACACTAACTACCTTTGAGTTCGCTTGTTCATATACCTCTTTATTTGTCCACTGCATTTTTAAAGGACTAGTCGGTCCTTCTAGTTGTAGGTCAGTCGCTAGTTGTTCATCGATCAATGAAATTGTCGAGGCTTCGTCAAGTAAAGCGTATGTCTCGATTGCTTTTTGTGGACCTTTTAGTGTGACTGGAATGACCTTTAGTAATACTTTGTTACAACCGAAATTAATGTTGCAGTTCATGTCGGGAATTGTCTTGTTTTGGTCAGAATTACTAGGCATATCAAGGGAAGCGCTTGCTGTGTTGTCTATGCAACAAAAAATTGTGGTTAAACTTACAATTTTCTGCCCTACAAGTCCTTTTGCGTTTGCAGTCTTTCATAATGTGATTTCTACCCAGACAAGATATACATAACTTATTGTGAGATGTGAATTCCCAACGCTTGTCGACACTCAAGGATTTAAATTTTGTACAATCTGTTATGTGATGATCAGTAGACTGTTTCCTCAAACAGCAAATTGTTACGAATCTGATCCATATCATTGAAGGACAGTAAAGTTTGAATGAGATTTGTAATCATATTTTAAAAAGTGATGAGTCTGTCATATTTATCCTCTTTGATTACAGGAAAAGCTCGAATTTTATCTATCATCATTTTCACGACATTACTACAGCTTTAAATAGCTCTATCAGCGGGGTTCAGTTTTGAGGGTACATGTCGCTATTCACTTCAATTTGTAAATTCTTGTATCTCTCCCAAGCGCTGAGCCACAGAAGTCTTGAAGTTTTTGCTGCTCGTTTTCAGCTAGTATAAGACTATCTCGTAATCTGTCTACATGAAAGTTGAGTCTATTCTGAGATTTCTTTAATAGCTTTGCTTAGCCTAGCTCCTAGTTAGGTTCCTTGAAGCTCTAGTCTAGGAATGGACATTGATTACTATTTGGCTGTTACACTGGAAGCGTAGGTACGCGCAAGATGCGTATCCGTATTTTGATGCATCGCAAAATATATGTAACTGAACATTTCAATGACTTATGATAAGTGTAGTCAACTGCCTTGGAATGTAAAAATCGTTTATTTTATCTAAGCTGTTACACAATGCCTTCCATATTTGAAATTGATCGTCTGTAAGGTAGTCGTCCCAATGGATTCCGCTATCCCAAATGGCTTGTAGAAGGATTTTATTTGATATCAAAAGGTTTGAAAGAAACCCTAAGGGATCAAAAATGGACATAGTTATTTGTAATATTTCTCGCTTAGTTGGTCGTCTGAGACTGTTAAGAAGTTCAAAATGGGACTTAGAAAACTTTAAATTGTATGTGAATATGTCTTTTTTGTGATGCCAAATTAAACCTAGAACTCTCACTTCGGTTAAATTCTTTTCTGTGACTTGTTTCGATGGAGTGTTGTCTGTTAGCAAATTTGTGGTTTCGAAAATTCATTAGAACTGTTGACAATTGGCTATATAGATCTGGACCTGGCAAAAGGAAATCATTAAGACAATAACCATGGCTTTTGGAAGCCGCGTCGAAAACTATTCTAAGTTTGTCTGGCTTGTTGCTTTTTAGAACTCCAAAGTGTGGCAAATAGTAGGTCAAGGGAGTGAAATTAGTTTTCTCAGCAGAAGTCAATTTCCTCATATACCCATTTTGTATGTAGGAGTCAAAGGTTTGTTTATATTTTTTCCCGTACTCCGGGTTTTTGGTCATTTTTCTTTCGCATAACAACAATCTAGAGTATGCATTTTTGTAACTTTCAGGTAGTTTAATGTCGTCACTTTTCCAAAATAGACCACATTGAAATGTGCCATCGATTCGTTTGAGGGTTTTGTAAAGAATTTCCAAACATCTTTTGTCGTCACGTGTTGTCGGATAGTCATGAGGTGTTAAGAACTCATTCTCAATGGACCAATAGTATTTAACCAGATTGTGTAGAATGTCCAGGTCATCGTTAGGGTTGTCGTAACCAACGCAATTAAATACATGGCATGAAAAATTTCTATCTGGAATTTCTGTAATCATTCCCACTGTCCCATGTACAACCCAATCCAGCGCCGTTTTGCTAGCGACAGGTCCTTGAAATGATTGAAATTTCAATTTCCGAGATACTATGATTGACTAATTGTCTTGACCAATCAAAATCTTTGGATGCGAGTTTTGGTAGGAACAAAAGGAAAAGTCTTTCAAAAACTTGTTGGTCTCAGACATGTCGCTTATTGAAAGGGTTTGTAGGGGTAGATTTAGGCATGATACGGTCTTAACTTTTCGAAGAGTAAATACTTTGGAGGTCTGTTCCTTACCTCGGATACCCACACTAACTACCTTTGAGTTCGCTTGTTCATATACTTCGTTATTTGTCCACTGCATTTTCAAAGGACTGGTCGGTCCTTCTAGTTGTAGGTCAGTCGCTAGTTGTTCTTCGGTCAATGAAATTGTCGAGGCTTCGTCAAGTAAAGCGTATGTCTCGATTGCAATTTGTGGACCTTTTAGTTTGACTGGAATGACCTTAAGTAATACTTTGTTACAACCGAAATTAATGTTGCAGTTCATGTCGGGAATTGTCTTGTTTTGGTCAGAATTACTAGGCATATCAAGGGAAGCGCTTGCTGTGTTGTCTATGCAACAAAAAATTGTGGTTAAACTTACAATTTTCTGCCCTACAAGTCTTTTTGCGTTTGCAGTCTTTCATAATGTGATTTCTACCCAGACAAGATATACATAACTTATTGTGAGATGTGAATTCCCAACGCTTGTCGACACTCAAGGATTTAAATTTTGGACAATCTGTTATGTGATGATCAGTAGACTTACAATAGTTACAATAGTATTTGGATTTTTCAAATGTCTTGACTGGACTTGAGACTGTTAGTGTTGTGTCTTTTGACTTATTCTGACCGAATACGAGCAATGTCGCTGCTTTTATGGTTGACCTAACCATTCGTGAAATAGTATAATCTTCGGATCGTCAAACTTTATTTTTTGAAAATGTTTTATGAATGAAATTCTTTGAGAAACCTGAATTTTTTCTAGAATTTCCTCAAACAGCAAATTGTTACGAATCTGATCAATATCATTGAAGGACAGTAAAGTTTGAATGAGATTTGTAATCATATTTTAAAAAGTGATGAGTCTGTCATATTTATCCTCTTTTATTACAGGAAAAGCTCGAATTTTATCTATCATCATTTTCACGACATGACTACAGTCTCCGAATCGATTTCTTAATATGTCAATTATCTCATTAACATTTTGTGGCACTAATAGAAGTGACTGTACATATTCTTTGGCTCGACCTGTCAGTGCTTTTCGCAAGCGATTGATATTTTCGTAGTCGGTGAATTTACACACTTGAGAACTGTTCTCATACTCGGCAATAAAAATTGGCCATTCTAAAGGGTCACCACTGAATAACGGAAGTTCCTGTTTAATTATTTGCCAATCCATAAAACTAACAATGGCATTTGAATTGAGGTCATCAGGCTGATGTGTTTGCTTTCGTTGAGAAGACTTAACCCACGTGTCCTGGTGCCGTTGTTGTACTCATCGCTGATGTTGTCACCTTGGTCGTCTTGGCTGCTGTTGTCTTTTTCAATTTCTGTCATTTGCATCTGCATCTCCAGTTCCAACTGTTTCTCCTCGAACTCAGGAGGCTAAGAAGGAGGCCGTTCAGGAGGCTAAGAAGGACCATTTGTTGGGGTAATTACCTGGTAAGGGTTATACCGATTAAGGATTATGGTGCTCGAAAGACCATTTGTTGGGGTAATTGCCTGGTAAGGGTTATACCGATTAAGGATTATGGGGCTCGAAAGACCGACTTCTAACCCACACAAGCCACTGTCGTTATAGTCGTCGAAAGATTCGTTTGAAGAAAACACTTGTGTTATGCTGATCACTTATTTTTGGATATTTTGCAATATATTTGAGCTTTTGCGCTCGTCAACTCGTGTACTTTAAGAATTTTTTTTTTGCAAGTGGCGTCCCTTTTTGCCTACTAGAGTGACCGTCTTTATTCGGTAATACATGCGAGATTTCCATAACAGTTTAATATTTTTCTTACATAACAGAATGACATAACATCAACATATCAAATTCAAATTAATATAATGAATCAACATCCTCCTCCCAAGTATTGGAGTCGTGGTAAATTAAATATGGACGACGGCAATACTTAGAGTTTACAATGTATCTGTTCTTATTTCTAGTTTAATTATTTTTAATTTTTACATCAAAAATTCTCACACGCCCATTATTTGATGGATACGTTTTGACAATTATGCCTTTTGACCAAACAATTCTAGGAAGGTTGGATTCCATTATCAAAACTACATCACCTTCTTTTAAACCATTACTGTCTTTGGTTCATTTACGACTACATAGTAAAAATTTTCTATGTTCTTTTTTCCATTTCACCCAAAAAATGTCTGCAAGTCTTTGTGACGATTTCCACATATTTAACAGTCTCAAATCACCATCAGTGGTATCAGTGTAAAAGGATTCGCGATAATTAGAACCAATTAACAAGTCATTTGGCGTTAATGGTTCCGACATGGAGACTGAAGGAACTATCAAAATGGCGGGTTAAAGTACCAAGTGCAACCTTTCGTGGTTAAAAACTGAGTAAACTTGTCATTTGGCCACTGTTCTATGATTTCTGTTATGTCCTTGTCAGCGCGTCTGAAATTGGTTCCGTTGTCTGAATATAATTCTGTCGGAAATCCTCGCCTACAACCAAATTGTCTAAATACATGCATAAACGCATTGCAGGATAGGTCTTCAGCAATCTCAAGATGAACTGCTCGTATTGTCATCCATGTGAAAATAACACCTAACGCTTTACATGGCTTCTATTTTGTGTAACTTCTATAGGCCCAAAATAATCAATACCTACTTTCAAAAAGGTTCTTTCGGTTGGCTTTATACGGCAACTTGGAAGCTGACCCATTAGAGGTGGTTGCGGCCTGGCTTTTTTGTTTTTACATTGCTGACAATTTCGAATGATGTTCTTTACTGTACTTCTACATTTTGTAATCCAAAACCTTTGGCGGATGTTGGCAATTACAGTTTCGGTTCCCATATGACAATTTTCGACGTGATAGTACTGAACGAGTAATTTAGTGATTGGATGATCTCTGCTTAAGATAATCGGATTTTTAGAGTCGATACTCATCTCCTCTTCACTTAAATTATTTAGTCTGCCTCTGAGTCTTAATTATCGCTAGAGAAAAATAGGGGTAGACTATACAGACTGCTTGTAGTTGATAAAGGTTCATTACATTTAAGTTTTCCAATTTCCTGATAATAACTTTCTTGTTGTATGCTAAGAATGATTAATTTTTCCGCTTTGAAAAGTTCTGTGGCTGTTAGCTCATTATTGATAGATATTGTCAAATTTGGTCTTAGCTTTTTCGAGTATCTCAAAACCCAGGCTGTTGTTCTTAAGAATCTCATCCAATTGGAGAACCTTGAGACGTCCGGTCTGCTTGTCTGCTTTTGAATGGTAGTGTGATTCACAAACTCTTTATCGCTATCATCAGAACTGTCTGAACTTAGAAGGATTTTACCTAATGGCTACTGATCTTGATTTTTTCTAAGGAATGGCGGTCCTTTCAGCCATAACTCTTTTGATGAGAAGTCAAAGGATGAGATCTTTGTTGCTTTATCAGCGGGGTTCAGTTTTGAGGGTACATGTCGCCATTCACTTCAATTTGTCAATTCTTGTATCTCTCCCAAGCGCTGAGCCACAGAAGTCTTGAAGTTTTTGCTGCTCGTTTTCAGCTAGTATAAGACTATCTCGTAATCTGTCCACATGAAAGTTGAGACTATTCTGAGATTTCTTTAATAGCTTTGCTTAGCCTAGCTCCTAGTAAGGTTCCTTGAAGCTCTAGTCTAGGAATGGACATTGGTTTATGTGGCTCTACTCTCCACTTAGCTGAAATCAGGGTGGTTTCTATTTGGCTGTTACACTGAAAGCGTAATTACGCGCAAGATGCGTATGTGTATTTTGATGCATCGCAAAATATATGTAACTGAACATTACAATGACTTATGATAAGTGTAGTCAACTGCTTTGGAATGTAAAAATTGTTTATTTTATTTAAGCTGTTACACAATGCCTTCCATATTTGAAATTTATCGTCTGTAATGTAGTTGTCCCAATGGATTCCGCTATCCCAAATGGCTTGTAGAAGGATTTTATTTGATATCAAAAGGTTTGAAAGAAACCCTAAGGGATCAAAAATGGACATAGTTATTTGTAATATTTCTTGCTTAGTTGGTCGTCTGAGATTGTTAAGAAGTTCAAAATGGGACTTAGAAAACTTTAAATTGTATGTGAATATGTCTTTTTTGTGATGCCAAATTAAACCTAGAACTCTCACTTCGGTTAAATTCTTTTCTGTGACTTGTTTCGATGGAGTGTTGTCTGTTATCTGATTTAAAACTTCTGGAGAATTAGATATCCAATTTCGCATGTCGAATCCCCCTGCCTTGTGTACATATGTTACGTCCTTAATTAATTTTACGGCTGTACTAATGTCTGGAGCTCCACCCAAATAGTCATCCATATAATGTTTTGTTATTATGTCCTTACAGGCTTGGTCATAGTCATTTTAAAAATCTAAGGCGTTTCTGTTTCTGACCTGTTGGGCGATACTTGGGCTACATTTAGTGCCAAAAAATAGAAGTTGTATTTCGTACACCTCCGGTTCGGATTGTCGGTTGTCGCCTCGCCATAGGATTCTTTGTACGCAACGGTCTGACTCCTGTACTTTTATTTGGAGAAACATCTCTTTGATATCTCCGACAAATGCAAATTTGTGGTTTCGAAAATTCATTAGAACTGTTGACAATTGGCTATATAGATCTGGAACTGGCAAAAGGAAATCATTAAGACAATAACTATGGCTTTTGGAAGACGCGTCGAAAACTATTCTAAGTTTGTCTGGCTTGTTGCTATTTAGAACTCCAAAGTGTAGCAAATAGTAGGTCAAGGTTGTGAAATTAGTTTTCTCAGCAGAAGTCAATTTCCTCATATACCCATTTTGTATGTAGGAGTCAAAGGTTTGTTTATATTTTTTCCCGTACTCCGGGTTTTTGTCCATTTTTCTTTCGCATAACAACAATCTACAGTATGCATTTTTGTAACTTTCAGGTAGTTTAATGTCGCCACTTTTCCAAAATAGACCACATTGAAATCTGTCATCGATTCGTTTGAGGGTTTTGTCAACGATTTCCAAACATCTTCTGTCGTCACGTGATGTCGGATAGTCATGAGGTGTTAATAACTCATTATCAATGGACCAATAGTATTTAACCAGATTGTGTAGAATGTCCAGGTAATCGTTAGGGTTGTCGTAACCTACGTAACCTATCTTGAATTTCTGTAATCATTCCCACTGTCCCATGTACAACCCAACCCAGCGACATTTTGCTAGCGACAGGTCCTTGAAATGATTGAAATTTCAATTTCCGAGATACTATGATTGACCAATTGTCTTGACCAATCAAAATCTTTGGATGCGAGTTTTAATAGGAACAAAAGGAAAAGTCTTTCAAAAACTCGTAGGTCTCAGACATTTCGCTTATTGAAAGGATTTGTAGGGGTAGATTTAGGCATGATACGGTCTCAACTTTTCGAAGAGTAAATACTTTGGAGGTCTGTTCCTTATCTCGGATACCCACACTAACTACCTTTGAGTTCGCTTGTTCATATACTTCGTTATTTGTCCACTGCATTTTTAAAGGACTAGTCGGTCCTTCTAGTTGTAGGTCAGTCGCTAGTTGTTCATCGATCAATGAAATTGTCGAGGCTTCGTCAAGCAAAGCGTATGTCTCGATTGCTTTTTGTGGACCTTTTAGTGTGACTGGAATGACCTTAAGTAATACTTTGTTACAACCGAAATTAATGTTGCAGTTCATGTCGGGTATTGTCTTGTTTTGGTCAGAATTACTAGGCATATCAAGGGAAGCGCTTGCTGTGTTGTCTATGCAACAAAAAATTGTGGTTAAACTTACAATTTTCTGCCCTACAAGTCTTTTTGCATTTGCAGTCATTCATAATGTGATTTCTACCCAGACAAGATATACATAACTTATTGTGAGATGTGAATTCCCAACGCTTGTCGACACTCAAGGATTTAAATTTTGGACAATCTGTTATGTGATGATCAGTAGACTTACAATAGTTACAATAGTATTTGGATTTTTCAAATGTCTTGACTGGACTTAAGACTGTTAGTGTTGTGTCTTTTGACTTATTCTGACCGAATACGAGCAATGTCGCTGCTTTTATGGTTGACCTAACCATTCGTGAAATAGTATAATCTTCGGATCGTCGAACTTTATTTTTTGAAAATGTTTTATGAATGAAATTCTTTGAGAAACCTGAATTTTTTCTAGAATTTCCTCAAACAGCAAAATGTTACGAATCTGATCAATATCATTGAAGGACAGTAAAGTTTGAATGAGATTTGTAATCATATTTTAAAAAGTGATGAGTCTGTCATATTTATCCTCTTTTATTACAGGAAAAGCTCGAATTTTATCTATCATCATTTTCACGACATGACTACAGTCTCCGAATCGATTTCTTAATATGTCAATTATCTCATTAACATTTTGTGGCACTAATAGAAGTGACTGTACACATTCTTTGGCTCGACCTGTCAGTGCTTTTCGCATACTCGGCAATAAAAATTGGCCATTCTAAAGGGTCACCACTGAATAACGGAAGTTCCTGTTTAACTGTTTGCCTAGCCATAAAACTAACAATGGCATTTGAATTGAGGTCATCAGGCTGATCTGTTTGCTTTCGTTGAGAAGACTTAACCCACGTGTCCTGGTGCCGTTGTTGTACTCATCGCTGATGTTGTCACCTTGGTCGTCTTGGCTGCTGTTGTCTTTTTCAATTTCTGTCATTTGCATCTGCATCTCCAGTTCCAACTGTTTCTCCTCGAACTCAGGAGGCTAAGAAGGAGGCCGTTCAGGAGGCTAAGAAGGACCATTTGTTGGGGTAATTACCTGGTAAGGGTTATACCGATTAAGGATTATGGTGCTCGAAAGACCATTTGTTGGGGTAATTGCCTGGTAAGGGTTATACCGATTAAGGATTATGGGGCTCGAAAGACCGACTTCTAACCCACACAAGCCACTGTCGTTATAGTCGTCGAAAGATTCGTTTGAAGAAAACACTTGTGTTATGCTGATCACTTATTTTTGGATATTTTGCAATATATTTGAGCTTTTGCGCTCGTCAACTCGTGTACTTTAAGAATTTTTTTTTTGCAAGTGGCGTCCCTTTTTGCCTACTAGAGTGACCGTCTTTATTCGGTAATACATGCGAGATTTCCATAACAGTTTAATATTTTTCTTACATAACAGAATGACATAACATCAACATATCAAATTCAAATTAATATAATGAATCAACATCCTCCTCCCAAGTATTGGAGTCGTGGTAAATTAAATATGGACGACGGCAATACTTAGAGTTTACAATGTATCTGTTCTTATTTCTAGTTTAATTATTTTTAATTTTTACATCAAAAATTCTCACACGCCCATTATTTGATGGATACGTTTTGACAATTATGCCTTTTGACCAAACAATTCTAGGAAGGTTGGATTCCATTATCAAAACTACATCACCTTCTTTTAAACCATTACTGTCTTTGGTTCATTTACGACTACATAGTAAAAATTTTCTATGTTCTTTTTTCCATTTCACCCAAAAAATGTCTGCAAGTCTTTGTGACGATTTCCACATATTTAACAGTCTCAAATCACCATCAGTGGTATCAGTGTAAAAGGATTCGCGATAATTAGAACCAATTAACAAGTCATTTGGCGTTAATGGTTCCGACATGGAGACTGAAGGAACTATCAAAATGGCGGGTTAAAGTACCAAGTGCAACCTTTCGTGGTTAAAAACTGAGTAAACTTGTCATTTGGCCACTGTTCTATGATTTCTTTTATGTCCTTGTCAGCGCGTCTGAAATTGGTTCCGTTGTCTGAATATAATTCTGTCGGAAATCCTCGCCTACAACCAAATTGTCTAAATACATGCATAAACGCATTGCAGTATAGGTCTTCAGCAATCTCAAGATGAACTGCTCGTGTTGTCATGCATGTGAAAATAACACCTAACGCTTTACATTGCTTCTATTTTGTGTAACTTCTATAGGCCCAAAATAATCAATACCTACTTTCAAAAAGGTTCTTTCGGTTGGCTTTATACGGCAACTTGGAAGCTGACCCATTAGAGGTGGTTGCGGCCTGGCTTTTTTGTTTTTACATTGCTGACAATTTCGAATGATGTTCTTTACTGTACTTCTACATTTTGTAATCCAAAACCTTTGGCGGATGTTGGCAATTACAGTTTCGGTTCCCATATGACAATTTTCGACGTGATAGTACTGAACGAGTAATTTAGTGATTGGATGATCTCTGCTTAAGATAATCGGATTTTTAGAGTCGATACTCATCTCCTCTTCACTTAAATTATTTAGTCTGCCTCTGAGTCTTAATTATCGCTAGAGAAAAATAGGGGTAGACTATACAGACTGCTTGTAGTTGATAAAGGTTCATTACATTTAAGTTTTCCAATTTCCTGATAATAACTTTCTTGTTGTATGCTAAGAATGATTAATTTTTCCGCTTTGAAAAGTTCTGTGGCTGTTAGCTCATTATTGATAGATATTGTCAAATTTGGTCTTAGCTTTTTCGAGTATCTCAAAACCCAGGCTGTTGTTCTTAAGAATCTCATCCAATTGGAGAACCTTGAGACGTCCGGTAATATAAATGACTGCTTTTGAATGGTAGTGTGATTCACAAACTCTTTATCGCTATCATCAGAACTGTCTGAACTTAGAAGGATTTTACCTAATGGCTACTGATCTTGATTTTTTCTAAGGAATGGCGGTCCTTTCAGCCATAACTCTTTTGATGAGAAGTCAAAGGATGAGATCTTTGTTGCTTTATCAGCGGGGTTCAGTTTTGAGGGTACATGTCGCCATTCACTTCAATTTGTCAATTCTTGTATCTCTCCCAAGCGCTGAGCCACAGAAGTCTTGAAGTTTTTGCTGCTCGTTTTCAGCTAGTATAAGACTATCTCGTAATCTGTCCACATGAAAGTTGAGACTATTCTGAGATTTCTTTAATAGCTTTGCTTAGCCTAGCTCCTAGTAAGGTTCCTTGAAGCTCTAGTCTAGGAATGGACATTGGTTTATGTGGCTCTACTCTCCACTTAGCTGAAATCAGGGTGGTTTCTATTTGGCTGTTACACTGAAAGCGTAATTACGCGCAAGATGCGTATGTGTATTTTGATGCATCGCAAAATATATGTAACTGAACATTACAATGACTTATGATAAGTGTAGTCAACTGCTTTGGAATGTAAAAATTGTTTATTTTATTTAAGCTGTTACACAATGCCTTCCATATTTGAAATTTATCGTCTGTAATGTAGTCGTCCCAATGGATTCCGCTATCCCAAATGGCTTGTAGAAGGATTTTATTTGATATCAAAAGGTTTGAAAGAAACCCTAAGGGATCAAAAATGGACATAGTTATTTGTAATATTTCTTGCTTAGTTGGTCGTCTGAGATTGTTAAGAAGTTCAAAATGGGACTTAGAAAACTTTAAATTGTATGTGAATATGTCTTTTTTGTGATGCCAAATTAAACCTAGAACTCTCACTTCGGTTAAATTCTTTTCTGTGACTTGTTTCGATGGAGTGTTGTCTGTTATCTGATTTAAAACTTCTGGAGAATTAGATATCCAATTTCGCATGTCGAATCCCCCTGCCTTGTGTACATATGTTACGTCCTTAATTAATTTTACGGCTGTACTAATGTCTGGAGCTCCACCCAAATAGTCATCCATATAATGTTTTGTTATTATATCCTTACAGGCTTGGTCATAGTCATTTTAAAAATCTAAGGCGTTTCTGTTTCTGACCTGTTGGGCGATACTTGGGCTACATTTAGTGCCAAAAAATAGAAGTTGTATTTCGTACACCTCCGGTTCGGATTGTCGGTTGTCGCCTCGCCATAGGATTCTTTGTACGCAACGGTCTGACTCCTGTACTTTTATTTGGAGAAACATCTCTTTGATATCTCCGACAAATGCAAATTTGTGGTTTCGAAAATTCATTAGAACTGTTGACAATTGGCTATATAGATCTGGAACTGGCAAAAGGAAATCATTAAGACAATAACTATGGCTTTTGGAAGACGCGTCGAAAACTATTCTAAGTTTGTCTGGCTTGTTGCTATTTAGAACTCCAAAGTGTAGCAAATAGTAGGTCAAGGTTGTGAAATTAGTTTTCTCAGCAGAAGTCAATTTCCTCATATACCCATTTTGTATGTAGGAGTCAAAGGTTTGTTTATATTTTTTCCCGTACTCCGGGTTTTTGTCCATTTTTCTTTCGCATAACAACAATCTACAGTATGCATTTTTGTAACTTTCAGGTAGTTTAATGTCGCCACTTTTCCAAAATAGACCACATTGAAATCTGTCATCGATTCGTTTGAGGGTTTTGTCAACGATTTCCAAACATCTTCTGTCGTCACGTGATGTCGGATAGTCATGAGGTGTTAATAACTCATTATCAATGGACCAATAGTATTTAACCAGATTGTGTAGAATGTCCAGGTAATCGTTAGGGTTGTCGTAACCTACGTAACCTATCTGGAATTTCTGTAATCATTCCCACTGTCCCATGTACAACCCAACCCAGCGACATTTTGCTAGCGACAGGTCCTTGAAATGATTGAAATTTCAATTTCCGAGATACTATGATTGACCAATTGTCTTGACCAATCAAAATCTTTGGATGCGAGTTTTAATAGGAACAAAAGGAAAAGTCTTTCAAAAACTCGTAGGTCTCAGACATTTCGCTTATTGAAAGGATTTGTAGGGGTAGATTTAGGCATGATACGGTCTCAACTTTTCGAAGAGTAAATACTTTGGAGGTCTGTTCCTTATCTCGGATACCCACACTAACTACCTTTGAGTTCGCTTGTTCATATACTTCGTTATTTGTCCACTGCATTTTTAAAGGACTAGTCGGTCCTTCTAGTTGTAGGTCAGTCGCTAGTTGTTCATCGATCAATGAAATTGTCGAGGCTTCGTCAAGCAAAGCGTATGTCTCGATTGCTTTTTGTGGACCTTTTAGTGTGACTGGAATGACCTTAAGTAATACTTTGTTACAACCGAAATTAATGTTGCAGTTCATGTCGGGTATTGTCTTGTTTTGGTCAGAATTACTAGGCATATCAAGGGAAGCGCTTGCTGTGTTGTCTATGCAACAAAAAATTGTGGTTAAACTTACAATTTTCTGCCCTACAAGTCTTTTTGCATTTGCAGTCATTCATAATGTGATTTCTACCCAGACAAGATATACATAACTTATTGTGAGATGTGAATTCCCAACGCTTGTCGACACTCAAGGATTTAAATTTTGGACAATCTGTTATGTGATGATCAGTAGACTTACAATAGTTACAATAGTATTTGGATTTTTCAAATGTCTTGACTGGACTTAAGACTGTTAGTGTTGTGTCTTTTGACTTATTCTGACCGAATACGAGCAATGTCGCTGCTTTTATGGTTGACCTAACCATTCGTGAAATAGTATAATCTTCGGATCGTCGAACTTTATTTTTTGAAAATGTTTTATGAATGAAATTCTTTGAGAAACCTGAATTTTTTCTAGAATTTCCTCAAACAGCAAAATGTTACGAATCTGATCAATATCATTGAAGGACAGTAAAGTTTGAATGAGATTTGTAATCATATTTTAAAAAGTGATGAGTCTGTCATATTTATCCTCTTTTATTACAGGAAAAGCTCGAATTTTATCTATCATCATTTTCACGACATGACTACAGTCTCCGAATCGATTTCTTAATATGTCAATTATCTCATTAACATTTTGTGGCACTAATAGAAGTGACTGTACACATTCTTTGGCTCGACCTGTCAGTGCTTTTCGCATACTCGGCAATAAAAATTGGCCATTCTAAAGGGTCACCACTGAATAACGGAAGTTCCTGTTTAACTGTTTGCCTAGCCATAAAACTAACAATGGCATTTGAATTGAGGTCATCAGGCTGATCTGTTTGCTTTCGTTGAGAAGACTTAACCCACGTGTCCTGGTGCCGTTGTTGTACTCATCGCTGATGTTGTCACCTTGGTCGTCTTGGCTGCTTTTGTCTTTTTCAATTTCTGTCATTTGCATCTGCATCTCCAGTTCCAACTGTTTCTCCTCGAACTCAGGAGGCTAAGAAGGAGGCCGTTCAGGAGGCTAAGAAGGACCATTTGTTGGGGTAATTACCTGGTAAGGGTTATACCGATTAAGGATTATGGTGCTCGAAAGACCATTTGTTGGGGTAATTGCCTGGTAAGGGTTATACCGATTAAGGATTATGGGGCTCGAAAGACCGACTTCTAACCCACACAAGCCACTGTCGTTATAGTCGTCGAAAGATTCGTTTGAAGAAAACACCTGTGTTATGCTGATCACTTATTTTTGGATATTTTGCAATATATTTGAGCTTTTGCGCTCGTCAACTCGTGTACTTTAAGAATTTTTTTTTGCAAGTGGCGTCCCTTTTTGCCTACTAGAGTGACCGTCTTTTATTAATACATGCGAGATTTCCATAACAGTTTAATATTTTTCTTACATAACAGAATGACATAACATCAACATATCAAATTCAAATTAATATAATGAATCAACATCCTCCTCCCAAGTATTGGAGTCGTGGTAAATTAAATATAGACGACGGCAATACTTAGAGTTTACAATGTATCTGTTCTTATTTCTAGTTTAATTATTTTTAATTTTTACATCAAAAATTCTCACACGCCCATTATTTGATGGATACGTTTTGAAAATTATGCCTTTTGACCAAACAATTCTAGGAAGGTTGGATTCCATTATCAAAACTACATCACCTTCTTTTAAACCATTACTGTCTTTGGTTCATTTACGACTACATAGTAAAAATTTTCTATATTCTTTTTTCCATTTCACCCAAAAAATGTCTGCAAGTCTTTGTGACGATTTCCACATATTTAACAGTCTCAAATCACCATCATTAGTATCAGTGTAAAAGGATTCGCGATAATTAGAACCAATTAACAAGTCATTTGGCGTTAATGGTTCCGACATGGAGACTGAAGGAACTATCAAAATGGCTGGTTAAAGTACCAAGTGCAACCTTTCGTGGTTAAAAACTGAGTAAACTTGTCATTTGGCCACTGTTCTATGATTTCTTTTATGTCCTTGTCAGCGCGTCTGAAATTGGTTCCGTTGTCTGAATATAATTCTGTCGGAAATCCTCGCCTACAACCAAATTGTCTAAATACATGCATAAACGCATTGCAGGATAGGTCTTCAGCAATCTCAAGATGAACTGCTCGTGTTGTCATGCATGTGAAAATAACACCTAACGCTTTACATGGCTTCTATTTTGTGTAACTTCTATAGGCCCAAAATAATCAATACCTACTTTCAAAAAGGTTCTTTCGGTTGGCTTTATACGGCAACTTGGAAGCTGACCCATTAGAGGTGGTTGCGGCCTGGCTTTTTTGTTTTTACATTGCTGACAATTTCGAATGATGTTCTTTACTGTACTTCTACATTTTGTAATCCAAAACCTTCGGCGGATGTTGGCAATTACAGTTTCGGTTCCCATATGACAATTTCCGACGTGATAGTACTGAACGAGTAATTTAGTGATTGGATGATCTCTGCTTAAGATAATCGGATTTTTAGAGGCGATACTCATCTCCTCTTCACTTATATTATTTAGTCTGCCTCTGAGTCTTAATTATCGCTAGAGAAAAATAGGGGTAGACTATACAGACTGCTTGTAGTTGATAAAGGTTCATTACATTTAAGTTTTCCAATTTCCTGATAATAACTGTCTTGTTGTATGCTAAGAAAGATTAATTTTTCCGCTTTGAAAAGTTCTGTGGCTGTTAGCTCATTATTGATAGATATTGTCAAATTTGGTCTTAGCTTTTTCGAGTATCTCAAAACCCAGGCTGTTGTTCTTAAGAATCTCATCCAATTGGAGAAACTTGAGACGTCCGGTAATATAAATGACTGCTTTTGAATGGTAGTGTGATTCACAAACTCTTTATCGCTATCATCAGAACTGTCTGGACTTAGAGGGATTTTACCTAATGGCCACTGATCTTGATTTTTTCTAAGGAATGGCGGTCCTTTCAGCCATAACTCTTTTGATGAGAAGTCAAAGGATGAGATCTTTGTTGCTTTATCAGCGGGGTTCAGTTTTGAGGGTACATGTCGCCATTCACTTCAATTTCTTGTATCTCTCCCAAGCGCTGAGCCACAGAAGTCTTGAAGTTTTTGCTGCTCGTTTTCAGCTAGTATAAGACTATCTCGTAATCTGTCCACATGAAAGTTGAGACTATTCTGAGATTTCTTTAATAGCTTTGCTTAGCCTAGCTCCTAGTAAGGTTCCTTGAAGCTCTAGTCTAGGAATGGACAATGGTTTATGTGGCTCCACTCTCCACTTAGCTGAAATCAGGGTGGTTTCTATTTGGCTGTTACACTGAAAGCGTAGGTACGCGCAAGATGCGTATGCGTATTTTGATGCATCGCAAAATATATGTAACTGAACATTTCAATGACTTATGATAAGTGTAGTCAACTGCCTTGGAATGTAAAAATCGTTTATTTTATCTAAGCTGTTACACAATGCCTTCCATATTTGAAATTGATCGTCTGTAAGGTAGTCGTCCCAATGGATTCCGCTACCCCAAATGGCTTGTAGAAGGATTTTATTTGATATCAAAAGGTTTGAAAGAAACCCTAAGGGATCAAAAATGGACATAGTTATTTGTAATATTTCTCGCTTAGTTGGTCGTCTGAGACTGTTAAGAAGTTCAAAATGGGACTTAGAAAACTTTAAATTGTATCTGAATATGTCTTTTTTGTGATGCCAAATTAAACCTAGAACTCTCACTTCGGTTAAATTCTTTTCTGTGACTTGTTTCGATGGAGTGTTGTCTGTTATCTGATTTAAAACTTCTGGAGAATTAGATATCCAATTTCGCATGTCGAATCCCCCTGCCTTGTGTACATATGTTACGTCCTTAATTAATTTTACGGCTGTACTAATGTCTGGAGCTCCACCCAAATAGTCATCCATATAATGTTTTGTTATTATGTCCTTACAGGCTTGGTCATAGTCATTTTAAAAATCTAAGGCGTTTCTGTTTCTGACTTGTTGGGCGATACTTGGGCTACATTTAGTGCCAAAAAATAGAAGTTGTATTTCGTACACCTCCGGTTCGGATTGTCGGTTGTCGCCTCGTCATAGGATTCTTTGTACGCAACGGTCTGACTCCTGTACTTTTATTTGGAGAAACATCTCTTTGATATCTCCGACAAATGCAAATTTGTGGTTTCGAAAATTCATTAGAACTGTTGACAATTGGCTATATAGATCTGGACCTGGCAAAAGGAAATCATTAAGACAATAACCATGGCTTTTGGAAGCCGCGTCGAAAACTATTCTAAGTTTGTCTGGCTTGTTGCTATTTAGAACTCCAAAGTGTGGCAAATAGTAGGTCAAGGTTGTGAAATTAGTTTTCTCAGCAGAAGTAAATTTCCTCATATACCCATTTTGTATGTAGGAGTCAAAGGTTTGTTTATATTTTTTCCCGTACTCCGGGTTTTTGGTCATTTTTCTTTCGCATAACAACAATCTAGAGTATGTATTTTTGGTAGGTAGTTCAATGTCAGGTAGTTTAATGTCGTCACTTTTCCAAAATAGACCACATTGAAATGTGTCATCGATTCGTTTGAGGGTTTTGTCAACAATTTCCAAACATCTTCTGTCGTCAAGTGATGTCGGATAGTCATGAGGTGTTAATAACTCATTTTCAATGGACCAATAGTATTTAGGGTTGTCGTAACCTACGCAATTAAATACATGGCATGAATAATTTCTATCTGGAATTTCTGTAATCATTCCCACTGTTCCATGTACAACCCAAAACAGCGCCGTTTTGCTAACGACAGGTCCTTGAAATGATTGAAATTTCAATTTCCGAGATACTATGATTGACTAATTGTCTTGACCAATCAAAATCTTTGGATGCGAGTTTTGGTAGGAACAAAAGGAAAAGTCTTTCAAAAACTTGTTGGTCTCAGACATGTCGCTTATTGAAAGGGTTTGTAGGGGTAGATTTAGGCATGATACGGTCTTAACTTTTCGAAGAGTAAATACTTTGGAGGTCTGTTCCTTACCTCGGATACCCACACTAACTACCTTTGAGTTCGCTTGTTCATATACTTCGTTATTTGTCCACTGCATTTTTAAAGGACTAGTCGGTCCTTCTAGTTGTAGGTCAGTCGCTAGTTGTTCATCGATCAATGAAATTGTCGAGGCTTCGTCAAGTAAAGCGTATGTCTCGATTGCTTTTTGTGGACCTTTTAGTGTGACTGGAATGACCTTTAGTAATACTTTGTTACAACCGAAATTAATGTTGCAGTTCATGTCGGGAATTGTCTTGTTTTGGTCAGAATTACTAGGCATATCAAGGGAAGCGCTTGCTGTGTTGTCTATGCAACAAAAAATTGTGGTTAAACTTACAATTTTCTGCCCTACAAGTCTTTTTGCGTTTGCAGTCTTTCATAATGTGATTTCTACCCAGACAAGATATACATAACTTATTGTGAGATGTGAATTCCCAACGCTTGTCGACACTCAAGGATTTAAATTTTGGACAATCTGTTATGTGATAATCAGTAGACTTACAATAGTTACAATAGTATTTGGATTTTTCAAATGTCTTGACTGGATTTGAGACTGTTAGTGTTGTGTCTTTTGACTTATTCTGACCGAATCCGAGCAATGTCGCTGCTTTTATGGTTTGACCTAACCATTCGTGAAATAGTATAATCTTCGGATCGTCAAACTTTATTTTTTGAAAATGTTTTATGAATGAAATTCCTTGAGAAACCTGAATTTTTTCTAGAATTTCCTCAAGCAGCAAATTGTTACGAATCTGATCAATATCATTGAAGGACAGTAAAGTTTGAATGAGATTTGTAATCATATCTTAAAAAGTGATGAGTCTGTCATATTTATCCTCTTTGATTACAGGAAAAGCTCGAATTTTATCTACCATCATTTTCACGACATGGCTACAGTCTCCGAATCGATTTCTTAATATGTCAATTATCTCATTAACATTTTGTGGCACTAATAGAAGTGACTGTACACATTCTTTGGCTCGACCTGTCAGTGCTTTTCGCAAGCGATTGATGTTTTCGTACTCGGTGAATTTACACATTTGAGAACTGTTCTCATACTCGGCAATAAAAATTGGCCATTCTAAAGGGTCACCACTGAATAACGGAAGTTCCTGTTTAATTGTTTGCTTAGCCATAAAACTAACAATGGCATTTGAATTGAGTTCATCAGGCTGATCTGTTTGCTTTCGTTGAGAAGACTTAACCCACGTGTCCTGGTGCCGTTGTTGTACTCATCGCTGATGTTGTCACCTTGGTCGTCTTGGCTGCTGTTGTCTTTTTCAATTTCTGTCATTGCATCTGCATCTCCAGTTCCAACTGTTTCTCCTCGAACTCAGGAGGCTAAGAAGGAGGCCGTTCAGGAGGCTAAGAAGGACCATTTGTTGGGGTAATTACCTGGTAAGGGTTATACCGATTAAGGATTATGGTGCTCGAAAGACCATTTGTTGGGGTAATTGCCTGGTAAGGGTTATACCGATTAAGGATTATGGGGCTCGAAAGACCGACTTCTAACCCACACAAGCCACTGTCGTTATAGTCGTCGAAAGATTCGTTTGAAGAAAACACCTGTGTTATGCTGATCACTTATTTTTGGATATTTTGCAATATATTTGAGCTTTTGCGCTCGTCAACTCGTGTACTTTAAGAATTTTTTTTTGCAAGTGGCGTCCCTTTTTGCCTACTAGAGTGACCGTCTTTTATTCGGTAATACATGCGAGATTTCCATAACAGTTTAATATTTTTCTTACATAACAGAATGACATAACATCAACATATCAAATT
Source organism: Drosophila biarmipes (assembly GCF_025231255.1). Classification (NCBI taxonomy): domain Eukaryota; kingdom Metazoa; phylum Arthropoda; class Insecta; order Diptera; family Drosophilidae; genus Drosophila; species Drosophila biarmipes. The sequence continues at coordinate 1,881,421 of NC_066615.1, read as the reverse complement.
CAAATTAATAAAATGAATTAACATCCTCCTCCCAAGTATTGGAGTCGTGGTAAATTAAATATAGACGACGGCAATACTTAGAGTTTACAATGTATCTGTTCTTATTTCTAGTTTAATTATTTTTAATTTTTACATCAAAAATTCTCACACGCCCATTATTTGATGGATACGTTTTGACAATTATGCCTTTTGACCAAACAATTCTAGGAAGGTTGGATTCCATTATCAAAACTACATCACCTTCTTTTAAACCATTACTGTCTTTGGTTCATTTACGACTACATAGTAAAAATTTTCTATATTCTTTTTTCCATTTCACCCAAAAAATGTCTGCAAGTCTTTGTGACGATTTCCACATATTTAACAGTCTCAAATCACCATCATTAGTATCAGTGTAAAAGGATTCGCGATAATTAGAACCAATTAACAAGTCATTTGGCGTTAATGGTTCCGACATGGAGACTGAAGGAACTATCAAAATGGCGGGTTAAAGTACCAAGTGCAACCTTTCGTGGTTTAAAACTGAGTAAACTTGTCATTTGGCCACTGTTCTATGATTTCTTTTATGTCCTTTCTGTGACTTGTTTCGATGGAGTGTTGTCTGTTATCTGATTTAAAACTTCTGGAGAATTAGATATCCAATTTCGCATGTCGAATCCCCCTGCCTTGTGTACATATGTTACGTCCTTAATTAATTTTACGGCTGTACTAATGTCTGGAGCTCCACCCAAATAGTCATCCATATAATGTTTTGTTATTATGTCCTTACAGGCTTGGTCATAGTCATTTTAAAAATCTAAGGCGTTTCTGTTTCTGACTTGTTGGGCGATACTTGGGCTACATTTAGTGCCAAAAAATAGAAGTTGTATTTCGTACACCTCCGGTTCGGATTGTCGGTTGTCGCCTCGTCATAGGATTCTTTGTACGCAACGGTCTGACTCCTGTACTTTTATTTGGAGAAACATCTCTTTGATATCTCCGACAAATGCAAATTTGTGGTTTCGAAAATTCATTAGAACTGTTGACAATTGGCTATATAGATCTGGACCTGGCAAAAGGAAATCATTAAGACAATAACCATGGCTTTTGGAAGCCGCGTCGAAAACTATTCTAAGTTTGTCTGGCTTGTTGCTATTTAGAACTCCAAAGTGTGGCAAATAGTAGGTCAAGGTTGTGAAATTAGTTTTCTCAGCAGAAGTAAATTTCCTCATATACCCATTTTGTATGCAGGAGTCAAAGGTTTGTTTATATTTTTTCCCGTACTCCGGGTTTTTGGTCATTTTTCTTTCGCATAACAACAATCTAGAGTATGTATTTTTGGTAGGTAGTTCAATGTCAGGTAGTTTAATGTCGTCACTTTTCCAAAATAGACCACATTGAAATGTGTCATCGATTCGTTTGAGGGTTTTGTCAACAATTTCCAAACATCTTCTGTCGTCAAGTGATGTCGGATAGTCATGAGGTGTTAATAACTCATTTTCAATGGACCAATAGTATTTAACCAGATTGTGTAGAATGTCCAGGTCATCGTTAGGGTTGTCGTAACCTACGCAATTAAATACATGGCATGAATAATTTCTATCTGGAATTTCTGTAATCATTCCCACTGTTCCATGTACAACCCAAAACAGCGCCGTTTTGCTAACGACAGGTCCTTGAAATGATTGAAATTTCAATTTCCGAGATACTATGATTGACTAATTGTCTTGACCAATCAAAATCTTTGGATGCGAGTTTTGGTAGGAACAAAAGGAAAAGTCTTTCAAAAACTTGTTGGTCTCAGACATGTCGCTTATTGAAAGGGTTTGTAGGGGTAGATTTAGGCATGATACGGTCTTAACTTTTCGAAGAGTAAATACTTTGGAGGTCTGTTCCTTACCTCGGATACCCACACTAACTACCTTTGAGTTCGCTTGTTCATATACTTCGTTATTTGTCCACTGCATTTTTAAAGGACTAGTCGGTCCTTCTAGTTGTAGGTCAGTCGCTAGTTGTTCATCGATCAATGAAATTGTCGAGGCTTCGTCAAGTAAAGCGTATGTCTCGATTGCTTTTTGTGGACCTTTTAGTGTGACTGGAATGACCTTTAGTAATACTTTGTTACAACCGAAATTAATGTTGCAGTTCATGTCGGGAATTGTCTTGTTTTGGTCAGAATTACTAGGCATATCAAGGGAAGCGCTTGCTGTGTTGTCTATGCAACAAAAAATTGTGGTTAAACTTACAATTTTCTGCCCTACAAGTCTTTTTGCGTTTGCAGTCTTTCATAATGTGATTTCTACCCAGACAAGATATACATAACTTATTGTGAGATGTGAATTCCCAACGCTTGTCGACACTCAAGGATTTAAATTTTGGACAATCTGTTATGTGATAATCAGTAGACTTACAATAGTTACAATAGTATTTGGATTTTTCAAATGTCTTGACTGGATTTGAGACTGTTAGTGTTGTGTCTTTTGACTTATTCTGACCGAATCCGAGCAATGTCGCTGCTTTTATGGTTTGACCTAACCATTCGTGAAATAGTATAATCTTCGGATCGTCAAACTTTATTTTTTGAAAATGTTTTATGAATGAAATTCCTTGAGAAACCTGAATTTTTTCTAGAATTTCCTCAAGCAGCAAATTGTTACGAATCTGATCAATATCATTGAAGGACAGTAAAGTTTGAATGAGATTTGTAATCATATCTTAAAAAGTGATGAGTCTGTCATATTTATCCTCTTTGATTACAGGAAAAGCTCGAATTTTATCTACCATCATTTTCACGACATGGCTACAGTCTCCGAATCGATTTCTTAATATGTCAATTATCTCATTAACATTTTGTGGCACTAATAGAAGTGACTGTACACATTCTTTGGCTCGACCTGTCAGTGCTTTTCGCAAGCGATTGATGTTTTCGTACTCGGTGAATTTACACATTTGAGAACTGTTCTCATACTCGGCAATAAAAATTGGCCATTCTAAAGGGTCACCACTGAATAACGGAAGTTCCTGTTTAATTGTTTGCTTAGCCATAAAACTAACAATGGCATTTGAATTGAGTTCATCAGGCTGATCTGTTTGCTTTCGTTGAGAAGACTTAACCCACGTGTCCTGGTGCCGTTGTTGTACTCATCGCTGATGTTGTCACCTTGGTCGTCTTGGCTGCTGTTGTCTTTTTCAATTTCTGTCATTGCATCTGCATCTCCAGTTCCAACTGTTTCTCCTCGAACTCAGGAGGCTAAGAAGGAGGCCGTTCAGGAGGCTAAGAAGGACCATTTGTTGGGGTAATTACCTGGTAAGGGTTATACCGATTAAGGATTATGGTGCTCGAAAGACCATTTGTTGGGGTAATTGCCTGGTAAGGGTTATACCGATTAAGGATTATGGGGCTCGAAAGACCGACTTCTAACCCACACAAGCCACTGTCGTTATAGTCGTCGAAAGATTCGTTTGAAGAAAACACCTGTGTTATGCTGATCACTTATTTTTGGATATTTTGCAATATATTTGAGCTTTTGCGCTCGTCAACTCGTGTACTTTAAGAATTTTTTTTTGCAAGTGGCGTCCCTTTTTGCCTACTAGAGTGACCGTCTTTTATTCGGTAATACATGCGAGATTTCCATAACAGTTTAATATTTTTCTTACATAACAGAATGACATAACATCAACATATCAAATTCAAATTAATAAAATGAATTAACATCCTCCTCCCAAGTATTGGAGTCGTGGTAAATTAAATATAGACGACGGCAATACTTAGAGTTTACAATGTATCTGTTCTTATTTCTAGTTTAATTATTTTTAATTTTTACATCAAAAATTCTCACACGCCCATTATTTGATGGATACGTTTTGACAATTATGCCTTTTGACCAAACAATTCTAGGAAGGTTGGATTCCATTATCAAAACTACATCACCTTCTTTTAAACCATTACTGTCTTTGGTTCATTTACGACTACATAGTAAAAATTTTCTATATTCTTTTTTCCATTTCACCCAAAAAATGTCTGCAAGTCTTTGTGACGATTTCCACATATTTAACAGTCTCAAATCACCATCATTAGTATCAGTGTAAAAGGATTCGCGATAATTAGAACCAATTAACAAGTCATTTGGCGTTAATGGTTCCGACATGGAGACTGAAGGAACTATCAAAATGGCGGGTTAAAGTACCAAGTGCAACCTTTCGTGGTTAAAAACTGAGTAAACTTGTCATTTGGCCACTGTTCTATGATTTCTTTTATGTCCTTGTCAGCGCGTCTGAAATTGGTTCCGTTGTCTGAATATAATTCTGTCGGAAATCCTCGCCTACAACCAAATTGTCTAAATACATGCATAAACGCATTGCAGGATAGGTCTTCAGCAATCTCAAGATGAACTGCTCGTGTTGTCATCCATGTGAAAATAACACCTAACGCTTTACATGGCTTCTATTTTGTGTAACTTCTATAGGCCCAAAATAATCAATACCTACTTTCAAAAAGGTTCTTTCGGTTGGCTTTATACGGCAACTTGGAAGCTGACCCATTAGAGGTGGTTGCGGCCTGGCTTTTTTGTTTTTACATTGCTGACAATTTCGAATGATGTTCTTTACTGTACTTCTACATTTTGTAATCCAAAACCTTTGGCGGATGTTGGCAATTACAGTTTCGGTTCCCATATGACAATTTTCGACGTGATAGTACTGAACGAGTAATTTAGTGATTGGATGATCTCTGCTTAAGATAATCGGATTTTTAGAGTCGATACTCATCTCCTCTTCACTTATATTATTTAGTCTGCCTCTGAGTCTTAATTATCGCTAGAGAAAAATAGGGGTAGACTAAACAGACTGCTTGTAGTTGATAAAGGTTCATTACATTTAAGTTTTCCAATTTCCTGATAATAACTGTCTTGTTGTATGCTAAGAAAGATTAATTTTTCCGCTTTGAAAAGTTCTGTGGCTGTTAGCTCATTATTGATAGATATTGTCAAATTTGGTCTTAGCTTTTTCGAGTATCTCAAAACCCAGGCTGTTGTTCTTAAGAATCTCATCCAATTGTAGAACCTTGAGACGTCCGGTAATATAAATGACTGCTTTTGAATGGTAGTGTGATTCACAAACTCTTTATCGCTATCATCAGAACTGTCTGGACTTAGAGGGATTTTACCTAATGGCCACTGATCTTGATTTTTTCTAAGGAATGGCGGTCCTGTCAGCCATAACTCTTTTGATGAGAAGTCAAAGGATGAGATCTTTGTTGCTTTATCAGCGGGGTTCAGTTTTGAGGGTACATGTCGCCATTCACTTCAATTTGTCAATTCTTGTATCTCTCCCAAGCGCTGAGCCACAGAAGTCTTGAAGTTTTTGCTGCTCGTTTTCAGCTAGTATAAGACTATCTCGTAATCTGTCCACATGAAAGTTGAGACTATTCTGAGATTTCTTTAATAGCTTTGCTTAGCCTAGCTCCTAGTAAGGTTCCTTGAAGCTCTAGTCTAGGAATGGACAATGGTTTATGTGGCTCCACTCTCCACTTAGCTGAAATCAGGGTGGTTTCTATTTGGCTGTTACACTGAAAGCGTAGGTACGCGCAAGATGCGTATGCGTATTTTGATGCATCGCAAAATATATGTAACTGAACATTACAATGACTTATGATAAGTGTAGTCAACTGCCTTGGAATGTAAAAATTGTTTATTTTATTTAAGCTGTTACACAATGCCTTCCATATTTGAAATTTATCGTCTGTAAGGATTCCCAATGGATTCCGCTATCCCAAATGGCTTGTAGAAGGATTTTATTTGATATCAAAAGGTTTGCAAGAAACCCTAAGGGATCAAAAATGGACATAGTTATTTGTAATATTTCTCGCTTAGTTGGTCGTCTGAGATTGTTAAGAAGTTCAAAATGGGACTTAGAAAACTTTAAATTGTATGTGAATATGTCTTTTTTGTGATCCCAAATTAAACCTAGAACTTTCACTTCGGTTAAATTCTTTTCTGTGACTTGTTTCGATGGAGTGTTGTCTGTTATCTGATTTAAAACTTCTGGAGAATTAGATATCCAATTTCGCATGTCGAATCCCCCTGCCTTGTGTACATATGTTACGTCCTTAATTAATTTTACGGCTGTACTAATGTCTGGAGCTCCACCCAAATAGTCATCCATATAATGTTTTGTTATTATGTCCTTACAGGCTTGGTCATAGTCATTTTAAAAATCTAAGGCGTTTCTGTTTCTGACTTGTTGGGCGATACTTGGGCTACATTTAGTGCCAAAAAATAGAAGTTGTATTTCGTACACCTCCGGTTCGGATTGTCGGTTGTCGCCTCGTCATAGGATTCTTTGTACTCAACGGTCTGACTCCTGTACTTTTATTTGGAGAAACATCTCTTTGATATCTCCGACAAATGCAAATTTGTGGTTTCGAAAATTCATTAGAACTGTT